>NC_092039.1:20324790-20964324 GCF_003086295.3 Arachis hypogaea
CAGTGACAGCTTATCCCAGGAGTCCAGGCTATCCTTGGGTTGTGAATCCAACCATATTCTAGCTCTGTCTCTTACAGCAAAAGGGAAAAGCATGAGTCTGTAGACTTCAGGATCAACTCCATTCGTCTTCACAGTCTCACAGATCTGCAAGAACTCAGTTAAGAACTGATAAGGATCTCAGATGGAAGTCCATAAAACTTGCAGTTTTGTTGCATTAATGCAACTAGTTGAGGCTTAAGCTCAAAGTTATTGGCTCCAATGGCAGGAATGGAGATGCTTCTTCCATCAAACTTGGACGTTGGCTTTGTGAAGTCACCAAGCATTCTCCTTGCATTATTATTATTATTATTTTCGGCTGCCATCTCCTTCTCTTGTTCGAAAATTTCTGAAAGGTTATTTCTGGATGGTTGTAATTTAGCTTCTCTTAATTTTCTCTTCAGAGTCCTTTCAGGTTCTGGATCAATTTCAACAAGAGTGCCTTTTTCCCTGTTCCTGCTCATATGAAAGAGAAGAAAATAAGAAAAGAAAGAGGAATCCTCTATGTCACAGTATAGAGATTCCTTTATGTTAGTAGAAGAAGAAAGGGGTAGAAGAAAGAAGAAGGATTCGGATTTTTGGATGAAGAGAGGTGAAGAGAAGTGTTAGTAATTAAATAATTAAATAAAATAAGAGAAGAGAAGGAAGATTTCGAAATAATTTTGAAAAAGAGGTTAGTAATTTTCGAAAATCAAAGACAAAATATAATTAAAATTAAATTTAAAACAAAAAGAATTTTTGAAAAAGAGAGGGAGAATTTTCGAAAATTAGAGAGGGAAAAGTAGTTAGGTGGTTTTGAAAAAGATAAGAAACAAACAAAAGTTAGTTAGTTGATTGAAAAAGATTTGAAATCAAATTTTGAAAAAGATAAGAAGATAGGAAGTTAGATAAGATATTTGAAAAAGATTTAATTTTTTTTTTAAAAAGACTCAACTAACAAGAAACTACAAGATAAGATTCTAGAACTTAAAGATTGAACCTTTCTTAACAAGAAAGTAACAAACTTCAAATTTTTGAACCAATCACATTAATTGTTAGCTAATTTTCGAAAATTTGATATAAAGATAAGAAAAAGATTTTGAAAAAGATTTTTGAAATTTTTCGAAAATTATAAAAAATGAAAAAGATATGATTTTTGAAAAAGATTTTGAAAAGATAAGATTTTTAAAATTGAAATTTTGACTTGACTTGTAAGAAACAACTAATTTTAAAAATTTTTGACCAAGTCAACCCAAAATTTCGAAAATTTGGAGAAAAATAAGGAAAGGATATTTTTTTTTGATTTTTGAATTTTTAATTATGAGAGAGAAAATCAAAAATACTCAATGCATGAAATTTTTAGATCAAAACAATGAATGCATGCAAGAATGCTATGGATGTCAAGATGAACACCAAGAACACTTTGAAGATCATGATGAACATCAAGAACATATTTTTGAAAATTTTTGATGCAAAGAAAACATGCAAGACACCAAACTTAGAAATTTCTAATGCATGAAAAATATGAATGCAAAGATGCACATGAAAAACACAAAAGACATAAAACAAGAAATCATCAAGATCAAACAAGAAGACTTGTCAAGAACAACTTGAAGATCATGAAGAACACTATGAATGCATGGATTTTCGAAAAATGCAAGAAAATTTTAAAGCATGCAATTGACACCAAACTTAAAAATTAACACAAGATTCAAACAAGAAACACAAAATATTTTTTATTTTTATGATTTTCTAATTTTTTTGTATTTTTTATTAATTTTTTTTCGAAAATAAAGTTTGCAAAAACGAAAAAGAAAGGAAAAATTTTGAAAAATATTTTTGAAAGAAAATTACCTAATCTGAGCAACAAGATGAACCGTCAGTTGTCCATACTCGAACAATCCCCGGCAACGGCGCCAAAAACTTGGTGGACGAAATTGTGATCACTATTCTTTGATTTGCATTTATTGTAGAATTGTGGAACTTAGGATTTTTGGCACGAGTGAACACAACTCCGTTCAACTAACCAGCAAGTGTACTGGGTCGTCCAAGTAATAAACCTTACGTGAGTAAGGGTCGATCCCACAGAGATTGTTGGTATGAAGCAAGCTATGGTCACCTTGCAAATCTCAGTTAGGCAGAAAAAAAGGGGAATTGTGATTATTGGAATAAATAATAAAAAGGAATAATAAAAGGGATAGAATACTTATGCAGATTCATTGGTAGGAATTTCAGATAAGCGGATGGAGATGCTGTAGAGCCCAAGGACGCCTGCTCTCCTATTGCTTCTACTCAATCCTTCTTACTCCTTTCCATGGCAAGCTTTGTATAGGGGTTCACCATCAACTGTGGCTACTTTCAATCCTCTCGGGGAAATATCCTATGCGGCTGTCACTCGCACAGCTAACCAGTCTGGAGGCATCACCCATGGTTGATGGCTACATCCCATCCTCGCAGTGAAAACTAATGCTCACGCACTCTGTCACAGTACGGCTAATCACCGGTTGGTTCCCTCCCCTACTGGAATAGAATCCCTCTTTTGCGTCTGTCACTAACGCCCAGCAGGTTACAAGTTTGAAGCACGTCACAGTCAATCATTACCGGAATCCTACTCGGAATACCACAGACAAGGTGAGACTTTCCGGATTCCCAGGATCCTACTCGGAATACCACAGACAAGGTTAGACTTTCCGGATCCTCATAAATGCCGCCATCTATCTAGTTTATACCACGAAGATTCTGTTGGGGAATCTAAGAGATACGCATTCAAGCTCTGTTGCATGTAGAACGGAAGTGGTTGTCAATCACGCGCATTCATAAGTGAGAATGATAATGAGGGTAATCTGACTCATTACATTCATCATGTTTTTGGGTACGAATGAATATCTTGGAATAAGAATAAGAGAGATTTGAATAAAAGATAATAGAATTTCATTAATACTTGAGGTACAGCAGAGCTCCACACCCTTAATCTATGGTGTGCAGAAACTCCACCGTTGAAAATACATAAGCAAAAGGTTCAGGCATGGCCGAATGGCCAGCCCCCCTAACGTGATCACAGGATTCAAAATACAATCCAGGATGTCTAATACAATAGATAAATGTCCTATATATACTAGACTAGCTACTAGGGTTTACATGAGAAAGTAATTGATGCAAAAATCCACTTCCGGGGCCCACTTGGTGTATGCTTGGGCTGAGCTTGATCAATCCACGAGTAGAGGCATTTCTTGGCGTCAAACTCCAGGTTATGACGTGTTTTGGGCGTTCAACTCCGGATCATGACGTTTTTCTGGCGTTTAACTCCAGACAGCAGCATGAACTTGGCATTTAACGCCAAGTTACGTCGTCATTCTTCGAATAAAGTATGGACTATTATATATTGCGGGAAAGCCCTGGATGTCTACTTTCCACGCCGTTCAGAGCGCGCCAATTGGAGTTCTGTAGCTCCAGAAAATCCATTTCGAGTGCAGGGAGGTCAGATTCCAACAGCATCAGCAGTCCTTTTGTCAGCCTTCTTCAGAGTTTTGCTCAGATCCCTCAATTTCAGTCAGAATTGACCTGAAATCACAGAAAAACACACAAACTCATAGTAAAGTCCAAAAATGTGAATTTATCATAAAAACTAGTGAAAACATCCCTAAAAGTAGCTTAAACTTACTAAAAACTATATAAAAACAATGCCAAAAAGCGTATAAATTATCCGCTCATCACAACACCAAACTTAAATTGTTGCTTGTCCCCAAGCAACTGAAAATCAAATAGGATAAAAAGAAGAGAATATACTATAAAGTCCAAAATATCAATGAATATTAATTTAATTACATGAGCGGGACTTGTAGCTTTTTGCTTCTGAACAGTTTTGGCATCTCACTTTCTCCTTTGTAGTTTAGAGTGATTGGCATCTCTAGGAACTTAGAATTTTGGATAGTGTTATTGACTTTCCTAGTTAAGCATGTTGATTCTTGAACACAGCTACTTATGAGTCTTGGCTGTGGCCCTAAGCACTTTGTCTTCCAGTATTACCACCAGATACACAAATGCCACAGACACATAACTGGGTGAACCTTTTCAGATTGTGACTCAGCTTTGCTAAAGTCCCCAGTTAGTGGTGTCCAGAGCTCTTAAGCACACTCTTTTGGATCACGACTTTAACCAATCAGTCTCAAGCTTTTCACTTGGACCTTCATGACACAAGCACATGGTTAGGGACAGCTTGATTTAGCCGCTTAGGCCTGGATTTTAATTTCCTTGGGCCCTCCTATCCATTAATGCTCAAAGCCTTGGATCCTTGCTTTAGAATTTTCGCCACTTTTTTTTTTTTTTTCACTGCTTTTTCTTGCTTCAAGAATCAATTTCATGATGTTTTTCAGATCATCAATAACATTTCTCTTTGTTCATCATTCTTTCAAGAACCAACAATTTTAACACTCATAAACAACAAGATCAAAAATATGCACTGTTCAAGCATTCATTCAGAAAACAAAAAATATTGCCACCACATCAATATAATTAAATTAAATTCACTAATAATTTCGAAAATTATGTACTTCTTGTTCTTTTGAATTAAAACATTTTTTTCTTTTAAGATAAGTGAAGGACTAATGGATTTTATTCATAGCTTTAAGGCATGGTTACATACTAATGATCATGAGATAAAGACACAAAGCATAGATAGACATAATACTTAAAAACCGAAAACAAAAAGAAAATAAAGAACAAGGAATGAATCCACCTTTAGTGGCGTCTTCTTCTTGAAGGACCAATGATGTTCTTCAACTCTTCTATGTCCCTTCCTTGCCTTTGTTGCTCCTCCCTCATTGCTCTTTGATCTTCTCTTATTTCTTGGAGAGTGAGGGCGTGTTCATGGTGTTCCACCCTTAGTTGTTCAACATTATGGCTCAAGTCTTCCAAAGAGGTACTAAGTTGCTCCCAATAGTTGTTGGGAGGAAAGTGCATTCCTTGGGGCATTTGTTGATGATGAACTTCCTCATGTTCTTCTTGAGGGCCATGAGGAACTTCTCTTGTTTGCTCCATCCTTTTCTTGGTGATGGGCTTGTCTTCTTCAATGGAGACATCTCCATCTATGATAACTCCAGCTGAGTAGCATAAATGGCATATGAGGTGGGGGAAGGCTAGCCGTGCCATGTATGAAGGCTTGTCAGCTATTTTGTAGAGTTCATTGGATATGACTTCATGAACTTCCACTTCCTCTCCAATCATGATGCTATGAATCATGATGGCCCGATCCACAGTAACTTCAGATCGGTTACTTGTAGGGATGATGGATCTTTGGATGAACTCCAACCATCCTCTAGCTACAGGCTTGAGGTCCAGTCTTCTTAGTTGGACTGGTTTGCCTTTGGAGTCTACTCTCCATTGGGCGCCTTCCACACAAATGTCCATTAGGACTTGGTCCAACCTTTGATTAAAGTTGACCCTTCTTGTGTAGGGGCGTTCATCACCTTGCATCATGGGTAGATGGAATGCCAACCTCACATTTTCCGGACTGAAATCTAAGTATTTCCCCCGAACCATTGTGATATAGTTCTTTGGATTCGGGTTCATACTTTGATCATGGTTCCTAGTGATCCATGCATTGGCATAGAACTCTTGAACCATCAATATTCCAACTTGTTGCATGGGGTTGGTTATTACTTCCCACCCTCTTCTTTGAATTTCATGTTGGATTTCCGGATATTCATTCTTTTTGAGCTTGAAAGGGACCTCGGGGATCACCTTTTTCTTTGCCACAACATCATAGAAGTGGTCTTGATGGCTCTTGGAGATGAATCTCTCCTTCTCCCATGACTCGGAAGTGGAAGCTTTTGCCTTCCCTTTTCCTTTTCTTGAGGATATTCCGGTCTTGGGTGCCATTGATGGTGAATGAAAAATAAAAAGCTTAGGCTTTTTACCACACCAAACTTAAAAGTTGCTCGTCCTCGAGCAAAAAAAAGAAAAGAAGAGTAGAAGAAGAAGAAGAGAATTTTGGTAGAGAAGGAGAGGAGGGGGTTCGGCTAAATGAGAGAAGAAGGGGTTTGTGTTGTGTGAAAATGAAGAAGAAAGGAGAGGTATTTATAGGGAGAGGGAGGGTGGGAGTTCGGCCATTTTGGGTGGGAAAGGGTGGGAAATTGAATTTGAATGTAATGGGGGTAGGTGGGATTTATGGGGAAGAGGAGGTTGATGTGAATGGTGCATGGGGTAATTGGGAAGAGGAATTGAGGTGATTGGTGAAGGTTTTTGGGAAGTGTGACATTGAAAATGAGATTTGGATTAGGAGAGTGTGATTAGGATTAAAAGAAAAGGTAGGTAAGGATCCTGTGGGGTCCACAGATCCTGAGGTGGGGATCCTGTGGGGTCCACAGATCCTGAGGTGAAAAGAAATACCATTTCTTCACCATATAGGCATGTAAATTGCCTCCATGCATCATCCTGGCGTTCAAACGCCCATTGGTGCATGTTCTGGGCGTTAAACGCCCATGTAATGCATGTTTCTGGCGTTGAACGCCAGTTTCATGCTTGTTTCTGGCGTTCAGCGCCAGATTGTCCTCTGTGTGCGCATCCTGGCGTTAAACGCCAGGTTGTTGCTTGTTTTGGGCGTTCAGCGCCAGAAAGATGCTCTGTTCTGGCGTTGAACGCCGGCCAGATGCACCTTACTGGCGTTGAACGCCAGCCCGTGCGTCCTCCAGGGTGAAAATTTTTTTTCTTCTGTTTTTGACTCTGTTTTTAATTTTTTGATTTTTTTCGTGCCTCCTCATGATCATGTACCTAATTAAACACAAAAATAACAAAGAAACAAAATAAAATAAAATTAGATAAATAAAATTGGGTTGCCTCCCAACAAGCGCTTCTTTAATGTCAATAGCTTGACAGTGGCTCTCATGGAGCCACAAGGTGATCAGGTCAATGTTGTATAGTTGCCAACACCAAACTTAGAGTTTGGATATGGAGTTTGAACACCAAACTTAGAGTTTGGTTGTGGCCTCACAACACCAAACTTAGAGTTTGACTGTGTGGGCTCTTCTTGACTCTGAACTGTGAGAAGCTCTTCATGCTTACTCTCTTCTGTCATAGAGGGATGGCCATGTGCCTTAAACACAAGGTAGTCCCCATTCAATTGAAGGACTAACTCTCCTCTGTTGACATCTATCACAGCTTCTGCTGTGGCTAGGAAAGGTCTTCCTAGGATGATGGATTCATCATCTTCCTTCCTAGTGTCTAGGGTTATGAAATCAGCAGGGATGTAAAGGCCTTCAACCTTTACTAGCACGTCCTCTACTATTCCATAAGCTTGTCTCATTGACTTATCTGCCAATTGTAATGAGAACAAGGCAGGTTGTACCTCAATGATCCCTAGCTTCTCCATTACAGAGAGTGGCATCAGATTTATCCCTGACCCAAGATCACATAGAGCTTTTTCAAAGCTCATGGTGCCAATGGTGCAAGGTATTAAGAACTTGCCAGGATCTTGTTTCTTTTGAGGTAGAGTTTTCTGAATCCAAGTATCTAGTTCACTAATGAGCAAGGGAGGTTCACTTTCCCAAGTCTCATTACCAAACAACTTGGCATTCAGCTTCATGATAGCTCCTAAGTATTGAGCAATTTGCTCTCCAGTCATATCTTCATCCTCTTCAGAGGATGAATATTCTTCAGAGCTCATGAATGGCAGAAGGAGATTTAATGGAATCTTTATGGTCTCTGTATGAGCCTCAGATTCCTCAGGATCCTTAATAGGAAACTCCTTCTTGCTTGAAGGACATCCCAGGAGGTCTTCCTCACTAGGATTTTCGTCCTCCTCCTCCCCTATGCATTCGGCCACTTTGATTAAATCAATGGCCTTGCACTCTCCTTTTGGATTTTCTTCTGTATTGCTTGGGAGAGTACTGGGAGGAGTTTCAATAACTTTCTTACTCAGCTGGCCCACTTGTGCCTCCAAATTTCTAATGGAAGATCTGGTTTCATTCATGAAACTGAAAGTGGCCTTTGACAGATCAGAGACTATATTTGCTAAATTAGAAGTATTTTGTTCAGAATTCTCTGTCTGTTGCTGAGAAGATGATGGATATGGCTTGCTATTGCCTAGCCTATTGCGTCCACCATTGTTAAAGCCTTGTTGAGGCTTTTGTTGATCCTTCCAGGAGAAATTTGGATGATTTCTCCATGATGGATTATAGGTGTTTCCATAAGGTTCACCCATGTAATTAACCTCTGCCATGGCAGGGTTCTCAGGATCATAAGCTTCTTCAGAAGCTGCCTCTCTAGTACTGTTGGATGCATGTTGCAATCCATTCAGATTTTGAGAGATCATGTTAACCTGTTGAGTCAACATTTTGTTCTGAGCCAATATGGCATTCAGAGCATCAATTTCAAGAACTCCTTTCTTCTGAGGTATCCCATTATTCACAGAATTCCTCTCAGAGGTATACATGAACTGGTTGTTTGCAACCATGTCAATGAGTTCTTGAGCCTCTTCAGGCGTTTTCTTCAGGTGAATAGATCCACCTGCAGAATGGTCCAGTGACATTTTCGAAAATTCAGAGAGACCATAATAGAATATATCTAACATGGTCCATTCTGAAAACATGTCAGATGGACATCTTTTGGTCAGCTGCTTGTATCTTTCCCAAGCTTCATAGAGGGATTCACCATCTTTTTGTTTGAAGGTTTGAACATCCACTCTCAGCTTGCTCAGCTTTTGAGGAGGAAAGAATTTATCCAAGAAGGCAGTGACCAGCTTATCCCAGGAGTCCAGGCTATCCTTGGGTTGTGAATCCAACCATATTCTAGCTCTGTCTCTTACAGCAAAAGGGAAAAGCATGAGTCTGTAGACTTCAGGATCAACTCCATTCGTCTTCACAGTCTCACAGATCTGCAAGAACTCAGTTAAGAACTGATAAGGATCCTCAGATGGAAGTCCATAAAACTTGCAGTTTTGTTGCATTAATGCAACTAGTTGAGGCTTAAGCTCAAAGTTATTGGCTCCAATGGCAGGAATGGAGATGCTTCTTCCATCAAACTTGGACGTTGGCTTTGTGAAGTCACCAAGCATTCTCCTTGCATTATTATTATTATTATTTTCGGCTGCCATCTCCTTCTCTTGTTCGAAAATTTCTGAAAGGTTATTTCTGGATGGTTGTAATTTAGCTTCTCTTAATTTTCTCTTCAGAGTCCTTTCAGGTTCTGGATCAATTTCAACAAGAGTGCCTTTTTCCCTGTTCCTGCTCATATGAAAGAGAAGAAAATAAGAAAAGAAAGAGGAATCCTCTATGTCACAGTATAGAGATTCCTTTATGTTAGTAGAAGAAGAAAGGGGTAGAAGAAAGAAGAAGGATTCGGATTTTTGGATGAAGAGAGGTGAAGAGAAGTGTTAGTAATTAAATAATTAAATAAAATAAGAGAAGAGAAGGAAGATTTCGAAAATAATTTTTGAAAAAGAGGTTAGTAATTTTCGAAAATCAAAGACAAAATATAATTAAAATTAAAATTTAAAACAAAAAGAATTTTTGAAAAAGAGAGGGAGAATTTTCGAAAATTAGAGAGGGAAAAGTAGTTAGGTGGTTTTGAAAAAGATAAGAAACAAACAAAAAGTTAGTTAGTTGATTGAAAAAGATTTGAAATCAAATTTTGAAAAAGATAAGAAGATAGGAAGTTAGATAAGATATTTTGAAAAAGATTTAATTTTTTTTTTAAAAAGACTCAACTAACAAGAAACTACAAGATAAGATTCTAGAACTTAAAGATTGAACCTTTCTTAACAAGAAAGTAACAAACTTCAAATTTTTGAACCAATCACATTAATTGTTAGCTAATTTTCGAAAATTTGATATAAAGATAAGAAAAAGATTTTGAAAAAGATTTTTGAAATTTTTCGAAAATTATAAAAAAATGAAAAAGATATGATTTTTGAAAAAGATTTTGAAAAGATAAGATTTTTAAAATTGAAATTTTGACTTGACTTGTAAGAAACAACTAATTTTAAAAATTTTTGACCAAGTCAACCCAAAATTTCGAAAATTTGGAGAAAAATAAGGAAAGGATATTTTTTTTTGATTTTTGAATTTTTAATTATGAGAGAGAAAATCAAAAATACTCAATGCATGAAATTTTTAGATCAAAACAATGAATGCATGCAAGAATGCTATGGATGTCAAGATGAACACCAAGAACACTTTGAAGATCATGATGAACATCAAGAACATATTTTTGAAAAATTTTTGATGCAAAGAAAACATGCAAGACACCAAACTTAGAAATTTCTAATGCATGAAAAATATGAATGCAAAGATGCACATGAAAAACAACAAAAGACATAAAACAAGAAATCATCAAGATCAAACAAGAAGACTTGTCAAGAACAACTTGAAGATCATGAAGAACACTATGAATGCATGGGATTTTCGAAAAATGCAAGAAAATTTTTAAAGCATGCAATTGACACCAAACTTAAAAATTAACACAAGATTCAAACAAGAAACACAAAATATTTTTGATTTTTATGATTTTCTAATTTTTTTTGTATTTTTTATTAATTTTTTTTCGAAAATAAAGTTTGCAAAAACGAAAAAGAAAGGAAAAATTTTTGAAAAAGATTTTTGAAAAGAAAATTACCTAATCTGAGCAACAAGATGAACCGTCAGTTGTCCATACTCGAACAATCCCCGGCAACGGCGCCAAAAACTTGGTGGACGAAATTGTGATCACTATTCTTTGATTTGCATTTATTGTAGAATTGTGGAACTTAGGATTTTTGGCACGAGTGAACACAACTCCGTTCAACTAACCAGCAAGTGTACTGGGTCGTCCAAGTAATAAACCTTACGTGAGTAAGGGTCGATCCCACAGAGATTGTTGGTATGAAGCAAGCTATGGTCACCTTGCAAATCTCAGTTAGGCAGAAAAAAAGGGGAATTGTGATTATTGGAATAAATAATAAAAAGGAATAATAAAAGGGATAGAATACTTATGCAGATTCATTGGTAGGAATTTCAGATAAGCAGATGGAGATGCTGTAGAGCCCAAGGACGCCTGCTCTCCTATTGCTTCTACTCAATCCTTCTTACTCCTTTCCATGGCAAGCTTTGTATAGGGGTTCACCATCAACTGTGGCTACTTTCAATCCTCTCGGGGAAATATCCTATGCGGCTGTCACTCGCACAGCTAACCAGTCTGGAGGCATCACCCATGGTTGATGGCTACATCCCATCCTCGCAGTGAAAACTAATGCTCACGCACTCTGTCACAGTACGGCTAATCACCGGTTGGTTCCCTCCCCTACTGGAATAGAATCCCTCTTTTGCGTCTGTCACTAACGCCCAGCAGGTTACAAGTTTGAAGCACGTCACAGTCATTCATTACCGGAATCCTACGCGGAATACCACAGACAAGGTGAGACTTTCCGGATTCCCAGGATCCTACTCGGAATACCACAGACAAGGTTAGACTTTCCGGATCCTCATAAATGCCGCCATCTATCTAGTTTATACCACGAAGATTCTGTTGGGGAATCTAAGAGATACGCATTCAAGCTCTGTTGCATGTAGAACGGAAGTGGTTGTCAATCACGCGCATTCATAAGTGAGAATGATAATGAGGGTAATCTGACTCATTACATTCATCATGTTTTTGGGTACAAATGAATATCTTGGAATAAGAATAAGAGAGATTTGAATAAAAGATAATAGAATTTCATTAATACTTGAGGTACAGCAGAGCTCCACACCCTTAATCTATGGTGTGCAGAAACTCCACCGTTGAAAATACATAAGCAAAAGGTTCAGGCATGGCCGAATGGCCAGCCCCCCCTAACGTGATCACAGGATTCAAAATACAATCCAGGATGTCTAATACAATAGATAAATGTCCTATATATACTAGACTAGCTACTAGGGTTTACATGAGTAAGTAATTGATGCATAAATCCACTTCCGGGGCCCACTTGGTGTATGCTTGGGCTGAGCTTGATCAATCCACGAGTAGAGGCATTTCTTGGCGTCAAACTCCAGGTTATGACGTGTTTTGGGCGTTCAACTCCGGATCATGACGTTTTTCTGGCGTTTAACTCCAGACAGCAGCATGATAAAACGCCAAGTTACATCGTCATTCTTCGAATAAAGTATGGACTATTATATATTGCTGGAAAGCCCTGGATGTCTACTTTCCAACGCCGTTCAGAGCGCGCCAATTGGAGTTCTGTAGCTCCAGAAAATCCATTTCGAGTGCAGGGAGGTCAGATTCCAACAGCATCAGCAGTCCTTTTGTCAGCCTTCTTCAGAGTTTTGCTCAGATCCCTCAATTTCAGTCAGAATTTACCTAAAATCACAGAAAAACACACAAACTCATAGTAAAGTCCAGAAATGTGAATTTATCATAAAAACTAGTGAAAACATCCCTAAAAGTAGCTTAAACTTACTAAAAACTATATAAAAACAATGCCAAAAAGCGTATAAATTATCCGCTCATCAATAATCTACTTTCATCTTTCAAAAAACAAAGGCAAGAACAGGGCTGAAAGACCACAAAAGCCATGGATTGCCAACTGGACTAAGGAGCAGTTGGTGGAAAGAATGAATGCAGAAAGAGAGGAAATTTTGGTGAGTAATCATAATAAGTTGGTGTATTTTATTTACCCGAATGGTGCTAACTAAAATATCTCATGTTTCAGGGGATTGTGAAGATGGCAGAGACAAGAGAAAAAATGAGAAAAAAAGAAAAAAAAGAAAAAAAAAACAAGAAATAAGAAAAAACAAAAAAAAGGAAGGCGAGCCCAACATCGTCTTCGGAGATAGAAACTACTGACAGTGACACTTCTACCTCTGAGTCTGAGGCTCAAGAAGACTCAGAGGATTCGGGAAGAAAACACCCCGGCAAAAAGGGGAAAAAGTAAGTACCATACTTGGGTGTAATTTCTTTTTCGGTTTGGGTGTATTTTGTCTGTTCACGTTGGGTGTATGTAGCTTATTAAGCAGGGTGTGTTTCGTTTGCTGCGTTGGGTGTATATTGTATATTTAGTTGGGTGTATCTCGTGAATCCATTTGGGTGTATTTTTAGTATGTTCTAAATGACAATTGTTTGCCTTCCAGAATGGACTCAAGAAAAAGAAAGCAGAGGCAAGAGGAGTCAGATTCTGATACAGAATCTGAATCTGAACCAAGTGATGAGTAATGTCCTGAAATTAATACTCCTTTCTTTTGGCTTTGTTATAAAGATTTCGTGTATTAACTGAAGTGTCTATTATTAACTTATAGGAGCGAAGAATCATCACCTGCGGAGAAGGAGAAGAAAAAGAAAAAAACAAAAATAACTCCAAAAAAGTAAGCAATTCTTTGGATAAAATTCTGTGATAAAATTAATTTTTTATTTCTGATTGGTACTGTTTTTTTCCACCCAGAACACAACAAAAAAAGAAAAAAGTTGTTGTGGAGGATTCACCTCCTGAAGAAGATCAATACTTTGACGGGTACAGTACCTCGTAAGCTATACTACGGTCTATCATCGTAATTATTTTTGTTAACATCTTATTTTATGAATGTAGTGAGAGATATGAAATATCAAGTGACGAACTCGATGAATGGCTAAGGGAAAACGTTGATAAATCTGCTGCAGAGGGGTATGTCTTGCTGGGCTGTGTATTTGAGATTTTGTTGTCTTTTGTTTGCTAATAATTGTATATTGTTTTGCAGGGAGAACCAAGCTGACCTGCGATCGACAGAAGGTCGCTATGTGTCCTCTGAAACGTAAGAAGCTTTATTATTTAATAAAATCTTGTTATCATGATTTGGATGTATTCTGTGAAACAATTTGGGTGTATTTTGTGGATCAAGTTGGGTGTATCTTGTTTACTAAGTTGGATGTATATTTCGTTTGAATAACATGAAATCTGTTTAGACTACCGGCTGTGAACTTGGGAAGTGATGATCCTTCCTCTCAAGGACGCACAGAACAGAGTAGTGTAAACCAGCCGTCTCAGAGCATGTAATTTCTCTTTCAAATAACCGTTACTTTTGTTCTTCTAATAACTTCTACTTCTAATTCTGTATATATTTTTTTAGAAAAAAAAGCCCTTTATTATTTTATTCAAGAAAAAAAGGCAGCAAAAAAAAAAAGCAAAAACTGCAAGTATGTAAGTTCTCAAAAACAAAGCCCGTCTTCTTTTTGAATTGTTCGGGTGTATTTTTTGATCTTCTTTGGGTGTATTTTAGGTTGACTCCGACTGATTCGAATATGATGGTTGTTAGGGAACAAACGCCGTCGGAAGCGCTTGCAATGTGAGTTTTCCAAGAATATTTCAACCTTATAACCTTATTATTTTCAAATACGTTGTTAACCTTTCATTTTTATTCTTGTTTATAGTCCCGATCCAGTTTTTTGTGCCGGCATCCCAACAAACAACCACTGACGCAGATTTCGAACCAACCCCTATGCTACAGATTGAAGGGGCTAGAGAAACGTAAGAAAATAGTATTGGGTGTATATTTATTTAGGGTTTGGGTGTATATTTGATAACAGTTTAGGTGTATATTCTTCCTGATTAATTTTGTGTAACTGTGCAGCACTCCTGAAACCCCCAAACAACTTCAAGAAACAACACCCAAGCTTCCCCCAGCTCCAACAAAAATGTAAGTTCATTAGACTAAAATCAATCTTTGCTTATCATCCGTATATTCTTATTCTTACTCTTATTCTTATACATAATGACGCAGTCATCCAGACGCAGAGGACGCTGCTGCCCTGTTGATGATGGCACGGACAGCAAGCTATGTTCCTAAAACAGATCCGGGGATGCCATCATTCAGCCTCGGATTGACAGATTCAAGCCAGGAGGGGGCGTCGACGCAGGAGACAGAAAGGGAAAAATCTCCAGAAACTGCAACTATGCTAGAACAATTAGACAGTTTGGTCCAAAAATTAGCAAGCAGTGCGTCAAAGGGAAAAGAAGAAAGTCCACAAATTTAGAGGTAGACTGGGGGAGAAAGTTCTGCAAAGGTTGAAACTCCTGGGGGAATAAATCAAATTCCGGATGATATGAAACAAAAGTGCTACATCTGGGGGACGAGACTGAAGGAAGATGCAAAAGGCGATACTGACGAGTATGAGGAGATATGCACTCTGATTGGCCAAGGAGAATACATTTTGATGAGAACGCACCTTGCATCCCTCCAGGCAAAAAGTGATATAGAATCTCAGGTAATTTTAGACTAACATTAATGTTTTTACACCAAAGTCAACTGCAATGTTTATTAATTTAAAATTGATTTCTAGATTGTATCTGCCATCTGCCTCATCCTAAACCAGAAAAAGGAAAAGAGGTTTCAGGCACAAATATACTGTCTCCCCCCGATATTGTGGTAAGTGTTACTTCTACGAACTTTGGGTGTATTTTATGCATTGATTTGGGTGTATTTTTTAGCTTAGATTGGGTGTATGTTGTGTATTTTCGGTTTTTCATTTCTTGTATCGCAATTCTTGCAGAGCATGGCACTTTCGGATCACCCAAGGGGGGAATTTATATCCCCGAAAACGAACAAAGAATTCAGGGTGGAAGCCTACCCGAGTTTCATTGAATTCATAGATAGAAAAAAATTAAGTTCGCATCCATATGTAAGTTTTCGTTTCGTAAATTTGTTAGTACGCTTATTTACTTATATGCCAAATAAAATAACAGACTGTTGAAATGTGGCAATCCTTCAGATTTTTGCTCCTGTTTGCCACTCGGGACATTGGTGGTTATGGCTGATAAATACAAGAAAGCGGAAATGTCAAATACTTGACCCGCTACACAAAAAAGCTCCAAGCGATGAGAGAAAGGACATTAATAAATTCACTGTAAGTTGCCTCTGTCTTCTTTACTTTAATAGATAGGTCTATTTTGAAGGTTGAGTTGGGTGTATATTCCATATTCAGTTGGGTGTATCTTGTCCATTCATTCGGGTGTATTACTGATTTGTTTTGGTATTTAAGGGATATGTATTTTCAAGATTGATAACATATGCCGGCGGGAAACCTCTCGAGAAAGGCGAGAAGGAGAAGGAAATTAAAGCACCATATGTTAAAATTTCAGGCCAAAAAACAAGGTATAGATTTGTGACTCTGAACCTTAAACTTTCCTAAATGAGATTTGTAATTTATTTTCTTCGTTTTCAGCTATGACTGCGCTATCTACGTAATGAAGTGGATTGAGTTAATTGAGCCGGAAAACATTAAAAAGGGGAAGTATGAATGGGATAATTGGACACAGGTAACTGTCTTTAGAACTATATAACTCTGTATTACTTTACTGAATTAATATTTCTGTTTAAACATAACATACTTTTTAATTGTAGGAGGAGGTGGACCACTATAGAGTGGAGTATGCTTCCCGGATACTATTCAGTGAGATGAATAAACAGAGAGATCGGGCAATTAGAGAGAGTAGTGCTATAAGGTTGTCAAAGCCATCCTCTGTATTATTGAGTCCGTTTTGTCAAATTAATTTTGCTGGTATAGAAACTGGGTAATCCAACTGCTGGGTAGTTTGTAAATTGAACAAATGATGTAAATATTTGCCATTTATCAACAACTTCTATTCCATGTATATTTTTTCCCATAGTTAAACTATCTGTGCTGGTAAACTGTCTGTGATGTATTCAAAAACTGTATTACAGGTGGTAAAACATAAAGCAAAAAATCAAGGCATACGCATATTATAAACTGTTACACCCAACGCAAGTCTAATAATACACCCGAGGTTGAATAAAATATACACCCAATTGTCTGTGCTGTATTCAAAATGAATGAATTACATGTACTAAAATATGAAAAAAAACATCAACTGAAATATACGCCCATAACCTGTGAATTTTTACAGCTTTTGTTCTATATGTATCTATATATGTGTCTATATGTAAATTGTCAATTAACAAAAATACACCCAAAAGAAACAGTGCTTTTACATCCATACTCTTTATAACTATACACCCAAAGAGTTATCCCCTGCTGCTGGTACCCTGAACTGATAATTTATAACTTGTCCCTGATATTGGCTGCAACTTGAATGCGCCGCTGATGCAGCATCAAACAGGTTTATCTGAATATAACACTCACGCATTAGCTAAACTATTAACTAGAAAAATAAACTCAATCGCCACAAATTTAAAGAACATTACATTTACCTCGCTTAAAACTTTCGTCTTCTTCTTCTTTGTGGCATTTGCAATCTGTTTCTCCAGCTTTGAACCTAGCCTGTTTTTTGGACGTCCTCTTGTTCGAATCCTTGGCGGGCTTTGAAGCTCGTTAACGGATTCCAAGTTGGCGTCTTCGTGGGATAAAGAAGATGTCCCCTTCCTTTTTCCTTTTAATGCTTCCATCTCGGCCATGACGTTATCGTACGCACGATGCAGAATTGCAGTCAGCTCCTCCGATTCGGAGGCAAATTCACAAATATTTTGCGAACGAAAAACCAATTGGTCGAACCTCTTGCTTCTTGGCTCCATCAGTGGCTCGTCGTGGCTGCTCTTGATGTGTGTGTGTCGCCTCTTTACCTTCTTGCTCCATCGTTCCAGTATGTATCTAGGGGACACTTGGCTTACTTGTTCGAAGCTTAACACGCTTAGTGCGTGACGGCACAGTATCCCTCTCGACTCGAATAATAAGCATTGGCATTTTACCTCGGCTGCAACTGAGTCATAGGTAACCGCGAACTTGTCGAATATTGAGCTGAAAACTTGTTCTCCGACTTCGTATACTGAATAGCCTAGAGCGGAATTCTTTAATCTGGTGATGCAATTCGCCTTTCCTCTGAATTGGGCTTGGACTTCCCTAAACTTTGCGTGAGTGTACGCATCTTGAAACTGAGCTTCGATGGAGGATTTGGTTGCACACGGTATGACCGTATAAAAATCTGCAGCATCTGATTCTCTCTCTGCTTGCTCCCTGCTTCCGAGGCAATTATCGTACTGTTTGACGAACTGAATGAGCGAGCTGTTTCGGGTGATGTACTTGTTAAAAAATGAATGCATGCTCTCACTCCTTTGTGTGCTTCTCATCCCTGCCCAGAAGTGGTGGTCCAGATAGATAGGAACCCATATGTGACGGTCTTCGTACAGATCTGCATAATACACCCAAACACACACAGTAAAATACACCCGAGAGATCGTACAATTTACACCTCTGCTGCAGATTTTAAAAACACATTACCTGAAAGCCACTTGTTGTCCGCAAGACCAAAATTCACCAGAAAATCGTTCCAATTCCTATCGAATGAGTCTTTGCTATGAGAGTTCCAAACAACATGGCTCATTTGTTGTTCGATATTGGCATGTCCCTTGTACCCGTTTAATTTGCTTGGAATCTTCTTCATGATGTGCCAAATACACCAGCGGTGAACTGTTGTTGGCATACAGGCCTCTAAAGCCCTTTTCATTGATGCGCACTGATCGGTGAGAAACTCTTTCAGAGCGTTTCCTCCCATGCAACGAAGCCAGCATTGAAATAACCATTTGAATGATTCAATTTCTTCGTTCTTCATCAAAGAGCATCCGAGAAGTGTTGATTGACCGTGGTGATTCACCCCGACAAAAGAACCACAGACCAAATTATACCTAAAACGAATTACCATCGTCCAGAATGCAAAATCATTAGGTACACCCTAACAAATGCTTTGAATACACCCAATGACACATCCAATATACACCTCTGCTGCGGATTCGTAAAAATAAATTAATTTAGCATCATAAACAGGGACAGTTTGTTACCTGTTTGTATTGTAGGTGGTGTCGAATGAAATGACGTCTCCGAAATACTCAAAGGCGGCTCTGCTTCTTGCGTCGGCCCAAAAAGCCAGCTTAATCGATTGATCCTCCTCGAGTTCGAGCTCAAAAAAGAAATTCGGATTCTTCTCTTTCATTCTTAAGAAATATTTCCCGAATTCCTTTGCATCTTCTTGTTCGGAAACATTTCGCACTTCCCTGATAATGTAATTCCTCACGTCCTTTTCGATAAAATTTAACTCGCGGTGACCCCCGGCAGCCGCAACAAATGATTGGTAGGTTTTGCTTGGTCTGATACCGGCCTCGTCGTTATTCTCTATCGTACGACGAATGGACATGCTTAGTTCCCTGTGCTGTTTGAGCATCTCTGCTTTGCTTGGACAGCAATGGTGTGAATGATCCAGCACAACCTTTGAAATGATCCAAGCACCGACATCCTTCAATGTGTGTATATAAATTCTTGCAGGACAGTTTGAACCGGCTGTCGGATTGGTCTTCTCGGTTGGAGATATTTTAGATTTCCATTTTCCCTCTCTGCTACATGTAATCAGTTGATTCTTAATCTCGTTTCCCTTCCTATTTGTGCACCGAACTCTTGTAGAGAAACCTGCAGCCTTGGCGTAGTTCCTGTAAAATTTTCCGGCATCTTCAAGGGTGGTAAAGGTCATTCCGACCTTCGGAACAAGCTCGTCATCAACAACCGAGAGAGGCTGCACAATACACCGTGTCAGAACTGTGAATACACCCATAGATATAATACAAATACACCCAATCATGTCTAATATGATACACCCGAACCGAAACAACTCAACTACAGAATGACCTTTAAAGCCATAAACAGTCAATACACAGGCTGCAGAATACACCATGTCAAAAACTAAAAACACACCCAATCATGTCTGAATAATACACCTGAACAACAACAACTCAATTAAAAATAACAAAAAACCAGTAAAGTGTATATACACCCACACTTATAGCTAAAATACGCCCAAAAAAGAATTGATCTACACCCGAGCGTCTGCTATAAATTCCAGGTAATTAAACAATGTTCAGCAATTTTTAAACTACACAATGCTATACAAATTACTGTAAATCAAACCTCAGGAACTTCGTTAGATTCAAATTCATAATCCACATCGCCTGGATTCAGCACACAATCTGAGCTTGAAGGATCCATTATCTTTAAAACGAGTTCGAACTTTGATTTCAGAAAACAACAAATCAAAAGAGAAAACGAAGCTCGAGTTGCAGAGAGAGAAAAAGATAACGTAAACGAAGAACATACCAGTGAGAAAAGAAGAGGAAAAGATCGATGGAGAAGAATGAGGGAAGACGCGCGAGAAGAAGAACAACCAAATCTCAAAATAACGAAAACGAAGAAGGAAACAAATATTTTAAATTTGGAAGTTAGATATACGCGGGATATTATATAGCGCGTGTAATCAACGTACGTGGAGGAGCGCGTATTTTAAATTTATTGTTTAATAAACTTGTAAAGCATACAAGCCCTATGCAGAGCTTTTCCGTTATAATTATATCAAATAATTTTATTTTTAACAAAAATACTAATATTTTTTATATATAAAAAAATGAGCCTAATTTCATTTCTTATGGACCGTCAAATCTATCATACTATACTCTTCTACACACAGCATAGCATAGGTTGGTTTATGATTGGTCTTAAAAGCCTCCTTGTCCTTAAACTTATTTGGATTTTAATAATATATAATTAGTATCTAAAATTATAACAAGTAATTTATTTATCTGATTAAATAAGTATAAAAATTTAAATTTTATTATATATATATATATATATAATTTATTAACTAGTGATAAATTATTAAATAAAATTTTGATCTATAGTAGATTAAGGTAATCTATCAAAATAAAAAAGACAACAAAAAATAAAAATAATTAATCCTTACAATTTTCTCTTAATTATCATTAATATTATTATTACATAGGTGTGTTGCTAGGCAGGTATAGATACATTCAAGAATTAGCATACCCCACTCCACCAATGGTCAAATTAGGAATCAAATTGTTGAGGAAATGAAATGAACCACATGTTATATGATATAGAACAAGGTATTTTGTTTCCAAAAATAATGCAGATACACGGTTCGGTTAACAACGAGCACATTATTATTGAAGAAGAATATGCTTTATCCTAAACAACTCTTTTTATTTTTGTTATATTAAGCTTTTTGATGTTATTAACAGATCACGAGAGAGCATATGGGCATAAATTAAATAAGCATCTAATAATAATACAACTTTCTCATCATTGACCATTCACTTCTTTATTTAGGGTATGCGGTCTTTATACAAGGTACTATATGTTCGTTCTTTCAAGTAACGATATATAAACGTATTTATTTTGGAAAAAGTATGTAAGGGTGCAGAGTTTTTTAAATATTAATTTGCTAATAGAAAAAGAAAATAAAAATAGTATTATAACTTTGGATTTTAAATTTTAGTTTTTAAATATAAACTATTGATATAAAATAAGTTTAATTATTCTATTGACTCTTATAATTCTATTATTTTTAATTAGATTCTTATAATTTAAAATTTTGTAATTTAATCCTATATAAAATAAAATTAAAATTAGTAATTAGATTCTTAATAGTTGTTATTTTTCAAAAATAAAAGATTAATTCTATATTTTGCTTTAAAAATATTTCATAATTTATCGTCCATCAAAATAAAAAATGAAAATTTCAAAAAAAAATATTTTTTATAAAAAATAATTAGAAAGGACCTAATTAAAAGCTTGTTTATTTAATATAGGAAATCAATCATAAACTTTTAAACTATAAGAACCTAATTAAAAGTTTGATGAAATTATAAAAATATAATTAACAAAATAATTAAAATTATAAAATATATATAATAAATATAGAGTTAAAATTTATTTAATTAACAAAAAATATAACACTCCTTACGTAAATAAGAAACATTTAAAAATGACCTTACATATTATATTAACTTACATTTTTATTACTCCTGAAATGAAAAATAGTCTCACTTTAAGTAGGAATTATTATACTACATTACATTTTAATTAATATAGTACAAGATATAAAATGAGTTTATGAAACATTTTTGTTTATCTTTATGGTTTTAGATATGAATATTGAATAGGGACAGCAGTGGAAAAAATAACAAACTGGAGACAATAACAACAGCAAGATTGGATGTATTCTCCAAATGATTTGTGTTGTTAAAAATGGGTTTTCATTTTCAATTTTGCCAGCTCTACCCTATGACGTGCTACCGCTGCAAATCAAAGGAGGGTCCATTAATTTGTCCTCTTCTCTCAATAATTTATATCTCTCTCTTCTTTTCTTATTTTCTTTCATTCCATTTACATGCATCAGGATAACAACTTGTAATGGAATTAATACCGTTAATTTTTTTCTTATATCTATTATCTAGGACATTATTAAAATTTTAATTATATATATTGAGAAGTAAAAATATTATTTATACAAACAAATAGCTGCTATGTATTTATATATTTAATGTGTTAAATTATATTTTATATTTTATATTTTAATATATATTATTAAACTACTCTTTTACCTTAACTCATGACAACAATAAAAAAATCTTGTGACCCACAAATTCAATCTAACATAATACATAAATTCAGTTATAATTTTAGTCTTTATTATCTTATCTTTATGTTATCTTCTTATCTTATCTTTATTTTTATCTTTTGTAGGCAATGTTATATATATATATATATATATATATATCCCAAAATGCGCATGGATGAAAAATTGGAATAAAATACGCATGGCCATTTCAGGGGCAGCACACACGAAATGGAATTACACTCCATTCCAAGGATGGTGCATACGAAATGGAGCTTCTAACTCACTTGCATCACCCACCAAATGGGACACAGTCTGACAGGCTCCATTTCGCGTCTGTCCTGGCTGCAATCGTTGCTCCATTTCGTGGGTGATGCAAGTGAGTTGGGAGTTCTATTTCGTGTGCACCATCCTTAAAATGGAGTGTAATTTCATTTCGTGTGTGCTGTCCAAAAATGGCCATGCGTATTTTATTCCAATTTTTCATCTATGCGCATTATGGGAAATAATCATATTTTTATACATATATAAATAAAAAAGACGAATAAACAATCAATAAGATTTCTTCATCTTTTCTTTTCCTATTCTTTCACAATTTTATCATGGTATTAGAGTCTTGGTATTCTCTTTGACGAGAAATAAGCTATCATCTTTCCGGTGAGAAATCACCCTACTTCTTTTTCAACCTCTTCCCACAATGAATAATCAATCTTTCAACTTAGCTCAGAATCTAACCAATCTCTATTACATCCATCCAAGTAAAAATCCAACATCAGTCTTCGTTATCCATGTTCTAACAGGAAACAACTATCATTCATGGAATAGTCACTATGGCCTTCACCTTCTTCCGGCAATTCCATCTGCGCCAGTTCCGTCTGCATTCTATTTCAGCAGTCATGTCTGTATTCTATTTCAGCAGTCCAATCCTCCTCACATCCTAACCCTAGACACCATGGAAGAAGTGTAGAGCGTCTTCAACACCTTCGACATTGTTTCCGACATCTCGAACCACCACTTCCTCCTTCCAGACGAAAAAGAGGTTAAAGTACAGTGGTAGCCCAGGTGCAAAAATGGTAGCTGATGAAGGCCTACGTAGATCTTGGGCGGCCTACGAACCAGGTGATTTCCGAGTTGCCACGTGAGCCTGAACATGGTCTCGCTATACTCACGTGACCACGTCTCATGAAAAATTTTGTTTACGTGAATCTACCAAGCTCGTTGAAGTATGATTTTTCACTGAGAACGAGAGCTTGGATTGAGAGCAAGACTTGGAACAATTTTGAGCCTTGTGGGTCCCACTATTCGCCAGACCACGTGTTGAGAAGGCTCAAGCAAACCTTGCCAGAGTTGTAGAGGTTCGGGTTGAGACCAAGCTCAAAGGAGTGGAAGTATAAGATCGGAGGGTTGTTTGGATATTCCAAGGGGAGATTTATGTCGAAGAAGAAGAGACCATACATCATGGTTGGATATTACTGCTGCAAAGGTCTATCACCGAGTTTGCCCTATTCGGAGGCGAAAATTTTGGGATCTTCTCGGAAGATGTTGAGGGAAGACTTGTACCCCAAACTGGTTCAAATGTTTAAATTAAATTAAATTCAATTAATAAACAATCAATAAAATTTCTTAATCTTTTTTCTCTATTCTTTCACAATTTTATGATGGCATCAAAGTCTTGCTATCCTCCTTGAATAGGAACAAGCTATCATCTTTCCGGTGAGAAATCACCCTACTTCTTTTTCAACCTCCTCCCACAATGAATAATCAATCTTCCAATTTAGCTTAGAATCCAACCAATCGCTATTACATCCATCCCAGGAAAAATCCAACAACAGTCTTGGTTACCCATGTTCTAACAAGAAATAACTATCATTCATGGAATAGTCATTGTGGCCTCTCTGCGCCTTCTACCGGCAGTTCCATCTGCGCCTTCTTCCGACAGTTCTGTCTGCATTTTATTTTAACAGTCATGTCTGCATTCTGTTTCAGTAGTCTAATCCTCCTCAAATCCTAATCCTATACACCATGGAAGAAGTGGAGAGCATCTTCAACACCTTCGACATTGTTTTCGACGTCTTGGACCACCACTTCCTCCTTCCAGACGATAGAGATTCTAGTACAGTGGCAGCCCGGGTGCGAAAATAGTTCTTAATGAAGGCTTTGTAATTCTTGGGCGGCCTGCAAACCAGGTGATTCCTGAGTTGCCACGTGAGCCTGAACACGGTCTCACTATACTCACGTGACCACGCCTTAAGAAAAATTTTGTTTACGTGAATCTGCCAAGGCTCGTTAAAGTAGGATTTTCCATTGAGAATGAGAGTTTGGACTTTGGATTGAGAGCAAGACCCGGAACAATGTTGAGCTTTGTGGGTTCCACTTTTTGCCAGGCCACGTGTTGAGAAGGCTCAAGCAGACCTTACCGGAGTTGTAGAGGATCGGGTTGACACCGAGTCCAAAGGAGTGGAAGTATAAGATCGGAGGGTTGTATGGATATTCCGAGGGGAGCTTTATGTCGAAGAAGAAGAGACCATCGTGTCATGGTTGGATATTACTGCTGCAAGGGTCTATCACCGAGTTTGCCATGTTCGAATGCAAAAATTTCGGAATCTTCTCGAAAGATGTTGAGGGAAGACTTGTACCCCAAACTGGTTCAAATGTTTCAATTAAATTTAATTTAATCAATAAACAATCAATAAAATTTATTCATCTTTTCTTTTCTGATTCTTTCAAATTTTATCATGGTATCATAGTCTTAGTATCCTTTTTAAAGAGGAATAAGCTATCATCTTTTCGGTGAGAAATCACCATACTTCTTTTTCAACCTCCTCCCACAATGAATAATCAATCTTCCAATTTAGGTCAGAATCCAACCAATCTCTATTACATCCATCCAAGTAAAAATCCAACATCAGTCTTGGTTACCCCTGTTCTAACAGGAAACAACTATCATTCATTGAATAGTCACCATGGCCTGTCTATGCCTTCTTCCGGCAGTTTCATCTGCGCCTTCTTTTGGCAGATTCGTCTGCATTCTATTTCAGTAGTCATGTCTGCATTATGTTTCAACAGTTCAATCCTCCTAACATCCTAACCCAAGACACCATGGAGGAAGTGGAGAGCATCTTCAACGCATTCGACATTGTTTCTGACGTCTTGGACCACCACTTTTTCCTTCCAAATGAAAAAGAGGATCTAGTACGGTGACAGCCCGGGTGTAAAAATTGTTCCTGATAAAGGCCTCGTAGTTCTTGGGTGGCCTGCAAACCAGGTGATTCCCGAGTTGCCATGTGAGCCTGAATACGGTCTCGCTATACTCACGTGACCACATCTCAAGAAAAATTTTGTTTAAGTGAATCTGCCAAGGCTCGTTGAAGTAGGGTTTTTCATTGAGAACGAGAGCTTGGATTGAGAGCAAGACCTGAAACAGTGTCGAGCCTTGTGGGTCCCACTTTTTGCTGGGCCAAGTGTTGAGATGGATCAAGCAGACCATGCCGGAGTTGTAGAGGTTCGGGTTGAGACCAAGCCCAAAGGAGTGGAATTATAAAATCGGAGGGTTGTTTGGATATTCCGAAGGGAGCTTTATGTTGAAGAAGAAGAGACCATCGCGTTATGGTTGGATATAACTGCTGCAAGAGTCCATCACTGAGTTTGCCTTCTTTGGAGGCGAAAATTTTGAAATTTTCTCGGAAGATGTTGAGGGAAGACTTGTACCCCAAACTGGTCAAATGTTTCAATTAAATTCAATTCAATCAATAAACAATCAATAAAACTTCATCATCTTTTCTTTTCCTATTCTTTCATAATTATATGATGGTATCTAATGTAAGACCCAAAGCTTTTAAAAAGTCTTATTATGATCAAGTCTCAAATCTTATGGTTAATTATACCCTTAATTTCAGAAATTATTTTATTAAAGGTAATTAAGGCAAGTTTTGATTTATTAGATTTGAGATGAGTTACGATTATTATCCAATTTTATAATTATTGGATTATTTTCTATATTTGAATTATAAAGTTGCTAGTTGTGAAATAATAAGGATTTTATATGTTTTGGACTAAGTAACTAATATTTTAAATATTAATACTGCTATTTTGGAAAATAGAAAAATTAAGTATATTATTTCTAATTATTTGATTTGGGTATTTTGTTGAAAATAATTTGTAAAAGTGATGAGTAAATAGTATTTTTCTATATACAAATAGTGTTGGATTTAAATTGGATTTCAATTACTATATTATCCCTATTTTAAGTGAAATTACAAAAATGCCCCTAACCCTAAGTTTCAAAAATGAAACCCTAATCCTTGTAACCCAGCAGCCACCACCCCAACCCCCCTTCAGCAACACAAACAGCAGCACACGGTTTCCTTTCCTCTTTCTCCATGAAAGGAGAGGAACAGAAGCCAAAAATCAGGGAGAAATGGAGACTGAGTCGCGGAAGAAGGGAGGAGGAGAGGAAGGCCTGCACCAGTGTGCTGGTCTCATTGCCGCCGTCGTCTGACCGAGGAGGGGGAAGAGCGCCGTGCCTCTCTGTCTCGCCGCCACTGAACTCGCGCACAGGAAGAGAGGAGATGCGCGAAAGGGAGCCACTGCGAGGGAAACCATCGCCGCCTTCCGCCATTGCCGAGCCTGGGGCCGCCGTTCTCCTCGTCGCCGACCAGTCCTTCCGTGTCGCCGCCGTACGCGCTGTGACCTCCAGCCGCGCCATTGCTAGTCTTGCTTACTCTGCCGCCGTGAAGCCCAGCTGCTGTTGGGAACCTTGTCACCGCTTATGGGGTGCACCAGTAAGCCTCTGCCACCGGAAAATGTCACTGCTGCTACGTCGCCGGAGCTTCTAACCGAGCTTCAACCGCCAAGAACGCCGCTGCCGCCACCGAGCTCCACTGCCGGTAAGGCTTTTAAGTTGAGTTTTCCTTCTGTTGAGTTTCCTGGAACTTCATCGTCGTTGCGTGTGGTTCAGATCGTCGCTGTTGCTTGGGGCTGACTGCCGGGTTACCGCCGAACCGGTTCAGAGACCGCCGTTGTTTCGGTTCAGCCGCTCCTTCTTCGGTTCGGTAAGCATTTCGATTTGAAAGCCCTTTCGTTATTATTCTGTTATCTCATGCTGAGGTTTATGGCGTTAATTGCTATAAGATTGAGTTCGATTGTTGTATGTTGCGATTAGAGTTGTTGAGACTGTTGCGAAAGTGGCTTGGAGCTGAGGTTTTGGTTGCCGTCAGTACGAATTGAGGCGGAAAGGACTTGATGAGTCATTTGGGTTATGAAATTGTGTTTTGAGGTAGGGGCGCTCTCCAAACACTATGTTTTATGTATTGGAATTATTACATATGGATAATGATGTGAGATATTGTGTATTTGGTGATTGTATATGCCTTATGTATTATTTGATTGATTCGAATGATTATGGATGTTGATTTGGCTGAATTGTTGTGCGGCTTGTGGAATGTAATGTTTTGAAGTTGATTCTTTAAAGATTTGAAATCTGAGTTTAATCCGCTGAGGATTGATTTGATTTGAGTTAATTTTTTTGATGATTTGAAAAGTCGAATGCACCTTTGAATTCAGCCTGGTTTACTTTAATTGACTTGGTTTTGGACAAATGATTTGTTACTGAGCCGTTTCTTTAAAGCTTTGAAAATGAGTTAAATCGGTTGATATTGATTTGATTTGAAATAGTTTTCTTGAGATATGCCACTGAGGCAACTGATGGATTTAGCATGATTTTGAATTGAGTTTTGGGATTCTGGATTGTTGAAAAGGATTGACGAACGGTTTAGCTGGGACCCGAACCGGGTGGCAAAGTCCAAGTTTTAAGGGAGATGCTGCCGAAATTTCTATAAAATCTGAGGCTTTATTTGAAATGTTATTTGGGAAATTTTGAGATTAATGCCTTTCCTATTTACTTGGAGGATAGCGAATTTAGGTCTTCTTTTATTAACTTTACTTAGATCAATTATGAAAAACGATGAAGCTATGCTTTGAAAGAATTACTAAAAAGAGAATCATCATTTCTCCTTATTTTCCAAGAAGAATAGTATGTCTTTGGGTACAAGTTATTCAAAAGTGAATTTTGCCTTGAGGCTGTTTTAAAAGGTAAAACGGGTTTATGTTCTTCTCTATTAAACATAAAGGGTGTCCATTGGAAGAGTTTTCGTGATTTTAAAAGGAATTGGATTTCGATTGATGAACTTCTTTATTTTGATGTTTTGAATGAGATTCAGAGTACCCTTTGAACTCTAGTTTAACACAACAAAAATGATTCTCTTAGCAGTTTGAAATGCTTCAGATTTAATTATGGAATTGAAGCCGGTTTTGTTTAAGTAAAGGAAATGGCTTTGAAAAGAGTAATTGATTACATGACTCGGATTGGCTTAGATCCTATTTTACTACTCAAACCAGGAAGCCAAGGTTTTTAATGAATTTAAAATAAATTTGGTGAAATGAGTTATGTTATTCTCCTCTAAAGACTTGGGACTCTGCCGAGGAACTTTTGTTATAAAATCCCATTGTTGTATGGGTGATTTTGAATACTTTAAAATAAATCTTTAACCTTCCATGGTTTTGGAAGTTTTGGAAAGAGAATGCCAAGAGTGGCTTTGTTTTAAAAAGGGAACTCACTTTGAGTAAATTTGGCTTATGAGCCTGAGATTATTTGAGAAATGAGATTTCTAAAGCCAAGGCTGAAAAGAGTTGAAACTTGATTTCAAAGTGAAATGAATAGAGAAAATGATTTATGGCTTAAATGCCGATTTCATGAATTTGATGATTTTGAATGTGGAAGTGCTATTTTGTTGTGAGCCAGAATGGCTTGAATGATATGAATATTGGCTGGTTCTGGATTGAACCGTGAGCCGGATGGCTGAGATGGATGTTGATCCATGATTGAGAATGAAAGCATTTATGCTGAGACATTGATAAGTTGTGATGTTGCACTTCCACTATCGGAGATAAGAGTTTTCCTGGGAGGAAGCAGTGGCTAGCCACCACGTGCTCCAGGTGGAGACTCGAAGCTCTTTTGACCCTATGTCGTCAGGGTGGCCAGGCACTGTGAAATTCCTGGATGAGCTCACCCCCATAAAATATTCACCAGTGAGGGTGATGGATATGGATCATGATTATGATCAAGTTTATATTGAGTATAACTCGAGTTGGGGAGACACGACAGAGGGACAGTCCAATGGTTAGCTACCAGAACTTGTCGGGTTGGCTCTATAACCGACAGATGATATCATTAGCCACTAGGGACAGGCATGCATCATATGCATCTATGTGACATTGTTTGGGTGTGCATATTGTACTTGGTTTGCCTATGTGATTACTTGTGATTACCTGCTACTTGTTCTACTTGCTGTAACTGTTTGTTTGTGCTTGAACTTCCTATCTGTGTTTGCAACTGGGACTCTGTTGGATTGTGGTGATTGGTTGTTGTTGGATTATTTGGGCCTAGGGCCGTGGTTGGAATGAGATGAACTGATGGTTGATTTCGATTTTGTGTTTCTGGGTTGGAATAAAATATGAAAGGCTATTTTGGTTCCGCATAGATAAACCGTTTTGAAAGGCTTTTGAGTTTTTGAGAATTGAACGGTTCTTCTTTCAGAAAAGATTTCCGACTTTACTTTTATTGTAAACCGTTGTTTTTGAAAAGAGGCATAAGACGGTTATGAATCACTGGTCGGTTATCTTCACGTATGCTATTACAGTAATTCCCAAAAAACCCTCTACTGAGAACCCTTTCGAGGATGATGTTCTCACCCTCCTACTTTTTTTCCCTTTCAGGATATGGGCTCAGAAGTTACGAAGAGTTTATTTAGTTGTTGAAATGTTATGTATTGCTTTAGATTATTACTTATTGTACCCTCGCCTTTATCTTGATATATTCTGTAAGAGGGATAGGAATTGTATTGGATAATGCTTGTGTTACTATTTATATATGTATGTACTCTTTATGAGTTTATGTAAGTTGTATGGTATCTATGGATGTATGTTATCGGATGAAAGTATTTTGGGAGCGGTATTGCGGTTTAAAGTTTCAAACAGGCTCATATTTTAGTATTAAATAGTATAAAAGTCGTCGTAATGTCCGAGCTATCAGAGTTGCGCAGCCGGAAGCGTGAGCTTTGGTAGTTAGGGTGTTACATCCAAGCCTCGGTATCCTCCTTGAAGAGGAACAAGCTATCATCTTTCCGGTGAGAAATCACCCTGCTTCTTTTTCAATCTCCTCCCACAATGAATAATCAATCTTCCAATTTAACTTAGAATCCAACCAATCTAAATTACATCCATCCAAGTAAAAATCCAACAACAGTCTTGGTTTTCCTGTTCTAACAAGAAACAACTATCATTCATGGAATATTTACTATGGCCTGTCTGCGCCTTCTTCCGGCGATTCTATTTGCGCCTTCTTCTGGCAGTTCCGTCTGCATTCTATTTCAGCAGTCATGTCTGCATTCTGTTTCAGCAGTCCAATCCTACTCACATCCTTACCCTAGACACCATGGAAGAAGCGAAGAGCGTCTTCAACACCTTCGACATTATTTCCGACGTCTCGAACCACCACTTCCTCCTTTCAGACGAAAAAAAAGTTCAAGTACGGTGGAAACCCAGGTGCGAAAATAGTTCCTCTTGAAGGCCTCGTAGATCTTGGGCGGCCTGCGAACCAGGTGATTTCCGAGTTGCCACGTGAGCTTGAACACGGTCTTGCTATACTCACGTGACCACGCCTCACAAAAAGTTTTGTTTATGTGAATTTGCCAAGACTCGTTGAAGTAGGATTTTTCATTGGAAATGAGAGCTTGGATTGAGAGCTAGGCATGAAACAGTGTCAGTTCCACTTTTTTCTGGGCCATGTGTTGAGAAGGCTCAAGCAGACTGATGAGCGGATAATTTGTATACTTTTTGGCATTGTTTTTAGTATGTTTTTAGTATGATCTAGTTAGTTTTTAGTATATTTTTATTAGTTTTTAGTTAAAATTCACTTTTCTGGACTTTACTATGAGTTTGTGTGTTTTTCTGTGATTTCAGGTATTTTCTGGCTGAAATTGAGGGACCTGAGCAAAAATCTGATTCAGAGACCAAAAAGGACTGCAGATGCTGTTGGATTCTGACCTCCCTGCACTCGAAGTGGATTTTCTGGAGCTACAGAAGCCCAATTGGCGCGCTCTCAACGGCGTTGGAAAGTAGACATCCTGGGCTTTCCAGCAATATATGATAGTCCATACTTTGCCCAAGATTTGATGGCCCAAACCGGCGTTCAAAGTCACCTACAGAAATTCCAGCGTTAAACGCCGGAACTGGCATAAAATTTGGAGTTAAACGCCCAAACTGGCATGAGAACTGGCGTTTAACTCCAGAAAAGGTCTCTACACGAAATTCCTTCATTGCTCAGCCCAAGCACACACCAAGTGGGCCCGGAAGTGGATTTTTCTGTCATTTACTCATTTCTGTAAACCTTAGGACACTAGTTTACTATTTATAGGATCTTTTGACATTGTATCAGGGAGAATGCGATCTTTTGATCACTTTAGATCTTAAGAGGACTTTGGTAGCTATCTTCATGCTATCTTAGATCATTGGGAGGCTGGCCATTCGGCCATGCCTAGACCTTATGCTTATGTATTTTCAACGGTGGAGCTTCTACACACCATAGATTAAGGTGTGGAGCTCTGCTGTACCTCGAGTATTAATGCAATTACTATTGTTCTTCCATTCAATTCCGCTTGTTCTTATTCCAAGATATCACTTGTTCTTCAAATTGATGAAGGTGATGATTGACGCCCATCACCATTCTCACTCATGAACAAAGTGACTGACAACCACTCTTGTTCTACAAGCATTTGAGGCTTGGTGAATATCTCTTGGATTCCTGATTGCACGATGCATGGTTGATCGCCTGACAACCGAGTGCTCGCCTGACAAACGAGCCAACCATTCCGTGAGATCAGAGTCTTCGTGGTATAGGCAGGACCTGATGGCGGCATTCAAGAGAATCCGGAAGGTCTAAACCTTGTCTGTGGTATTCTGAGTAGGATTCAATGACTGAATGACTGTGACGTGCTTCAAACCTGTAACCTACTGGGCGTTAGTGACAGACGCAAAAGAGTGATTCTATTCCGGTAGGGGAGGGAACCAAACCGGTGATTAGCCGCACTGTGACAGAGTGTAAGAGCATTAGTTTTCACTGCGAGGATGGGAGGTAGCTGCTGACAACAGTGAAACCCTACACGAGCTTGCCATGGAAAGGAGTAAGAAGAATTGGATGAAGGCAGTAGGAAGGCAGAGAGACGGAAGGGAAGGCATCTTCATACGCTTATCTGAAGTTCCTACCAATGAATTACATAAGTATCTCTATCTTTACCTTTGTGTTATTTTCGTTCATCACTATATCCATTTGAGTTTGCTTGACTAAGATTTACAAGATGACCATAGCTTGCTTCAATACTAACAATCTCCGTGGGATCGACCCTTACTCACGTAAGGTTTATTACTTGGACGACCCAGTGCACTTGCTGGTTAGTTGTGCGAAGTTGTGTAATGCCATGGTATTGAGCTACCACGTTTTTGGAGCCATTACCGGGGATTATGAGAGTTGTGAAAAAGTATTGTTCACAATTTCGCACACCAAGTTTTTGGCGCCGTTGCCGGGGATTGTTCAAGTTTTGAGCAAGCTTTTGATCCGGTAACATCAGTGCCAAAAGCCGGCAACAGCACCAAGTTTTTGGCGCCATTGCCGGGGATTGTTCAAGTTTTGAGCAAGCTTTTGGTAACATCAGTGCCAAGATCCGGCAACAACATCAAGTTTTTGGTGTTATTGCCCGGGATTGTTCAGGCTGGACAACTGACGGTTCATCTTGTTGCTTAGATTAGGTATTTATTTTTTTCGAAATTCTTGAAGATGAATTCTAGAGTTTCATGATGATTTGTTGAAATCTGGCTGGCTGAGAAGCCATGTCTAATCTCATTGGACCGAGGTTTCAACTTATCATCACAAGAGCTTGTTGATGTCTTATCAATCTTGCTTTTGGAGCAGTGATCTGCTAAGGCTTGGCTGACCTTTGGTCATGTCTAGTGTTTTGGACCGAAGCTTTCTTTGAGAGCTTGGCTGGCTGTGAAGCCATGTCTAATTCCTGGATCGGAGTCTTAGACTAGCATTGCACTGATTCCTGGAATTCTCATTAAGAATTTTGATACCTTTTTCCACTTAATTTTCGAAAAACACAAAAAAATTTTACAAAATCATAAAATCCAAAAATATTTCTTGTTTGAGTCTAGTCTCATCATAAGTTTGGTGTCAATTGCATGCATTCATATGTCTTATTGATCTTCAAGATGTTCTTGATGATTTGCTTGATCTGATCTTTGAATTCTATTGACTTGAGTATCTAGTGTGTCTCATTTGCATTTTCATTTTGTTAGTGTCAGTAGTATACAAACTGCTAAGTTTGGTGTCTTGCATGCATTGTTATTTGATTCTTGTTGCATTTTGGTTTGTCCTTATTATTAAAAATCCAAAAATATTTTTAATTTGTGTCTTTTCAAGTCAATAATACAGAGAATTGAAGATTAAGAACATACAGCAGAGGAATTGTACAGAAAAAGCTGGGCGTTCAAAACGCCCAGTGAAGAAGGACAGACTGGCGTTTAAACGCCAGCCAGGGTACCTGGTTGGGCGTTTAACGCCCAAAAAGGTAGCATTTTGGGCGTTAAACGCCAGAATGGATACCATTCTGGGCGTTTAACGCCAGGATGGCTAGAAGGGAAGATTTTGTTTTCAAATCAAATTTTTTCTAAGTTTTCAAAATCTTTTCAAAATCAAATCTTTTTCAAATCAATTTTTCAATCAAATCTTTTTCAAAATCAATTTCTTTCCATTTTTAAAGATACTTGCTACCAATTAATGATTTGATTCAACATTTCAAGTATGTTGCCTTTTCTGTTGAGAAAGGTTTAATGTTTGAATCATATCTTTTCTTGTTAGTCAAGTTTTTAATTTTCAAATCAAATCTTTTTACAATGTTTTTCAAATCATATCTTCTCAATCACATTTTTTTCTTAAATCAATCATATCTTCCTAACAACATCTTTTCCAAAATAGTTTTCAATCAAATCTTTCTGATTTCTAATTTCAAAACCTTTTTCAAAAATCACTTGATTTCTTTTCCTTTTTCATTTTCGAAAATTAAGTAGTGTTTTTCAAAAATGTTTTAAATTTTTCACTTAATTTTCGAAAATAACTTCCCTCCTTCTCACTTCCTTCTATTTATGGACTAACACTACCCCTTAATGCAAAATTCGAACTCCATTTTCTCTGTTAAGTTCGAATTTTCCACTTCTGTCTTCTACTCTTCTTTTTCTCTGACACCTAAAGGAATCTCTGTACTGTGACATAGAGGATTCCACACTTTCTTGTTCTCTTCTCTTTCTTATGAGCAGGAGCAAAGACAAAGGCATTCTTGTTGAGGCTGATCCTGAACCTGAAAGGACCTTGAAGAGAAAGCTAAGAGAAGCCAAAGCACAACTCTCTTTAGAGCACTTGAACGAACTCTTTAAGGAAGAAGAACAAATGGCAGCCGAAAACAACAACAATGCCAACAATGCAAGGAAGGTGCTGGGTGACTTTACTGCACCTACTCCTGATTTCTATGGAAGAAGCATCTCTATCCCTGCCATTGGAGCAAACAACTTTGAGCTTAAGCCTCAATTAGTTTCTCTAATGCAACAGAATTGCAAGTTCTATGGACTTCCATTGGAAGATCCTCATCAGTTTTTAGCTGAGTTCTTGCAAATCTGTGACACAGTCAAGACTAATGGGGTTGACCCTGAGGTCTACAGACTGATGCTATTCCCTTTTGCTGTAAGAGACAGAGCTAGAACATGGTTGGATTCTCAACCTAAAGAAAGCCTGGACTCTTGGAAAAGCTAGTCAATGCCTTCTTGGCAAAGTTCTTTCCACCTCAAAAATTGAGTAAGCTTAGAGTGGAAGTCCAAACCTTCAGACAGAAGGAAGGAGAATCCCTCTATGAAGCTTGGGAAAGATACAAACAATTGATCAGAAAGTGTCCCACTGATATGCTTTCTGAATGGAGCATCATAGGTATTTTCTATGATGGTCTCTCTGAACTGTCCAAGATGTCCTTGGATAGCTCTTCTGGAGGATCTCTTCATCTGAAGAAGACGCCTACTGAAGCTCAAGAACTGATTGAAATGGTTGCAAATAACCAATTCATGTACACTTCTGAAAGAAATCCTGTGAACAATGGGACTAGTCAGAAGAAAGGAGTTCTTGAGATTGACACTCTGAATGCCATATTGGCTCAGAATAAAATATTGACTCAACAAGTCAATATGATTTCTCAAAGTCTGTCTGGGATGCAAAATGCACCAAGCAGTACTAAGGAAGCTTCATCTGAGGAAGAAGCTTATGATCCTGAGAACCCTTCAATAGAAGAGGTGAATTACATGGGAGAACCCTATGGAAACACCTACAATCCTTCATGGAGGAATCATCCAATTCTTTCATGGAAGGCTCAACAGAGACCTCAACAAGGTTTCAATAACAATAATGGTGGAAGAAACAGGTTTAGCAATAGCAAGCCTTTTCCATCATCTTCTCAGCAACAGACAGAGAGTTCTAAGCAGAATAATTCTGACTTGGCAACTATGGTCTCTGATCTAATCAAAACCACTCAAAGTTTTATGACTGAAACTAGATCTTCCATTAGGAATTTGGAAGGACAAGTGGGTCAGCTGAGCAAGAAAATTACTGAACTTCCTCCAAGCACTCTCCCAAGCAATACTGAAGAAAATCCAAAAGGAGAGTGCAAGGCCATCAATATGGCCGAATTCTGGGAGGAAGGAGAGGCAGTGAACGCCACTGAGGAAGGCCTCACTGGGCGTCCACTGGCCTCCAATGAGTTCCCCAATGAGGAACCATGGGAATCTGAGGCTCAAAATGAGACCATAGAGATTCCACTAGACTTACTTCTGCCATTCATGAGCTCTGATGAGTATTCTTCCTCTGAAGAGGATGAGTATGTCACTGAAGAGCAAGTTGCCAAATACCTTGGAGCAATCATGAAGTTAAATGACAAGTTATTTGGAAATGAGACTTGGGAGAATGAACCCCCTTTGCTCACCAAAGAACTGGATAACTTGTCTAGGCAGCAATTGCCTCAAAAGAGGCAGGACCCTGGGAAGTTTTCTATACCTTGTACCATAGGCACCATGACCTTCAAGAAGGCCTTGTGTGACTTAGGATCAAGTGTAAACCTCATGCCCCTCTCTGTAATGGAGAAATTAGGGATCTATGAGGTACAAGCTGCAAAAATCTCACTAGAGATGGCAGACAACTCAAGAAAACAAGCCTATGGACTTGTAGAGGATGTTCTGGTCAAGGTTGAAGACCATTACATCCCTACTGATTTCATAGTCCTAGAGACTGGGAAATGCATGGATGAATCCATCATCCTTGGCAGACCCTTCCTAGCCACAGCAAAAGCTGTGATTGATGTTGATAGAGGAGAGCTGATCATTCAAGTGAATGAAGAGTCCTTGGTGTTTAAGGCCCAAGGATATCCCTCTGTCATCATGGAGAGGAAGCATGAAGAGCTTCTCTCAAAACAGAGCCAAACAGTGCCCCCACAGTCAAACTCTAAGTTTGGTGTTGGGAAGCCACAACCAAATTCTAAGTTTGGTGTTGAAACCCCACACTCAAACTCTAAGTTTGGTGTTGGGAAGTTCCAACACGGTTCTGAGCATTTCTGAGGCTCCATGAGAGTCCTCTGTCAAGCTAGTGACAATAAAGAAGCGCTTGTTGGGAGGCAACCCAATGTTTTATAATTAATTATTTTCTTTTGTTATTTTATCTTTTTTGTAGGTTGATGATCATAAGAAGTCACAAAAACAATGAAAAAGGCAAAAACAAAATGAAAAACAGGAAGAAAAACAGCACACCCTGGAGGAAGATGCTGCTGGCGTTTAAACGCCAGTCAGCCTAGCAGTTGGGCGTTTAACGCCCAGTCTGGCACCCTTCTGGGCGTTTAACGCCAGAAAGGGGCACCAGACTGGCGTTAAACGCCAGTAAAGGGCAAGAACCTGGCGTTAAACGCCAGAAATGGGCACCAGCCCGGCGTTTAACGCCAGAATTGGCTCAAAACGTGGATTTTGATGCCACTTGGTGCAAGGATGCCTTTTCCTTGACACCACAGGATCTGTGGACCCCACAGGACCCTACCATCACTCTCTCTCTTCTTCCCCCATTCACCAATCACCTCAACACCTCTTCCCCAAAAACCCTTCACCTATCAAATCCCATCTTTCTCTTCACCACTCACATCCATCCTTCATAAATCCCCACCAACCTCACCCTTCAAATTCAAACCACTTTCCCTCCCAAACCCACCCATAATGGCCGAACCATTACACCCCTCTCTCCTATATATACCCTTCTTCAACCCTTCATTTTCACACAACCTAAACACCACTTCTCCCCCTCTTTGGCCGAACACACCACCATCTCCCTCTTCCTCATTTCTTCTTCTTCTACTCTCTTCTTTCTTCTTTTGCTCGAGGACGAGCAAACATTTTAAGTTTGGTGTGGTAAAAGCGTTGCTTTTTCGTTTTTCCATAACCATTATGGCATCCAAGGCCGGAGAAACCTCTAAAAAGAGGAAAGGGAAGGCAAAAGCTTCCACCTCCGAGTCATGGGAGATGGATAGATTTCTCTCAAGGGTGCATCAAGACCACTTCTATGAAGTTGTGGCCTTGAAGAAGGTGATCCCCGAGGTCCCTTTTTCACTCAAAAAGGGTGAATATCCGGAGATCCGCCATGAGATCCGAAGAAGAGGTTGGGAAGTTCTTACCAACCCTATTCAACAAGTCGGAATCTTAATGGTTCAAGAGTTCTATGCCAATGCATGGATCACCAAGAACCATGACCAAAGTGTGAACCCGAATCCAAAGAATTATCTTACTACGGTTCGGGGGAAATACTTGGATTTTAGTCCGGAGAGTGTGAGGGTGGCGTTCAACTTGCCTATGATGCAAGGAGATGAGCATCCTTACACTAGAAGGGTCAACTTTGATCAAAGGTTGGACCAAGTCCTCACAGTTATATGTGAAGAGGGCGCACAATGGAAGCAAGATTCAAGAGGAAAGCCGGTCCAATTGAGAAGGCATGACCTCAAGCCCATGGCTAGAGGGTGGTTAGAGTTCATACAACGCTCAATCATCCCCACTAGCAACCGGTTCGAAGTTACCATAGACCGGGCCATCATGATCCATAGCATCATGATTGGAGAAGAAATAGAAGTTCATGAGGTTATAGCCCAAGAACTCTATAAAGTGGCGGACAAGACCTCCACCTTGGCAAGGTTAGCCTTTCCTCATCTCATTTGTCACCTCTGTTATTCAGTTGGAGTTGACATAGAGGGAGACATCCCCATTGATGAGGACAAGCCCATCACCAAGAAAAGGATGGAGTACACAAGAGATTCCACTCATCATGAAATCCCTGAAATTCCTCAAGGGATGAATTTTCCTCCACAAGACTATTGGGAGCAACTACACACCTCCTTAGGAGAGTTGAGTTCCAACATGGGACAACTAAGGGTGGAGCACCAAGAACACTCCATCATCCTTCATGAAATTAGAGAAGATCAAAGAATCATGAGGGAGGAGCAACAAAGACAAGGAAGAGACATTGAGGAGCTCAAGCACTCCATAGGATCTTCAAAAGCAAGAAAGAGCCGCCATCACTAAGGTGGACCCGTTCTTTGATTTCCTTGTTATTTGTTCTTCTGTTTTTCGAATTTTATGCTTATGTTTATCCATGTTTGTGTCTTGTGATCATTAGTGTCTTAGTGTCTATGCCTTAAAGTTATGAATGTCCTATGAATCCATCACCTTTCTTGAAAAAAAAATGTGCTTAATTGAAAAAGGAAGAATTGCATGAATTTTGAATTTTATAATAGTTTAATTATTTTGATGTGGTGGTAATATTTTTGTTCTCTGAATGTATGCTTAAACAGTGCATATGTATCTTGAATTTGTGGTTCATGAATGTTGGCTCTTGAAAGAATGATGAAAAAGGAGACATGTTAATGAGGATCTGAAAAATCATTAAAATGATTCTTGAAGCAAGAAAAAGCTATTCAAAAAAAAAAACGAAAAAAAGAGAAAAAGAAAAGAAAACGAAAAAAATATAGAGAAATAAGAAGTTGTGATCCAAGGCAAATAAGAGTGTGCTTAAGAACCCTGGACACCTCTAATTGGGGACTTTAGCAAAGCTGAGTCACAATCTGAAAAGGTTCACCCAATTATGTGTCTGTGGCATGTATGTATCCGGTGGTAATACTGGAAGACAGAGTGCTTTGGGCCACAGCCAAGACTCAATAAATAGCTATGTTCAAGAATCATCATACTTCACTAAGAGAATCATTAGCACTATCTGGACTCTGAGTTCCTAAAGAAGCCAACCATTCTGAATTTCAAAGGATAGAGTGAGATGCCAAAACTATTCAGAGGCAAAAAGTTAAAAGCCCCGCTCATCTAATTAATACTGATCTTCACAGATGTTTTTGGAATTCATTGCATATTCTCTTCTTTTTATCTTATTTGATTTTCAGTTGCTTGGGGACAAGCAACAATTTAAGTTTGGTGTTGTGATGAGCGGATAATTTGTATACTTTTTGGCATTGTTTTTAGTATGTTTTTAGTATGATCTAGTTAGTTTTTAGTATATTTTTATTAGTTTTTAGTTAAAATTCACTTTTCTGGACTTTACTATGAGTTTGTGTGTTTTTCTGTGATTTCAGGTATTTTCTGGCTGAAATTGAGGGACCTGAGCAAAAATCTGATTCAGAGACCAAAAAGGACTGCAGATGCTGTTGGATTCTGACCTCCCTGCACTCGAAGTGGATTTTCTGGAGCTACAGAAGCCCAATTGGCGCGCTCTCAACGGCGTTGGAAAGTAGACATCCTGGGCTTTCCAGCAATATATGATAGTCCATACTTTGCCCAAGATTTGATGGCCCAAACCGGCGTTCAAAGTCACCTACAGAAATTCCAGCGTTAAACGCCGGAACTGGCATAAAATTTGGAGTTAAACGCCCAAACTGGCATGAGAACTGGCGTTTAACTCCAGAAAAGGTCTCTACACGAAATTCCTTCATTTCTCAGCCCAAGCACACACCAAGTGGGCCCGGAAGTGGATTTTTCTGTCATTTACTCATTTCTGTAAACCTTAGGACACTAGTTTACTATTTATAGGATCTTTTGACATTGTATCAGGGAGAATGCGATCTTTTGATCACTTTAGATCTTAAGAGGACTTTGGTAGCTATCTTCATGCTATCTTAGATCATTGGGAGGCTGGCCATTCGGCCATGCCTAGACCTTATGCTTATGTATTTTCAACGGTGGAGCTTCTACACACCATAGATTAAGGTGTGGAGCTCTGCTGTACCTCGAGTATTAATGCAATTACTATTGTTCTTCCATTCAATTCCGCTTGTTCTTATTCCAAGATATCACTTGTTCTTCAACTTGATGAAGGTGATGATTGACGCCCATCACCATTCTCACTCATGAACAAAGTGACTGACAACCACTCTTGTTCTACAAGCATTTGAGGCTTGGTGAATATCTCTTGGATTCCTGATTGCACGATGCATGGTTGATCGCCTGACAACCGAGTGCTCGCCTGACAAACGAGCCAACCATTCCGTGAGATCAGAGTCTTCGTGGTATAGGCAGGACCTGATGGCGGCATTCAAGAGAATCCGGAAGGTCTAAACCTTGTCTGTGGTATTCTGAGTAGGATTCAATGACTGAATGACTGTGACGTGCTTCAAACCTGTAACCTACTGGGCGTTAGTGACAGACGCAAAAGAGTGATTCTATTCCGGTAGGGGAGGGAACCAAACCGGTGATTAGCCGCACTGTGACAGAGTGTAAGAGCATTAGTTTTCACTGCGAGGATGGGAGGTAGCTGCTGACAACAGTGAAACCCTACACGAGCTTGCCATGGAAAGGAGTAAGAAGAATTGGATGAAGGCAGTAGGAAGGCAGAGAGACGGAAGGGAAGGCATCTTCATACGCTTATCTGAAGTTCCTACCAATGAATTACATAAGTATCTCTATCTTTACCTTTGTGTTATTTTCGTTCATCACTATATCCATTTGAGTTTGCCTGACTAAGATTTACAAGATGACCATAGCTTGCTTCAATACTAACAATCTCCGTGGGATCGACCCTTACTCACGTAAGGTTTATTACTTGGACGACCCAGTGCACTTGCTGGTTAGTTGTGCGAAGTTGTGTAATGCCATGGTATTGAGCTACCACGTTTTTGGAGCCATTACCGGGGATTATGAGAGTTGTGAAAAAGTATTGTTCACAATTTCGCGCACCACAGACCTTGCCGGAGTTGTAGAGGTTCGGGTTGAGACCAAGCCCAAAGAAGTGAAAATATAGGATCGGATGGTTGTTTGGATATTCTGAGGGGAGCTTTATGTTCGAAGAAGAAGAGACCATCGCATCATGGTTGGATACTACTACTGCAAGGGTCTATCAAAGAGTTTGCCCTGTTCGGAGGCAAAAATTTCGTGATCTTCTCGGAGGATGTTGAGGGAAGACTTGTAACCCAAACTGGTTCAAATGTTACAATTAAATTCAATTCAATAAATAAACAATCAATAAAATTTCTTCATCTTTTTTTCTTATTCTTTCACAATTTTATCATGGTATCAGAGTTTTGGTGTCCTTTTTGAAGAGGAATAAGCTATCATCATCCTACTTTTTTTTTAACCTCCTCCCACAATGAATAACCAATCTTCCAATTTAGCTCCGAATCCAACAATTTTTTATTATACACATCCAAGTAAAAATCCAACATTAGTCTTGGTTACCCCTGCTCTAAAAGGAAACAACTATCATTCATGGAATAGTCACTATGGCCTGTCTGCGCCTTCTTCCGGCAATTCCATTTGCGCCTTCTTCCGGCAATTTCGTCTGTATTCTATTTCAGCAGTCATGTCTGCATTCTGTTTCAGCAGTATAATCCTCCTCACATCCTAAAGTTAGACACCATGGAAGAAGCGGAGAGCATCTTCAACACCTTCGACATTGTTTCCGACGTTTGGATATTCCGAGGGGAGTTTTATGTCGAAAAAGAAGTGATCATCACGTCGTGGTTGGATATTACTGCTGCAAGGATCTATCACCGAGTTTGCCCTATTCGGAGGCAAAAATTTCAGGATTTTCTTGCAAGATGTTGAGAGAAGACTTGTACCCCAAACTGGTTCAAATGTTTCAGTTAAATTCAATTCAATCAATAAACAATCAATCAAATTTTTTCATCTTTTCTTTTCCTATTTTTTCACAATTTTATCATGGTATCAGAGTCTTGGTATCCTCCTTAAAGAGGAATAAGCTATCATCTTTCTAGTGAGAAATCACCCTACTTCCTTTTCAACATCCTCTCACAATGAATAATCAATCTTCCAATTTAGTTCAGAATCCAACCCATCTCTATTACATCCATCCAAGTAAAAATTCAACATCAGTCTTGGTTACCTCTGTTCTAACAGAAAATAACTATTCATTAATGGAATAGTCCCTATGGCCTGTCTGCGCCTTCTTCCAGTAGTTTCATCTGCGCCTTCTATCGGCAGTTCCTCTGCATTCTATTTCAACTGTCATGTCTGCATTTTGTTTCAGCAGTTCAATCTACACTTTGTTTTATCAGTTCCATCTGCACTTTTATTGCGCTCCACGCCCTTTTTTTATCGCGCTCAACACGCCCTCTCCTATTGCGCTCTACACACCATCTGAAGACCTTATTGCGCTATATGCACCCTCTAAAGATCAATTTTATTGCGCCCTAAGCACTTTTTTTAAGATCACTGCTCTCTCTCCCTCAAGCATAGCATCTCCTTTTATATTTTTTACCGTCGGCAGCTCTAGCTCTGCCGTATGCATTTCTCTCTTCGTCACCATGTCAGACGCGTCTTCCTCAACAATTTCATCGGAACTTATCTAAGTTGTGGATTATTGACATCTTCCATCCACCAGCTTGTTGGGGCGTATTAAACTTCTCTTCTACCTTAGCTCATGACAACAATAAAAAAGTCTCGTGACCCACAAATTCAGCCCAACAAAATATATAAATTCAGTTAAAATTTTAGTTTTATCTTATCTTATCTTATCTTTATGTTATTTTCTTATCTTGTCTTATCTTTATTTTTATCTTTTGTAGGCAATGTTTTCTATATATTTAATTTTATTTTCATAATTCAATCAATAAAAATCAATAAATTTTTTTATTTTTTTTATTCTTTCATAATTTTATCATATATTTTATATAAATAATTAATTTAATAACTGGTTTTTTTTATATAGGTAACATATTAATTTATAAGTATAAATTTAGTATAATGTCCCACTGGAGAACGTTTCTATTATTGCATTAGCTTATTTAAAGTGTAAAAATAAACAAGGGGTTATATAATTTATCATAAAAAAATAAATGATTTCTTATCCAAGGATAGATTTTGTACTTTCATTTTAATTGTGTAATAATATAAAACTTTTTAATTTTTTTTATATATTTAACGCATTGTAAATATAAAAAATTATTTTAATATTTTTTAGTGAAATATTCTTTTATAATAATCTTAAAATGTGTCAAATAACAAATTTTTTAATTGTTCTCAAACTCTAACATGGATTTATACACATTGGGGATATGTAAATAATGTAACTATGATGAGACGATGCTTCTAGAATGATAGTACAGTATATATAATTGACTCATATACATATACATTGAGTTAAAATAATTGTTCTTTTCCAATATTCAATAATGTAATTAAGATGAAGAAAATGATGAAGACACAAGGAAAGAGTGTATTCGAAGCCATCCCAAAAAACAAAAGCTGCCGAAGGAAGGAACACGGTTGTTGACTATTGTTTAAGGCTCATTTTATTTGGACCCCCCAAAAAAAGGAAAATGTACCAAAATAATTGGTCTTTCATTATTTCTATGCACTTAATTTATAATAATCGCTAAATGCATGTATATATTCAGAAATTAAATATACGTTATACAGTAGCTTTTACATACTTTCATTTTTTCAATTTTTTTAACATTTAAATTCGATGTTATCTCAAAAAAAAAAAAAATGCACATTATCGATTTAGTTTGATATATATGTGTGTGTCGGCTGGGTGCAAAATATAGGATACCTCACACCATAAAAGACTTTTCAACCCTTTAAAAAAATAAATAAAAAGATAAATAATAAAGCATGCTAAATTGCTAATAGGCATGTAGGACCCTAGCTTTTTGGCCGAAACAAAAAGAGGTCGTGGTCCTCATGGACCACCCTTATAATCATTCACTCACCATACACTATTCTATTCTATGCTTTTTGATTTACAGTTAGTTATTTTTAGCTTTAAAGGAATGAAAAGTGAAAAAGATAATTAAAAATAAATAATAAAAACGAGAAAAAGAAAATGGGATATATATTATAACCAAGTGATTACTAAAATTTTACTCCAATCTCCAATCAATGTGTGCCTCTCATTTGGTATCGCAACTTTGGAAATAGTATGTAGACATTCTTAGTTCTACCGACAAGACAACAAGCTTCCCATACTAACGGTTGAGACCCATAAAAGCCACGTATTTTAAGTGAATTCAAGCACACATTTTGAGAAATAATGTCATAAAAAAATATTTAAGATAATATAATAAATTGTCCTCAATAAAATCACAGAAAAAGAATACTCAGCCTTTTAAAATATTTTGTTTCGGCTTTCATAAGAGTTTTTACATATTAAAAATAAAAAGTTGTTTCTAAATAATTTATCGCACAGATGTACATTGTATTAATTAAAAGGGGTGGGGGGTTCTACCTAGTTTTTCAGTTTTTTTTTTTCAAAAAATGATTATTCATAATAGAAATTAGCACATTGTTATATTTCGGGGGATTCATGCACAAAATATTTAAATTATTTTTTTTTTTCCTTTTCGAAACATCACTTCAAATCTCTATAAGATTACACGGTTTCCTCAGTTTACATTACATCTCAGATTTTTTTTCCCCTTTCATTTCAGACGCTATTTTTCTTTATTTTCATGATTTTGTACGCGGAATTGAGGTGTGACGAAAATATTGAACCAACTCTCTTATAAGTGTAACATGAATCTTTGACTAACCCACGTGCCCCTTACAATAATTGTTTTCTTGATATTACATGGTAACTAATCCTACTATTAATAAATAATAATGCAAGCTTTAGGGTCTAAAACTGAAAATGATATATTGAAATTAATTAGCCAAGCTACTTCATTTATACTTTAAAAATCAATAAAATGCATAATACAATTGATTATTGTGCCGACATATGTTTATGTGGTTATAGATTGAGTTTTGCTAAAAACTTAGTTTTTGAGGACAATTTAATTAAATATATTAAATAATTATTTATTAATATTAATTATTTTAGTAAAAATGTGTAATATATCTCTATCCAAATATATCCAATTCCACCGGATCTAAACTTTTTCCACGGTGGAAAAAGCAAAAAAGCAAAGAAGAACAATACCTATTTTCTTTAAATTATTTTTTGGGTGTAAGAAGTAAGAACTAAAAGGGGGAAGGATCTAAGGGTTCCACTTTGTTGGGTCCAAGCGGAGTGCACTTAATACAATGGCTTCTGAGCCACGCAATATCATGTCTAAATATGTAACATTTATGTCAATACAATAAACCTAATTTACTACTTCAATTTTTTACAAGGAATAAATACATGTTCATCCATCTTATATACGTGACAATGATAAGACTCATGACCATACACAATAACCCTCGTGCATAACATAACCACTTTCTGAATGTGTCGGTCTTAATGTAATTTGTGGTTAGTTATAATTAATTATTGGTGACTAATGATTCAGTTATGTCGTATTATTAGCATTTTCTTTTGGTTTTATTCCACTGTCCTATTCCAATACACAAAACAGAAGGCACTCATGCCACCCACATGTCCTTTTTGACTTGTCCAAAAGTGATGAGCCCCTTTCATCAATGACCCTGTTAAAGAAGAAAATAATAAGGTACCCTTTAATTTCCTTACTGAAAGGATTTATTCACCTTATCCACTTTTAACTTCAATTTCACATCACATAATAAACAAATATAAATGTGAGTGATTAACATTTTTATATTTATTTTATAGTTACATTAATTTTTATCCTATAGTGGTATTTTTTAATTTGATAAATTTATAACTAATTTATTATGAATCTGAATTTTATTTAAGAATTTGTCAACTAACTAAGTGATGGTGAAATTTGATTTCTCGACATTTATTTCACCATATTCAGTGTATGTTTGGATTACAGTTTGTAAACTGAGGTTTGTATAAAATTGATTTTGTAAAATTGATTTTGATCAAAAGTGAGTTAGTGTTAACGTGGTTTATGTTTGGCAATTTTTATTCAAAATAGATTATAGTAAACTAAATATTGTTTGGATTACATTATTCAAAATCACTTTTAGGTGAAAAATTACAGAAAAGGATATGAATTTAAATAATTATTTTATGTTATTTTATAATTTTATTTTAAATATTTAAATAAATTTTAATATTTTTTTAGTATTTTTAATATTGTTTAGTAGTCTAATAAGATTAATAGAATCATAATACAAAGTAAAAAAATATTCCATGTAAAAAAGAAATAACAATAACAATAAAAAAACTCATATAAATAAAAAAAACAAAAATTTTATAAAAAATAATAATATGCATAAGAAAGTATTAGAAAAAATATTATAAAAAAAAACAAACATATGAATAATGAAGGATATAATTGGTACATACAACATAATTTTTAATCCAACGTGAAAAGCTAAACGGAAAAGCTAGAATTTATAGCTTTTGGTAAACGTGGGTTTAACATAAAAATCACTTCTGCGTTTAGAGGATAAAAATGTTGCCAAACATAAAGATGAAGCGTTCAAGAAGCTCAAACGCGCTTCTCTCTTCTCCAACGCAAATCCAAACACACCCTCAATCAATTCAAATTCATTATAGTCAAATTAATATTAACAGACTAACAATAAAAAATTTAATTAGTAACTCTCATGCAAAAGAAAAATATAAATTAATTTAATATTAATAATAAATAAAATAAAGAATTGTATTGCTTTAATAATTAATGTCAAAGGTGGAATATCTAAAGACCATTTTAGTAAGGGGTTTACATATTAATTATAGTTCTTAATTTATTTTTAATTTTTTATAATATTTTTTAATTTAATAAATTAAAAATTAATTTATAATTAATTTAAACTCTATTTAAAAATTTATTATTAATGGGTAAAATTTATGCATACTCGAGGCGGAATTCAATTATAATTCTTGAGATTTGCTAATTTGGTGACCAGAATACTAGCTTCTGAGTTGTTTCCGCTTTACACTTTGTAATATACGGAATAAAAGAGAAAGTGTATGCTTTCATAAAATAATATTTTAAGGAATAAGGATCTGAAATTAGAATTAAAAATTGAAAAAAAAAAGATGCATGCATAACAGCAAAGCAACAGTAGCACATTGGGCAGCATCCACAAGGTGTCAATAGACAAAGGTAATAGGGATACCCTATGCCCAGCCCCACACCGACAAAATAATTAAACCACCATATCAAATTCATCATTTTTTATACAAAATATATAAATAAAAATAAAGGATTTATAGAGAACACATAAAAAAAAGAATATTAAAAATGGAACATGATCATATACCCAGCTGTAAATTAAACATAAGAAATAAATAAATTAAAAATATAAAAGAAAAGGAAAACTATTAAACACAGAATAATAATAATAAAAAAAAAGAAACAAAGAACCGCTGAATGAATACCTATTTCTACAAGAAGTTAAATTATTTATATAGTTTATTATTTTTTCCCTTGAACCAAAAAAAGAAATGAAAGATTGTTCGTTGTTGTCATTGGCGATTTTTCTGTAGCCTAGATCCAATCATCTTGAGCTCAAATTTCTTGATGACACCAGCAATGTCTCTCATGGTAGTGTCCAAAACATAGGGGGTTTTCTCATATGTGAGCTGTGTTGAATTCACAAGCATCTTGCATGATTCTCTCTTCTCTGCTATGGTTCCATGGTAGTGGTAATACATGATTTTCCCTTCTGTTTTGTGAGTTGTTTTCCCTGCTAGATTCTGTGACATGTGAACCCCTGTTGCATACAAGCTACGAGGTTGCACTGCATATTTTCTGTCCCTTCTTATTCCCTTCTTTGAGTCCTTGTACACCAGCTTCTCAAACCCCCATTTCCTACAAAAGTGGAAAGATGATGAGATTTTCTTTTTTTAAAGAAAGAAACAGCTCAATACTTATAGTAGAACTTATTACAATTGAAGAATTAAAAACATAAAAATTTTGTTTCAGCTGTCCATGTGAGACAGCAAATGAAGATGAAGGTGTTATGGGATTCACAGGAGTGTGTCTATAGTATTAGTGTGAGGATGAATGAGGTGTAGCTATCAAACCAACTAGAAGAAACAATATATTGGACAACTAAAATATGGTTTGTTCTGTTTTCTAGTGAATGGTAACAAAAAATGGAGCAACTACCTTGAGTGACAGCTAGATCTAATTGTTAATGTGGGACTATATATTATGTACTGTAAAAAAGAAAATGAAAAAAAAGTAATTAGGAATAATGAAAAAGGTTTTGAGTGCACACCACCAAATCCGTCTTAATCAACGTTCATTTTGTGGACCCTGCATCATGTGTCTTAATCAAAGGATCTAAATCAGCCTAAATGAACGTTCAGGAACATATTATCAATCTCAATTTATTTATTTATTTATTATTATCATAGCAATTACCAGAACTAACAAGATTTTGACAATGTGCAATTTGGTACACCAGACTTTAGCCAAGTTATTCAACAAGATGACATTTGTGATTGAATTTAGGAAATTCTTGTGTGATATATTAAAATACTTTGTACTAAAACAAGACCAATTTGCCATTTTTAATATTAGTTGTCATGAGTCATAACTAATAAATAAGAATTTAATCACCTTAAAACAAGGTTCAAAGCTCCAAATTCTAAAACAACCCATGTCCACCTGTCACACAATACAGGAATAGGAAAATAGAATCCATACCAAAGACATGGGCTAATTAATAATTCCCAAAGAGTGAACATCAATTAATTCCCCTCACTTCCTTCACAGGGAAAACAAGAGTATACAATCCAACCACTCAAGAATCAAGATCCACCATAAACACTAAGCATTAAAACAGAACAAAAGAAATACTGACATCCCTCATAAGATATTGGTCATTACAATTCCCCACAAGCCCACAACCATTCAATAGTCAGTTTAGCCAAAACAATACCACTATAATTCCCCACTCTAAGAGCTAAAAAAGAAATGATACAGAAACCCAATTGAAATCTTAAAATTGTTAATCAAAAGCTAAATTAGTATGCAACTTCAATTTTGCAGCACATAATAATAGAGTGAAATACTAAAATTATACATAAAAAAATATTTTACTCAATGTACTTAAAAGGCTTGCCTTGGTTTGTTTTAAGAGTTTATCTAAAAAATCATTAATTTTATCAACTATTATGTTTTATTGATAATTTTAATACTCACGTAAACACCCAATATTTTCAATGCAACAACAAAAGAATAACTAGAAATGCAACCAGAAAGTGTTCTTCCAATAAAATCAGAAATAATATACAGATCTAAAATCTATTTTCCTGAAAAATATATTTGCAATAATTAGAATGTAAAATCTGTGAATGAACAATAATTTTACCTGTAAGTTTTCCCATAATCAGAAGACAGGCAAATCTTGGAACTCATAGGCATCTGTTCAATGGTAAACTGAGAGTACTCAGAAAGTGAATCCAACACAGACTTAATAGTACTCTTGGGCGGAACATATATGTACTCATCAACATCAAAGAAGAACATCCACTTCGCCATGAATTTATATCTATGCAAGCAATCATTCACCACCATGAACTGGTTATGATAGTAACCATCAAACCTCTCTTGATCCCTTATGTCCTGTAAGGTTACATACCCAAGCTCCATCCAAGGTTTCAAAACTTCGAGAACCTGCTCATGAACACCACCTGCGTCATGGATCACAAAATGTGACTTCGGACCAAAGAATTTCACGTGGTAAGCGATCCACTCGCGCACGCGCTGTGGGTTAAGATTTCCGTACAAGGAGGAACCACAATAGAAATAATCGTACTTTGGCGGAGAGGTGAAAACTGAAAGGTCCAATGAATTTGGAGATTCATTGAGTACATCTATTGTATCTGTTATGTTAAAGTTAGTATCGCCTCCACCACTTGTTGAGGCATGAAGGACTAACTTTCCACCAGTGTTACCAGCATTAACAGAAGTTGAAAATGTGCAGTTGACAATAACTACAGTGTAAACTCTCCCGTAACCCCAGTCTGGCAGGATTTTGTAACCCACAGTAGTGATTGGTGTCTGAGAAGGAGAAGAAGAGAGCCATTGACACTCATAGGTTGGTTTGGAATAAAGATGAAGAGGCTTTGAAGCTAGACCGATAATAGCGAAAGTGTTGAGGCCTCCCCTGTATGCTCCCATGGTGATAAAGTTATATGCCGCAGAACCATAAGGATTGAAGGCACGTTTTATTATGCCATTTTCGAGGACTTTATCTTCTTCCACCGTTAGTGGTGGCGGAGACGGTGATGGTCGAGGTGATGGTGGCAGTGTGATTTTGCTTTCTTCGTGTGTTGAAAGGTGTGAAACTGAGGATGATGAAGTGGTTGTCAGTGGTGGTGAAAGTGAAGGTGGTGGTGGCGAAGATTGCACCCTTGAGATGCAGAAGCGTAGATCGGAAGCAGAAATAGTAAAACGTGAAGGGATGAACTGAAGAAAAGTTGCAACTGCACACAACAAAAGCAGCGTTGTGAGAAGAAGTTTGAGCTCTGATGCATAGTTCCCAAGTACTCCAACAAACAGCTTTTTTTCCCTTTCTTTTGCCATTTCTTTCTGCTTCAAAACTCAAATATGCTGCACTATATTTGAAGAGAACAGAAAAGAAAAAAGAAAGAGAAAATAGTAATAATGGAGAGAGAAAACAAGGTGTTGCAGATAGATGCAGAAAAAGAAGAAACAGAGAAACAGAGTACTTATTTGTATTCGAAAGTTGGAAGGGTGTTTATAATCTGTGTTTTTAGCGCAGTGTGTATGACAGAGTGGCTTAATATAAACACGGTGATTTATATTTAAAAAATAAAATAAAATAGTGCAATGTTATGATTGTTGATTGAATGGTGTATATGAACTGTGAGATTATATATGTAATCTAACATGATTTGTAAAGTGAAGAAAATATACCTAAGATGTATACACTAATATTATCATTTAGAATAAAAATTTGGTTAAAGTTATGACTTAATTTTCATGTGTATTTATTTTGATTTTGTTGTGTGTCTGTAAATAGTGACTAAATATTTGTAATTACAAAGTTATTGAGACTGGGTATACGGATTAATTTTTTTATCCTTCTTTGGGATTTAAGGAATAGGATTAGAAAAAAAAAGGACAAAGAATATAATATTAATAATCACTATGAAAAAGAAAAAAAATTTGAAGAGAGAGAAAGTGAATTTTAGATTACATTATTCTTGTCAAAAAGTTATAGTTATTAGAGCCTAAATCTAAAAGTAGTGGGACTGTGAAACAGGACTAGAGAACAAGGTAAGATAATATGATCTAGAGTATTATTTTTTTTAATATATTTAATGTTTAGTGAAAAATTTATGTATCAAAATAAGTGATGAGTGAGTATATATAATTTGAAAGCAAATAATTAATCAATGTACTTAATAAACATCTAAAAGTTTCTGAAAAAATTAAAGTAAGAGAGAGAATGATTGGAGATTGATGGTGGATTTTTTTACCGTTGGGTTGGATTGGATGATAATAGGATAGATAGATGGTGTCCAGTGTTCATTGTCCACCGATGCAGTGTCAAGTGTCAGCAGCCCTTACGCTAATATCAGCTCATCTTTTCCTTCTCGGTTCACTCATCTATCCTTCTATCCTTTTATCCTTTTTTGTTTTACAAGTAATTTCTTTTAGATAGGTATTCTAACAAAAATTTTATAGTGATCTTTATATTAAAATGTTTTATTTTGATCATTAGATATAGGTTATATAATTTAATTTTAATATATTATAAAATATTACTTTTATTTTAAATATGGTCAAATAAATAAATTATATTTTTAAACAAAAAATATTTATAAAAAAATATTTTTGATATTTTTATTAGAGTATATATTTTGATTATTTTCTATTTAAATAAAACTAAAAGTCTAAAATAGAAATACTTTTTAGTGAAAATTCATATATAATTAATTTCATGTGAAGTTACTAGTTGAGAGCAATAATTTAGTCAAATCTATTAAATATTTTTAGTTATCAACTTTATATAAAATTAATTGCACTTGTGTTTTCGTTATTTTTTTTTTATGAAAAATTACAATAAAACAAGAACATAGTAATAAAACAAAGTTTAGAAAAACTTTCAAATATATCAATACACTAGTATTTTAGTGATTTTTAATATGATGATCTTAATTATAAATATATAATATATATAATTAAAACCAACAATTAAAATTTATTGATACACTGAGTACCGATATGTTTAAAAGCTTTTCCAAAATTTATAACATTTCTCTAATAAAAAATTATATTTATTAAATAAAAAATGTGTGAATTAAATTTAACTTAACAGCAGTCACCAAAAAAATTTAACTTAACAACAAAATTATTGAGGCCTGCTACACATACAAGCCTTTTTGGCTTACAAGTTATACAAGTTGGTCGGTTTAAGTCCAAGAAAAAACACGTGCACCACTTTTTTAAAATCGAGCGTCCAACACATGCGTTCATTATGCCGCACTCTTCCTCTTCTTCCTCAATCAAAACGCAAACCATCAAGATTCGCACTCTTCCTCTTCTTCCTCAATCAAAATGTAAACCGTCAAGATTCAAGCGACATTCGAAACAAAAGACACGTTCCAACTCTTCGCGAAGAGTAGAAGAAATAAAAAAGAAAAGATACAAATCTCCATAAAAAATCACCAGAAAAAATGAAGAAACATTATTCAAGGTACTGTTTTATTGTTTTTCTAGTTTTTTTTCTAGATTGTTTCTGCCATGTGCCTCATCCTTAACCAGCAAAACATTAAAAGATTTCAAGAAGAAATATACTGTCTCCCCCATGTTTTGGGTGTATTTCTTAAACCCTTTGGGTGTATTTCTGTAATCCTTTGGGTGTATTTCTGTAATCATTTGGGTGTATTTTTGTAATCTTTTCTGTAACTGTTTGGGGTATTTTTGTAATTGTTTGGGGTATTTCTGTAATCGTTTTGGTGTATTTCTGAAGTTCCATTATCTTCGAAACAATTTCAAAGTTTGATTTCAGAAACCATGAAAATCGAAAAAAAAACGAAGCAAGAAGGAGATCCAACAAATTTGGCAAGAAATTCGAAAAAAGAAATGAAATCTTTTGAAAAATAGAAGTTATATATTTTGTGCGTTAATTGATTTGAATTGATTTAAAAATCTGTTAAAGAGGCACGTAATATAAGCAGCGCATTTAGTAGGTTTTGTTTTCTTCAAACTTGTAAAGCTTGTAAGCGTAAAACACTTGTATGTAGAGATTACGTAATCATAGTTTAATTATATTATTGTATAAAAAACTAATTTTACTCATTTTGTCAGAACATCTGTTTGATTAATATTATTTTAAATGACATTTGTTTGACACTTAATTTAGAGAATTTCGATAAAATTCTTATTAATATTATTGTTAAGAAGATAAAATATTTTTATAATATTCATTCATATTTTGATTTAAAATCTATTATTTTAATGATAACTATTACTTATAAGAATTAAATTTTAAAGTAATTTTTGAACTTCTCCAATCTCTTTTCTTAAGTTGTAATTGTCTCAAGTTTTTTCATGCACTTAATAAAAACGATTTATAGTTGTCTCTAAGAGTATTGCCGGTGATGGAATGTTGATGTGTCATTCCTGTATTGATAAAATATTATCGTTTTATTTTTGGCATTCAAATAGAATAGAAACGACGCCATTAGAATATTTAGAGGAGTTTTTAATATATTGGTGGTACTGTTATTTTCTATCTCATGAAGTCCCTTCTTCTTCTTATTTTTTTCTATAATACTTCTTTGAGAGGAGATTTTGTCTGGTGTTCTCTCCGAAATAGGTTCTAAAAACAGGACTAGTCATTGAACTGTTTTAATAATTAATTTACTGGTCTAATTATAGTTCAACCGAAAAAATTATTTTATAATAAAATAATAAACAAATTATAAATAAATACTTTAAAACATAATTATAATATAATATAAACCTTAAAACAACTTCCAAATTTAAATTTAATACATTACATGAAATGATAATGTCAAAAGTTAGAGAATATTTTTTTTTACAGCAGAGGTAAATACATCAGAATGTAATGACAATGTTAAATTAGTGGATGTGTGTATAGACCCCAACAAAAAGGTCATAAAATAAAAATGTATCACAAGTAGTATTTCACCGTCTCTTTCTAATAAGTCCTTATACATTTTTGCTTTTATTTTATCCTGTTTTAGTTACCTAAATTTTACAATAGTTGATTGTGATTTTCATTTTGTTGTGCTGCTTGTAATAATAATAATAATAATAATAATAATAATAATAATAATAATAATATATTGCAAATGCTCAGATACAATCTTTTAACTTCAACAAAAACTTTAACTCAGCTCAATCCCCTGAACTGAATCCCGATAGAAATGCAACTTACTCATGATTTTTGGATCATATCCAACTCACAGAAAAAACAGATAATGCCAAGGGATTTAGAAGGATCACAACCAAGCCTATGCATCTTATGAAAAAATAATTTAGAACAAAGATATGATTTCATTACCAATTTTTTCTTTGTTGTTATCTCAAACAAGACCTACCATGGAGAAGGTTTGACACTCTTCATAGCAAGTCATATGCTGCCACTTAAGAAAGATGGTATAAATAGTGGAGGGCTTGGTCTTGTGAATCCTTGCCACCCTCACCTAGATGAGTACTCTTTTGTGGTGGTGGAGTTTGATACTCACTCAGATCCTAGGGACCCAATAGGTCCAGAGTCATAATCTAAGCATAATTAACTAATTAAGTCATAAAATAGTAAAACACAAACCAACAGCACATTAGTATGCAAAAAAAAGAAAAAAACCCACAAAATAGTAGCACAGTAAAGCGACCATAACTAATCAATAATCAAATAATCATTTAATAAAAACACAAAACATTCAATAATCAATATGATTTTTGCATAGAACAATCTAAGCATAATTAACTAATTAAGTCATAAAATAGTAAAACACAAACCAGCAACACATCAGTATGCAAAAAAAATCACAAAATAACAGCACAACAAAGCATCCAGAGCTAATCAATAATCAAATGATCATACAATAAAAACACACAACATTCAATAATCAATATGATTTCTGAATAGAGCATTAAAAAAGTCGAAGAGCACTAAGCTTCGATCTGAGCAGGGCAGAGTATGATGGAGAGCGGTTGAACGCGATGGATGACGGCGACCAGACGATGGCAAGTAGGGGAAGAACATGCGACAACCACACCATTGGTGATTGAAGAGATGATGGCCGAGCTCGAGGAAGTAGTTGCAACTGGTGACAACGAACAGAGGTTGGAGACTTTGAGCACGAGGGAAGCTAGATGGATGGATGGACGGACAACAAACTTTGAGTGTGACAGAAGACGGTAGTATGCCACTCCTTGCAATGGTCGTGTAGGCTTAGATGGCTAGGGTTTTTCGGTTCTGGGTTCTGTGATTCAATGAAAGAAAGAAAGGGAAAGAGGGGCTCGGGAGAAAGGGGCTTTGAGTTCTATGATTCACAGACGGACGGCGGCAGTGGTTCGATGAATAGGCAGCGGCAGTGACTCGGAGAGAGGCTAGGGTTGGAGAAGGGGGAGTGAGGCTGAGAGTGAGAGGAATGACTGAATAAGAGTGAGAGTGAGAGGCAGGTTCAGTAAGCCAAATTTGCCAAAATGACACCGTTCCTTTCAAATTGGCGGGAACTGGTTTTTTGAGCAGCAGTTTTAAGAGGCTAACGGAACTGTGATTACTGTTGATTTACGGTTAGACCGATCAGACTGGCCAGTCCGGTCCAATTTTTAGAACCATGTTCCAAAGGCAAGCAACCATACTGGAATTGTCTCATCTCTGTTGCATACGGAGTGGTATGCGAAGAAGCATTTTGGTTCATAGAGGAAACTAAAATAGAAAGGAGGAACTAAATACCCACTATCTATTGCTCTTTTTTTATCATGGCTTTTTCATGTTTTTTTTCTGCATTGTTAAGTTGGTATCCATTCATTCATTTTTTTTTGTTTTTGCATTTGTGTTTCGGCTGTGAGTTTGTGAGGGTTTTCTTTTGTGATGTTGGGATATTTTTTAAATACTCTATGTATGAGACGTTTTTTGATAGTGTTCACCTTCACACAGACAAGTTTGGATATACTTTAAATGGTGTGAATTTATTGGTGAATGTTTAGTTTTATTATTACTATTACTTAGCTTCATTTTTTTTCATATTGAATTTGCAAGTTAGCAACAACAATGACAAAATAGAACAATAATCTATTCTATTCATCTGTTTTTAGGTACAATAATCACAACCATCAATTTAGGCTTTTCTATTATACAATATCCAAATTTAACTTTCCCACTTTCATACTACACACACAACTACAATTACTAAGATAATAACCAACAACAAACACAATGCCAATTTCAGAGTCCTAACTTCAAATTCCAAGCTTTCAATCTTTCAGACAAATTTTATTCTCCATTCCTCTATTTTAAATCCAGGATCTGCTCTCCCATTTACTTCTTCTTTCTCCTAAATTTTGTTAGCCTAAATAAAAAAACCACACCAAATCACTACGAGAACAGTCGGAGTTATCATCGGATTTAGTGGCATCGATCACCAGCAGATTTAGCATCGGGTTTTGCGTCAGATACAAGGCAGCTTGGGTTTCTTGAAATGTTTACTGTCGGATTTTATATTCCGATGCTAAATCCAACGATGATTAGTGGGCGCGAACTTTATCGTCGATTTTACCGTTGGATTTAGTCGACGGTAAATCGCTTTAGTCAAACGTTGCGTTTGACCAATTTACCGTCGAAGTATTCTGACGGTAAATTTAACTGTAAGAAGGGTTTAAAATTCATATACGAACTCTTCCTCCCTCACTTGTCCAGTTAGCTCTCTCTCTCTCTCTCTCTCTCTCTCTCTCTCTCTCTCTCTCTCTCTCTCTCTCTCTCTCGTCGGAGGAGGTGCTGCCAGCGTCGCCGTCACCTGTCGGATCCTCTGGTGCCACTGTCGCTGGAAGTTCTCGCTGATGGAGCTGTTGGTCATCGCTGGAAAGGTTGGGAACACTGTCGCTATTTTTTGGTGGCCATTGCTTTCGGTGTCGCCGTCACTACTGGTACCACCATGCCTTTAGCATCCTGCAGCCACTATCAAAGGTAATTTTGGCATAATTTTTTAATTTTATTAAGATTTTTATGTGAGTTTAGGATTTTTTGTTAAATAGTTTATGAAATTATTAATTAAATTAGTGTAATAAATTCTGTGAATAGGATTTGGTATAGTTTTTTTTTATTTTTTATTTTAGATTTTTTTGTGACTTTAGGATTTTGTTAAGTATTTCACCAAATTATTGATTAAATTATGGTAACGAAGTTTATGGTTAGGGTTTAGTTTGTGGTTTTAGTTTTTTCAAAATTTTTGTGAGTCTAGAATTTTGTTATGTATTTTATTATCAAATAATTGATTAAAATAGGGTAATAAAGTTTGTGATTATGATTTCTTATGTTAATTTAATGTAAATAGAAATTATAATTAAGTTAATGTAGGTTAAGTAGGGTAAGATTAAGAGTGTTCAACATTGTTAGTGGATGACTAAGTGGTTAGGACCTGCGTATATAATGCTTCAACTTTACCGTAATGGATTCAAGGATGAATATTGGGTGTGGACGGAACACAGAAAAATGGACTAATAAGGAATTAATAGGTCTGCCTCGAATTTGAATAGGTCCAACTGTTGGTCAACAATGGTTTAGGTGGAAAGAGAACTAAACAAGGAAGATATGACTTGGGAAAGTAACCAAGAAAGATACAACGAGATGGTGTTTGATGCAACATGTGTTATAGAATTGGAAGAGGCTGACAAGAGCCTAACCCATAGGCAAGGATATTTTATCATCTGTTAGAATCTATTGCGAGACTGTTGTTTGAGGGTTGCATTCATTCAGAGTTGTTTGCATGTATTAGAATGATGTCTATTAAGTCAGAGTCAAATCATACGCAGGAGTCTTTTGATAAGTGGGTCACCCTTTATAATAAATTGGCACCTGTCGAGACCTCTGGTATCTCCCGAAACCACTACAAAACAAAGAAGCTAGTTTTAAAATTGGGTCTAAATATGTTAAAAATTGATTGTTGTTTGAATGAGTGTATGCTGTATTATAACAAGTATGCAGACTTAGCTAAATGTAGATTTTGTAAATCACCGAGGTTCCAAGTCGAGAGAGAACAGAGTGATAAATGCCGGTTAAAGAGAGTTTCGATAAAACGGATGCACTACTTGCCCTTAATCCCTTGGTTGAAACGATTGTATGCATCGATGAGTTCGGCTCCTCACACGATCTGGCATAATAACAACAACAGGAATAATGGAATCATAACGCACCTATCACATAAAAAAACCTAAAAGTATTTTAATCGGGCGCATCCCACATTTGCAAGTGAAGCGAAAAATATTAGACTAGTTTTGCGCGCTGATTCAGCAACTTATAATCGTGACACATGCCCCTTTTATTATTGTAACACCTCATGTTTCACTTCATTTAATTCATTGGAAGCCAAAGAAACCAAAGAAATTGGCCGAAGCCTTTAAGGAACAAAGAAAGAAATGAAACGTGGCTTAATTATATATATATATATATATATATATATATATAATATATATATATATATATAATCATCTTCCTTTTCTTTTCATTTCACCACCGAATTGAGCTTGAAAGATGAGAGAGAGACCGAGAGTGCTCTTATAAGAACTATGACCGTGAAGTTTTCGTCTTCGATTTCTTGTGATTCGTAACTCCAATAAAAAATTAAATCTGATAACAGTGTTTGTATCCTCCTCTTCTACGTATTAATGTCAATTTTGTTCGGTAAAAATTGATGGTGACGTAGCTCCTATTCTCCTTGAGTTCGGCCAATTGGAGTTCTAGAAGGCACAGACGATTTCTGACGTGCTCTTCTCTAGTAGCTCGATCAAAAAGCTTCTTCGGATTTTTTATTGATTTTGAATTCATACGAAAGAAGAGTTTGGTAACTTTATAATAATTAAATATGAATTTGATAAGTGAATGTTGATTTGATTGATTACTGTTTGAGTTTGATTAAGTTTACGTTGAAATTTTGTGAAATTATTGTTGTTGTTTGTGAATTGCAGTTCGGCCATGCATAACAACCCAGTTGAGGTTATTTTGATGATTTTGGGGCTGTTCTGAATGAGAATTATTGATTAAAATTGATAAGTTTTGATGCTGAGAGATTAAACTAAAATGTGAAAAATCGGTAACCAAAAAACTCAAAAACGGATTAAAATACAAGTAATATTTTAAAAGAAAAGGGTTAAGGGTTTTGATTTTGGTATAAAAGAAATAATAGTAATTACATTTTATTTTTTAAGTGTAATATTGTATTTGTATATGAAAATTGAGGTATAATTTGTAATTGTATAAGTTTTCGGGAATGTTGGATAATAAGTAAAGTTCAGGGATAAAATGGGTATTTTATAAAAGTTCAGGTTATTTTTATAAATATGAAAATAAGTGAAGGTTCAAATATAATTTTATAAAATATTGAAGTTGAAAGTAGAATGTTAAAAAGTTCGTGATTTAATAAGTAATTAATAAAAGTTTAAAAATAAGGTTTTATAAACTAAGTTTTAAAAGAAGATTATAAATATTATTTTAAACACTTCTTTAAAATTAGTCATTTATATTAAAATAAATCATTATAATTATTAGTATTTATCAAATATATTATTTTGTAAGAATATTATAATGTGTAATATTAATGAGAAAGCAAACAAGCAGAGTAATTTTAAAAGTTTTAGAGAACGCATAATTAATTAAAGAACTTTATAATTTTTTTCCGTAAGACACTTAGAGAGAGGCGAGGGAAGAATGTGAAAATAATTTATATTATGGAATAATAGGAAAGAAAAGAAGAAGAAAGAAAAGAAAAAGGAAAGAAAAAATATTAAAGAAACCTCTGCCACAAAAGAGCACAGAGCAAAGATTAAAAGAATCTAAAAGAACCCCTGTCGCAGGAGGGCAGAGTACAGAAAAGAAATGAAAGAAATAAAGAAAGAATGAAAAGAAAAGGAGATAAGCAGAGATATTGTTTGGCATTGAGAACGAGTTGAGATGATTGTGTACCTGCTGAAAATGAGCAAAGATATGATGGTGAGTCCACTGAGATTTGCTTCCAGAGATACATCGGACAGTCCAGGGGACGGTCACACTTGTAAGACAGAGGTTGCTTACAGAGATTATCGATATACATACATTGGCTAGAGAGAGCCTCACCTATAAGACCGAGGTTGCTTACAAAGGTTATGTTTGCATACATCGGCTCAAGAGAGTTAAACCTGTAAGACAGAAGTTGCTTACAGAGGTTATGGCACTAAAAACCAAACTCAGACAAAGGTTGCTGAGTTACGTTGGGAGCGGGTCGAAACCGACAGATGAGCTCATTACCTGTACTAGGGATAGACATGCATCATAATTATTTGTGTATATCTTCTATGAATTCTGCTTTCTGTGATTGTGTATGTGTTGTGTTTGTTTTCTCTTTATGTTCTTTAGTTATTGTGTTTGATGCGTGATTCGGTTGTTGTTGCTGACTGGGTATAGAATTAAAACAGATTTAACTAACCACCCCGACCCTACTAAGAACTCCTCCGTTCTTACCCCTGCTCTTCCCCTCTAGATGAAAACAGGAACCCTAGTCAAGATCACCCCTATATGTACGAGGACCCAGAGAAGGATATGAAGGTGATAGAGATCTCGTCTTTTAGCTGCAATGATTGATCAGAGATGGTAAGAGTTGATAGCGTATTTTGGGTGGTGCTTTCAGTATGGCATAAGAATTTTGGTTTAATCTCTCACCTTTTGATAGATCCACCGAGAGATTAGGAGCTATAAATACCGGCTAGGTTAGTTTCGGGTGCCAGTTTAGGGGCTTCCTATATGGACCAGGATCCAGAGTGTTGATTATGTATATAGTAGCAAGATGTGAAGAGTTGTACGCTAACTTATGGTATATATGACAGTACTTTTATTTGTATGTATGATCTATGATATATGTTATGTGTATATATAATGTTGGTCTTATGTATGTTTTACTTAATTCCTTATTATAGCTTGTGTATGTTTAATTAGTTGCTCTCGCAAATATTTTTATAAAATAAAAGTTTTTCCAAAAATTCGATAGTGCACTAATACGATTATAAGCTTAATAATAAATAGTTAAAGTTTTGGATAAGTAATTTGGTGACACTCAATTTTCAGTATGATCATGACGTACTGAAAATTGGATCGTTACATCTCACATCTCCATGATTCCATCTTCTTTATCGCTCGAAATATTTTTATTTTAACCTTAATAAAATATTTTTCTATTTACACATCTCCATGTCTAACTTGGTGTGTTTGTTATCATATTATGTCGACATCAATATATTAAAAAAAAGTCAGTTTCTGTACATAAGTTGTGATAGATGTAAGTTGTTTTGACCTATAAGAAGTCTCTGTTTCTGAATTACGAATAACCCCTTCTTTTTAAGAGTAATGTTAGGTAGACAAAAAAAAAATCAAAACTTGCCTTATTTAGCATTCATCATTAATTGTTACGACAATTAATGAATGCTAAATAAGGCAAGTTCTAGCTGTTTTTGGTTAATTTTCTTTGGTTACCAAACATTTTTGCTTTTTAAAATGCTATGGTAGTGCTTAGATTGTACTAAATAAATCATAGGAGCAAAGGGAGTCATATTTTTTCTGTTCAGTTTGTTAGAAATTTCAGTATTCCTATCTTTTGGGGTGAATGTTGACTGAAACTTTGTTTATTTCCCTTCTCCCTTAGATTATGTGGGTTTTTGGCAATTTTGAAATTAGTGTTGTTATGACAAGACTGGAAAAATCAGGCAAATATCATAGAGTTATATACATAGGAGCTGTGGTATGATAAATATCTACAAATCTATAAATATATGAAAAATTTTAATAATCTTTATTTTTTTTATTTTTAATATTTGTAGTTTTGTTGTGATTAATATTTCCTAATACGTAAGAGGAGATACAACCCATTATGATGCAGTTGCTAACTCTGCAGCATCTGGAGTGCTTTTAGCTGGTTTTAACTCAGGTTGTTTTCTGTTGATATTAGTTGTAATATTTAGATACGAACAGATTATGTTTGAATATTCAATTAGCGTATTAATCCTTTAAATGTTGAGTGGAATTAGATTGGAAAGAGACTGTTAAAGTGTGAGGGTTACATCAAATACCTTAGTAATTTTACGTTACTAGGTCTCACTAAGCAAAATATTAAAACTTTTAATTTAATGCAAGCTTGTTCGGTATTAATATAGATGAGAACAATTGAGGCTCACTGCCCATGTTTTTTTTTGGATTTGGATCATTTAAAGTTGAATTTCACTTTAAAAAGTAAAGTGTGATCTTCTATTCTTGAATAGTTTTTTTTTTATATTTATTTTTGGTCCTACTTATGAAATTAATGGTGAAAAATCACACTTTACTCTCTAAAGTGAAATTCAAACTTTAGAAGATCCAAATCCTTCTTTTTTTTATTTGGGATGCAAATTACGATTGTCAGTGATTGTTGTTTGGCTACACTTTTTTTTTTGCATTAATATGCAATTTGGAAATTGATGCATTTTTGGCATCCTAACTTGTGAAGATATAATCAGGTAAACTTATGCTGTATCATTTATTTATCTTAAAAATTTTTTGTTTTGCTAATGATTATTAAGATCATTTTGTTTTTTTATTCTTTGTTTCTGCCGACTACAGTCCTAAATCGTGCTGGTGAAAAATCTGTGAAGATATATATAAATGTCTGAGTGTAGCTTTGTAAACACAAGTCATTTTATTGGATGTTACTATTTCAATTTTCTATATTTGATGTTTAAGATTTGAATTATATTAAAATCTACTTTCTAGATTGTATATATAAACTTGTTATTGATATTGTATTTATTAAAATATTTTATTTTATAGTAATTAATTTTAGTATATTTATATTATGTACAAATAATAATAATTTTCCTAAAAAATAATTTAAGATTTTAGAAAAAAAAACAGGTTGTTAGCTATAATAAAATGAGTATAATATAATTAAAAAATAATTAAAAATTTTAATGGCAATAACAATAGTAACTAAAACTGAATAATATTATAATCTTAGAATTATTTTTACTGGCTATATAAATTGTCAAAAAAATGATCACAAAAGGTTATAATTGTTAGCAGTCATTAAAAGATCTTTACTTACAATTGTATAATTGCATCAAAATGTTATAATTTTTAGCGGTCATTAAAACAGTTTTTACCATAATTGCCGTTAAAATTTTTTAGCGTCAAAGCATATGACGGTTAATGTTTAGTTGTCGATAAATGTATTAGTAGCAATTTTATTACTGCTAAAAGTAAAATAAATAGCCACTAAAAGTGATTTTTGTAATAATGTCATATCAACAAATTTTGTCGCCGCTAACAACGAAAGTAACAGAAAGATTAAAAATGACTAACTTAAAATCTTTGAAAGACGAATTTGATTAAAAAAAAATCTTTCAAGAATTAATTAAAAAATAAATAATCTTTCAAAAACTAATTTGACTATATATTTTTACCTAAAATCTAATTAAAATGTATATATAAAAAAATTTAGCTATAAAATTTTAAATTGTAAATAATTAAAATGATAACAACCTATTGAATTATTAAACCTAATATATGTATTGATGGTTAAAACAAGTAATGAGATAATAAATTTTTTATATTCTAAAATTTAAAATTTATGTAATTTTGTGCTCTCTTTTTTATTGTTTTTTCCATGTTGCGAATTTTTAAAACAATAGAAATGAGATATTAAGATAAAAGTTTCTTTCAACTATTATTATATATATATATATTTTAATAAAACCTTCGCTTTTCTTCTCTTTTATTTACTTCAAGCATTTTACGATTGATGAATAAGATATATTTTTTATTTAAATTAAAATTTTTTTATTTACTATTTAAATTAAAAAATTAAAAATTTGTATATAATTTTGCACTTCGCTGTTTGTCTAATTTCGCAGATTGTCTAATTCTTTTGTGGAAATTTTGTTTTTTTCTAAATACGAAACATTCTATGCGAGCCAAATTGAAAGAATGGATTGTTGATCAATTTTATTGCTAGAGCCTAGAGCCAACGAAACTAAAATGAATAAACTTTTATAAATAGCTCCATTACATTCTTTTTAATTTTCTTGTCACAACTTACAAAATTAGAATAACAATAAAATTGACAAATAAAAATAAAAAATCTTTTATATGTAAATAAAATAATAAATAATAAATAATAAAAAGAACTTAATTTTAATAGGATAAAAAGATTTAACGAATCACCCAATTCAAATAATTATTTAAATAATTAATATAAAAAATAATTATTTTTACTAATATAATCTTACGTCATATTTTATATATATATATATATATATATATATATATATATATATATATATATTTACGTTAAAAATAAACTAAAAAAAATTTAAAACCGATAAATGAAAAATAACGAGTAGAAGATGGTCCACGCACAACTCACAACAACGGAACATTTATGTGAAGTTGGGGACACATGGAGTATTATGGGACACAAAATATAAGATTTGGATCATCTAAATTTTGAATTTTATTTTAAAAGGTAAAGTATAATTTATTATTATTTATTTCATAGATAATCTCATTTTATCTTCTAAACTAAAAATCTAAAATTTAAAAAATTCAAATTCAGAAATATATGATATATGTTAGTATTTGGAGAATATTTTTTTATTTATTTTAATAATTAAAAGAGTAAAATATGATCTTTTATTATTAATTTTATAAATCGGTCCAAAAAAAATATAAAAGAAAAATATTAAAGAGTTAGATATCACACTTTATTCTCTCAATTGTTAAAGAAAATGAAAAGGATCAAATTTTTGTCATTTGCTTTTTTGTATTCTTTCTTTTTCTCTGTCGGTCTTCCTATGTATATGGATAAGATGCATGTTTGTAAAGAGAATTTATAATATCATTTTAAAAATTTTAATGTTTTATAGCAACGTTAAAGTGATTTAATATATTTATTATTAATTATATTATATTATATTATATATATAAACGTTTTTGAAAAAATGTAATGAAAAAATAGTATATTATTTGAATGTAAGCATTTCACACATATTATTTTATATTATGGTTCTAAAAATCGGACCAAATTTGTCGGTTCAATCGGTCTAATTCTGAACTGACAATAATTATGGTTCGGTTAACTTTTTAAAACTGCTTTTTCATAAAATCGATAGAGAACTGCCAAACCGGTTGAGAATCGGCCAGTTGAATTGGACCGAAAACTGGCCAGTTTGAAAGCAATGATGTCGTTTTTGACAATTTTAACTTACTATCATGGTTATAAAAATCGGGACTAACCGACTGGTCAAACTGATTGAACTGAAAACCAGAAATAAAAATGATCTGGTCCAGTACTTAAAACCGTCAAATCAGAAACCGCTTAGAAACTGTTAAACTGGCTGGTTACTGGCCAGTTGGATCGGATCGGAAACCGACCGGTTCTTATAAACAACGTCGTAAAGCGTAACACGTCACCCTCCCTTCCCCCAACACCCACCATGTGAGTTGTGACTCATTAAGAATCAGAAAAGTAAAGCTTCAAAGTTCAAAAATTAGGGTTCTAACTTCTAAGTTCCCATCCTTCGTGGCTTCTCCGGTTGAGGGTTGGAGCTGCTCACCGTCCTGCCGCCGTCGTCTCCCCCGTCGTGGCTTACTACTTACTATCACTAACCAAGCCTCTCACTATCACTCTCATTCCTCTCAGCCTTTGCAGAACTCTGAAACAGTCACTCCCCCTTCTCCAACCCTAGCATCTCTTCGAGTCACTGCCACTGTCCGTCCGTCGATCTCAGCCGTCGTCTGTCTTCTCCAACCCCTCGTTCTCACAATCTCACCTCACCTTCGAAATAAACCTTCATAGCTCTTTCTTCAAAAGAAACCCTAGCCTCCTCCACCGTCGCCGCTGTGCTTCTTACTGCTGCTGTCCATCGCGCTCAAGATCTTCATGCTCCATCCCCTCTCCTCATTCGCCAATCTCCAGCTTCTTTGTCATGCTCGTTGAGTCGGTGTGCTCCAACCCTCTTCCTGCTCACTCGCTCTCGGCCGCCGACCCTCGTCATACTCGTCACCTGATTGCCGTCGTATGTCGCGCCGGTCCTCTCTCTATCAAATTTAGGGTTACTGACGGATTTATTTTTTGATTTGATAATTTGATGCAGCAATTGGGTTTAATGTTGAAACCGTCAACATTAAATTTCAAGTTTGGGAGTTAGGTAACAACTTTACTCATCTTGATTCAATGTAAATATTTTTGGCGGATCTGTGGTATTGGATTTGGAACCAATTAAAGAGATTATTCTAAATGTATGCTAGTTTAGAAACTTGGCAACCCATGATTGTGGTATTGGATTTGTGTCTTTGTTTCTGAATGTGGAGAGGGAAGATTCATCCCTGGTTGTTATACACATACAATGTGAAATTCCTCTATCTCATGCTAAATACATTCTTACTACTAGTTATAATGCACTGAGATTTTGTTAAAATTGTGCTGAAAATCTTTACGAGTAGAAAAAAATTGTGTTGTGGTTTTTGTGCTAAGGTTTTGTACTGTTGCATATTTGTTCATTTCACCACTTCATGTTTCAGGAATAGCTTTTATTGGCCTCATTTTTTAAGTATTTGTTTTATTTTTAATAATTTGTTCTTATCTCATGATATGCTTTCAGGTCTCTAGAGGTTATGCCAATGTTCCATGGGCAAAGGAAGATAAATTTAAGGTAATTGAACATTGTTTGTGTAATAATTCCTTAATACATTTCAGGCTGATAAAGAAGAAATTGTGCTTATATTGTGAATGATAAAAGAAAAAAATATGAACTTATAACTGATTGAATATGAATCTAAGTTCAGTGAATTGTTGATTTATATTTCATTTAGGTCGGATTGAATTGTTTTAAAAAATTTTGTTCGTCCTTGAGCCACTATGCTTATTATTCATGGGATCAGAATTTTGTAGTCTTATTATTTCTTGATTGCATCTATAGGTCTCACTGGTTATGTTTGATGGCTTTGAAAAGTATGCCTTTGCTTTGTATGTTGCAGCAGTGAAAGCTAATTTAGCCAAAAAGATCGAGTTTGAGATTTTTCAGTTTATTAAGGCAGTTAAGAATAGTACTATAGTTTCCCAGTTCATAAATGACTTGCATATGAACAAAGATATTATAAGGTTTATATTAGACTATAATTATGATTTAGGATGTTTATTTATAATTTATTTATTATTTTATTATAAAATAATTTTTTCGGTTGAACTACGGTTAGACCAGTTGGACCAGTAAACTAATGAACCAATGACTAGAGCGGTTCAATGATCGATCTGCTTTTCAAAACCTTGTTTTACATATTACTTTATGAGTTTAGTTTTGATGTATTGATAATGTATTACATTTTATATAGTTGTGCAATCAAACTTGTTTTTTTTGGATGACCATTCATACGATCAATATAAAAAATAGTAATTTTTGCTAATGTGACATGATAAATCCATATTTTATGATGAATTTTGGGTTGAAAAGAGTGGAATTTATCAACTTATCTTGTATTTATTCATTGAAATTGCATGTTTTGTACATTTCTCATAATTGTGCTTAATTGTAAAAAAATATGCTTTTTATGATTTAAAATTGCTAAATTTAATTCATTGTTATCTTATTTGATGCCTTGATGTGTTCGTTTGAGTGATTTAAGGTTTAGAAGGTAAGGATGACTTGAATAAATGAATAAAAAGCATGCAAAAGTGGAGGAATCATGAAGAAATGAAGTTTTGTAAATCTATCCAGTTGTGTGTACACACTGGCACGTGATTTACTTAAGTAAACACGTGACTTATGATTTTAGGCCCAATTTTGTCCCAATCTAACTCATTTCTGATGCATATGGAGGTAAGACTCAAGGGAGATCAATGAAGTAGTATAGGAAGTAGCTTAGTAGTAGGAGGAGGATGTTTTAGGTAGAAATCTAGAGAGAGAAGTTCCAACTTCTCTCTATAATTTAGGGTTTCTTAGTTTAATTTTCTTTTAGTTTTAGGTTTTGATTTTATCTTAGTCTAGTTTTCTTTATATTTTTGTTCTATTATCTTAATGCCCTTAGTTTTACTTGTTATTTTTTTTATTTTGTTAATTTTAATTTATGAACAATTGTTGAATTTTAATTTTTCTTTAATGCAATTTGATATTTTTATTTTATTAATGTTCTTTTTAGTTGTTATTATTACTTGCTTGCATTTGGTAGATGTAGATTTTATCATTCTTGTAATTTATGATGTTTTACTTTTATGCCTTTCAAGTGTTTGTTAAAATGTCTTCTTTAGTTTTAAAGTACAATTTTGTATTCTTGGCTTAGAATTGAAGATTTAGGTGACCTTGAGTCATTGATGCCCAATATTGATTAGTAATTTAGGATTATTAGTTGATTTTGTTTCTACTGACGCTAGTCTTTCACTAATTGACGAAGGAAAATCGTCGATTAAGAATTTTCACAAAATAATTCCGTTGAAGTATAGATCCAAACCGACAAACAACCCTCAATCAAAGTTTAATTTGTTTGTCACTTAAGCAAACCAATAAAAATCGAGAGTATTTAAACCTCAGGTCGTCTCTCAAGAAATTGCAGCAGAAGTGTGCATATTATTGATTATGAGATATTTTGGGGTTTTTGTAATAAGGGATAAGAAATGTAAATAACAAAAGAAATAAGCTAACAACTAAGAAAAGTCTTGGCAAGAAATGAGAATTAGAAGTCCTATCCTCATTATCATCCTCAATTGTGATGGTAATTATCTCTTGCTTTCACTTAGTCATCCTCTAACAATTGAAGGAAAGTCAAGTGAGCAAAGTCAACTCTAATCCACAAGTCCTAATCTAAGATTAGCTTTAGTAGAATTCAAGCCAACTAAAAATCCTCAATCACCAATCAACAAAAGAGTTTGATAACTCAAGAGTCTCCAATTACTCAACCCAAGCTAAGAATATAAAATTCTACTCTAAAATCCAACCAAACATTTTATCAAATACTTGGCACAAAATAAAAACACAGTAAAATGACAAGAAATATAAAATCTAACAACTACCAATTACAAGAAAACAATAATAACAACTAAATTAAACAAGAAGAAACATAAAACATAAATTGCATTAATGAAAATGAAAATCCAACAAGAGTACATGAGCATAAAAGTAACAAAATAAAAGGAGTAGCAAATAAAACTAAAAGAACAAAGATGTAAGAACAATAAATTGCAAGAAAACTAAATCAAAGCAACAATTAAAGGCTAAACCTAAGAGAAATTTAATCTAACCTATGCTAATTTTAGAGAGAAGAGAGAGCTTTTCTCTCTAGAATATAGCCTAAAGCATGCTACTAAACTATTCCTAATTGCTCTCCCTTTGTTCCATCTTGAAGCATCTCAGAAATCGCCAGCCACGCTTTCTTTAATGAAGCCACGTGACGAGTGTCACACGTTTGCATGGGTCTTGTGTACGCGTCACTTGACGAACTCTGGTCAGGCATACGCCTCGCATGGTAGATTTCCAAAACTTCATTTTTTTATGAATTCTCAACTTTGCATGCCTTTTCTTCACTTCTTCAATCCAATCTTTGCCTTCTATGTAATACCCGGTCTAACCGAAATTGATTAAATAATAAGTTAAGTAGGAGCGAATAGGGTTGGAAGATTTTGCAATTGGAATTTGATGATTTAAATATGATATTTGGATTCAGTGAGTTTTTCTGAGTCGGAAGACATAGTTTCCTGTGTAAAAGCGCGCAGTGGAATTTTGACCGGCAGTACCGGCTGAGACCTGTCTGGTACTGCAGCTGAGAAATTTGATTATGAGTAAATAATATTAAGAAACGAGGAATTATGATTAGGGGAGGTAGAAATATTTAAAGTGCGGTTTGAAGCGCTAATCTTAAAGGTTTTGGCCCAAAATTGGGCCAACGGACAAAAATAAGTGAACTGGGCCTAAGTGGGCCCAAGACCCAACATATATAAACATTAGTTATGAGCATTTCAGCTCATTTTTACCCTAAAAGAGTAGTGTGGGGCGCTGATTTGAGAAGAGAGAAGAGAAGAGAGAAAACCTAACTCTCTTTGATCTTCAAACCACCATAACTTGAGCTACGGAGCTCCGATTGACGAGCCGTTTGCGGCCACGCGTCGCTCTTCTCATCCTCTACATTTTTATCTAAGTTTTGTGGTGAGTATTCCATTCATCTCTGCCCAGTTTTCGAATTTCCCCACTGTTACACGTTTTTGGGAAGTTAGTGTTGAAATCTTGTGATTTTGGGTGTTTAGGGATACTCCAACATGGATTCTAAGTGGGTTCTATCCCTACTTCATATGGGCTGAGGTAAGAAGTGCTCAAACCCTTGTGATTTATCATCTTTATGAGCCCTAGGTTGATGTGTGTATGTGATATTGGTTATGTTAGTGTATTTGGTGATTTTGATGCACAATTGGGAGGTTGGTATTGCTTGTGGAGCTTTGGTGAGGCTTGGAGCTAAGGGTTGGTGGAGACTTCCATAGAAGAGGCTCAATTGATTTGGCTACAAGAGGTACGGTTTAAGTTTCATTTAAGTACCGTGTGGTGTGATGAGAATTCCTAGGCTAGATGCCCCTAGGATTAAGTTTGGATTGTGTAAATGGTTGATGCTAATATGCATAGTTGGTATGTAATGTGAATTGATGATTGGGTTGAGAATTGTGTGGCCTTGTATGCTTGGTGTATTGAAAATTTGATGTATTGGGTAATGAGTATTAATTTGTGGTTTATGCATTTAAATTGTGAAATTGGGCCGGAGGCCGTAAATTTTGGGCCGGAGGCCGAAAAGAGGTAAGGGAGGTAAGTTGATGTGTGCATTGTATGATGACACAAGTGATTGGATGAATTTCATGTAATGAATATATGAATGATTGGGTTGGTTATTGGATAACGAGGTTTGAGGAGTTGAAGTGTGGAAATTGGTAATTTTGGGTGAAATTGTATAGATGAGGTATGTTTGATTTTGGTTGAGATATATTAAGTGGTCATATATGTGAGTATGATTATTGATGCCTTGATGGTATGATAATGCATGAGAGATATGTATGTTGTGATATATGCTTGAGAAATGATTAAGGTTGATTTGGGGGTGAAACCACGTGATAGTGAGTATGATATTGGTTATGTATAGTGATGGTTGATTGGAAATAATATTGTTGGAAAAACGATTTAAAATGAGGAAGTTATGTCCGTCGGAAGATTGGGGGTTGAAGCTGTGAATTCTGCAGTTTTTAACTTAGAAAATTTTTAGCAGAACAACCCCTTGCGCGTGGGCGCACTTGGCGCGTACGCGCCGATCTTCCAGAAAACGCCATCCACGCGTGCGCGTGATGTGCGCGGGCGCGCCGATAGTGCTGCACCCAATGCCCAGCCATTTTCCAGAGAGTTGTGCCAGAACTGTGCCAGCTTTGTGCCTGGGGCACGAGAGTATCCACGCGTACGCGTGGTTGACGCGTGCGCGTCGATTTGGCAAATTCTTAATCCACGCGTTAGCGTGCATGACGCTTGCGCATCGATGAGTTTTTAAGGACATCCACGCGTGCGCGTGGAGTACGCGTACGCGTGGCATTGTCTTCATGCCAAAGTTGATATTTGAGTTTTAAAAGCCAAATCTCATACTTCTAAGCCTCCGATCTCACCACTTATATCTTAAATCTTTATGATATGCCTAGCTATTAGAAAAGGGCTAGTGAATGAGATAACTTGCGAGTGAAGCAAGGGGAAAATGAATAATCAATGAGGATCATTGAGGATTATGTGAGATGTGGAGGATGGTAGTGGAAGTGCTTGTTATGCCATTGGCCGAAGGGCCGTAATTGTTTATGAATTGGCTGGTTCTAGATTGAACCGTGAGCCGGAATAGCTGTGTATGCTATGAATATTGGCTGGTTATGGATTTAACCGTGAGCCGGATGGCTGATATGGATGTTGATCCATGGATGAGAATTCATGCATGTTTATGCTGAATTATTGATAATTGTGATTTGCACTTCCACTATCTGAGTTACGAGTTTCCCTGGGTAGTAGCAGTGGCTAGTCCACTTGCTCCGGGTATGAGACGAAAAATGATGTTTATGATAAATGAATTAATTATGGAGTTTTGAATGAATGTAACTCAGATACCTGGGTAGTAGCAAGGGTTGTGGTTCGTCCCGCTTGCTCCGGGTCAATGTTTGTGTTTTCTCTCTGGTTGTAAGGGTGACAGGGCACCGATACCCTCTAATGGCGACAGGGCGCAGATACCCTCTAATGGCGACAGGGCGCAGATACCCTCTAATGGCGACAGGGCGCAGATACCCTCTAATGATATTAATACGCAACAGAGAGACTGTGCCCGGGTTAGCTACCGGACACGTCGGGTTGGCTTGATAACCGACAGATGATATCATCAGCCATAGGGCAGGCATACATCATTTGCATATGTTTGAATTGTTTGGGTTTGCCTATTTGTTTTGGATTTCTATATCATATATGCTATATTACCTGATTACATGCTACTTGTTCTACTTGTACCTTAGTTGTGTATTACTTGTCTGCATTGATTGTGTTTGTACAACTGAGAGATCCCTCATGATGGTGTTGGTGGATGTTGGGGGCTGTTCTTGATGAGATGAATTGATAATGCGATTGCATAATGATGATGATTTTTGAATGAGATCATTTGAGCCCCCTGGGTAGACGCAGTGATGTGATTTCACTAGCTCCAGGCGAGGGCATGATGTATTGATATAAAGTTGCTGAGGCAGAACAACTGGTAATGGTTTTGCTTATGATTCTAAGTCTGATTTGTGAAAGAATCAGCGAGTTGGGAAACATGTGTAACATGAACTAGATTTAGTATCCCCTTACAACAGATGCCTATTTATGGATTAGTGAGAATCTAGGCTGGATACCTGGTGAAAAGGAGTTTAGGATGCTTAGTGAGTTTTTGTTGCAGTGCATTGTATTTATTTGGCACTTTTACCGTACTGGGAACCCATGGGCCCGGGGTTCTCATTCCGTATATATCTCTTGTTTTTCAGATACAGGTCCAAGTGCTCAGAAGTGAGCTGCGGTTCGTCTGAGAGCCGGCGAAGATCTTCATTTTCTCTACTTTGTGTTTTGCTTAGAATCTCTCCACCTTTGTTTTGAAGATATTATGTTATGTGTTGAACTCTTTTGGAACTTGCCTATAGAGGCTCTTATGTTTCCTTTGGGAGAGATTAGGATGCTCTGTTGTCAACTACTTTCATATTGTACCCTAGCCGGCGTAAACTTCGCGGGTCGCGACTAGTGGCTATTTACTTATGTTATATATATCTATCTGTTATCTATCTCTTAATCTCCTTTATGTCTTGTCCGTATATCGCTTTCGGCTTCGCGGTTTAACTTTTCGTTGTCGAAACGTGAGTGATACGTCTTCGCGATTTTATTTCTACTCCTTTCAGGCTTCTCGATTAATACTCCTTTCGAAATTACCTATATTTATATATTAAAAATCCACCTGAGAGTCGTACCACCGTAATATCATTGACTTATGACTCGAGCATAAGGATTTGAATATTAGGGTGTTACATTCTAAGCCTGAAATCACGAAACAAACACATCAAGGCGTCGAATGGAATTAAAGAGAATTAAATTTAGCAAATTAAGGGCCTAAAAAGAATGTTTTCACTCTTAAGTACAATATAGGAGAAATTCACAAAACCATGCTACAAAATTGGGGTTTATCACTAAGTCTAATTAGTGAGTTGGCCAGAACTTGTGGACTAAGATCAATTATACCTACTTTACTTTTTTTTGATGTTTGGGAATGACGAAGTGGGGTTAACTCTTCTTAATTACCATATTTGTGGTCAATGACTTTGGTAGGAAATCTTAACTCTCAATCCTTGCTAAGATGTCTTTTAGAACTTGAATTTCTTTGTTTGCTCTTTACTTTTTTGTAATTTAATTTCTTTTCTTTTGCTTTCAAACCCCTTTTTTCTCAAAACCAATGATGCACACACCTTACTGCAATTCTTTTTGAGAAATGTCTCGGGATTTAAAGCTCCCAGTTTTTATTAAATTGAATTTTTGACAACAAATTAAACTCTGACACGGATCATTTGTTGGTTTGGAATTATATTTGCGATGAGATTCTTTTTGAGAAATTTCAAACCAACATTTTGCCCGTGTCACGTTTTTTGCGCCGTTTGATGCAGATTTTATAAAACCACAAACTACTATCGGCATGTGCACCGAGTCGTACTAAGTAATACCACAAGAGTGGAGTTTCCATGAGAATTAACGGACTAATTAAGTAATGATCATTTGACTAATCTAGTTAGACAAGAAAAATTTAGGGTTTTAGAAATCTTTAACCTTAAATAGTGAACTAAATATAAGCAAGTAGTAATTGTTTAGAAACAAAATATGATGGAAAGGGTTAAGGTTTCAGAGATGTTGAACTTTTGGAATAATGCTTTTCACTCTCTACTTTAATCATGCAAGATGTTTCTATAACAAATTGTTAGTAATCAAATCTCAATCCTTTGGTAATTCAATTTCTTTTAACTTAATAAACCACCAATTCCTTGATTAATTGATTATAAAAAGAGGTGAAGAGCGTTCATTGATTTTAGAAGCCACACAATTCACAAGAATTTACCCTAGTTTATTAGATGTCATTTATCAAGTCTAGTTTCAAAACATAAAGAATTGTGAGAATGGTTTTTTAATCTTAATTCCAAAAACCACGTTTTTCAATATGATAATTAGAATTCGATTAAGATTATAACTATTTCCCAATAGATTCAAATCCTTGTGATGAAGAACGAAAACTCTTTCTTAAGAAAACATCAATGCATTAATCAAAAGTAGCTCCTAACCTTAACCAAGGAGATTAGTGACTCATGCTAAGCTTTGAAATTAAAAATAAAGTATGAAAAATGGCCAAAAGGTCCCGTCAATGTTTTTTTAGGATCCTTTTATATTAAACCTAAAACAAAACCTAAAATTCAAATTCAGCATCTCTATCAATTCCAAGACTTCATTAGTGGTCTTTTTCATGTGTAGAGATCAAAGTCAGAGTAATTCCATTATAGAAAATCTGGAGTTGCACCCAGTCAGAGAATATATCAAGGGACATTTTTCTCAGTATTTCTTTGTACCTCTCCCAAGCTTCATAAAGAGATTCTCCATCTTGTTGTCTGAATGTATGGATGTCCGTTCTAAATTTTGTTAACCTTTAAGGTGTGAAAAATTTGGTTAAGAACTTATTGACCAAATCATCCTAGGTTGCTATACTCTCCTTTGGTTGAGTTTTACGCCACTGCTTGGCCAGTCTCTCACAGAGAATGGGAACAACAATAATCGGTAAACCTCAGCAAGGACTCCATTAGTCTGAACTGTATCACAAATTTGGAGGAAGTTAAAGATATGCCGATAAGGATCTTCTTGAGGACTTTCACCAAATTGGCAATTTTGTCGTACGAAAGTTATGAGTTAGGGCTTCAACTCAAAGTTGTTGGAATTCACATTAAGAGTGACAATGCTAGTGCCATAATATCCAAAATTGGGTGTAGTGAAAGACCCAAGAGTCCTCGTAGCTGGTTGGGCATTAATGACATTGTGAGCAATGGCATTATTGTTGTTTTCTGCCATGTTGATTTTAATTTCTTCTTCAATTTACTCTTTCATGTCTTCTTCAACTCTTTGTTCTCTAGCTTGCTTCCTTTGTCGCCAAAGGGTCCATTCAATTTCAAGATCGTATTAAAGAGGCTCTTTATCCTTGCTGCGCTGCATAAACACTTAGAAAACAAGGAAAATTGGAATTTTCTACGTCAAAGTGAAGAATATTCCCAGTGAGGTATATAACAAAAAATAAATAAAAAAGAGAGTCTAATCTAGGTAATCAATTGGTATGTTTGTTGTTAATCTCAATTATTTCCCAGTAATGGTGCCAAAAAGTTAATGCAAATTTTATAAAACTACAAAATACTATCGGCAAGTGCACCGAGTCAGATCAAATAATACCACGTGAGTGGGTTATTGTTTCCACGAGGATTAATGGACTAAGCAAGCAATAATCAATTGACTAATCTAGTTAGAAAAGAAAAATTTATAGTTTAAGAAATCTTTAACCTAAAATAGTGAACTAAATAAAAACAAGCAGTAATTATTGAGAAAGAAATATGATGGAAAGAGTTAAAGTTTCGGAGATGTTGAACTTTTGGAATAATGCTTTTCACTCTCTACTTTAATTATGCAAGATGTATTTATGGCAAATAATTAGTAATCAAATCCCAATCTCTTGGTAATTCAATTTCTCTTAACTTAATTAACCACTAATTCCTTGATTAATTGATTATGAAAAGAGGTGAAGTGCGTTCACTGATTTTAGAAGCCACACAATTCACAAGAATTTACCCTAGTTGATTAGACGCCACTTATCAAGTCTAGTTTCAAAACCTAAAGAATTGTGAGAAGGAGTTTTTAAACTTAATTCCAAAAACGAAGATTTCCAATATGATAATTAGAATTCAGTTAAGATTAGAACTATTTTCCAATAGATTCAAACCTTGTGATGAAGAACGAAAATTGTTTCTTAAGAAAACATAAATGTATTAATCAAAAGTAAAAAAGCTATAACATTAGTCCATTAGAATCAACATAGCTCCTAACATTAACCAAGGAGATTAGTGACTTATGCTAAGCTTCAAAATTAAAAACAAAGTATGAAAAACGACCAAAAGATCCCGTCCATGATTTTTTCAAGATCCTTTTATATTAAACCTAAAACAAAACCTAAAATTCAAATTCAAATTAAAATCTAATGAAATCAAATCAAATCTTTCATAATTAATCTTCAATCCTCATTGTGATTCCGATCCAAGACTTAGTGATCGAATCCTTCAACAATTTAAATGTGGGATTGAGTGATCACTTTGAAGTTTGTGGGTTCATGGGCCATGGGCATTGTTTAAAGCACAAAATCTCAATCAAAACAAGGAAATTGGTAACTTTATCAAAGAAAGAAACTCCATGAAATATTGATTAAAAGCATGAAAATCTTAATAAAAACAAGAGATCACTAACTTTATTCAAAGAAATAATGACTAAAAACAACTAAAGATGCTCATGCGTCACCGTTGCCAAGAATTTGCAATGTATACTTGTTATTGGTTATTGTAAATATGTTAATATTGTGAATAGTTTACCTTTTGTTTGTTTGCCTGTTTTTGTTTGCCTGTTTTATTCACCCCAAAATGCATACCAATTCAATGGATATGATGGTATGATGGGCCTCACTACGACTATAAACCTCAACCACCATATTCCTATCAACCACCCTCTCAACATTATCCTCAACTGCCATGCTCACAAGTCCCATCTTACCGCCAAACACCTCCATATCACCAACCATATATGCTTCAAGAACAACTATATGAGCCCTATGAACCATACTTAGAACTACCACCATTCCAACATCAATACTCTCATGGCCTTATTAACCATTGCCTTCATATACACCACCTCAATATTCCTACTCTTATGAACCACATCCCATATATGATAGCTACCTCCAATACAATCAACCATCTTTTCAACTACAACCCTCCATGAAAGAAGCTCTCCAACCATTAATGTAAGAGAAAGATTCCAATTATATTAGCCAAGAGCGACAAGAGAAATTGGATTTTCTCAAGGAATCAATGGACCGGCTTGCCACACTCATACCTACCCTCCATCCTCTTGGACGACCTTTGGACGAACTTGAGGAGATGGACTACTTTCGAGAGCAACAGGAATTCCACAAGAGGCAAGAAAACTACGTGGCAACCATAGTCAAATTCGTAGACTTCTTAGTTTCAATTTGTTCATGCAATCAAGGTACTCCTATTGACGAATGTTAAGAATAAACTGAAGAGCGTAGTGTAGGAAAGAGCTTGGAGCATTAAGAGAAAGAAAAGGAATCAAGGTGTGAATTACAACAAGTGGAGAAGGTTGAAAGTGTTAAATTTGAAGAAGTAGTTGGAGAGTTAGGATGAGTTAAGTAAAAGATGAATACCAAGATTGAGGATACTTCTACACCAACTAATGATATTGTGGAAGTTGTTGAACCTTCTTCTGTTGGATTCAAAATTGATGTTGACGAGGTTTATGCGCATCCTCCAAGACATATTTTGAGCAATGAAAAAGAATTAGAAGAAGTTGGCGAACAAGAGGTGAAAATTGAAGAAGCTTGTCAAGAGGTGGAGTTCATTTAAGAGGAACAAAATGGAGTGAAAATTGCATTACTAAGGCTGTTGGAAGCCTCTCTTCCTAGGTTACCACCAGTCATCACATCATTTGCATGGGTAAAAAACTTATTCTTTAGTTTTATTGGCCCACTTGAATACAGTTTGCTAGAAACGAATGGTCAATTTAGAGCTCTTTGTGGATTGAAGAGCAAGAGATGTGGTTAGTGGTTGGCAACATAAATCTAGGCTCACTATGGTTGAAACCTCAAGGTTTGAGTTCCAAAGTTGGCACAATGCTCAATTGAATGGATCTAGGAGGAAACTTTGGCATTTAAATGAGAATTCCAAAGTCTTGTCTCCTAGATGGGACCATAGTAATCAACAAGAAGACGTGTGCAAAAACAAAATTTGGAGATCCAGGAATACAAGGTGAGGGTCAATTTTGGGAGCTCTTAACTTGTTTACAACTTCATCAAAACTTGGTGTACATCAATTGGAATAATAGAGAACATTGGAAGTTCAAGCATTGGTAGAAGTATAAAGATGAATTCAAGCATAAACCTCCATGACGAGAGCTCACCAAAATGTCCAACTTAAAGACTTTAAATAAAAGTGCTAGGTGGGAGACACCCTATTATGATAACATCTTCTAATTTTCTCTTTTATAAATAGTTTGTTAATAATTTGAATCTCCTTTTTGGATAGGTTTGTTAGGTTTAATTAATAGATTAGTTTGTTTAATAATATTTGGTATTGATTTATTAACTTGTTGGGTGTTTGGAATGCTTATTTTGGTGCAAAAGTTTGAAAAAATTGAGTTCAATTCATGCGTGCGGATATATGGTGCGCACGCATCCTTCTCGCAAAACCCGATGTAAGCGTACGCATCCCTTGTGTGTACACACCACCCCCAAGTTTTCACCAATTTGTGTGTACGCATGAATCATGCATACGCATGATACCAGTCCCGAATCAAATATAATTCGTGCGCGTATATCATGCATACGCACAAAAAAAATGTTATCATGCATACGCATGGGAGATGCGTATGCACAATACCCCTTCAGAACCAAAATTGCGCGTAAGCATGGAGTATGCGTACGCATCACACCATTTGCAGAATTGAACTCATGCGTATTATGACTACGCATCACCTCTTATTTGCACAAAAAGGGGTGCAAAGCCCTAATTCGCACAAGCCTTTTTCTTCCCTTTCTCTTCGTTCTTCTTCTCGATGCCATCACTACACCTCCCTCCATCTTCTTCCTCCATTGTCACCACCAACAATGCTGCCGTAGGCCACCTTTCTCATTTTCCTTCTTATTTCCTCCCTCCTCTTCTACACTACCGCGACATCCCTCTTCTCTCTACCCGCCTCTGCTCGCCACGGCTGCAACCTCGGCTCACCCTTCTTCCGACGAGTTTACTGCCACTGGCGCTACTTCCCGCGGTTGTCACAACGCAACTGCCACCCCTTCCCTCTGCTCTGTTTCTTTTAATTTCTGTTCAGTTCAAGTAATCTTGGTTAGTTAGTTTGATTTTAGTTATTAGTTAGATTAGTTGTTGTTAGTTGATTCTAGGTTGTTAGGTTAAGATAACTTAGTTACTTTGAATTATTAGGTTCTAATGATTGCTAAAAATGGTTTGGATTGACCTAAATTAGTGGATAGGTTGCTGGAAGAGTTTGGTTAATTGTTTGATTATATGAATTGCTACTTTGTTGATGCTTATGGCTGTTGGAATTACTGTTCATAATGGATAATTGCTGTTTTGCTTAATTTATTATTAGGATTGATGAGATTGTTTGATCATGTTAATCCATGATGTTATATCTGACTTTGCTGCAATATGCTTGATGAATTAACTGGATTATGCTTGAGCATTGCTGATTTTGCATTATGCACTGATAATTGGAATTGTAATATGTTGGATTGCTTGACTAAATTGATATGAATTGCTGCGAAAATTCTGTTGTCCCTGTTGAATCTTTGAATTGGTGTTGCAAAGTTCTTATTATTGCTAATCTGGGTTGCTTATACTTTGCATGCCATATGTTTTTCACCATGTCTCAAAATGATTTTTATTGAAAGAGTTTTGGTTAATTTCTTGCTTTAATGTTTGTTTCCTCGTGTTTTACCTATTGTAATGAAGTGACTGTGTTCACACTTCTAGTTGACCAAAATTTGTACAATTTGTATGGTTGAGGTATTTTACCTAATATGACAAGATTGACAAAATTTACTTATGTACCTCTTATGATCAACTTTGTTTGTGCTTAATCGGTTTTGGGTTACATTAGGCATGAACTCTAATTCTTTGATATAAATCTTATAATATTAGTGTTTGAAAGTATTGATATTTGAACATGATGTTTTAAAGTTGTTCTTTTTTGATTCATCATCAATTGCTTGTGCTTTTGCCTATATGCATTGCTTAGGTTTTGAATTGCATGTTGTAGCTACCATGTGATTTAATACCATCTTTCTTGTTTAGGCATTCAGTTGAGATTACTGCTTTTCTGTTCATGCTTAATGCTATTTATAATCTTACCTTATTTCTTTGTGATTAAATTTCTCATATGCACTTCTCTTTGTCTTTTATGGGATGATTGACAAAAAGGGAAAGGAAAAGGGCAATGGCCGAGTAAGAGGGAAAGAACCTGACAAACTGCTAAATCAGCAGACGAGCCACAATATGAGAGGACCATCAGTAGAAGAGACCAAACTAATCAAAGAACACCTCCCACTAATCCATCTAAGTTCTCCAACCTCTACTGAAAGCTCAAGTTCTCCAATTTTTAAAGAGAAGCCTTTATGTTGAGAGAAAGCTTTCATCCTACTGATTTGAGAAAGTTCATTGATTATCGGATTGATCAGTAGGGATGGGTATTTATGAATAGGGAACTGGTGGAGGTGAATGCATCTTTGGTTCGTGAATTTTACGCCAACTATTACACGGGAGTCCTCGATGCAGTTTACTTGAGAAGCAAGCAGATTTAGTGACTGATGAAGTCCTCGAGGAGATCCTCCACATCCCGCCTAAGCTTGAAAGCAAAGATGATTATGAGAGGGCGGTGGAGGATTGACTCATGCTGAAATTTGATTGGGATAAGGTCTTGGAGGTGATAGCCCATTCGGGTAGCATATGGATTTATGGTACTTAGAAATCGGGCCCCAAATTTATTACCATTAAGTACCTAACTATTGAGGCCCGGCTATGGCATTAGATTCTCTCTAACTATGTGATGTCGAGTACCCATGATATTGAGATCACAACAGATCTGACGATTCTTATCTGGTACGTTTTGGAGGGTAAACAATTGTACCTTCCAAGACTCATTAGGAAGTATATAGGTTGAGCTCACATCATTGGTAACCTTGCCTTCCCTTTTTTGATTACTCAGTTGGCTTTGAGGGCCAAGGTTGTTTGGGAGGACGCTGATGAGAGACCTACAGTCGCTTGAAGCAAGAAAATCATACCTCATGGTGACTAGCACAAATCTCAGCCATCCACCAAACATAGAAAGCGCCGCCAGACATCCACTTCTAAGGTTGGCACCTTAGCAGCACTAACACCAGTACCACAGCCAGTAGCAGCATCACCACCATCATTATCACAGCCGATTCATCATCTTGTCCAGAGACTCTTCAAGAAGATAGCCCACTTGAGGCGTCACTCTAAGAAACACTATGAGAACATCAAGAATCAGAACCAAGACTAGGACTCGATGATTGAGGAGCTGGACACTCCTTCAGAGAAGAGTGAAGATATGGATCCAGCAGCTGAAGGTGGAGATGAGGAGGAGGATTCCTTCTATTCCATGTAGTACGGAGGACCGTGTATATTTTTAAGCGTGGGGAAGTCGAGCGATCAGATCGGCTGTTGGGTGACAAATTTTTCTTTCCAAGCACTTCTAATTTTAATTTTCGTTATGCTTTTTAGTTATTTGCTAGTATTTTAATACTTGTAGTACCTATTAGTTTATTGCACTTTTTATTTTAGTTTATACAACAAAGATACTTATTCTTGTTTTGCATATTTTTCTTTCTTTAATATGGTTTGTATATATATCCTTAGCTTTTGGTTGTAATTGAATAATATGATAATTGGACCTAGTTTACTTTTCTATATGCATATGATGATTTGGATTGATAGGGAATAAGAAAAGAACTTAGGATTTTTACTTTTCATCCAACCACATTATACTTATATATATAATAAGCTTATTCCTAATAATTAATTTTCAAGACAATTTTTTATATAGGTTATCCCATTGATTTAAGTTAAAATTTTTCATTAAACTTGCTTGAAAATTAATTGTAGAACATAGATGAGAACTAGAACACACAATCAAGTGATATTTGAGCTTTAATATGTGATTGCATCATGTTAACCACTATTTTCATTCTTGTGTGTTATTCTCTTTCTATGATTGTGATATTTGATTTGTTTACTTTCTTATGTCTAATATTTGATGTATGAATGCATTTACATTATTGAGGCCTTTATTTTATTTGAGCTCACTCACCGAAATTGCCTCACTCTTTTATCTACCTTTGTTTACCAATTTTTAGCTTATTTAATCCTCTTTTATTCTTACTTTTGGCACATCATTACCTCCAAGTGAAAAATAATAACTATCCTTAATTTAGATTTTTTATTAGCTTAGACTAGTGAGAGTGTATATCATCTAAGTGTGAGAAAATTTGAAAAATATCGGTAGAAGAAAAATAGGTATTTTGTAATTTTATTAAAAATTTTGAAAATTGGATACATACTCATGCATTGAATGTTGAACCATATACATTAATCTTTTTGTATATATTATGTTATTGAAAAAAAAAGAAAAAGAAAATGAGAAAATAATAAAAAGGGGACAAATGTTACCCTAAGAGGAAAGTATGAAAGACAAATATATATGTGATATGAATTGAAAAGAATGCATGAGTGTGTGAAAAAGTGAATTATGGGTAGTTAGGTTATGCATTTAAATTGAATAGGTTGTTATAAGTTAGGTGAAAGTTTAAGTTAATCAAAGATTCAAAATTCTAGTCTCCTTGACCATATACATCCTTACCTTTACCCTAACTCCATTACAACCTTGAAAAATCCTCATGATACTTGCATGCATATATTGAATAATTGTTGATTGTGTTATATAAAAAATAAGTATTGAAAAGCAAGATTAGAAGAGAATTCAGTGAATTACCCTTATACATTAGAGCGATTTGAGAATGTACACATCCGGTGAGGGGTTCGATCACTCAATTCTATATTTTCATCTTTTATTATCTATTATCTTGCAAGTAATTATATCTTTTAGAACTCAAATTGATTCATAGAATTGCATTGATTGCTACAATGTTTTAACCCTCTAAGTGTATATGTTTTTTTGAAAATTAATTTGTTTTGACCAAGTAGATACATATATAGATACAAGTAGATAGATAGAATATATATAGATAGTTTTCTTTTAATAATGTTGAATATCCCTTGATCTTGTCTTTCTGAATATTTAGCATGAGGACACGCTATTGTTTAAGTATCGAAAAGTTGATAAATCCATATTTTGTGATGAATTTTGGGCTGAAAAAGTGAAATTTATAAACTTATCTTGCATTTATTCATTAAAATTGCATATTTTTGTGAATCTCTCCTAATTGTGCTTAATTGTGAAAAATATATTTTTTATACTTTAAAATTACTAAATTTAATTCATTGTTATCATATTCGATACCTTGATGTGTTTATTTGAGTGACTTAAGTTTTAGAAGGCAAGGATGGCTTGAAAAAATGAAGAAAAAACCTGCAAAAGTGGAGGAATCATGAAAAAATGAAGTTTTGAAAATTTGCCTAGTTGTACGTATGCACGAGTAGCGGCATGTAATTTACTTAAGTAAACACGTGACTCACGATTTCAGCCCCAATTTTGACTAAATGTAACTCATTTTTGATGCATATGGAGGCAAGATTCAAGGAGATCAAGGAAGTAGTGTAAGAAGTATCTTAGTAGTAGGAGGATGATGTTTTAGGTAAAAATCTTTAGAATTTAGGGTTTCTTAGTTTAATTTTCCTTTAGTTTTAAGTTTTGTTCTTATCTTAGTCTAGTTTTGTTTTACATTTTTATTCTATTATCTTAATGCCCTTAGTTTTACTTGTTAGTTTCTTTATTTTGTTAATTTTAATTTATAAACAAATTGTTGAATTTTAATTTTCTTTTAATGAAATTTGATGTTTTATTTTTATTGATATTCCTTTTAGTTGTTATTATTGCTTGCTTGTATTTGGTAGATGTAGATTTTATAATTCTTGTAATTTATGATGTTTTACTTTTATACCTTCCAAGTGTTTGTTAAAATGTCTTCTTTAGTTTTAGAGTATAATTTTGCATTCTTAACTTAGAATTGAGGACTTAGATGACTTTGAGTCATTGATGTCCAATATTGATTGGTAATTTAGGGTTGTTAATTGGTTTTGTTTTCACTGACGCTAGTCTTTCACTAAGTCTAAATAGTGAGTTAGCTAGGACTTGTGGATTAAGATCAATTATGCCTACTTGACTTTTTTCCGATGTTTTGGGATGACGAAGTGGGATTAACTCTTCTTAGTTACCATGTTTGTAGTCAATGACTTAGATAGAAAATTTTAACTCTCAATCCTTGCCAAGATGTCTTTTAGCACTTGAATTTCTTTGTTTGCTCTTTACTTTCTTGCAATTTAATTTCTTGTCTTTTGCTTTCAAACACCTTTTTCCTCATAACCAATGATGTGCACACCTCACTGCAATTCCTTTGAGAGACGACCCGGAATTTAAAACTTCTGGTCTTTATTGAATTGAATTTATGACAACAAACTAAACTCTGACATAGGTCATTTGTTGGTTTGGAATTATAATTGCGATGAGATTCTTTTTGAGAAATTCCGAACCGGCATTTGACCCGCGTCATGATGTTGTGTAATTAGATGCACATGTAAAATTATTTTACACTAACAGTGCATCAAACTTAAATTCTTACTTTATATCTTTATATTTGTTTAGTTAATAAAAGAATACTACAACATTCAAACTTATTTGTGGTGGTTGTTTTCTTGGTTTGTGAGAGTTTTTCAAACTTTTAAAATTTGAGGTGCCACGAGCTTTTGTGGCGGTTTTACAGAACCCTCACGACATAATTTAGTGGCGGTTCTTTGTCTGTTTTGTGAGGTTTGGAGTTAAATTTTTTTTGGAGGTTTTTAAATTTTTATAGCAGTTTAAAATCCCCACAAAAACTAAATTATTAAATAAAAAATTGCAGCAAAGTGAATGGTATTAATCACTATTATTGGTTGAACAAATAACATCAATCAAACTAAAGATTATTTAACTTTAAAGAAATTTAAATATTGTAATTTAATCTTTACTTATGAATAAAAAATAAAATTTCCCACTAATTAAATGAATTTAACCTGCAGTAACTAAATTTAACTTTCACAATTTCATACTACTACTAAACTACTATTATACATTTAGACAATCAAATCAAATCAATGGAGAATATAAATGTCATGGTTATCATAGTAATTAGTATTCACAATGTACAATAGCATCATGTGGATACTTTTTTGAAAAACTGCTTTATAGCTCCCAACTCTAAATCCGTTTTTTTATTCTAGATTTCACTATGTGAAATTATACCTTTGTATTCAACCCAAGACCTGAAAATAATATAATAAAAAGAGAATATTCAAAGTTACCAAAAGTTAGATGTATGTAATAAGAAAACGCTCAAAACACTAAAAAAAAAAGCAAAGTGCTTACCAAAGATTGGATACCAAAAATAATGAAAAGCGATCTCGCTGATAGTATAATCTTAAAAGCATTGAAGTACAACATTTAGATAATATACACACACAACTTAATACTACACCAACAGTATAATAAATAAGAATTACACATTACAACCTAATCTTTACAAGCTAAGTAGATAAAAAGGAACAAAAACTAAATATAATTTTTTAGATATTTGTGATGCTAAACTCTTTCCTTTGATAACAACAGCAGTAGTGCATGGTGCTTGTCTGCTGCGTTATCTTGAATCTCAAAACTATCTTCCTTTCTTATTTCACATGCGAAAGTAGTATTATTGGACTGAACTATTTTCTTATAATGCTTGTATTTATCCCCATTGTCTTCTTCTAATTGCTTCACTTTGGCTACATTGGACTATGTTTGATTCCTATTGAGGAAAAGGTGTTAAGTTTACAGGTATAGAACATATTGCTTACATAAATATCTTTGCAAAAATCATGTCTATGTAAAATTCCAGCATAATATTCAGAAAGCATATCCCATCTTGGGAGGCCAAAGGAAAAATAATCAAAATCTTTAAAGAAATAGGTTGATACTAAATCATGGAAAGAAAAATTAAGAGTATAAACTTACAGAATGCCTCCAAGAATGACACCAATTGTAGCTAGATGAAACAGAACAAAGTTATGGCTAGTGAAGAATAAAGTAGTCTTTAAGAATGGAGCATATGCAAAGAAAAAAATGTTCTATAACTACGCTCACCTGGCTCGTCACCTCTGCCGAAAACAGATTCAAGATCGTCCATGCCATTTGATTGGTTCACTCTTGCAGCCGGACCTCCTTTATTGTTTTTTATCTTTGCAGCTAAGTTTTGTTTAGTGTCACCTGTATTTATATTGGCCTTTCTCGTAGCATTTTCCTGCATCTTACCCATGGCAAATTTCTCAAGCTCATCCATCAATGATACATTTGAGCTATTAACTGCATAAAACATAATTCAGAAAACTACTTAGTAGTGATAGAAACAAAGATAGGTAGTGGTGGTTTTTAGCTCAAGCATTTCGAAAAATCTTTATTTGAGTATGTGACATTTGTTGCTTTAGGTGGAGGTTTTAATATTGAAAAAGCATCGGAGTTGTCTCTTGTACCTTTGGAATTATTCCACTTATTAATATGTTTCAAAGAGTCAAAGAATGATTCTAGAGATGCTGCTCGTGAAGTGGTTTCAAACACTAAAAGTAGATCATCATGAAAGGTGACAGTAGGTTTGTTTGAAGTGACAGTTTGTTTAGGAGACTTATTACTTGCTCTTCTGAAAAATACAAAATAAAAAAGACAAGAGAATGAATAAAAAAGCATGAAGAGATTGTTAGACTGAATAGACGGATAAATGAGACACACCTATCAACAAAGAAGGCCACAAAATCTGCATGCATTTAATTTTAACTTAATTGATAGTAAAAGTAAAATGGTAGATTGCAGTATAGTACCAAGTAATTTGCCAGAATGCTTTTTTTCAAATCAATTCTGCTTCTACTTTAGTCAATTCTTCAGTATAGTACCAAGTAATTTGCCAAGTAATTTACATGCATCTATTTTTAACTTAAGCGATATCACTACAAGAAAATGGAATATTTGTAACAAAAATTTTGTATCAAATTTAAAATTGTTACGAAAAAATAATTTTTTATAATAATAACTGGTGATTGTTACAAAAAAATAATGTTTTGTAACAACAATACAAGTTGTTACAAAACATGCTAATATTTTGTAACAACCTGAATTTTTGTTGCAAATTATATCAGTTTTTGTAACGAACTGTTGTTTTGTTACAAAATATTACAAAGAATAAAGTAGTTGCAAAATTTTGAAATATTTTGTAACAAATATCTTTTTGTTTCAAAAACTTCAATTGTTTTGTAGCAAAAAATTAATTTGTCACAAAATTTAACATTGTTTATAACAAGTTATTTGTTTGTCACAAAATGTAAGTATATTTTATAACAAAAAAATTATTTCAAAATATTAGACACTTCGAGAATAAAAAAATTGTTTATATAATTCTTTTCAAAATAATTTTATTTTGTTTCAAAAATTAAAATATTTTACATATTTTAAGTAATTTTTATTATGAATAAATTATGATTTATTTTATTAAATTAAGTTTTAAGAGATTAATTTATTAGAAATGATTAAATTAATTTTTATAAATACTTTAAGTTTAAGTTAATTTTATCATAATCAGTTGTTTTATTAACTTTTACTTTTAGAGATTAATTTATTAGAAATGATTAGATTCGTTTTTATAAATACTTTAAGTTCAAGTCACTTCATATTTATGTACAATTTTTATTATAATTAGTTATTTCATATAAATTGAAACTAAAGTTATGAGGGTAGAAAAATAATAAAAGGGTATATAATTTAATTAGATAATTGATATTTTAAATTTAAATATAATTTATAAAATTTGATGAATATATTTATTTTATAATTTAAATTAAAAATAATTTATCTCAAAATGTGTTTATTTTATAAAAAAAATCAGGAACCTTTATTCCCAAAATGAGGAACCTAACCCTAATCTTACCCTTCCTTACTAAGATACCATCACTCAGCCGCACCCTACCACATTTCATCCCCTCAACGTAACAAATTTCAGAAATAGAAAATCAGAGAGAGGAGAGTGATGCAGAGGAGGAGAAATCGAGCAAGAGTATGCCGCTGCTGTCGCCGTGGGTTGTTTCCGCCATCCGCGCCGTCGCCCTTAGAGACCGTTCTTGCTACAACTAAAGCTTCCGCTGTTGCCGTCGGGTTACTCTCGTCGTAGAGCTTTCAATGTTGCCATTATCCACCCCTGGAAGGGGATCTCATTTCCACGCTCTGCTGCCACGAAGGCCGTCGTGTCTTGCCACCAAGGGTTCCGTCGCCGTCGTGCCTTGCCTCTGTCACCGCTAATCCACCGCCGCTGCTGCTTGGGCCCGTCGCCATCACCGTCGTAGGCAAGAAAGGGGAAACGAACAGAACGTGAGGGAGAGGAGGAGTTCTCATCGTTGTTGTACGCCCAATTATCACTGCTACTTCCAATCCCACCGTTGCTGTTGCGCTGCCACCTCCGGAGTTCGTCACCGTCGCCAAGGTCCGTCGTGAAGAGTAACGCGAATGGAAAAGAAAACAAGGAAGCTGCTAATGGGGATTTGGAAAAATGGCTCTGTTCTGCCTCTGCCTCTGGGTTCTGCAAGTTGTCAGAGTCCTCAGCCGCCGGGAATCGCTGCTTCGATTCCAATTCCTCCGTTCACGAATCCGTAAGCTTTAATCCTTGCTCTGCTTCTATCTTGTTCCTTAGTCTTTTTCTGTTCTGAGTAAGGAAAACCTATGTCCCTAACCTATGTCCCTGTTTAATACTACTGCTATGCCTCACTGTCTACTGATGAAACTATCATAGGTGATATTATTGATAATAATAAAGAACTGTTAGAGTTGCTGCTGTTGCTGCTAGTTTGGTTCGAGTCTGTTGCTACTACGAATTAAAACAAAAGAGGGGTTTGCTCCGTTTAATTATCGAATTTTGGCTAATCGAGGTAAGGGGTTTAATTTAAACGGTTTTAATTTAAGAATGCCCACAAAGTTTATTGAGTAATTGCAAATATGTTTAATTGTTATGAATAATTGATTGGCTATATAGATATTGAATATGATTGAACTTGTTGATTTTATGAGATTGATTGGTTTTGTGTGAATTATGAATTATTGATAAATGATTGCTGAGAGTGCTGAATCTTGATGTTATTGGTTGATTACTGTTGAGCTGGTTATTAGATATATTATAATGGTGGTGGGCTTGGTTGGTGTTTATTTGAAATTGATTTTGAGAAGAATTGAAAGTTGAATTTTGAAATATTAAATTTTTGTAGGAAGCCTGATTTTTTGAGATAAACGGAAATTTTGAAAAGCAAAGCAGTAATTCGATAATGATTGAAATAGTGAGATTAAAAGTTAAACTGAATTACCATGAGTATATTTTCTAGGATTTAAATTTTAAAGGTTTCGTAGTAACTAGAGAATTAGTTATGATTTTTCAAAGTTGAATTGTGAAATCTGATTTTCTGCATTACTTTTAAACGAAGTCAGAAACTTTAAAAAGTTATAACTAATTCTGTGATGATCATAATTATGTGGAACCAAGTCTGGATTAAACTTGGGAATGTATAGAGTTGTACTGGAAAAGTTGAGGCATTTTCATTAAATACACAATTTATGGCGAATTTTTAAAGTTAGGTAGATAAATCTGTCCTGCAGCAGAAAAGTTCAAACAGGGTAGCAACTTATTTGTCTTGCTGTGATTCTTACAAGCTGAGTTTTGGAGCAAAAACAATTTTGTTTTAAAATTTGATTAACTTGGTTCATTTTTCTAAAACTTCATAATTTTAGGAGTTAAGAATTGGAAGTTGTGAATTTTTGAAAGTTAATGATTAAAGCTGGAGAGAATCAGTTTTCAGCAAGTTATGCATCAATTTCCAATGCTTGTAACTCTTAGAATTGAAATGCAATTTGGTTGCAACTAAGACACACTTGTTGCTAGATAAGTTAGGAGTCTATAAACCAAACTTTAACCTATTTGAAGTTTTGTAATAAAAGTTATACAAGTTGAAAGATACTAAGCTTGTTGGTTTCTAAAACAGATTTTGACTTATTTTTACCTAACTTTCAAATTATGTAACTTCTTTATTAAAATTGATATTGACCTGGAACCAATTGAGAAAAAAATTTGGACAAGTTTAGTTGAACCATATTAATTCTGAAGGTGGTTGGATTTAATTTGGATTTTATATAGAATTTTAAATGTTGTACGCTGCCGTTGTTTTCTGGTTTTTAAGACACTGCAGAGTAGTCACAGTTTTACTTATATTTCTGAAGTTAGAGTAAGCAAATATTATAATTTTTGGTTGAATGGAAAGCCTAATTCGAGACGGTCGCATGGATATAAAGTTTGTGCAATTCCGAATTCATTTGGTATTTTAAAAATAGAATTGAAATTAGACTGTTGTAGTTATTTTTGGTAATAACCTTGGCTATGGCCTATGGGACTGAAGAATAGATTCTTATGCTATTATCAGATATTTTTGAGTGTATTGTTTTGATAATTATAGAAAAAAGTTTGATGAGTTGTTGAAGTTGATGAAACCCGTAAGGGTGGTTTAAATCCATTTTTAGTAGAAGTTATATCCAAATTTTTATAAAAATATAATGATTTAGTTAAACCTTTTGGTTATGTTGGCTGTGTGATTTTCTCACATGTTTATGCTAACTGAACAATTTGAAACTATAAGTACTAGAGAAAGTAAAGCTCAAATTTTCTAGACAATTTTTTAGAATTGCATTAATTGACATCGTATTGTTATTGATCTTATCCTAGATATTAATTGCTAATTTCATTTTATAACTATCTTTTGATCTTATAGGTACTTTACATCAACAAAGTGTTGGTGCTGAAGGTTTGAAAATTGTTTTAAAGCTTAGGAGGAATGGCTCTACTGCATCTAATATAAGTAGTGTTGCTTCTTATTGTGTTGCAATATTATGCTTACTATTTCAGATTTTGTTTCTAGCTCCTTTAAATCACATGAGTAGCTTGTGTTTCGATGAAAAGCTATTTGTTCTGTCACTTTACATGTAACACCCTACCATACAGAGTCTTATGCTTAAGTCATAAGTCAGAGACGGCAATGTATTACGACCTCTAGAAATAAAATTTAGTACGTATAGTAGTATGAATGATTGATTATAACTAGGAGCCTTTGTAGAAAAAGGGGTAAACAAAAATCGCAACTCGAAAGCGCAACACTCCGATCGATAACGTAACAAACAAGGATAGCCAACGCGAGACTATATATATACAAAGGAGTGTCAAAAACAGGAATATCAAGACTCAAAATCCGGCTGCGAAGATAACCGGTCCGAGCATAGTAATATATACATATAATAAAATAAGGAAAACCCCAAAAGAAACCCAAAGGGACACAATACAGAAACCTATTCTCCAAAATCTCCCATAAGAGGAGTCATCTCAGTTTGTATTATTTAATGGAGATAAAAGTATCTAAGCAAAACATATAAACCCAAAACATAGTCCCGAGAACAAAGGATCTTCGCTAATCCAGAAGTCTCCAGCAGGCCTCAGCGAGAAACCTCACGTCCTGCATCTGAAAACTACAAAATCCGCATGGGTGAGAACCAGAGGTCCCCAGCATGGTAACAGCTTCTACATATATAATACATAATAATAGAGGAAAGCCGAAGGCAATCCTAGAACTTCCTCCAGATAGTATCAAAGCTTATAAATAAGCTAAACCATATGTGGCGACTGACTAAAGATTCTTCAGTCTAACTAATACTTCCCTTTCCAATTCCTTCACACCTCCCATCCCCCAGCAGGAGTATAATGTAGCAAACACAGTTATATCAAACAAGGAATATACAAATAGGAACAAATAAGACATTTAGACAATTAGCAAGTAATATGCAGTCAAATAGGCAATCTCAAACAATTCATATAGTAAGCATATGATGAATGCCTGTCCCTAGTGGCTGATGATATCATCTGTCGGTTATAGAGCCAACCTGACAAGTCCTGGTAGCTAACCATTGGACTGTCCCTTTGTCGCGCATCCCCAACTCGAGTTATACTCATCATAAACTTGATCATAATCATGATCCATATCCATCACCCTCACTGGTGAATATTTACGGGAGCGAGCTCATCCGGGGCTTTCACAATGCCCGACCACCCTTATGACATAGGGTCAAAAGAGCTTCGAGTCTCGACCTGGAGCACGTGGTGGCTAGCCACTGCTTCCTTCCAGGGAAACTCTCATCTCCAACAGTGGAAGTGCAACATTCACAATTCATTCAATAGCATATATGCATTTATACTTAGCCATAATCATGGCTCCGCCGTAGCACGGCAATAATCTAGCCATCCGGCTCACGGTTAAATCCATAACCGGCCATTTCATTAACAATTACGGCTCTTCGGCCCATAGCATAACAAGCACTTCCACCACCATCCTCCGCATCTCACATAATCATCTTTGATCCTCATTGATCATTCATTTTTCTCTTGCTTCACTCGCAAGTTACCACATCCCCTAGCTCCCTTTCTAATAGCTAGGCATATCATAATGATTTAAGACATAAGTGGTGAGATCGGAGGCTTAGAAGTATGATATTTGGCTCTTAAAACTCAAAAATCAACTTTGGGATGAAAACAGGGCCCCGCGTACACGCACTTCACGCGCACGCGTGGATGGCCACAAAAACTCATCGACGCGTATGCGTCATGCACGCTAACGCGTGGATTGAAAATTAGTCAATCGACGCGCACGCGTCAATCACGCGTACGCGTGGGTGCTCTCGTGCCCCAGGCACAAAACTGGCACAGTTCTGGCACAACTCTCTGGAAAATGGCTGGGCATTGGGTGCAGCACAATCAGCGTGCCCGAGCACATCACACGCACGCGTGGATGGCGCTTTCTGGAAGAACGGCGCGTACGCGCCAAGTGCGCCTACGCGCGGGGGATCATTCAGCTAAAAATTTTCTAAGTTAAAAACTGATTCTACCCCCAATTTTCCGATGGACATAACTTTCTCATTTTAAATCGTTTTTCACCCGTTCTTCGAACGGCATGGACATCACGGATCCAATTTCATTTCTAAACAGATTTGGCACAAAACAGAGATCCGTATTCCAAGTTATGTCCCGTCAAAGTATGCCCAAAAACCATATTTTTCATACAAAATCACAAAGTGCCATTTTCAAAACAAGTCATTTTCAACCCTTTTCAAAATCAATCAAAACATGCCAATTTCATCCCTTTTCTTTGAAATCAATCAAAATATATCAAATTCAACATCAAGCCTCCTCAACTCACACATTGACACTTTACCATAATTTACAAAATCACTATCCCATCATTTTAACCCACTTCAACCAAGTGGTTCAAACTCAAACACATTGACATATCATATACTCTTCCTCATGCCAATTTTCAACAACACCAATTCCAATTAACCATCATTGTACATAATCAATATCATACTCACCATTAACATGGTTTCACCCACAATTCAACCATAATCAATCATCAAGCATATATCACAACATGCATATTTCTCATACATCACACCATCAAGGCATTAATAATCATCATCACATATATGACCACGTCATATATATCAACCATTCAACAACATCAACAATTCAATGCATATCTTAGGGCCTCTAGCCTAAGTATTTCCTACCACATTACATATTAGATACGGAAAACCGAGACCATACCTTAGCCGATTTCCCAAGCTCAACCGGAGCACTTCCAAACCACTTTTTCCTCAAGCTCTCAAGGCCTCAACACCTCCAAGAACAGATTTTTCACCACCAAACCCTTTTCAAGCTTTTCAACATCACCAATCAAGCTCCAATATTCACACATACACAACCTAAGCCACAATCATCACACCCATACACAACATCTCAAAACCCAAACATCATAGAACCAAAAATTACACTAGGGTTGAGAATCTTATCACACCCAAGGTCCAAGGAGACAAGATTAACCTTCTCCTTCAAGAGAGTTGGGTCCTATAACATCAAAGAGCCAAAAATCTGAACATTTTTGCTCATGAAACTCAAAAATAAGGCTGAAAATTTGAAGAGCAAAACGTGGCTTACCTCAAGATTAATTGTATGGGTTTTGTAGAGCTCTCTGCGAAGAACGCGTGGCCACAAACAGTGCGACAATCGGAGTTCTAAATCAAAAGTTATGGTGGTTTGAAGATTAAGGGAGAGATAGAAGTTTGAGAGAGTGTTCTTCCTCCCCTCTCTTCAATTTTCAGCGTGTATTAGTGTCTCAAATGAGGAGAGAGAGTGCTGAAAACTAGGGTTTTGGTTTAGTTATGTTGGGCCAAGGGACCACTTTGGGTCCGGTTGGCCCGATTTGGCCCGTTCGGTCCAATCTTTGTCCGAATTCTATAAAATTGGTACCAAAATTCTCGTCTCAATCTCCTCTATCACATTTAGCCATAAAAATCACATTTAGGGCTTTTCTAGAATAAATTCTCATTTATGGTTAATTAGCCGTTAATTAACCGGGTTTTACATTCTACCCACCTAATTGGGAATTTTGCCCACAAAATTCAAATGTAATTACCTGAGAATAAGTGCGGATAATCCGTTCGCATCTCCGACTCAAGTTCCCAAGTGTGTTCTTCAACACCGCCTCGACTCCATGCCACTTTGACTAATGAAACCTCTTTTCCACGCAACCGTTTGATACTAGTATCATCAATTCTGACCGGAGCCACTGGAAGCGTCAAATTTTCTCTTAACTGAACCAATTCAGGTTCCAACACATGGCTAGTATCAGGAGTGTACTTCCGAAGCTGTGACATGTGAAACACGTCGTGCAGGTTCAAAAGATGAGGTGGTAGAGCCATTCGATACGCCACCGGTCCAACCCTCTCCAGGATTTGAAATGGACCAATGTATTGAGGATTCAACTTCTTTGCTTTAATCGCCCTACCTACTCCTATGGTCGGAGTAACCTTAAGGAAGACATGGTCTCCTTCCTCAAATTCTAAGGGCTTTCGCCTCTGATCGACGTAACTCTTTTGACGACTCTATGCCATAAGCATCCTATCTCGGATTTTCTCGACTTGTTCAGTGGTCTCAGCTATCATTTCCGGCCCCAACAAGCCCTTCTCTCCAGCCTCATACCAACATAGCGGAGACTGACATTTCCTCCCATACAAGGCCTCATACGGAGCCATTCTGATGCTCGCATGGTAACTATTATTGTATGCAAACTCCACTAATGGCATATACCGATCCAAACTCGCCGGTTGGTCCAAAACACAAGCTCTCAACATATCCTCTAGTGTTTGGATCGTCCTCTCGGATTGACCATCTGTTTGAGGATGGTAAGCCGTACTCAAGCTTAATCGGGTTCCAAAAGCTTTCTGAAATGCACCCCAAAACCTTGAAGTGAAACGAGGATCTCTATCAGAGATTATAGTAGCAGGTACACCATGAAGTCTCACAATCTCCTTTATGTATAACCGTACTAGCTCCTCAAGGGTGTAAGTCATACGAATGGGTAAAAAGTGAGCTGACTTCGTCAGTCGGTCCACAATCACCCAAATGGCATCAAAACCAGCCCTAGTCCTTGGCAATCCTGACACAAAGTCCATTGCAATACTTTCCCACTTCTATTGTGGAATCTCTAAAGGTTGCAACATCTTGGCAGGTTTTTGATGTTCAATCCTTACCTTTTGACAAGTTAAGCACCTTGAAACATATTCCGCCACATCATTCTTTATACCCGGCCACCAAAACATCGCCTTTAAATCATGGTGCATCTTAGTACTTCCCGGGTGAATGGAGAATCCGCTTTTGTGTGCCTCTTTTAAAATATCTTGCCTCAAAGTGCCAACATCCGGCACAATGATCCTACCCTTGAACCTCCATAACCCATCTTTTTCTTCCGAAACTCTCCACTATTTTCCTTGCTCAATAGCCGGTAACACCTTCCTTAACGCTTCATCATTTTGATGAGCCTTTAGGAGTTCGGACTTAAAGTCACTTGAGATTTCTAATCGGCTCAAACACAAGGTTCCAGATACTTCTCAAACACCAATTTTCAGACTCTCGAATCCCTTGAGCAACTTCTCCTCTTGAAGCATCATCCAAGCCGCATATAACGACTTCCGACTTAACGCATCTGCCACTACATTCGCCTTTTCCGGATGGTAATGCAACTCAAAGTTGTAGTCCTTCAACAATTCCATCCACCTCCTTTGCCTCATATTAAGCTCTTTCTGATCAAAGAGGTACTTCAAGCTCTTATGATCAGAGAAAACTTGGAACTTAACCCCATAGAGATAATGCCTCTACACCTTTAGCACAAACACGACCGCAGCAAGCTCCAAATCATACGTAGGGTAATTAACTTCATGCGGTCTCAACTGCCGTGAGGCATACGCCACCACATTATGATGCTGCATTAGCACGCAGCATAGACCCTTTAATGAGGCATCACAATACACCTCAAATGGCTCGTCCGGCTCAGGTAACACTAATATAGGTGCAGTGGTCAACTTTTTCTTCAATGTCTGAAAGCTCTCCTCGCATTCAGGAGTCCAAACAAATGGAGTGTCTTTGCAGGTTAACTTTGTCATTGGCAAGGCTATCTGTGAAAAGCCCTTGATAAATCTTCGGTAATAGCCAGCTAAGCCCAGAAAACTCCTTATCTCCGTTACGGTGGTTGGTTGCTTCCAATCCATCACAGCCTCCACCTTAGTTGGATCTACGACTATTCCCTTCTTACTCACCACGTGGCCCAAAAACTTTACCTCACTCTTCCAAAACTCACATTTAGACAGTTTTGCATAGAGTTTCTTCTCCTTTAGAATTTGCAACACAGTCCTCAAGTGTTCCGCATGCTCTTCTTCAGTTTTGGAATAAATTAGTATGTCGTCAATGAAGACAACAACAAATTTATCCAGAAACGGACGGAAAACTCTGTTCATGTAATCCATGAATACTGCTGGAGCGTTTGTCAACCCAAAAGACATTACAGTGTACTCGTAATGACCATAACGAGTCCTAAAAGCGGTCTTAGGGATATCCTCACCCCTCACCCTTATCTGGTGATAACCGGATCGCAAATCGATCTTGGAGAAAACTCCAGCTCCTTGTAACTGATCCATGAGATCATCAATTCTCGGAAATGGGTACTTATTCTTTATTGTGACCTTGTTTAGCTGCCTGTAATCCACACAGAGCCGCATACTCCCATTCTTTTTCTTTACCAGTAACACTGGCACACCCCACGGAGTGACACTGGTCGTATAAAATTCTTTCCCAGCAAATCCTCTAATTGAGACTTCAACTCAGTCATTTCTAACGGTGACATCCTATAAGGAGCACTTGAGATTGGTCCCGCCCTAGGCACCAATTCAATAGCAAACTTGACCTCTCGATTAGGTGAAAACTCGTCAATATCATCGGAAAACACTTCCGGAAACTCACTGATGACAGAACTTTTGCGTGGTCTAGAAATTTGCGGATAAATCCTCGTTGCAAGTATAGTTTCTAAACCTTCAAAAGTTCTTTCATACAAACTTTTTGGGTGTCACAAGTAACAAACCCCTTTAAAAATTGTTAACCGAGTATTCAAACCTCGGGTCGTCTTCTCAAGAAACTGCAAGGAGGTATGTTCTTATTATTGGCTATGGAGATTGTAAATTCGGGGTTTCAAGAATGAGGAATAAGTAATATAAATGGCAAGTAAAATAAATGGCAATTAAAATAAATAAATACTGTAAAGCAACTTTTGGCAAGGTGAGAGAAATTAGAAGTCCAACTTAGTTATCCCTCTCAACAATAATGAAAGTTGTATCTTAATTCCACTTAGTTAACCTTTGAAGCAAAGGTAAGTCAAGGGACTAATTAGTTTGACCTTCGAATCCTATTTATTTCCTAAGAGAAAGTTGGAATTATTGAAGTTCAGTTCAATTAACAAGATAACGATTATCACTTACGCTGAGTTTGATAACTGTTGAGTTACTGATTTCTTAACCAAGACCAAAAGGGGGAAAAAGTAAATTGCTGGAATAAAATATCTTCAGATCGGAAGCAATGGTAACGTAAATAAAGCAAGCAATCATAAACTGAAAATACCTCAATTATCATTAATTCAAACAATAATCTGTGACATGGAATAATTTATAAATTAAATTATAAAAGTAAATAATTAACTCAAATGCTGGAATAAATAAATAAAGTGAAAGGGAAGCTTAAAAACAAAGGAACATAAAAACCTGGATCGAGAGTCACTCTTACAAGCTAAGAGAAGTCCTAAATCCTAATCCTAAGAGAGAGAGGAGAGAACCTCTCTCAACTCTAAATCTAAATCATGGGAAGTAACAAAAATGTGAGCCCTTTCTGAATGGATGCATTTCCACACTTTATAACCTCTAGTTTATGCTGTCTGTACTTGGATCTGGGCCAAAAAGGGGCTTCAGAAATCGCTGGGGGCGTATTTTGCAACATCTAGTCTATGCTGGCCTCTGTCACGAGTCCGCGTGGGTCACGCGGTCGCGTCATTCGGGGCTTTTCCTTGCCACGCGGTCGCGTCAGTCACGTGTCCGCGTCGTATGCGTGCTGCTTAAGGCGCACGGTCGCGTCAGTCATGCGGCCGCGTCGCTGCTTCTTTGCTTCTGGCACGCGATCGCGTCATCCATGCAATCGCGTGGGTGCCAGTTTCTTCAAAACTCTGTTTTGCACTTTTCTTCCATTTTTGTATGTTTCCTTTTCCATCCTTTAAGTCATTCTGCCTTAGAAAATCTGAAACTACTCAACACATTAATCACGGCATCGAATGGAAATAAAGGTAATTAAAATAAATAATTTTAAAGCTTAGGAAACATGTTTTTCACATACATCACATAATAAGGAAGGGAAAGTAAAACCATGCAATTAATATGAATAAGTGGGTGAAGGATTGAATAAATCACTCAAACTAAGCACAAAATAACTCATGAAATATGGGTTTATCAACCTCCCCACACTTAAACAATAGCATGTCCTCATGCTAAATCCAAGATGAAGATTAAGGTTAGGTTAAAGTGGTGGAATGTTATGCAATGCAACCTATTCTAAATGCTTCTACCTAAATGAGTCATGCAATTCCAATTTATCCACTTATATATAAAGCTTACATATAGCCAAATTAATTCACATTCTCAAGGAGTCATATATATATATATATATATATATATATATATATATATATATATATATATATATATATATATATATATATATATAAAGCATTTTAGCAAATGAGATGGGAAAGAAAAATATTATACAAACTTGCAAAAGAATTAGTAATTTAAGCACAGATATATGTTGATGAGTTATTGAACCCTCACTGGATTTGTGTTTACTCTCTAGTCACTCAGTGTTTATTGGGTTTATTCACTCTACTTTTCTTTTTATTCTTACCTTCTATAACTTTGTTCTTCATCTAACCAATCAACAATTATAGAATATAGTCATACCAAAAATCATGAGGTCTTTAATTAAGGTTGTAATGGGACTAAGGTAAAGGTAAGGATATATGTATAAGGCTAAGTGAGCTAATAAGTGAATCCTTAATTAGACTAAGATCTCACCTAATATACATATTTAGTAAAACAAAACTTGTTTACCTATTTTGCCATATTTTCCCATTTGTTGTTACATGCTCATGCTTCAATTTTTATTTTTATCCCATGTGCATTGCTTTTATTTTGCATTGGGGAATTCTTTTGTATCCCCTTTATTAAATATTGAAAAATAACTCTCTTTTTTTTAATGCACATGGTAATTTAACTTTGATTTTTCATGAGCATGCTTCCCAAAGTTTCTGAGTTATTTTATTTCTTTCAACTTTTTCTACCTTTTGTTTCTATCATCCATGTTCCCAATAGGTTTTCCACACTTTAATCTATTCATAATTTTCTATTTTAAGCTAACCAAGGATTCAACTTGAGATTTTATTTTGTTTTCCTGCTTAAGGCTAGTGGTGTGGCTAAATAGAATAAAAGGGATTTTAAAGGCTCAAGGGGGCTAACAAAGGTGATGTAAAAGGTAGGCTATTTTTGGGGCCAGTGGGTTAAAATCAAATAATGGCCTCAATCATTCTTTTTGGTATGTACCTATATTCTATATTCTATATTCTATAATTGGACATATAGATTAAAACAAAGTAAAGAACATCAGAATAAAAAAAGAAGCGAAACACACAGGAATGAAATTATGGTTTAAATGTAACCATACATTTAAGCTCAAGACTCACAGGCTGTGTGTTCTCTAACTCAAGCATCATATATAGTGGACGAAATTGTGATAAAAGAGTTCCAGGCACTGTTAGAGAAGCTCACAACTCCGTTCAAATTAACCAGCAAGTGTACTGGGTCATCCAAGTAATACCTTACGTGAGTAAGGGTCGATCCTACAGAGATTGTTGGTATGAAGCAAGCTATGGTCACCTTGTAAATCTCAGTTAGGCAGATTAATTGATTTATGATGATTTCGAAAATAATAAATAAGCAGAAAATAAAATAGGATAGAAATACTTATGTAAATCAATAGTGGGAATTTCAGATAGGCGTGTGGAGATGCTAGAATCCTTTCGAATCTCTACTTTCTTATTACATTCATCCAATCCTTCTTACTCCTTTCCATGGCAAGCTGTATGTAGGGCATCACCATCATCAATGGCTACTTTTAATCCTCTCGGGAAAATGGTCCTATGCGCTGTCACTGCACGGCTAATCGTCTGGAGGCATCACCCTTGTTGATGGCTACATCCCATCCTCTCAGTGAAAATGGTCCAAATGCTCTGTCACAGCACGGCTAATCATCTGTCGGTTCTCAATCAGGTTGGAGTAGAATCCATTGATCCTTTTGCGTCTGTCACTAACGCCCTGCCTTCAGGAGTTTGAAGCTCATCACAGTCATTCAATACCGGAATCCTACTCGGAATACCACAGATAAGGTTAGACTTTCTGGATTCCCGGAATCCTACTCCGAATACCACAGACAAGGTTAGACTTTCCGGATTTCCATGAATGCCGCCATCTATCTAGCTTATACCACGAAGATTCTGTTGGGGAATCTAAGAGATATGCGCCCGGCCTAAGGTAGAACAGAAGTGGTTGTCAGTCACGCGCGTTCATAGGTGAGAATGATGATGAGTGTCACGGATCATCACATTCATCAAGTTGAAGTGCAACGTATATCTTGGAATAAGAATAAAAGAGAATTGAATAGAAAATAATAGTAATTGTATTGAAACTTGAGGTACAGCAGAGCTCCACACCCTTAATCTATGGTGTGTAGAAACTCCACCGTTGAAAATACATAAGTGAAAGGTTCAGGCATGGCCGAATGGCCAGCCCCCAAAAACGTGATCAATAGCCTCTTAAGATGAAGAATAAATTGAAACTGAGACCAAAGATGTCTAATACAATAGTAAATTATCCTATTTATACTAGACTAGCTACTAGAGTTTACATGAGTAAGTAATTGATGCATAAATTCACTTCTGGGGCCCACTTGGTGTATGTTTGGGCTGAGCTTGATCTATCCACGAGCTGAGGCTTCTCTTGGAGTTGAACGCCAAGTTATAACGTGTTTTGGGCGTTCAACTCCGGGTTGTGACGTGTTTCTGGCGTTTAACTCTAGATAGCAGCATGTACTTGGTGTTGAGCGCCACTTTACGTCATCAATTCCCGAATAAAGTATGGACTATTATATATTGCTGGAAAGCTCTGAATGTCTACTTTCCAACGCCATTGAGAGCGCGTCATTTGGAGTTCTGTAGCTCCAGAAAATTTAATTTGAGTACAAGGAGGTCAGATTCCAACAGCATCAGCAGTCCTGTTGTCAGCCTTTTTCAGAGTTTTGCTCAAGTCCTTCAATTTCAGCCAGAAATTACCTGAAATTATAGAAAAACACACAAACTCATAGTAAAGTCCAGAAATGTGAATTTAACATAAAAACTAATGAAAACATCCGTAAAAGTAGCTTGAACTTACTAAAAACTACCTAAAAATAATGCCAAAAAGCGTATAAATTATCCGCTCATCACAACACCAAACTTAAATTGTTGCTTGTCCCCAAGCAACTGAAAATCAATTAGGATAAAAAGAAGAGAATATACTATAAATTTCAGAATATCAATCAATATTAATTTAATTAGATGAGCGGGACTTGTAGCTTTTTGCTTCTGAACAGTTTTGGCATCTCACTTTTTCCTTTGAAGTTTAGAATGATTGGCTTCTCTAGGAACTTAGAATTTTGGATAGTGTTATTGATTCTCCTAGTTAAGTATGTTGATTCTTGAATACAGCTACTTATGAGTCTTGGCCGTGGCCCTAAGCACTTTGTTTTCCAGTATTACCACTGGATACATAAATGCCACAGACACATGATTAGGTGAACCTTTTCAGATTGTGACTCAGCTTTGCTAGAGTCCCCAGTTAGAGGTGTCCAGAGCTCTTAAGCACACTCTTTTTGGTTTGGATCACGACTTTAACCACTCAGTCTCAAGCTTTTCACTTGGACCTTCATGACACAAGCACATGGTTAGGGACATCTTGATTTAGCCGCTTAGGCTTGGATTTTATTTCCTAGGGCCCTCCTATCTATTGATGCTCAAAGCCTTGGATCCTTTTTTACCCTTGCCTTTTGGTTTTAAGGGCTATTGGCTTTTTCTGCTTGCTTTTTTTCTTTTTTCTTTCTATTATTATTTTTTTGTTTTTTTTTCGCAAGCCTTTGCTTTTTCACTGCTTTTTCTTGCTTCAAGAATCAATTTTATGATTTTTCAGATCATCAATAACATTTCTCTTTGTTCATCATTCTTTCAAGAGCCAACAATTTTAACATTCATAAACAACAAGATCAAAAATATGCACTGTTTAAGCATTCATTCAGAAAACAAAAAGTATTGTCACCACATCAATATAATTAAATTAAATTCAAGGATAAATTCGAAATTCATGTAATTCTTGTTCTTTTGAATAAAAAACATTTTTCATTTAAGAGAGGTGCAGGATTAATGGAATTATTCATAACTTTAAGACATAGTTACTAAACACTAATGATCATGAAGTAGAGACACAAAACATAAATGAACACAACATAAAAACCGAAAAGCAGAAAGAAATAAGAACAAGGAATGAATCCACCTTAGTGGCATCTTCTTCTTGAAGGACCAACAATGTCCTTAAGCTCTTCTATGTCCCTTCCTTGCCTTTGTTGCTCCTCCCTCATTGCTCTTTGATCTTCTCTTATTTCATGGAGAATGATGGAGTGCTCATGATGTTCCATCCTTAATTGTTCCACATTGTGGCTCAAATCTTCTAAGGAAGTGTTGAGTTGTTCCCAATAGTTGTTGGGAGGAAAGTGCATCCCTTGAGGCATCTCAGGGATTTCTTGATGATGAGCTTCCTCATGCATCTCTTGAGAACCGTAAAGGGTCTCTCTTGCTTGCTCCATCCTCTTCTTGGTGATGGGCTTATCCTCTTCAATGAGGATGTCTCCTTCTATGATAACTCCAGCTGAGTAACATAGATGGCAAATAAGGTGAGGAAAAGCTAGCCTTGCCATGGTGGAGGGCTTGTCGGCTATTTTGTAGATTTTATTGGAGATGACCTCATGAACTTCTACTTCCTCTCCAATCATGATGCTATGAATCATGATGGCCCGATCCACAGTAACTTCAGATCGGTTGCTAGTGGGAATGATGGAGCGTTGAATGAACTCCAACCATCCTCTAGCCACAGGCTTGAGGTCCAGTCTTCTTAGTTGAACTGGCTTGCCTTTGGAGTCTCTCTTCCATTGAGCTCCTTCCACACATATGTCCGTAAGGACTTGGTCCAACCTTTGATTAAAGTTGACCCTTCTAGTGTAGGGGCGTTCATCTCCTTGCATCATGGGCAAGTGGAATGTCAACCTCACATTTTCCGGACTAAAATCTAAGTATTTCCCCCGAACCATTGTGAGATAATTCTTTGGACTCGGGTTCATACTTTGATCATGGGTCCTAGTGATCCATGCATTGGCATAGAACTCTTGAACCATTAAGATTTCGACTTGTTGCATGGGGTTGGTTAGGACTTCCCAACCTCTTCTTCGGATCTCATGTCGGATCTCCGGATACTCATTTTTCTTGAACTTGAAAGGGACCTCAGGGATCACCTTCTTCTTTGCCACAACATTATAGAAGTGGTCTTGATGGCTCTTGGAGATGAATCTTTCCATCTCCCATGACTCGGAGGTGGAAGCTTTTGTCTTCCCTTTTCCTTTTCTAGAGGATTCTCCGGCCTTAGGTGCCATTAATGGTAATGGAAAAACAAAAAGCTTATGCTTTTACCACACCAAACTTAAAATATTGCTCGCCCTCGAGCAAGAGAAGAAAGAAGAGAAGAAGAAGAAGAAGAAAATGGAGGAGAGTGAGGGGAGATGGATTCGGCCAAGGTGAAGAAGAGGGGATTTGTGTTGTGTGAAAATGAAGTAGAATGGAGGGGTTTATATAGGGAAAGGGGAGAGGGTAGGTTCGGCCATTTTAGGGTGGGTTTGGGTGGGAAAGATTTTTGAATTTTGAAGGTAGGTGGGGTTTATGGGGAAGAGTGGATGGATGTGAGTGGTGAATAGGTGATTGGGAAGAGAGATTGAGGTGATTGGTGAAGGGTTTTTTGGGAAGTGTGATATGGGGAAGAGTAAAATAGGATTAGGAGGTAAGGTGGGAATGTGTTAGGTGGGGATCCTGTGGGGTCCACAGATCCTGAGGTGTCAAGGAATTCCATCCCTGCACCAAATAGGCATGTAAAATGCCTTTGCACACCATTCTGGCGTTTAAACACCAATTGGTGCACGTTCTGGGCGTTCAACGCCCATATGTAACATGTTTCTGGCGTTGAACGCCAGTTTCATGCTTGTTACTGGCGTTCAGCGCCAGCTTTTCCTCTAGGCACATTCCTGGCGTTCAAACGCCAGAATGTTGCTTGTTTCTGGCGTTCAGCGCTAGTTTCATGCTCTGTTCTGGCGTTGAACGCCAGCCAGATGCTCCTTACTGGCGTTGAACGCCAGTCTGTGCTTCCTCCAGGGTGTGATTTTTCTTCTGCTATTTTTTTATTCTGTTTTTAATTTTTATATTTTTTTTCGTGACTCCACATGATCATGTACCTAATAAAACACAAAATAACAATAAAATAAAAATTAGATAAATAAAATTGGGTTACCTCCCAACAAGCACTTCGTTAATGTCAATAGCTTGACAGTGGCTCTCATGGAGCCACAAAGGTGATCAGGTCAATATTGTATAGTCCCAACACCAAACTTAGAGTTTGGATATGGGATCTTAACACCAAACTTAGAGTTTGGTTGTGGCCTCCCAACACCAAACTTAGAGTTTGACTGTGGGGGCTCTTCTTGACTCTGAACTGAGAGAAGCTCTTCATGCTTACTCTCTTTTGTCACAGAGGGATGGCCATGTGCCTTAAACACAAGGTAGTCCCCATTCAATTGAAGGACTAATTCACCTCTGTTGACATCTATCACAGCTCCTGTTGTGGCTAGGAAAGGTCTTCCAAGGATAATGCATTCATCTTCTTCCTTCCTAGTGTCTAAGATTATGAAATCAGCAGGGATGTAAAGGCCTTCAACCTTTACTAACACGTCCTCCACTATTCCATAATCTTGTCTCAATGACTTGTCTGCCAATTGTAATGAGAACAAGGCAGGTTGTACCTCAATGATCCCCAGCTTCTCCATTACAGAGAGTGGCATAAGATTTATCCCTGACCTCAGATCACACAGAGCTTTTGCAAAGGTCATGGTGCCTATAGTACAAGGTATCAAAAACTTGCCAGGATCTTGTTTTTTTTGAGGTAGAGTTTGCTGAACCCAGGTATCCAGTTCACTAATGAGCAAGGGAGGTTCACTTTCCCAAGTCTCATTACCAAACAACTTGGCATTCAGCTTCATGATAGCTCCTAAATATTGAGCAACTTGCTCTCCAGTCACATCTTCATCCTCTTCAGAGGAAGAATAGTCTTCAGAGCTCATGAATGGCAGAAGGAGATTTAATGGAATCTCTATGGTTTCTATATGAACCTCAGATTCCTTTGGATCCTTAATAGGCAACTCCTTCTTGCTTGAGGGACGTCCCAGGGGGTCTTCCTCACTAGGATTTTCGTCCTCCTCCTCCCTTGTGCATTCGGCCATATTGATTATATCAATGGCCTTGCACTCTCCTTTTGGATTCTCTTATGTATTGCTTGGGAGAATACTGGGAGGAGTTTCAATGACTTTCTTACTCAGCTGGCCCACTTATGCCTCCAGATTTCTAATGGAGGATCTTGTTTCACTCATGAAACTGAAAGTGGCCTTTGACAGATCAGAGACTAGATTGGCTAAATTAGAAGTGTTTTGTTCAGAATTCTCTGTCTGTTGCTGAGAAGATTATGGAAAAGGCTTGCTATTGCTCAGCCTATTGCGTCCACCATTGTTAAAGCCTTGTTGAGGCTTTTGTTGATCCTTCCATGAGAAATTTGGATGATTTCTCCATGATGAGTTATAGGTGTTTCCATAAGGTTCACCCATGTAATTAACCTCTGCCATTGCAGGGTTCTCAGGATCATAAGCTTCTTCAGAAGCTGCCTCTTTAGTATTGTTGGATGCATTTTGCCATCCATTCAGACTTTGAGAGATCATGTTGACTTACTGAGTCAAAACTTTGTTCTGAGCCAATATGGCATTCAGAGCATCAATTTCAAGAACTCCCTTCCTCTGAGGCATCCCATTATTCACGGAATTCCTCTCAGAAGTGTACATGAATTGGTTATTTGCAACCATGTCAATGAGTTCTTGAGCCTCTTCAGGCGTTTTCTTTGGGTGAATAGATCCACCTACAGAATGGTCCAATGACATTTTCGAAAATTCATATAGGCCATAATAGAATATATCTAATATGGTCCATTCGGAAAACATGTCAGATGGACATCTTTTGGTCAGCTGCTTGTATCTTTCCCAAGCTTCGTAGAGGGATTCACCATCTTTTTGTTTGAAGGTTTGAACATCCACTCTTAGCTTGCTCAACTTTTGAGGAGGAAAGAATTTATCCAAGAAGGCAGTGACCAGCTTATCCCAGGAGTCCAGGCTATCCTTGGGTTGTGAATCCAACCATATTCTAGCTCTATCTCTTACAGCAAAAGGAAAAAGCATGAGTCTGTAGACTTCAGGATCAACTCCATTCGTCTTTACAGTCTCACAGATCTGCAAGAACTCAGTTAAAAACTGATAAGGATCTTCAGATGGAAGTCCATAAAACTTGCAGTTTTGTTGCATTAAAGCAACTAGTTGAGGCTTAAGCTCAAAGTTATTGGCTCCAATGGCAGGAATGGAGATGCTTTTTCCATCAAATTTGGACGTTGGCTTTGTGAAGTCACCAAGCATTCTCCTTGGATTATTATTATTTTCGGCTGCCATCTCCTTCTCTTGTTCAAAAATTTCTGAAAGGTTGTTTCTGGATTGTTGTAATTTAGTTTCTCTTAGTTTCCTTTTCAGAGTCCTTTCAGGTTCAGGATCAATTTCAACAAGAGTGCCTTTTTCCCTGTTCCTGCTCATATGAAAGAGAAGAAAACAAGAAAAGAAAGAGGAATCCTCTATGTCATAGTATAGAGATTCCTTTATGTTAGTAGAAAAAGAAAGGGGAGAAGAGTGAAGAAGAATGAATAGTCTGTATAAATAGTAAGGATAGGGGAGGTGAAGAGAAGTGTTAGTAATTAAATAATTAAATATAAGAAGAGAAGAGATAGAAAATTCGAAAATAATTTTTTTAAAAAAAGGTTAGTAATTTTCGAAAATTAGAGATAAGATAAGATTAAAATTAAAATTTAAAACAAAAGAATTTTTGAAAAAGAGATGAGATATTTTTGAAAATTAGAGAGGGAAAAGTAGTTAGGTGGTTTTGAAAAAGATAAGAAACAAACAAAAAGTCAAAGAGTTAGTTGAAAAAGATATTAAAATCAAATTTGAAAAGATAAGAAGATAAGAGGTTAGATAAGATATTTTGAAATCAACTTTTGTAAAAGATAAAATTTTTGAAAAAGATAAGATAAAAGATAAAAAGATTTAATTCAAAAATTTTAAAATTACTTACTTCACTAACAAGAAACTACAAGATAAGATTCTAGAACTTAAAGATTGAACCTTTCTTAACAAGAAAGTAACAAACTTCAAATTTTTGAATCAATCACATTAATTGTTAGTGAGTTTTCGAAAATGTGATATAAAGATAAGGAAAAGATTTTGAAAATAATTTGAAAAAGAATTTTTGAAATTTTTGAAAAATAGAAAAAAATGAAAAAGATATAATTTTTGAAAAAGATTTTGAAAAGATAAGATTTTTAAAATTGAAAATTTGACTTGACTTGTAAGAAACAACTAATTTTGAAAATTTTTGACTAAGTCAACTCAAATTTTCAAAAATTTGGAGAAAAATAAGGAAAATATATATTTTTTTATTTTTGAAAATTTTAATTATGAGAGAGAAAAACACAAACATGACCCAAAACATGAAAATTTTGGATCAAAACACATGATGCATGCAAGAACACTATGAATGTCAAGATGAACACCAAGAACACTTTGAAGATCATGATGAACATCAAGAACATAATTTTGAAAAATTTTTTGATGCAAAGAAAATATGCAAGACACCAAACTTAGAAATCTTTAATGCATGGATTCTAACAAACGAAAAATGCACATGAAAAACAACAAACAACACAAAACAAGAAATTATCAAGATCAAAAAGAAAGACTTGTCAAGAACAACTTGAAGATCATGAAGAACACTATGAATGCATGAAATTTTCGAAAAATGCAAGAAAATTTTTTTTTAAAGCATGCAATTGACACCAAACTTAAAGATTGACTCAAAACTCAAACAAGAAACACAATATTTTTGGTTTTTATGATTTTATGATTTTTTTGGATTTTATTAATTAATTTTTTTCGAAAATATTTTTGGAAAACGAAAAAGAAAAGAAAAATTTTGAAAAAGTTTTTTGAAAGAAAAATTACCTAATCTGAGCAACAAGATGAACCGTCAGTTGTCCATACTCGAACAATCCCCCGCAACGGCGCCAAAAACTTGGTGGACGAAATTGTGATAAAAGAGTTCCAGGCACTGTTAGAGAAGCTCACAACTCCGTTCAAATTAACCAGCAAGTGTACTGGGTCATCCAAGTAATACCTTACGTGAGTAAGGGTCGATCCCACAGAGATTGTTGGTATGAAGCAAGCTATGGTCACCTTGTAAATCTCAGTTAGGCAGATTAATTGATTTATGATGATTTCGAAAATAATAAATAAGCAGAAAATAAAATAGGATAGAAATACTTATGTAAATCAATAGTGGGAATTTCAGATAGGCGTGTGGAGATGCTAGAATCCTTTCGAATCTCTACTTTCTTATTACATTCATCCAATCCTTCTTACTCCTTTCCATGGCAAGCTGTATGTAGGGCATCACCATCATCAATGGCTACTTTTAATCCTCTCGGGAAAATGGTCCTATGCGCTGTCACTGCACGGCTAATCGTCTGGAGGCATCACCCTTGTTGATGGCTACATCCCATCCTCTCAGTGAAAATGGTCCAAATGCTCTGTCACAGCACGGCTAATCATCTGTCGGTTCTTAATCAGGTTGGAGTAGAATCCATTGATCCTTTTGCGTCTGTCACTAACGCCAAGCCTTCAGGAGTTTGAAGCTCGTCACAGTCATTCAATACCGGAATCCTACTCGGAATACCACAGACAAGGTTAGACTTTTCAGATTCCCGAAATCCTACTCGGAATACCACAGACAAGGTTAGACTTTCCGGATTCCCATGAATGCTGCCATCTATCTAGCTTATACCACAAAGATTCTGTTGGGGAATCTAAGAGATATGCGCCCGGCCTAAGGTAGAACGGAAGTGGTTGTCAGTCACGCGCGTTCAGAGGTGAGAATGATGATGAGTGTCACGGATCATCACATTCATCAAGTTGAAGTGCAACGTATATCTTGGAATAAGAATAAAAGAGAATTGAATAGAAAATAATAGTAATTGTATTGAAACTTGAGGTACAGCAGAGCTCCACACCCTTAATCTATGGTGTGTAGAAACTCCACCATTGAAAATACATAAGTGAAAGGTTCAGGCATGGCCGAATGGCCAGCCCCCTAAAACGTGATCAATAGCCTCTTAAGATGAAGAATAAATTGAAACTGAGACCAAAGATGTCTAATACAATAGTAAATTATCCTATTTATACTAGACTAGCTACTAGGGTTTACATGAGTAAGTAATTGATGCATAAATTCACTTCTGGGGCCCACTTGGTGTATGTTTGGGCTGAGCTTGATCTATCCATGAGCTGAGGCTTCTCTTGGAGTTGAACGCCAAGTTATAACGTGTTTTGGGCGTTCAACTCCGGGTTGTGACGTATTTCTGGCGTTTAACTCCAGACAGCAGCATGTACTTGGCGTTGAGCGCCACTTTACGTCATCAATTCCCAAATAAAGTATGAACCATTATATATTTCTGGAAAGCTCTGGATGTCTACTTTCCAACGCCGTTGAGAGCGCGCCATTTGGAGTTTTGTAGCTCCAGAAAATCCATTTTGAGTGCAGGGAGGTCAGATTCCAACAGCATCAGCAGTCCTTTTGTCAGCCTTTTTCAGAGTTTTGCTCAAGTCCTTCAATTTCAGCCAGAAATTACCTGAAATCATAGAAAAACACACAAACTCATAGTAAAGTCCAGAAATGTGAATTTAACATAAAAACTAATGAAAACATCCCTAAAAGTAGCTTGAACTTACTAAAAACTACCTAAAAACAATGCCAAAAAGCGTATAAATTATCCGCTCATCAATATATCATTCATATATGTTATGCAGGTTTAGTTAAAAATTCCCATTATTCTCATAAAAAAATTATTTAGGGTAGCCTTTGAAGTTTTAATGTTCCTCCTTGATTTAATGTTGTCAACTTAACTATATGATGTAATGCTCTATATACAAGGTTTATGGATTTAAATCTTTTATGTTCAATTTCCTAGCTTACTTCCTTTTTATATTTTTCAATTTAGACTATGCTATCTTATGCTAAAAAGGGTAAACTATACTAATTAATCCACTAATAAGTCAGAATTGCGAACAAAACTAAATAGCTAAAATATGAACTAAAAATGCAAAATGCGAAAATAGAGTAGAAATACATAAAAGTAGCAATGTATAAGTACTCAGAAAATAACAATAAAAAGAAAAATACAGAAAAATAACCAAAATAAAAGAAAAAGAGATGTAGTGGTTCACCAAAATAAAATGCCAGAGATGGCGACCTCCCCATACTTAAAGTGAAGCATCGTCCCTGATGCTCAGTCAAGCCGAGTGTGAAGGGGTGTCATCACTGGTAGGGATGGTAGCTGGAGGCTCTGTGGTGGTGATGGGCTGAGTGTCTGGCTGCTATAGAGGAGGTGCAGACTGGATCGGGATCTCCGGATCTGCAGCCTCAATCTGATGTGGGACCTCATGGTGTGCAGTCTGCTCTGTGCCTGCCTGCTGATGGGTCTCCGCCTGGGAATGAGTCTCATCCTAGTGCTCATCCTCCTCCTCTTCTGATGGCTCTGATGGTGTGTCGGGCTCGAAGGGGATGTCAGCGCCCTGTCGGATCAGCAGCTTCAGATGCGAATAGCGTCACCTGCTGCGACGCTCCAATCTCTCATACCGGCGTCAGTTACGGCACTCCATCTGATCAAGCTGTCGGAATAGGCGGTGCACGAGGCGGTATACGGGCTCTGAGGCAGGTGGAGGTGCAGTGGTGGCAGCAGGGGTAGCTGTGGATGAGGAGGGTCCAGCAAACGGTGGGGCTGTCTCATCAGTAGCAGTGAAAGGTGGTGGTCTGTAGCCCAAAGCGAGGAAGTTCCTGCTGTGAGGAATGATCTTTGTGCAGTCCGCTGCTGGAGGTCTCTCATCGGCATCCTCCCATGGCACGTCAGCTCGACGGCCTAGCTGTGTGACCAAATAAGGAAAGGGGAGAGTGCCTCGGACGTGGACCCTGGCCATATAATGCCGGATAAATCGTGGTAGATAAAGGTCCTTACCCTTCATCACACACCATAGGAGGGTGAGCATAGCAGCCGGGATCTCTGTCTCATGAGTACTCGGCATCACATAGTTGCGCAAGATCTAGTGCCATAACCGAGCCTCATCATTTAAGTACACCCTCTTAATCCCTTTGGGCATGGTGGTATCCTGACCCATCTCCCAAGGAACAGTCGGGTCGAGAGCTATCCGGACCTTTAAAGCATCCCAATCAAACCGCATCAGGCACATGTCCTCCTCAGCCTTTTTATAACCATCAGGCTGATCGGACTTGGCCGGGAGCTGGAGAATGTTCTCTATGGCCTCCTCAGTGATCAGAATCTATTTTCCTCTCAGGTTCACTGCATCTAGGGTAGTAAGGTAGTAGTTGCAGTAGAATTCCCGAACCCAAGATGCATTGACCGCTGTCAGTGCTCTCTCCAGAAAGAACCAGCCTCTTTGCTTGATTTGCTCAGTGGTGTACTGCTGGAGTGCTTATAGAATCTTCAGAGTTCTCTCCAGGTATAGGTTTCTGGAGTCTGCAAATGCTGGATACTTCAGCTCACAGTACCGGTTTGCAAATTTTATGGAATCATTTGCAGGGAGCAGCTGGTTAGCTTTTTCCTGTTGTGTAAAGTTCTTCTCCTGCCATGAAGAATCATGCATTAAGTCAATGATGGACTGGGAGGAATCTCCTCTTTTGCGCTTGCCAGTAGCCTTACCTTTTCCTTTCCTCTGTGAGGCGGATATCCTCAAAACAGAAAACCAGGATATGGATAAAAATAGGAAAGCAAATAGGCAAGTAATCAAAGAAAACTCAAAGTGGCAAAGGAGAATTAGAATGAGGTAAATGAGTTAAATAAATGTGCATTAAGGATTGTATAGCAGGTTAAAAAATTTGAAAGGAATAATTTACAATCCAAAATGTATCAGAATTCAAGTTAAATAGAAAAATTGTCATTATGCCATGGTTAGAAAGTTAGAGGAAAGTGAAAAGTCAGAAAAGAGATTTTAAAAAGTTAGTATGGTTAGAATTTGAAAAAGAAGTTAGTAAATTAAAATTAGTGAGTTAGTAAAATGTGGGTTAAAGTTAGTGGCATAAAGAAAATATTCCACGTAACAAGGATTCACAGGTAAGAATAGAAGTAACTCATAACCAAACAAAGAAAACAATTGGATGCTGATTCAAATAGATATAAAGAAGAATTGGAATCAGAGCATCACAGATGCAGTTTATAAACCAGGAAATCAAAGAGGATAAGAAAGCCTGCCATGGTATTCATGAAATGGTTTGGTTAAAGCAGAGGACAACAGAGTTCAAATTGCCAAACCAAAATATGAACATTTTACAAAAATTTGGGCAGCATTCCGGCTAAAAATGGATTATCCCGAAAAATAAACAGCAAACAAAGCAGTTCATATGAATTAAAAAGTCAAGCTGCAGGTACATATAAAGAATATAAACATGAAAAGTAATGTAAAGAGCAGCAATATACAAGAAATACAGCATATGAACAAGATTACAGCAACAGCAGATTTGCAAATATGATAAAATAGAAGCAAGAACAGTGCAAATAAACAGACCTAGATCCACTAACCACAGCCTAATCTACCTAACATCCTAAAATCCACTACAACATGCATATCTAGCTATCCTAAACATGAACATAAACGAAAAAAATAAGAAAAACTACAAACGGAAAAAGGGATCGCGTGTTGCGGAACCTGGAGAGGCGAAAGAAGTAGAACGGGGCAGAAAAATGGCTGGGTGGTGAGGGCGGAGTCCGGGGTGGTGGAGGGCACGGCGGCGCGGAGGGGGGCAGTGGCGGTCAGGGGGAAAAGGGAAAGTGATGGGGGTAGGGGAAGGGAGGGGGTGTGGTGTTGCTGGTTGAGGAGGGTGGTGGTTGGACGGTGGCGGCGGCGTGTGGTGGTGCGGCGGGGGGGGGGGGGGCAGTGGTGGAGGAGGAAGGGAGGAAGAAGAAAGAGGAAGAAAGAATGGGGGGGTTGGGTGCGGCTGGGGGTGGACGGCGGTGGTGGGTGGTCGGTGGTTTCCGGGGGTGGTTGGGGCAGCGGTAATGGTGGCTGGGTGGTGTTGGTTGAGAGATGAGAGAGAAGGGGTTGGGGTTGGGGTTGGGGTTGGGGGTGGGGCGCGAGGATAGGGTTTCGCGTGCCCTGGGGGGTTATATTTTGAAATCCACGCGGCCGCGTGGGGCATGCGGTCGCGTGGTTGGGGGTGAAAATAGGGGTGATGCGATCGCGGGGTCGCACGATCGTGTGAGAGGGTAGGAGAGAGGATGGCGCGATCGCGTGGGTCACGCGATCGCGTCGTTGGAATTTGTGCTAAACGCACGATTCCAGCGCCGTTTTAGTGCAACTCTCTGTCTCCTTCTGGGGTGATGTGCAATCCATGCAACGCGATCGCGTCGCTCACGCGGTCACGTGGGATTGGTTTTGTGCAAGTGGTGCGATCGCATGGGGCATGCGATCGCGTGGGCCAATTTGTGCAAAACGCACAAGGGCTGCACGATTCCAGCCCAACTTTCTGGACGTTGGATCTTTACGCCGATGTCCAGGTCACACGGCTGCGTGGGTGGCGCGGTCGCGCGGGTTGTGTTTTCGCAATATGACGCAATCGCATGGGGCATGCAGTCGCGTCGTGCACCCCTTTTGTTTTTTTTTTTATGCATGAAAAATGCAAAATGCAGTGATTAATATGAATGCTATGCATGATGCCAGGTTCAATAAAAAAAAAGAAATAAAAATAAAAACAAATAATATGAAATAAACTGAAAAAGAAGCGACCATACCATGGTGGGTTGTCTCTCACCTAACACTTTTAGTTAAAGTCCTTAAGTTGGACAGTGGAGGAGCTTCCTGTTATGGCGGCTTATGTTTAAACTCGTCCAAAAATCTCCACCAGTGCTCGGAATGCCAATAGCCTCCGGGGTCCCAAACTAGGCATGTAAAGCTTCTGAGCAGCTTTAAACAGATTGTTAGGCTCCCAGGGTGACAAATGTCAGAATAAACCCCAGGATTCCAAGCCTTGCTTTTAAATCCGCCTCCATCTTGATCTATATGTTTCCATTCGGGCGGTTTAAAAAGTAGAATCTCACCATGGTGACCAAACATTCTCCGTGATCCATGCAATTGAGCATGATACCAATCCGTATACTTCGAGGTGAATCGTGGAATCTTATTGAACCTTGTGCACCAACTCTGAGTACGAGCCATTTCCCTCTTACTCTTAAAGCCGCAAAGAGCTCTAAGCTGGCCAACTGTCTCAAGCAAACCATATTCAAGTGAATAAGTAAAGTTATAGGTTAAGGATTGTACCCACTTGAAGCTTGTATTAGGTGGTAATGGCCTTGGGATGGGTGTTTCCGGTGGTTCTGTAAGTTCTACTCCGTTGTGCTCTTCTGTGAATTCCTCCACTTCATTGCAAGAGTCTTCAAATGTATCTGTGTCCTGGTCAAAGTCTCCTATGTCTTCCTCATCACTTGAGTCATAGATTGGAGGTTGAGAGAAATCTACCCCCGCATCATCTTCGCATTCACTTGGGGAAGATTCTTCGATCTCAGAGAATTCACTTGCGGATGCAAGTTCATTGCTAAGAGAGCTAGACTTATGACTATCATCATCAAGGGAATTCGCTTCTTGGATTATTCCGTTTGATTCTTCATAAGCGACTTGCCTTGGGGGTTGTGTTCTATCCTCCTTAGCATCAACTGTAACGTCCCTAACGGAGTTATCCTCAGCTCTGGATTCCCATGGAGGTTCAGCATCTCCTAGATCTTCAACCAACTCTTCTTCTTGAATAATGATAGCTTCTTCTACTTGTTCTAGTACAAATTCATTTCCTGTCTTGTCCACTGGAGTTTCTGGTATCTATTTCATGCTCCGCTCTTCATTAGACTGTCCACATGGAGTTGTGGCTGATCCTTGTATATTTGAGCGCCTAGAAACCCATTGAATTACTGCTTGATCCAGTTGTCGAATGGTGGTTTGAAGATTATCTACTGTTTCCTTTAGGCGAACCTCTGCTTCTCGGGTTGCCGGACTTGGACATGGTACATAATAAAGTGGTGGTGATTGGGAGTGATTGGATTGGTAGTGGGGTAAGGAAGGATCATATGGTGGCGAATGGTGAAAAGAAGCTTGTGAGTGTGGTGGTTCGAGGTTATGTTGAAAGGGTGGCCTATATGCACGGGGTGGGGCTTGTTGGTAGTTACAAGGTTGTCCACCGTATCTTTCAGCTGGGTATGCATTGTAGAATGGTCTTTGTCCAGGATATCTCGAAGGGTGTTGTTGCCTAAAGGGTTGATTAGATCCTTTTGGCTCCATCCATCCTTGATTGGTCTGACCTTGATGCATATTCCTGCTGTAACTTCTATTTCCTTCAACAAAGTTAGAACCAAACTCAAAGCGAGAGGGGTGAGAGTTCATGGTAGCAAATAAAATTAAAAAGGAAAATTAAAAATAAATAAACAAACAAAAGAAAAATATTTACAATAACCAATAATAAGGCGCACATTTGCAGTACCCCGGCAACGGCGCCATTTTGATGAGAGAACTTTTGTGTGGTCTAGAAATTTGCGGATAAATCCTCATTGCAAGTATAGTTTCTAAACCTTCAAAAGTTCTTTCATACAAACTTTTTGGGTGTCACAAGTAACAAACCCCTTTAAAAATTGTTAACCGAGTATTCAAACCTCGGGTCGTCTTCTCAAGGAACTGCAAGGAGGTATGTTCGTATTATTGGCTATGGAGATTGTGAATTCGGGGTTTCAAGAATGAGGAATAAGTAATATAAATGGCAAGTAAAATAAATGGCAATTAAAATAAATAAATACTGTAAAGCAACTTTTGGCAAGGTGAAAGAAATTAGAAGTCCAACTTAGTTATCCCTCTCAACAATAATGAAAGTTGTATCTTAATTCCACTTAGTTAACCTTTGAAGCAAAGGTAAGTCAAGGGACTAATTAGTTTGACCTTCGAATCCTATTTATTTCCTAAGAGAAAGTTGGGATTATTGAAGTTCAGTTCAATTAGCAAGATAACGATTATCACTTATGCTGAGTTTGATAACTGTTGAGTTACTGATTTCTTAACCAAGACCAAAAGGGGAAAAAAGTAAATTGCTGGAATAAAATATCTTCAGATCGGAAGCAATGGTAACGTAAATAAAAGCAAGCAATCATAAACTAAAAATACCTCAATTATCATTAATTCAAACAATAATCTGTGACATGGAATAATTCATAAATTAAATTATAAAAGTAAATAATTAACTCAAATGCTGGAATAAATAAATAAAGTGAAAGGGAAGCTTAAAAACAAAGGAACATAAAAACCTGGATCGAGAGTCACTCTTACAAGCTAAGAGAAGTCCTAAATCCTAATCCTAAGAGAGAGAGGAGAGAACCTCTCTCAAAACTAAATCTAAATCATGGGAAGTAACAAAAATGCGAGCCCCCTCTGAATGGATGCATTCCCACACTTTATAACCTCTTGTCTATGCTGTCTGTACTTGGATCTGGGCCAAAAAAGGGCTTCAGAAGTCACTGAGGGCGTATTTTGTAAGTTCTGATTCGTGGCCTCTGTCACGCGTCCGCGTGGGTCACGCGGTCACGTCATTCGGAGCTTTTTCTTGCCACGCGGTCGCGTCAGTCACGCGTCCGCGTCGTATGCATTCTGCTTAAGGCACGCGGTCGCGTCAGTCATGCGGCCGCGTCGCTGCTTCTTTGCTTCTGCACGCGATCGCGTCATCCATGCGATCGCGTGGGTGCCAGTTTCTTCAAAACTCCGTTTCGCACTTTCCTTCCATTTTTGTATGTTTCCTTTTCCATCCTTTAAGTCATTCTGCCTTAGAAAATCTGAAACTACTCAACACACTAATCACGGCATCGAATGGAAATAAAGGTAATTAAAATAATTAATTTTAAAGCTTAGGAAACATGTTTTTCACATACATCACATAATAAGGAAGGGAAAGTAAAACCATGCAATTAATATGAATAAGTGGGTGAAGGATTGAATAAATCACTCAAACTAAGCACAAAATAACTCATGAAATATGGGTTTATCACTCACACACAACCGGAATCTGTTCCAACCTTTGATCATCACCTGAAACGCCCACGGTTAACAACAGGATACCCTGACATTCGGTTCCGGAACAGTTCACCATCATCGAATTCAAGTAATAATTATTCACCACAATCGGCCCTTCTGTATCTTCCGGCATAAAGTACACCGACTTTGTAGAACAATCAAGCAGGACATGGTTCTTCGATAATCAGTCCAATCCCAAGATAAGATCAAGACCGATCATCGGTAAGTAGACTAAATTATGAACAAAATCACGCTGCTTGAATCTAAACGAAACTTTCGGGCATCCTAGCCTAGTTACCATGGCTTCATGGGTAGCATTATACACTTTTTGATCATAACCTAAGGTGTCTTTCAGGCACCACTTGTGCTTGCAGTGCTCGCTCTATAGCCTAAAACCATGTATCAGCCTCAGTCGAGCTAGTAGTTCCCTTGAACTTAGGTGGATTAACCTTCAAGAAGTTTACCGGTGTCATCGGGCCCTGAACTCCACCTCCATCATTACTATGGTTGTTCATCTGTTGACCAAGAGCCTCAGCAGTGGCTTGCATAGCAGCAGCCATGTTCTCCAACGCCGTCATAAAATTCACCGGGTCATTAGGGTTATTCTCCAGCGCACGAGCATTCGTACGACCTCTCACACAACCTCTACCGCGTCCACGAGGCGCCATCTGGTTCCTATACACACCAAACAATTGATATTAAGTTGATCAGTCTCAATATTAGAAGTCTAGTGCTTCAAAGTCCCAAATGAATGCTCATGAAAGTTTATGCCAATTATATCAAGCAGATATACTAATAGCACATAACACACATACAGAAAATGCACAGAAGCATAGTCAGTCCGTCCCTCAGGCTCTACAGGAACGAACTGCTCTGATACCATCATGTAACACCCTACCATACAGAGTCTTATGCTTAAGTCATAAGCCAGAGACGGCAAGGTATTACGACCTCTAGAAATAAAATTTAGTACGTATAGTAGTATGAATGATTGATTATAACTAGGAGCCTTTGTAGAAAAAGGGGTAAACAAAAATCGCAACTCAAAAGCGCAACACTCCGATCGATAACGTAACGAACAAGGATTGCCAACGCGAGACTATATATATACAAAGGAGTGTCAAAAACAGGAATATCAAGACTCAAAATCCGGCTGCGAAGATAACCGGTCCGAGCATAGTAATATATACATATGATAAAATAAGGAAAACCCCAAAGTAAACCCAAAGGAACACAATACAGAAACCTATTCTCCAAAATCTCCCATAAGAGGAGTAATCTCAGTTTGTATTATTTAATGGAGATAAAAGTATCTAAGCAAAACATATAAACCCAGAACATAGTCCCGAGAACAAAGGATCTTTGCTAATCCAGAAGTCTCCAGCAGGCCTCAGCGAGAAACCTTATGTCCTGCATCTGAAAACCACAAAATCCGCATGGGTGAGAACCAGAGGTCCCCAGCATGGTAACAGCTTCCACATATATAATACATAATAATAGAGGAAAGCCGAAGGCAATCCTAGAACTTCCTCCAGATAGTATCAAAGCTTATAAACAAGCTAAACCATATGTGGCGACTGACTAAAGATTCATCAGTCTAACTAATACTTCCCTTTCCAATTCCTTCACACCTCCCAACCACCAGCAGGAGTATAATATAGCAAACACAGTTATATCAAACAAGGAATATACAAATAGGAACAAATAAGGCATTTAGACAATTTGCAAGTAATATGCAGTCAAATAGGCAATCTCAAACAATTCATATAGTATGCATATGATGAATGCCTGTCCCTAGTGGCTGATGATATCATCTGTCGGTTATAGAGCCAACCTGACAAGTCCTGGTAGCTAACCATTGGACTGTCCCTTTGTCGCGCATCCCCAACTCGAGTTATACTCATCATAAACTTGATCATAATCATGATCCATATCCATCACCCTCACTGGTGAATATTTACGGGGGTGAGCTCATCCAAGGCTTTCACAATACCCGGCCACCCTTACGACATAGGGTCAAAAAAGCTTCGAGTCTCGACCTGGAGCACGTGGTGGCTAGCCACTGCTTCCTTCCAGGGAAACTCTCATCTCCAACAGTGGAAGTGCAACATTCACAATTCATTCAACAGCATATATGCATTTATACTTAGCCATAATCATGGCTCCACCATAGCACGACAATAATCTAGCCATCCGGCTGACGATTAAATCCATAACCAGCCATTTCATTAACAATTACGGCTCTTTGGCCCATGGCATAACAAGCACTTCTACCACCATCCTCCGCATCTCACATAATCATCTTTGATCCTCATTGATTATTCATTTTCTCCTTGCTTCACTCGCAAGTTACCACATCCCCTAGCTCCCTTTCTAATAGCTAGGCATATCAGAATGATTTAAGACATAAGTGGTGAGATCGGAGGCTTAGAAGTATGAGATTTGGCTTTTAAAACTCAAAAATCAACTTTGGGATGAAAACAGGGCCACGCGTGGATGGCCACAAAAACTCATCGATGCGTATGCGTCATGCACGCTAACGCGTGGATTGAAAATTAGCCAATCGACGCGCACGCGTCAACCACGCGTACGCGTGCATGCTCTCGTGCCCCAGGCACAAAACTGGCACAGTTTTGGCACAACTCTCTGGGAAATGGCTGGGCATTGGGTGCAGCACAATCGGCGCGCCCGCGCACATCATGCGCACGCGTGGATGGCGCTTTCTGGAAGGACGGCGCATACGCGCCAAGTGCGCCTACGCGCGGGGGATCATTCTGCTAAAAATTTTCTAAGTTAAAAACTGCAGAATTCACAAATTCAACCCCCAATTTTCCGATGGACATAACTTTCTCATTTTAAATTGTTTTTCACCCGTTCTTCGAACGGCATGGACATCCCAGATCCGATTTCATTTCTAAATAGATTTGGCACAAAACAGAGATTCGTAGTCCAAGTTATGTCCCGTCAAAGTATGCCCAAAAATCATGTTTTTCATACAAAACCACAAAGTGCCATTTGCAAAACAAGCCATTTTCAACTCTTTTCAAAATCAATCAAAACATGCCAATTTCATCCTTTTTCTTTGAAATCAATCAAAATATATTAAATTCAACATCAAGCCTCCTCAACTCACACATTGACACTTTACCACAATTTACAAAATCACTATCCCATCATTTTAACCCACTTCACCCAAGTGGTTCAAACTCAAACACATTGACATATCATATACTCTTCCTCATGCCAATTTTCAACAACACCAATTCCAATTAACCATCATTGTACATAATCAATATCATACTCACCATCAACATGGTTTCACCCACAATTCAACCATAATCAATCATCATGCATATATCACAACATGCATATTTCTCATACATCATACCATCAAGGCATTAATAATCATCATCACATATATGACCACATCATATATATCAACCATTTAACAACATCAACAATTCAATGCCTATCTTAGGGCATCTAGCCTAAGTATTTCCTACCACATTACATATTAGATACGGGAAACCGAGACTATACCTTAGCCGATTTCCCAAGCTCAACCGGAGCACTTCCAAACCACTTTTTTCTCAAGCTCTCAAGGCTTCAACACCTCCAAGAACAGATTTTTCACCACCAAACCCTTTTCAAGCTTTTCAACATCACCAATCAAGCTCCAATATTCACACATACACAACCTAAGCCACAATCATCACACCCATACACAACATCTCAAAACCCAAACATCATAGAACCACAAATTACACTAGGGTTGAGAATCTTACCACACCCAAGATCTAAGGAGACAAGATTAACCTTCTCCTTCAAGAGAGTTGGGTCCTATAACATCAAAGAGCCCAAAATCTGAACATTTTTCCTCATGAAACTCGAAAATAAGGCTGGAAATTCGAAGAACAAAACGTGACTTACCTCAAGATTAATTGTATGGGTTTTGTAGAGCTCTCCGTGGAGAACGCGTGGCCACAAACGGTGCGGCAATCGGAGCTCTAAATCAAAAGTTATGGTGGTTTGAAGATCAAGGGAGAGATAGAAGTTTGAGAGAGTGTTCTTCCTCCCCTCTCTTCAATTTTCAGCGTGTATTAGTGTCTCAAATGAGGAGAGAGAGTGCTGAAAACTAGGGTTTTGGTTTAGTTATATTGGGCCAAGGGCCCACTTTGGGTCCGGTTGGCTCGGTTTGGCCCGTTCGGTCCAATCTTGGTCCGAATTCAATAAAATTGGTACCAAAATTCTCGTCTCAATCTCCTCTATCACATTTAGCCATAAAAATCACATTTAGGGCTTTTCTAGAATAAATTCTCATTTATGAGTTAATTAGCCGTTAATTAACCGGGTTTTACATTACAAGGTGATTTAATTTTTTTAAACTTCTATTATCTCATATTTGAAAACAACCTACTCTGTTACATAGATTTCGGAAAAAGAAGTTCTAAGAACATTTTCTTTGTGCAGGTCTTGGTTTCTATCTCAGAAACTACTTCCATTATTTTATACATTAGAGATGTTGAGAGGCTTGTTCTATAATTACTAAGGTTATACAACTTGATACATAATGCTTCATTGTTTTTGAAAGGAGATGTATGAACATGATGTAGTTTGTAATTTGTAGTTTATATTTTGGAGATTTATAATTTCTCGCTTTTTTTGTCCTATGTATCTATCTAGTTCATTAGGGTTTTTCAATGTGTCTTGTTAGTTTGTACTTTAAAGTTTATATGTTCAAGATTTATAAAACAATCTTAGTTAAATGAAAGATATTTGAACTATCTATGTTATTATATATTATATAAATGTTGACTTGCTGAGTAAATTAGTTAATATATTAATTAATTAAAAAAATAATATAATTTGACAAATTATACGTGTAATTTGTATTAAAAAAATTATTATAAAATAAATAATGTTTTGTAACTAAAGAAAAAATGTTACAAAATCAATCTACATTTTGTAACAAAATTTTATGATTAGAAAAAATATATTGTCACCAAAAATATTTTGAAGATCAAAATTTGTTATCACTTTTGTAACGACTTTTGGTTTTTTGTATCAGAAAAATTTGTTACAAAATATTACTTTGAATTGTAACAGTTCTATTTTTTGTTACAAAAACTTTTTGTAACGGGACATACTGCAACAGCCCCTTTTTTTGTTACAAAATCCTTTTGTTTCAAAAGTTCGATTTTTCGTAACAATTTTTGTTGTTGCAAATATTACTTTTTATTGTAGTGTGTAGCTTAAATCACTAGTAAAAGTAAAATAGTAGATTGCAATATAGTACCAATTAATTTTCCACAATATTTTTTTTCAAATCAATTCTACTTCTACTTCAGTCAATTCTTCAGCATCCCTTATCAGTGAAATCATGAAGCACGAGTGAAAAAAAATTCTATTCAGTTGCAAGTTTATTTTCTTTACAGAATGATCAGTAATTCACTAAAAAAGAATGAACAATCACCCGTATCCAAATATAGCATCTTTCAAGGACCGAATTCCAAACCCAAAGAATGAAAATGTTATAATATGCTGACTCCATTTACGTAAAATCTACAAAATTTCAAAAAGATCAGCACCTCAGAAAACTAAAATAAATAAAATGAGTGTGTAATTTAATCAAACAATAGCTGGATCTGAAATACAGTTGTTGATAATATCTCATTATATGCAACATATTGACTAGACTAATAGAAGGATAGAACCTACTAATAATGCTAAGAAGAAACACATAATAAGAATTATGAAGTTCCACAACCAGCAAACAATGCTTACCAAATTTGGAGTAGCCTAACTAACTAGGGCAGAGAGAATTGTGAAGTTTAACAACATATTGACTAATAGTAGGAACTCAAGTGTTTGGCTATAAAAATTATATAAACTAGTTAAACTTATTTTTCTAAGTTTTGGTTTAAATAAAATCAGTATCATGTTATATTTACATTTTTGTTTAGTGTTATATTTACAAATAAAAGTCAAATTGAATCTTATAAGAAACAAAATGATATATAAGATCAAAATTTACTTTGTAAACTGAACTTGATCCTCCTTCTCTTAGCTTATTGGAATAATTGAGGTAATTTGTTGCTTGTTCAAGAACTTAATATGACATATTTAGTAATAGTCACCTGTCAAAACAGAACATTAAATTAAGAGTAAAGGACAAATATGTCCCAAACCTTTTTTTTCGCGGACATTTTCGTCCTTAAGGATTAAAAAATACATTCATGTCCCTGACCCTTCCAAAACGCAAACAAATTGACCCTCCGTTGAAGTGACTCCGTTAGACTCAACGAAAAATACTGACGTGACTCCCATGGCGCTGACCTGGCCGTTACGGGAGCACATGTGGCATGTAATTTTTTAAAACAGGACATATTAGTCCTCCCACCCCAAAACGACGTCGTTTCACCCAAACCCCCAATCTTTCACATTTATGAGCCCTAATCCTTCCACAGATTAGCCACCTCCAACCCCAACCACCTCCTGCCCCTGACTCCCTCTTCCACCACCACCTATGCTACCCCTCCTCTCCTTTCCCCATCCCCTTCTCTCTCCACTCCCTCGCTTACCCTAACACACTCTACTTCCCTCCCCATGTGCACCCTCCACAACCACCGTGTCCCACTGTTCTGTTCTAGTCTCATGATACAACTACATTGGTAAAAAATCCAACAACCAAAACTTGCGCATGAACCTGTCTAGAAAGCTCAAAGTCCTTCATCTTCACACAAACAATCAACACACTTGCAAAACTAAACCCATTATACCCAATACACAATCTCTTCAACTCCCCATAAAACCTCAAAGCCTCACCAAACACCCCATTACACGCATACCCAACAATCATCGTATTCCACGACACGAAATCCCTCTCAGGCATTCTATCAAACACACCCCGAGCCTGCTTCATCATGCCCAATTTCATATTTCCAGAAATCATATTGTTCCAAGGGTACAAATTCTAGCCTCCATTTTGTCGAACACCTTGCGGGCACTAACAAAATCGTCGCAACTAAAGTACATACAGATCAAATGGTTGGCCAAATACGTAGTGGGGTGTTTGAAACCGGTGAGTTTGAGATGCAAATGGACCAATTTGCCCTCACGGTAGGATTTAGAGGCAGAGCAATGGTGCAAGAGGATGGCGAGAACACGAGAAGGTAAGCGAATGCCCTTAGGGTGGAAGTGATCGAGAGATAAAATAGCTTCGTAGAGGGAAGGAGCGTTGAGGAGAGACTTTGAAATACAGAGCTTGAGGGATTTGAAGCGCTTGAGCTTGTTGAGGGGTGAAAAGGAGAGAGGCGATGGCATTGCAGAGGAAGAAGAACATGTGAGTTGCTGTTACGGTTCGTCGTCATCTATGTGTACGTGCAGTGGTGGAGAAGTTCCGGCCACCATGGACGGGGGATCTAGGAAAATGAAGGTGGTGATGGCGGATAATAATGAAAATGGTGGTGGGTGAACCACATACAGAACCCAAAAGCAAAGTGGGTCAAAAGTCGGCATCGTATTAGTAGAGTGTGTTAGGGTAAGCGATGGAGTGGAGAGGGAGGGGGATGGGGCAAGGAGAGTAGGGGCAGCATAGGTGGTGGTGGAAGAGGTCATCAGGGGCAGGAGGTGGTTGGGGTTGGAGGTAGCTGATCTGTGGAAGGATTAGGGCTCATAAATGTGAAAGATTGGGGGTTTGGGTGAAACGACGTCGTTTTGGGGTGGGAGGACTAATATGTCCTGTTTTGAAAAGTTACACGTTTTGGTGTGAGAGGACTAATATGTCCTGTTTTGAAAAGCTACATGCCACGTGTGCTCCCGTAACGGCCAGGTCAGCGCTACGGGAACCACGTTAGCGTTTTCCGTTGAGTCACTTTAACGGAGGGGTCAATTTGTCCGCGTTTTGGAAGAGTCAAGGATATGAATGTATTTTCCAATCCTTGAGGACGAAAATGTCCGCAAAAAAAAGGTTAGGTACCTATTTGTCCTTTACTCTTAAATTAAATATGTATATTTTGAATGAGAGACATGAACATTGCCATGTTTGTTTCAAACAACTACTATGTTATATACTAGAATATTTCTACCAACTTTGATCAGCAAAAATGGTACATCTTGAAGGCATACAAAAGATAACTACTTCGCATTCTGAAATTTGAATCGACAAAATACTAAACACCTAATTTATAGATTTATCTCACCAAATCTACATCAATAAAGGAGAATAGCCTTTAATGGAAATAATTGAACCTAATGATCACCTAAACTATGAACTCTAACATCCTTTTTACTTCAAGAAAAAAATCAAAATTTTTAATAGAGAATAATAATTTTCTATTTATGTCTCTTCACCTTTATAATATATTAAATCAACTTAACTAAATCTATATCAAATCCTTTGTCTTGACCAGAAAAATTTACAAAAGAGAAGAATACATTAGAATATAAGAAGCAGGATTTGAGTATAACTTTGCCAAAACTATATCGTCAAATTATCACAAAAATTAATATATTTGAAAAAAATTGAAGAATTGAAGAAAGCAAATAACAAGAAAAAATTAGGAACAAATCCTCATTGTAATGACTCGACACGATATGAAAATCAGTTCCACGAGATCTAATAGCTTTGAATGTAGCTTCAATCGAAGCTTACAAAGACTCGCTAGCTCGCCTTCTTGATCTCCTCAGCTAGCACCACCGAATCCGCGTCCAAACTGCACTTTGAGTGCTTCAAGCCGCCGGAGAAAAAGCAGAACCAACGGCACAACCCGCGATGGAAGACAACGCAGAAGCGGGAGATTTAAAGCATTACCTCAACAATCTGAATGAAATCATCACTCTGAGAGCTCAATGAATTCAGAAGTTCTACGATCACCTCGTCCTCCATTCATAACTCCACATCGGCAACGCTTTGACGAAGGAGACGACGGCAGCAAGGAGATGAATGACGGCGGTAATGACATTGAGATTTTAGGATTTTACAGAGGTCCTTCTCTCTCTCCCTCTCCCTCTCTTTCTCACTCGAGTCCCCTCTTCTAAATGTTAATTTTTTTTTTTCAATTTTTATTATAGGCTAAAATTTATTTGGGCTAGAAATTTTTTTAGTATTAATTAAATTGTAGGAACTATTGTTAATAATTTAGAGAGGTTTTATAAATTGTGACCATTAAAATATATTATGGAAGTTTATAATAAGTTTCACTAAAAAATTTCTACAAACAAATAAAAATTTTGTAATGGACTAAAATTATTTAAAAAGGGATAAATTTAATGTATTTCTCTCATTTATTTTTTTATTTTTTATTATTTTTATTTTTAAATTATTATAATAATTACAAAACTATTATAATTATAATTTTAGTGAATATTCTTAAAACAATTATAATAAAAAAATAATATTTTTAAAAGAAAAAATTTAGTTTTATCTAAAATACTAAAATATAACTAAATAAAACATTTCGGATAAAAATATAACATTTAAAATATAACAAACAAAATTAAAATTTAATTCAAATATTAAGAACGAAAGGATTACTTTACTGTAAATAAAACTGTTACAAAATTTCAGTTTGTATCCCGAGGTTGTTCTGTTTTTGGAACTTTTGCTTCATGGTCAACTTGGCTGTCCTTCTGCAACGTTATCACTTTCTCTTCCTGAGTTGATAGTCTTCATCCAAATTAATTACAAGATTACATCATCTTCTCCAACGTTACTCCACCCATTCTGATTCAAATTCTCTCTCTCATATCCTTCAAATAAAATTCATACTACACTCCTCTCAATCATTGAAACTATCACTTATCAATACTTTCTTTTGTTTTATTTGCTCCTTACTCCGTTATATCCAGACTTCAATCCATGGATGAGATAAGTATAATACAAAAATTCACACTTCTGAGAAATATTAGTGAATAACGGGTCAAATTCGTACTTAAAAAATTATTCGTTTTTAAAATTAATTTTTAAAATCTTTTTAATCAAATTTATTCTTTAAAAATTTAAAATTAATCGTGTTAGTCTATTATTTTTTCTGTTGACGGCATCAAAATTTATTAAGGTGACATGTTAAGTGATACTATTACACATATATGAGTTGTAATTGATTATTAGCATGATAAGTTTATGAAATTAGATTAAATCAAAATCTAATTGAGAAAAGAATTTGAAGTATAAGAATCCTTCAATCTAGAGTTGATATATTAATTATTAATTAGGACTACTAGGTGTGTATTATGGTATCATTTTAACGTGTCACATTAATAAATTTTGATACCGTTAGCAACGGGAGTGACGAAAAACTAAAATGACCAACTTAATATTTTTAAAGAACAAATTTAATTAAAAAAAAAATTAAGAATTAATTTGGAGGATGAATGATTTTCGACAATTTATTCAATATTAGTGTTATGTACCTTAAATATAAAGTTACACAATAATTTTATATAAGTTTAAAAATCTTAAAGATCGAATATTGGTGGTATATGTAATATATTTATATATTTTTATAAATAAAGAGTTATCATATATAATATCACTTCACTTTATTGATTTTAAAGAAGGCTGGAATAATTTGTCCAGATAAATTAAACTCACCTATCTATATATATTATTCTTCTTTCTATAAAACATAAAAGGAAAATAAAGATGATTATATCATTGTAGAATTTTCTGTAGCCTGGGTCCAATCATCCGGAGCTCAAATTTCTTGATATCCCCAGCAATATCCCTCATGGTAGTGTCCAAAACATAGGGGGTTTTCTCATATATGAATTGTGTTGAATTTGCATAGATCTTGCATGATTCTATGTTCTCTGCTATGGTTCCATGGTAATGGTAGTACATGATTATCCCTTTGGTTTCGTGTTTCGTTTGCCCTTCCAAATCCAGCGACCAGTGAACCCCAGATGCATGCAAGTTACGAGGTTGCGCTGCATATTTTCTGTCCCATCTAATTCCTTTCTTTGAGTTCTTGTACACCAGCTTCTCAAAACCCCATTTTCTAAAATAAATAAATTAGTTGTTTTATATTTTTTCATATGAAAATAATGGCTAAGATGTGATCAAATACGTATTATATTAAACATTTGGTCACTTTTGAATAATAACACCGTTATAATTAGGAACATACATTACAAAATACAACCGTTGATTGCGGCACTAGGTCCAGACGTTAAACAATAGTCTGACGAAGGGGTAACAATAATTAGTTAGTAAGAAGTTTATATATACTAAAATTGTAAGAATACGGTGACTATATAACTTTAATAATATTTAAAATTAAGATTATATATTTTTTATATTTTGATAATATTTTTTATTTTTATTTTTTAAATTAACAAATATTATTAAATAATAAAAATATTATTTTAATTTTAATAATATCATATCTTTTATAATAATAAATTAAAAATGTTTTTGTGTACAAAAATTAATAATTAAAATTGATTATTATATTTATATATTTATATATAGATACATATATAATTCAACTTAGCATTTGATTTTCATGTATATATATTTAATATAGTTAGATAATAGATATTAGGAAAGTTTTTTAGTGACCAAGATAATGATGTCTAAAGGTGACCAAAAATTGATCCACAAATTTAAAGTTGACATGTGAAATGGTTGAATATAATAAGAATCATTTTAGGAATATGCTTTTCTGAATTAGGTTAAAAATGAAAAAAGCTAAGTTATAAAAAAAGAAAAATATATATACACAGAAGAAACAAAAATAAAAAAACTGTGAAGTTAATAAAAATAAATTTTTTATTTAAATAAATTAAATAAATATTTTATTTATTAAAATAAATAATTATAAAAATTATTACAAAAATACGTCCCCCAATCTTATCTTGTTTACATGGTAAACGATATAATTATGAATATATAAACGAGATATATAAATTTTGAAAAAATACACCTATATTTCGTTTATAGTATAAACAAGATACATTTATAATTATCTCAAAAATATATGTATTTGTAAATATAAAAATATTATTTTTAAAAATAATAAAAAATATTAATAATTTAAATTAGACAAAACTCTTAAAATAAAACGTTTCAATTAAGAGGAAAAATAGACGGTTTTAAATAATAAAGAAGATGAACAGTTTTAAAATAACAAAGAAGATAGGTGGGTTGTTTCAATTAAGAGGGAAAATAGACAGTTTTAAATAATAAAGAAGATGAACAGTTTCAAAATAAGAAAGAAGATAGGTGGGTTGATTTCTAAGAAAATAATATGTTGATTTTAAATGAGCAGTTTAAAATTACGTGATACGTCCGATCGCTCATTAATTGAATAGTTAAAACCGTCTATTTTGTTATTTTGAAACCCTACTATCTTTTCTATTATTTGAAACCGTCTATTTTGTTTGTTATTTAAAATGTTCTATTTTAAGAGTTTGGTCTAATTTAAATTATTAATATTTTTTATTATTTTTAAAAATTATATTTTTATGTTTACAAATACATATATCTTATTTATACAGTAAACGAAATCATTATTAATATATCTTATTTATACGGTAAACCGAGATACATGTATTTTTTTAAATTTCATATATATCGTTTATAGTGTAAATAACATATATTCATAATTATATCATTTACAGTGTAAATAAATGAAATAAGATAGAAAGACGTATTTTTATAATTATTTATTTTAATAAATAAAATATTTATTTAATTTATTTAAATAAAAAATTCTATTTTTATTAACTTAACAGCTTTTTTTTATCTTTTTTTCCTTTCATGTATCTATATTTCTTTCTTCTATAATTTAGCTTTTTCTATTTTAAACGTAATTCACAAAAACGTATTCCTAAAATAATTTTTATTATATTCAACCATTTTACATGTCAACTTTTAATTTATAATTCAATCTTTGATTACTTTTCAACACCATTGTCTTTGTCTTATCACCAAAAAACTTCACTAAATATTATAATACCACCTTATATTTTATATATGTTAGGTTGATTTTTGTTGTTTTTGGAATTCATTAAAAAACACCATGAATTAGAGAAAGAACACCACCATACCTGTAAGTTTTGCCATAATCATAAGAGAGGCAAATATTTGAACTCATCGGCATCTGGAAAAAGGTGAACTGAGAGTATTCAGATTGCGAATCCATAACAGACTTAAGAGTATTGTTTGGTGGAATGTATATATATTCGTCAACATCAAAGAAGAACATCCACTTTGCCATGAATTTATATCTATGTAAACAATCATTCACCACAGTGAACTGATTATGGTAGTAACCATCAAACCTCTCTTGGTCCCTTATGTCATGCAAAGTTATGTACCCAAGCTCCATCCATGGCTTCAGTACCTCAAGAACCTGCTTGTGAACGCCGCCAGCATCATAGATCACAAAATGCGACTTTGGACCAAAGAATTTCACATGGTAAGCAATCCATTCGCGGATACGCCGAGGGTTGAGGTTTCCGTAGATGGGAGAACCACAGTAATAGTAATCATATTTTGGTGGGGAAGTAAAAATGGAAAAGTTGACGGCATTGGGAGATTCATTGAGAACATCTATTGTATCGGCAACATTGAAATTAGTGTCACCACCACCATTAGTTGAGGCACGGAGCACTAGCTTCCCACCGGTGTTATTGCCATTGACAGGCTCTGAGAAAGTACAGTTGACGACCACAGCAGTGTAGACCCTGCCGAAACCGAAGTCTGGAAGGATCTTGTATCCAACTGTGGAGATTGGTTTTTGAGAGGAGAAAGAAGAAGAAAACCAAATGCATTCATAGGTGGGATTGGAATAGACATGGAGGGGCTTGGAGGCAAGACCGATAATGGCAAAGGTGTTGAGGCCTCCCCTGTATGCTCCCATGGTGATGAAGTTGTATGCTGCCCAACCGTATGGGTTAAAGAGGCGTTTTATGATGCTGGTTTGGAAGGGTTCATGGGAGAGTGAGATAGTTAAGCGACGAGAAGGAAAGAACTGAAGGAATTATGTTGAACAGACACACAGTAGAAACAGCGTTATGAGAAGAAGAAGAAGAAGGAGTTTCAATTCCTTGGCCATCTCTTTGTTTCGGTACTGCATGGTGTATGTGATTGTTGATTCAACCGTGTATGCATGTCACTATGTCAGATAATTAATATTTATATACAATTAAAACCTCTTTGTTTAAACACATTTTGTTTTCTTTTTGCCATTTTTTATTTTTAAATTTAGTTAATGATTATCTTAAGAATACCATAAACATATTAAAAAATAAATATATACATTGCAAATATGTTAAATAATAATTTAATACCATTAGTTAGTAGTCTAACACCGTTAGTTTAAAGAGATGCTGCTCCTATAAAGATGCGACGTTTACGTGTTTGCATTATTATTGAACGTATTAATGAATTGATTATTTTTTAATTTCTTAATAAATTAGAATAAAACAGATTTTTTTTATAACCATAATAATAAACTCAATTTTTTTAAGGATCTAATTGTATTTTTAAATTTGTAAAAATTTAAAATATTTACAAAATAAAAAATCAGAGATATATTTATTTTTTTATCAAAAAATTTAAAAATATTCGGTTTAGATTGTATAATTTGATCGGATTAAACCGGATCTAATAATTATAACGCAGAGAATTAACTTTATTATTGTTGCTATAATAAACCGATTTTGTACTAGTTATTAAAAAATAAATTATTAATCAATTTAATAAAGATGTTCAATAATAACATGACACATATAGGTGCTTGTTTGTGCGCTATTATTTTGATAAAATAAGATTTTTTTTAATGAAAAAGATCTTTTTTAATTTTTAGCGTGTTTGGCAAATTTTTAGTAATAAAAGTAAAAGCACTAGAAAAATCAGAAAAACATCTTTTTTGAGAAGCTGTAATTTACATCTTTTTTTAAAAGATCTTTTTTTCCTAAAAAAAAGATGTTCTTCATATAATAAATAAACAAAAAAGTACTTTTATATTGTTATACCCAAACATAATTGATAAATAAAAAGATCTTTTGTATGAGATACTCAAACATAAAATTACTTTTACTTTTTCATAAGATCTTTTAAAAAAGATAACTTAAAGAAAAGATATTTTCTTAAAAGTTCACCCAAACAAGCCCTACATGTCTTAAAAAAAAGACATTTTTAATGTCTTTATTAAAGTGATCTCCTTAATTAACAAAGAGTAAAGTATACTTTTTATTCGTTTGACAAAAGTTTTAAAAATACTCCTAAATTTTAGTTTGTTTTAATTTTGTCCTAAAATTTTTTTATTTGCATTAAATATATCCCTGACGGCTAATTTTTCAAAATATTTAACTAATTCAACAACAATTTCATAAAAACAATCCTTAACACAAGCAAATCAAGCATAATTTTCATGCATTATTGTTAGATTTGTCTTAAATTTTTTGAAAATTTAGCCGTCGAGTGTATATTTGATGCAAATCAAAACTTTTAGAACAAAATTAAAACAAAATAAAATTTAGGGATATTTTTGAAATTTTTGCCAAATTTCAAGGACAAAAAATATACTTTACCCTTTAACAAAAATGATATTTGTACATTAAAATTAGCTATTAAAATCAGCTACCAATGTATATATGTATAAATATATGTGTGATTTAATTTATTTTTAATATGTATTTAATTTTTAACATATATTTTATATTAATAACTAATTTTAGCGACTGATTTTAGTATATATATAGCATTACTCATAATTTAACACTATATTTTAGCTAATATTTGAATTAATTGCTGAATAAAATAATAAATTATATTGAATATGTAGTATTGTTGTTTACTTAAAGTAACATAGGATTTAGAAATAAATAAATAATTGGCTAAAATATAGTAAAAAAGTAATAATATCAAAGATATCCTTGACTAAGTTTATTTTTAGTACTTACAGTGCATTTGACTTGTATGCATGTGTATAAATGCGTCAATAATGAAGTTTTAATATCATTGACTACATTTACTTTAGTACCTAAAAATGCATCATGAAGTTTTAACACTTTACTACATTGTTTAGTAACACATTTAAAAGAAAAATTATTGACTGTTGTGAAATAAATAAATAAATAAAGAAGACGTAAATATAAAATAGAAAAATAAATATGCTCTTATCTCACTATAATATAAGTAATTTATATATTTATAGATATTATAATTATTGTAGTTTAAAATTACATAGAAATAAAAGAGAAGGAGAGAGTAATATTTGTAACATAAGAAAAGAGAATTATTTTTATTACTTGTACCTATATGGTTTTAGATCATGTCCTATTTATACATGTATGAAGGGTTTATTTTTCAACGTTCATTTAATGAGATTCTCTTGATAACATGATCAATTATATCTCTTGGTAACATGCTCTTATCACAACACTCTTCATTGGATGTCTATTTAGGATTATTGCCTCGTTAAAACCTTACTAAAGAAAAATCCAGTGAAAAATACCTTAGTGAAAGAAAAAGAGTACAATATCCTTTGTGATGGAGACTGCGTCATTAAGAACCTTGTCAAGAAAAATCCAATGGGAAAAAAAACCTGACTAAGGAAAAAAGAGTACAGTCTCCCCCTCTTGCCGACATCATTTAATGTCTCGAAATTGGCGCATCCTAATCTCATGTACCAATCTTTCAAAGGAGGATTTTGGTAGTGACTTTGTGAATAAATCTGCCAGATTGTCACTTGAACGGATCTATTGGACATCAATTATCCCTAGATTTTGAAGATCATGAGTGAAGAAGAATTTGGGAGAAATATGCTTTGTTTTATCACCTTTGATGTATCCGCCTTTAAGTTGAACAATGCATGCTATATTATCTTCAAACAGGACAGTTGGAGCTATCTTATGATCAATCAGTCCACATGATGACAGAATATATTGAATCAGAATCCTCAGCCAAAAACACTCGCGACTAGCTTCATTAATCGCCAGTATTTCAGCATGATTAGAGAAGGTTGCTGCTATCGTCTGTTTCGTGGACCTCCATGATATAGCTGTACCACCATATGTGAACAGGTATCCTGTTTAAGATCTCCCTTTATGTGGATCAGACAAGTATCCAGCATCTGCATAACCAACTAGTTGTGACTTGGATCCATAGGGATAAAACAATCCCATATCAACCGTTCCATGAAGATATCAAAAAATTTATTTGATTCCACTCCAATGTCTTCTGGTTGGAAAGGAACTATATCTTGTTAGTAAATTCACCGCGAATGATATGTCAGGTCGCGTATTATTAGCAAGATACATTAGTGCTCCAATGGCACTAAGATATGGTACTTCAGGACCAAGGATATCTTCATTCTCTTCTTTAGGACGGAATTGATCATTTTTCACATCTAAAGATCTTACAATCATTGGGGTACTTAATGGATGTGACTTATCCATATAAAATCTTTTCAAGATCTTTTCTGTGTATGTTGTTTGATGAATAAAGATCCCATTTTTTGTATGCTTGATCTGCAGGCCGAGACAAAATTTAGTCTTTCCAAGATCTTTCATCTCAAACTCTTCCTTTAGAGTTTTTATAATTGTTGAAATTTTTTCAGGAGTTCCAATGATATTTAAATCATCAACGTACACAGCAATAATAATGAATCCAGATGCAGTTTTCTTTATGAAAACACAGGGGCAGATATCATCATTCTTGAATCCGTTTTTGGCCAGATACTCAGTAAGACGATTATACCACATTCGTCCAGATTGATTTAGACCATATAAAGATCTTTGCAATTTAACTGAGTATAACCCTTGCGAATATTCACTGGATGGTTTAGATATCTTTAGTCCTTCAGGGACTTTCATATAGGTATCCCGATCTAATGAGCCATACAAATAGACTGTTACCACATCCATTAAATGCATATGCAGTTTATGATATGTAGATAAACTGACCAAATAACGCAATGTTATCGCATCTACTATAGGGAAATATGTTTCTTCATAATCTATACCGGGCCTTTGTGAAAAACCTTGTTCCACAAGTCGAGCTTTATAGCGTACAACTTCATTTTTCTCATTTTGTTTCCTCACAAATACCCATCTGTATCCAACAGGTTTTACATCTTTAGGTGTACGGACTACAGGTCCAAAGACTTCACGTTTTGCAAGTGAGTCTAATTCAGCCTTCATGGCGATAGCTTCTTTCCATTTTGTCCAATCATTCCTTTGTCGACATTCTTCGACTGATCTTGGCTCAAGATCCTTACTTTCATGCATGATATTTAATGCCACATTATATGCAAATATTTCATTGACAATTGTCTTATTTCGGTCCCATTTCTCTCCTGTAAAGACATAATTTATCGGGATCTCATCATTTTCACAATTTTCAGGTACCTGAACGTCTTCTGGCGTTAAAATTATATCAGAATTTTGGACAACTGTAGGTGTCTTTACTGTGTCTTTTTCAACAGGAATAGTATTTACCTCTTTTCTCTTTCGAGGATTTTTATCTTTGGAACCGACAGGCCTGCCACGCTTCTGCCGTGTATTTGCTTCAGTGGCTATTTGTCCTACTGGGATATCGATTCGAATTGGGGCATTTTCTGCCCTGCCACGCTTCTGGTGTGAATTTGCTTCAGTGGCTACTTGTCCTACTGGGACATCAATTCGAATTGGGGCATTTTTTGCTGGTATATAAGATTTGGTTATCCTCTTTATATCGGAAAATGTATCAGGTAATTCATTTGCTATTCTTTGCAAATGTATAATCTTTAGAACTTCTAGTTCACATTGCCATGATCAGGGATCTAAATGCATCAATGATGATGCATTCCAATTAAGTTCCTTTTCAGGAAGCTTATTCTCTCCCCTTAATGTTGAAAATTTTGATTCATCAAAATGACAATCTGCAAATCGGACTTTAAATACATCTCTCGTTTGTATCTCAAGACACCTTACTATAGAGGGAGAATCATATCCAACATATATCCCCAATTTTCTTTGGAGTCCTATTTTGGTGCGATTAGGTGGTGTAATAGGAACATATATCGCACACCCGAATATTCTTAAATGGAAAACATTTGGCTGCTAGCCAAAAGCTAGTTGTATAGAAGAGAACTGATGGTAACTCGTTGGCCTCAAACGAATAAGTGTTGCGGCATGTAAAACAGCATGCCCCCAAACTGAGGTTGGAAGATTTGTTCTTATAAGCAAAGGTCTAGCAATCAATTGGAGGCGTTTAATAAGTGATTCTGCTAACCCATTTTGTGTGTGAACATAAGCTACTAGATGTTCAACACTTATTCCATTAGCCATACAATAAGCATCAAAATCTTGGGAAGTAAATTCACCAGCATTATCAAGACGAATTGCTTTGATTGGATTTTCTGGAAATTGTGCTTTTAGTCGAATAATTTGAGGCAATAATCTCACAAACGCCAGGTTGCGAGAGGACAATAAGCACACATGTGACCATCTCGAAGATGCGTCTATCAGGACCATAAAATATCTAAAAGATCCACATGGTGGATGAATATGTCCACATATATCACCTTGAATTCTAGGAATTCAGGGGACTCAAATCCAACATTTACTGGTGATGGTCTTAAAATTAACTTTCCCTGAGAACATGCAGCACAACAAAATTTACTAGTTTTAAGAATCTTCTGGTTCTTTAGTGAATGTCCATGTGAGTTTTCAATAATTCTCCTCATCATGATTGTTCCCGGATGACCCAATCGGTCGTGCCAAGTTATGAAATCATTTGGACTAGTAAACTTTTGGTTTACAATGGCATGTGATTCAATTGCACTAATCTTGGTATAATATAACCCAGATGAAAGTGAGGGTAATTTTTCTAATATAACTTTCTTATTTGAATCATGAGTTGTGATACATAAGTACTCATGATTTCTCTCATTCATAGTCTCAATATGATATCTATTTCGGCGAATATCTTTAAAGCTCAATAAGTTTCTTCGAGACTTGGTAGACAATAGTGCATTATTTATTATGAATTTTGTTCCTCCAGGAAACAAAATTATAGCTCTTCCAGAGCCTTCTATCATATTGCCCGAGCCAATAATAGTATTAACACATTCTTCTTTTGGCACAAGATAGGTAAAATATATATTACTTTTAAGAATAGTGTGCGAACTTGCCTATCCGCAAGGCAAATATCTTCAGAATATGTCCTTGCCATTTTTCTTCAAAAACAAATAATAATAATAATAATAAAATGAGTAAAAGTACATGCACAGTAAAATTATTCACCTGAATACTTAACAAACACACATGTTAAACTATTTCATCATTGATCAAATGGCCAATATTTTCTTCAAGATCCTCAAAGAAATTAGATACATCATAATGAGTGATAGAATTTTCATAATTTGAAACAAAAATTTGTTTCCTTTCCTTTGTCATCTTTTTTCAAGGATGCTTGATAAAGATCAACTAAGTGCCTTGGGGTACGACAGGTACGTGACCAATGGCCATTTCTACCACAACGGAAGCATTTATCCTCAACTGATTTACTTTGTCCATTATTTCTTTCTTTATCCCACTTCTGGTGAGATCCTCTCTTTTGAACATAATTTCTTTTCCTTCCATAATTTTTCTTGTTACTAAAACCTTGCCATTTACCTCTTCTGGGGTAGTTTGCCGTATTTACTTCAGAAAATGGGACGGCGCTAGCTTGGCGCGCTTCATGATTCTTTTAATAGTAACTCATTGTTGCGCTCAGAAACAAGAAGGTAAGAAATTAGCTCGAAAAAATTTTTAAATCCTTTTTCTTGATTGCTACTGCAGGAGCACATTCGAGGCATGGAAGGTCGAGAAAGCTTTTCCTAACATATCGGGCTTGAAAAAGTATCACATGATTGTACCTTTCTTCAAGGTCTTTCCACAAATCTGCAGGATCTTTTAATGTGGGATATTCATTTTTCAATCATACGTCAAGATGACGATGAAGGAAAATCATGACATTGACTTTATCCTTCTGGGATGCATTATTTTTAGCCTTAATGGTATCTCCAAGATTCATTGAATCAAGATGGATTTTAACATTTAGTATCCATGATAAATAATTATTTTCAGATATATCAAGAGTATTATATCCAAGACGAAAGAGTTTCAACATAGTAAAAATTTGTTACTTGAAGTCTTGCTAAAACTTCGTTAGAGCTTTGTGCTGATAACGTGTTGTGAAATAAATAAATAAATAAGGAAGACGTAAATATAAAATAGAGAAATAAATATGCTCTTATCTCACTATAATATAAGTAATCTATATATTTATAGATATTATAATTATTGTAGTTTAAAACCACACAGAAATAAAAGAGAAGGAGAGTATAATATTTGTAACATAAGAAATGAGAGAGAATTGTTTTTATTACTTGTACGTATATGGCTTCAGATCATGTCCTATTTATACATGTATGAAGGATTTATTTTTCAACCTTCATTTAATGAGATTCTCTTAGTAACATGATCAGTTATCATGGAAAAAGGTTAAACCATTCAGTGGACATCCACTTTTGTTCTTATCACAACATTGACTAACATGAAAACTCATTTTTTAAGAATTTTGTGAAGAATTATATGATTTTATTAAAAAGTAAGTATTACATAAATACTTAAAAAGATTTCATGATGAACTTCTTCAAACTTTCTTTAAAAAAATTGGAATAAAAATATTATGTAACTAAGTTAATTTTATAACTACATTTAATATAACATCTCTAAATTCAACCAAATTTCTTACTCACAGAAATCTGTTTACTTGAACAAATAAATTTTTACGGTATAAACAATTTTTTAAAGATAAACATATAATTATTTTAAGAGAAATACAAGTAAAAAACAAAAAAAATGTACTTAAATACAAAAATTTTTTTACATTAAACACAAAAATTTTATGACATAAACACAAAATTTTTAGAGTTTTTATACGTAAAAAAAATAAAAAAAATCAATTTTACATGATTTTATTAAACGAAAATCAAATATACAAAACTCTTCTTTGATTATTTATATATATAAAAATCAACTTCGAGTACGCAATTTTAAGCCAGAGAGTAAACGTATTAGAAAGAGGTGACGATTAATGAGTTAAATTTCAAATTCAAAATGCACATACATCAGTCTAGGTTAACTTTGTTACATTCATATATAAATGATCTTAGAGGAAATGTTTAAAAGCTAAAATACAATAGTCTGTGACGATTAAGGGCAATTTACGAAAATAAATTAAAATTTTTGGCTTTTAAAATTACAGAAATATAATTTTTATAATTTAGATACGAAAATACAACTTTCTATAAATCTATATAAGCCGTAGAAGAAATCTCACGGATTTGAAATACACGTAAACCGTTGGAGGGGTTCTAACATTTACGTTGATGAAGCATTTGGGAAGAAACCGTGGTAGAGGTTCCACGATTTTTGTGAGAATGCAAAACATTGATAAATATGCAAAACACGCACCGAATTCCACTATATGTACCAATCTAGAGTAAGTAGTGTGATAGTAGAGTGTCATTTTTATTTTAGTAATTTGTCATTTTATTTGTTTTACGCTCAAAAAATTGAAAAGATTCTAAAATAATAATCCAAAATAGAGAGTACATTTGAACTTAGTTAAAAGAAAAAGTTGAGTACACTAAATAGTTGTTGACATGGGCAGGCCTTCAAAATGCTTGTCCCTAGTGATGTTGTAGGCTTGCAAATTCTCTTGAAGCTTTTTTTTCTTTTATTTTGAATTTATCCTTCTTGAGTCACCCAAAAAATTTATTAGTAAATATATGAAATTATATATCATCACTACACCATATCCGGCAAATAGCAGCGGTTATGCATAGGGTTAGCAGCTTTAACCACTGCCAAACGGATAGCAGCGGTTGATATATCCACTTAAAGATAGCATGCGGCTAAACCATTTGTAGCAGTTAATAACAACCGCTGGAACAACTGCTGCTAAATGGTATTTTGCAACGGTTCTTTTCGCTACAAAATCGTAAGAATATAACTGCTTGAAGATGGCGGTTGTTAACAGGGCATAAGCTGAAGGCTCAATTGCGGAGGGCTATTTATCCGAGGAGATTTTGACATTCTGCTCCATATATTTGGATAATACTGAGACTAGAATCAACCGACCAGCGCGAGTTGACGATCGACCTGTTGATATTACAAACAATACAGGATATACTATGTTTCCTGAAATTGGAAAAGCTTCAGGGGCTGTATCACATTTTGTACTGACCCCAATGGAAAGAGATCAGGCACATCGTCATGTGCTAGTCAATTGCGAGGCCGTCGCTCCATTTATTGAGTAAGTATGCACATATAATCATAAGCACGATTATAACCAATTTCAAACACTAAGTCATTGGACTAATTTCTTGTTATGTTGTAAAGTAAATTTAGGTCAGAAACCAAGCAAAAATTACGGGATCAAACAAGGTCGCACTCTAAGATAGACCGTGTTGTGCATGCAGAATTTCCTCGCCGGTTCAAGCGTGAGGTTCGTAGAAATTTAACCTGACCAACTTATTTGTGCCCTAGAATTATAAATTGTAAATTCCAATTTTTTATACGAACAAACTCTAATTTATGGTGCTCGGTTCCAATGGACAGTACTGTACATTCGAAAGAAATGAAGTTGCTGGCATGTGGTTTCATGCTTCAGGCAAGACGTTTTGGGGTATACAACATCAATGGGTATAAGTTTAGAACTATCACAAAGGAAGATGGGCTGAAAACACAAAATAGTGGAGTTTATGTCTCATCCAATACAAGAAGTTATGCCAGCATGCGTGACAACATAGTGGCTGTTGGTAGTGTTCCATATTATGGAAACATTGTGGACATAATTGAACTGAACTACAGCTGTCATTTCACAGTGGTTTTGTTCAAATGTATTTGGGCTAATACAACTACGAGCAGAGGAATCAAAGAAGACCATCTGGGCCTTACCAACGTTAATTTTGCTCGGCCAATTTACACCGGTGATCGAGAAGATGATGAACCGTACATATTGGCATCAGAAGCTCAGCTCGTGTACTATGTACGTGATGAAGTAGATCAAGAATGGAGTGTAGTGGTTCATGTAAAACCACAAGACTTGTATGACATGGGAGGAGAGAATGAGGATGTTGAAGCTGCTTTTTTTCCTTAGCCCGGGTTGAACATGTCAGCAGCAGGTGACATCAGTGATTTACAGTTGACAAGGGATGATGATATAGAAGACCCAGTAACAAATGTTTCTGATAACATAGATTATGTGGCATAGTGAAAATATGGCAAAACATGTGTAGCATTTTTAGAGTATCTGTGTGTGTTTGATAAGTTTAACATTGGTTATGATGTACGCAGTTTGCTGGTTACATTACTATCTATATTTTTGTATTTGAATTAAGTTTTCATTTCAAGTTGATTTTCATGAATACCACTAGTTCCTCATTTCTTCCAACAATTTTTGCTTTTATAAGTTAGTTGTCAAGACTTTGTTGTTCTCATCATCATTGTTATTGTTCTTAACCGCCAATAAAGAAAATTATGACATCGAGTAAATTATCGTGAATTACAATATTGTTATCATTGACAAATATAGTTAATATAAAATGGTGTTGTAACAGGAGAAATGAAAAACGGAATATTTTTCATCATGCTGTGCAGGCATAACATTCGCTAACAAAATGGCTATAGCCTCTCCATTCTCTTTATTGAAACATGCAATTACAGTTGCCAGAGACATATTGTCCCGTAAGTTGAATGTTAGGTCTTGATTGGAGGCTTTATCAGGTCGATCTTATTCTAATGAATACTTGGAAACGGCGAACAAAGCTACTGTGCAGGTATGTTCTTTAGCCGTACCCTTAAACACTTGAGTTAAACATTATTTGAATAATAAGTATTTTAAGTTGCTATATGCTTACGGCATTTAACCAGTGATAGTTGTTCCGTTCATACTAAAATTTGTAGGAACTTCATGAATGAGGATCAAGGTACGATAAGAAATTTGACTATGTTTTTGTGACATTTGTAGTTGGTAGGACATCTGAAGACATACTTGCTGAATTAAAGGTTGGAAATAAATTTCTAGCACAGAAAGTGAATTATAGAGACACAATATGCTTTACAAAATAGATCATCAACTATACATTTTATTATGGTGCAGATGCGCTTTAATAACTCGCATGGTGTTGAGTTGGAGATTACTTCAAAAGAGGAATTGAAGTATATAGAACGTGCTATTTGTTAATTTTGAAAGTCCTCTTTCCATAATTTCGAAATTTTTTTTCCGTAATAACTAGAATGACTTGGAAGTTATCATTATCTTTTAAGTAGATTTATATGTTGTTGGTTGCATGTTCATATATTCAGTGTCAACTGAATATTCAGGCAAAATAGTTGCTGACACTCTAGATGGAGAAGACACTGATTCAGAAGACGATTTAGATGCTATCTACTCCGGTGGATATGACATCTCCAGGGATGTTGAGCTTAATAGAGTTCTAGAAGAAGACAATGAAACTTTAAACACCCAACATAGAGAAGATGCCGTACATGCTGCAAAAATGGGTTTCGATCTGAACAAGTTGCCATGGTTTGGAGATGACTTATCAGATCCGTTATCACGTCACTGCAGCACTTTTTTGATAGAGTATTTCTGGCCAGGTCAATACGATGTTGATGAGAAATTTTGACTCAAAACTTGTTTGTCTACTTTACTAATTCTGATTTTTATGCTCTATTGAACTTTGTTTTGAGTATATGAATTCGAACGTTCACTTGATTTTTATGTTACCAGTTATGGTTAAATACAAACTCAAAATGGCTGATACTACAAGAGAAAACCTGATTCGTAAATTCGTTTTTAGTTATTCATGTATAAATTTTTTTTAATTAATGAATTATTTTTTATGTAACATAAAATTGAAAATTTATTTAATGCATTAATTAAGTTGCAGTATTTGAACCTTGTTTTCTCATTAAAAAAATAGCGAGGATTAGAACAATTATAAGAAGGCAATAATGTTTATACAAAAAAATTCAAGTTAAAAATAATATTGCAGCGGTTGGAAAAAAACCGATGCAAAATGAATATCAATACATTCAACAATTGGACATTTAGCAGCGGTTACAGAAAAACCGCTGCAAAATGAGATTATTTAGTAGCGTCCCCTCAAACCGCAACAAGAATCGCTACAAACGGGTACATTTTGCAGCGGTTACCGAAAAAACATTGCAAAATATGATCATTTGGTAGCATCCCCTAAAACTGCCATAAGAACCGCTGGCAGATTGTATTTAGCAGCGGTTTAATAAAACTGCTACTAAATAATCGTTGCTATCTGCCGATTTTCTTGTAGTGACATCCAAATAATAAGGTTTAAAATTTTAAAAATTTAAATTATATTTATTTAAATTTTAAATATTTTGGAGTAAAATATCTTATTATTAATAACAAGATTTTCAACAATAAGGAAGTAACTGTTAATGTCATACAGAATAGAACATTTTTGAACTACAAAGAGTGAGCTGGTATTGATCCTACTGGTTGTTGATGGCAATGCCAGAGATGACATAAGATTGTTAACTTTGTGTTTAGATTTACTTTTGTATCTATCTATTTTATATGCTCCACTCTCATGTGTCGAGTTTCATTTGTTTTAAAAAAAATATATTATTATTAATAAAAATTTGAGAGTATTATTCAAATATATATATATATATAGTATCAAAAATTTAAAATATTATTTTAATATATGTACTAAAAATTTGAATGAGTTACTTAAATTAAAAAATTAAAATTTAAATAGAATATAATTTTATTTAATTCAAATTATATTAGGTCAAATCAAGATAGTGAAAAATAAATTTAAATTAGTACTATACAAATCAATCATTTGCATAAAATTGAATTAGGTTGAAAAGTATAAATCAAATTAATATTATCCAAATTGTTTAAAATTATATCATTTTTACAATTTGAATAAATTCAAAATGTACTATAAAATATAGTCTTATTTCATTGATAATACAAATGATAGATGTAAATATATCCCACTCACTCTAGGTTGATATATATAGTGAAACTTGTGTATAAATTGTTGGACCTCTTTTACGGTTTATGCAGGTTTTGCATCCTCACAGAAACCGTAGAACCCCTACTATGATTTTTTTCCAAATGCTTTATCAACGTAAACCCGTAAAACCCTCCAGCGATTTACATGTATTTTAAATATGTGAGACCCATTCTACAGTTTATATAGATTTGTAAAAAGTTACATTTTCGTATTCAAACTACAAAAGTTACATTTTCATAATTTTAAAAGCCAAATATTTTATTTTCTTAAATTACTCGACAATTAACGATCAAAATGTAAAAAACTATTAAACATTAATCGAATGATTGTCTCAGAGTAGCACTATTTACAGATCAACATAACTAACACTACCCTAGTATAATATGAAAAAATCCTACGCATAAGAAAATCCTTAACATGGAACATTTATCAAATATATAGTATGAAAGAATTCTTAGTTCATCAATAGGTCGTTAAAAAAATCAATTTCATTGTTGATAAATCCAATGATGTAGGAATAGTATAATTGGAAATTACCAAAAACATTAGAAATAAAGTTTATATAAATTAAAAATTTGAGATATTTTAAAATATTTTTCAAATATTAGATTAAAAACATATTTTATTGTTTTCTCTATTATTTTTTTGCTTTTCATATAAACTCAACAATAAAGATGTCGATTTTATTATAGCAATAAATGTCATACATTTATCATCATGTTGTGTATGTAATATGATACAAATGAAACTGAAATAAAGTTGAAATGTAACTAAATACTAAATACAGAAACTTGTTAGAATAACAGTTAGTTAGTCCATCCAACAAGTTGGTTAATTCACACAAGCATTAGTTAGGAAGTTAGTTATTTAGAGTTAAACTCCAAAATAGTGTCTGAGATTCATGGATTGCATCGATTTAATCCCTAACTTGGCAATTGCACTGTTTATGTTCCCGACTTTGTTAAAAATGCACCACAGTCATTCTTTTCCACATCTCTGGCTAGTTTACCTGTCGCCGGGAGTGACATGGCGCTGAGACTTGATTTCTTTTGTATTGCACTTCTTTTGGGCATTTTAATGTTTTCTTCTCAATCATATTTATTAGTTTCAGTAATTATGTGTTATGCATACTGCTATTATGAAGTTAGATGAGTTTTAATTATTTTTCTTTATGGTAACTACTCTATCAAAACAGGATACATTACTTAAAATAAAAAACAACTCTAACATACTTTCATTCATCCATTATTAACATATTAGATGCAACATTATTAGAACTTTAAAGTCATAACTAGCACAATAACTACAGTGAAAAAGACCAGTATGCCTAAGAATTGGATTATACATTTTTGGGTCCTCACTTCAACTTCCAATATTTTAATCCTCTAGACTAAATTGACCCTCACTTGTTCATTGTCATTTGCAGTAGCATTCAGTCTTCTTTTATGTTCCTCTTCTTTTTCTACATCATCAGCACAGAGAAAAAATTCACACTATGTTTTGTCCCTAGTCTGTGTATGAAGTATGGTTAGGAGTAAAGAACATAAAACTACTTAGCAATTTTTCTTAACAAAAACTCACAATGTAATTAGGACAACCAAAGAAGGCTTATACAGGTTGGTATTTGTTCTGACCACCGAAGCACGGGGTGGCAGCCACACCCACAACGCTCTGGCACCCGCGGCGGTCTGCTCCGACTTAGAGTTCTCGTTGTTGACCATGTAGAGCTTTCTTGACCCTGACTCGCACATCCAATCATGATTTTCGTTTCAATGTCAAAGAGTAACAACAAAGAAGCAAGAGAAGAACGTTCTTGAGCAAAGAGAAAAAGATGAAGAGCAATAACGATGGCATGATGGACATTAGGGTTAAAAATAGCTAGCCGTTATATATATGCGTCACCGTGGCATCTTAGCACCATATTACTGCCCACGGCAGGTAAACTGACTGGAGATGTAGAAAGGGACGACCGTGGTGCATTTTTAACAAAGTCGGAGACATAAATAGTGCAATTGGTCAGTCAGGGACTAAATTAGTGCAATCTATGAATCTCAAGGACCACTTTGGGGTTTAACTCTAGTTATTTATCTTCCTTCTCATTGTACAGATATATACACTAATTAGCTATTATATACAACATATGATGGATTATTCAATCAATAGAGAATATTTATTATCTATACCTCAATACAAGAAAAAAGATCTATGGCTACGTTTTTTTTTGCCACACTTTAAAAGCATGGTCAATGGCCACGCTTTTGTGAGGATGGCGATTGAATAGAGATTCTGTCACGTTTTTTCGCCACGTTTCAAAAGTATGGCAAAAAGGGTCAACAGCCACGCTTTTGGAAGGGTGGCAATTGATTAGAGATACAGCCATGTTTTTTTTTGCCACGCTTCAAAAGCATGGCCATAGAGAGAAACATGGACGTTTTAAAAGCGTGACAATAGGGTTTCATTACGGTAGCGTTTATAAAGTGTGGCCATATCCTGCACTCTTTTGGCACGCTTTAAAAGCGTGGCCAAAAGGTTCTTAAAAATTAAAACCCTAATAACCCCAAACAAAGCTTCGGGACTCTTTCTCTCTCTCAACTCTTACCGTCACTCTCATCTATGGCAACCCTGAAAGATCTCAGATCCCCGCCATCACCAGCAACGTCCTTGCTGCGCCATTAGCTTCCCCTCTGCCTCGTCTCCTCCTCATTACTGGCATCATCCTCATTTACCTCGTCACTAGCGTCGTCCTCCTCGCCGATCTTCTCTGCATCATCTCCATTACGCGCTAGTGTCTCTTCTCTGCTCTCCTTCTTTGTCGTGTCGCCTTCCTTGTCATCGCCTTCCTTGTTGTTTTGCCGCTCTCCTGCCATCTTCCTGCTCTGGCCACCATGCCCTAACGCTCACCATTGCCTTCCTTGTCATCGCGCTGCTGACATCCCCTCCACTGCACCTCCGTCTCGCATCTGTCACGCCATTTTACCATTTTGCCTTCCTTGTCGTTCATGTTTGCCTCGCTGTTTTTACTTTGCTCCTTCGTTCCTACTGGTGCGTTCATCTCTGTCATTTCGTACTCCTTCTTCCATGCTGGTTTATGGCTGCTCAGTCTTCTCTGCTCATTGGTCACTAATTCTGCTGGTATGTTATGAAGGTAAAGATTTTTCCTCAACTAATTATTGTTACTTTGTTGTTGAATCAAATATCAGATTGGTAGGTAGATCAACTAAAATGACCCAAAATGAATAAGTTCTTTTCAATTGGAAGGCGAAATTCTAATTTAAGTCCTGACAAACAAATTCTCAAGTCATTCTTACTGTTATATTTTGGCAGAATTTGTGTATGTAAAATTGAAAATGTTATCAAATAAAAACTAAATCAATGTGGTTTAAAATTAGGAATGCTATCAAATGGGTCATAACAGTTAAAAAATATGCAGCTGCCAGAAAAAATGCAGAGCTATATTACTGTGAATTTAAGTATTAAATTCCTTGTTTAGTTTCTAGGTAGAATATGTGTAAAAATGTCTAGGATATAAGTTCCCTATATATGCTTACTGCTTAGTGTTAGTCTTGAATCTTTAATTTCTTTAACTTCAAATGCAATGAATACATAAATAAAAAAAAAAGATGTGACATGTAAGATGTGGTCCTCCTGTACATTAAAGTGTCAAGTTATCAATGTAATATTTCTTCTTCTTGTCTGTAAAATCAATTACATATTATATATGCATAATTGTCTATTGTCAATTTAACAATCATTCTGTTGCTACTCCTGTAAATATTGAACAAAGATTAATTTAGATTTGCTTTTTATTTATTCAAAATAAACTTTATTTGCTCTACTTCTATTGCCATTCGTCAAATGATTGTATAGAGTTAGAGTGGTTTGTGTTTTTGAACAATTTAGTGTAGTTAGTATACTTATTGCTTGTGAATTGCAGTGGCATTGTAGCTTGTAGGCATTAATTAAAATTTAAGGGAAGGGAGTCCATAAAGGTTGAAGTTAAAAGGAAAACAGAACTGGATCCTAATGTATTTCCCCCATCAGCAATCAGCAGCTCCCAACACTTGCTTCCATTTCCCCTTTTTTATTCCTTTGTATAAAAGAAATATAAGTTTATTTATGTTTTTCAATTGGTGTTAACACCATTATTTAAATTTTATTAAAGTTTAAGAAAAGTGAAAAAAAATTATGAGTTAGGACTTAGGAGTATAGAAGTATAAATGGCACAGCATGATGAGTTAATTTTAGTAGTAGTAGAAAGAATAAATGCATTAGGCCAATTAGTAGTAGTAAAGGCCAATTTGTGCTTTTTCCCTCTACTTGCTCTGGTTGCTGATTCAGACCTCACTTTAATGTTCATGGTACGACATTAGCTTGTGATTCTAATTTTTATTATTATTTTTTTTTTGAAGTGAGAAATTCAAAGGGAATGAAATTATTGCAGGTTTGAAAATTTTTCTAATAGAAAAATGTTTTTTTTTTAAATAAAATATCAACTCAACCAAGTTAAAACTTTAGCATTGGAATGAATTATGAGAAAAAGGGGGTTTTGAATCCAAGCTATATGGATAATAAAAAATTAAAGATTTATGTTGTTTTTCCACCAACTCGGAGCATTTTTCTCATTTGTTTCTAAAAGTTTTGAGCTTTTAAAATCGAGTTATTGTTTAATTCTAGTTTCCCTTAGATGTTGAGTGTTATCCAATATTCATTTGCATTTCTGCAATGTTTTCTTATTTTGGGTATCTTTGAAAATCCTTTACTCACAACTTAGGAACTTTCTATAAATTTTTATCCGTTTACTTGTTCAAGTATCCAAGTTAAAAACTTATAGATGAAGCTACTTTGCCTTGATGAATTTTTCACTGTGCTTAAGTCTAAACCATTTTCATTTCATTACCTTCTTCTATTGATGATGTGATATGTTGTTAAGAGTAATGAGGTGCATGGGTGTTCCTACCTTTGAGTTTATTACCATGAAATTGAAAGTATGGTATTGGTGTAATCTTTTGAAACCCTTTTCTCTTGTTGGTGTAATCATTTTTCTTCTCTCTCAATCTCAATTTCAAGCTCAACTCAACATATCAAGTTCCTCTCTATTCTCATAATCGATTAACCCATACTTCCTTTATTCAGATGAAAGTCCTGGAACACCTCTTATTCTTCTTCAACTTACATCCCAGAATAATTATCATGGTCACATGACATGTGAACAGCACTCTAATCTAAGAATAAGGTTAAATTTTTTGATGGATCTATTGTGAATGTACAAGATCCCTTGTTCGAGGCTTGGACAAGTGCAACAATTTTTTGCCCTCATGGATCAATTTCTCTCCCAGTTTTAAAATTGCCAAAAGTGTAATGTGGATTAGTTCGACACTAAATCTATGGATTTGAAGAATCACTACTCTCAAAGATATGTTTTCAGAGTTAGAGAGCTAAAAGAAGAATTCTATGCAATCAGGCAAAGTGATTCCTCTGTAACCACCTACTTCACTAGATTGAAGGTCATTTGGGAGGAATTAGAGAACTTACGAGAAATTTCTAGCTTTGTATCTTGTGTTAATGGCTGTCATTGTGAATTAAAAGTTGTTAGAGATCATGCATCAGAATATTATGTTGTGCATTTCTTCAAAAGCTTAAATGAGCAATGTAATATCCGGTCTAACCAAAATTAATTAAATAATAAGTTAAATAGGAGCGAATATGGTTGGAAGATTTGACAATTAGAATTTGATAATTTAAATATGATATTTGGATTCAGTGAATTTTTCCGAGTCAGAAAACATAGTTTTCTGCGTAAAAGCGCGCAATGGAATTTTGACCGGCAGTACCGGCTGAGATCTGTCTAGTGCTACAGTTGAGAAAATTGATTATGAGTAAATAAGATTAAGAAATGAAGAATTATAATTAGGGGAGGTAGAAATATTTAAAGTGCAATTTAGAGCGCTAATCTTAAAGGGTTTTGGCCCAAAATTAGGCCACACAGACAAAAATAAGTGAACCGGGCCTAAGTGGGCCTAAGACCCAACATATATAAATATTAGTTATGAGCATTTCAGCTTATTTTACCCTAAAAATAAGAAGAGGGGCGCTGAATTGAGAAGAGAGAAGAGAAGAGAGAAAACCTAACTCTCTTTGATCTTTAAACCACCATAACTTGAGCTACGGAGCTCCGATTGACGAGCCGTTTGCGGCCACACATCACTCTTTTCATCCTCTACAATTCTGTCTAAGTTTTGTGGTGAGTATTCCATTCTTCTCTGCCCAGTTTTTGAAATTCTCTACTGTTACACGTTTTTGGGTAGTTAGTGTTGAAATCTTGTTATTTTGGGTGTTTATGGATACTCTAACATAGATTCTAAGTGGGTTCTATCCCTACTTCATATGAGCTGAGGTAAGAAATACTCAAACCCTTGTGATTTATCATTTTTATGAGCCCTAGGTTGATATATGTATGTGAAATTGGTTATGTTAGTGTATTTGGTGATTTTGATGCACAATTGGGAGGTTGGTATTGCTTGTGGAGCTTTGGTGAGGCTTGGAGCTAGGGTTGGTGGAGACTTCCATAGAAGAGACTCAATTGGTTTGGCTACAAGAGGTACAGCTTAAGTTTCATTTAAGTACCATGTGGTTTGATGAGAATTCCTAGACTAGATGCCCCTAGGATTAAGTTTGGATTACTAAATGGTTGGTGCTAATATGCATAGTTTGCATGTAATGTAAATTAATGATTGGGTTGAGAATTGTATGGCCTTGTATGCTTGGTGTATTGAGGATTGGATGTATTGGGTAATGAGTATTGATTTGTGGTTTATGCATTTAAATTGTGAAATTGGGCCGGAGGCCGTGAATTTTGGGCCGGAGGCCGAAAAGAGGTAAGGAAGGTAAGTTGATGTGTGCATTGTATGATGACACAAGTGATTGGATGAATTTTCAAATAATGAATATATGAATGATTGGATTGGTTATTGAATAATAAGGTTTGAGGAGTTGAAGTGTGAAATTTGGTAATTTTGGGTGAAATTATGTAGATGAGGTATGTTTGGTTTTGGTTGAGATATATTATGTGGTCATATATGTGATTATGATTATTGATGCCTTGATGGTATGATGATGCATGAGAGATATGCATGTTGTGATATATGCTCGAGGAATGATTAAGGTTGATTTGTGGGTGAAACCATGTGATAGTGAGTATGATATTGATTATGTATAATGATGGTTGATTGGAAATAGTATTGTTGGAAATCGGGATGAGGAAAGATGCATGACTTGTTAATGTGTTTATAATTTAGCCATTTGTTTGAAATGGGTAAAAAATGGTTATATGGCGGTTTTGTGAATTGTGGTAAGGTGTTAATGTATGAGTTGAGGAGGCTTGATGTTGATTTTGGTATATTTTGATTGATTTCAAAAAGGGTTGAAATTGGCATGCTTTGGTTGATTTTGAAAAGGATTGAAAATGACTTGTTTTGAAAATGGCACTTTGTGATTTTGTATGAAAATATGGTTTTTGGGCATACTTTGACGGAACATAACGTGGACTCCGGATCCCCGTTTTGTGTCAAACTCATTTAGAAATAAAATTGGATTCGGGGTGTCCATGTCGTTCGAAGAACGGGCGAAAAATGATTTAAAACGAGGAAGTTATGTCCGTTGAAAGATTGGGGGTTTAATCTGTGAATTCTGCAGCTTTTAACTTAGAAAATTTTTAGCATAATGCCCCCACGCGTAAGCGTGTTTGACGCGTATGCGTCGCTTTTCAAGAAGGCACCATCCACGCGTGCGCGTGGTGTGCACGTGCACGTTGATGCACTGCACCCAATGCCGAGCCATTTTTTCCGAGAGTTGTGCCGGAGTAGTGCCAATTTTGTGCGCAGGGCACAAACGCACCCACGCATACACGTGGCTGACGTGTGCGCGTCCCTTTGCTATTTTTCCACCCACGCGTATGTGTGGGCGACGCATACGCATCAATGAACATTGTGGCCATCCACGCGTGCGCATGGAGGACGCGTACGCGTGGCCCTGTTTTCATGTCAAAGTTGATTTTTGAGTTTTAAAAACCAATCTCATACTTCTAAACCTCCGATCTCACCCCTTATGTATTAAATCATTATTATATGCCTAGCAATGAGAAATGAGCTAGGGGATGTGGTAACTTGCGAATGAAGCAAGGGCAAAAGTTATGATTAATGATGATCAAAGATGACTATATGAGATATAGAGGATGACGGTGGAAGTACCGTGTATGCCATGAGCCGAAGGGCTATATTTATTGATAAATGGCTGGTTCTTAATTGAACCATGAGCCGGATGGCTGAGTTATTGCCTGGTATGGCGGAGCCATGTTGATAAATTGGCTAGTTCTGGATTGAACTGTGAGCCGGATGGTTGAGTTATTGCCGGGTTACGGCAAAGCCATTATTGATTATGGCTGAGTATAAATGCATATATGATTAATGAACGAATATGATAAATGAATAATGATGGAAAATGTTGAATGTGAGTATGCTTGTGTTTTCTCTCTGGTTGTAAGGGTAACAGGGCACCGATACCCTCTAATGGCGACAGGGCGCAGATACCCTCTAATGTCAACAGGGCGTATATACCATCTAATGGTGACAGGGCACATAATCCCTCTAATGATATTAATGCGCAACAGAGAGACTGTGCTCGGGTTAGCTACCGGACACGTCGGGTTGGCTTGATAACTGACAGATGATATCATCAGCCATAGGGCAGGCATTCATCATTTTCATATGTTTGAATTGTTTGGGTTTGCCTATTTGTTTTAGATTTCTACATCATATATGCTATGTTACCTGATTATGTGCTACTTGTTCTACTTGTACCTTATTTGTGTATTACTTGCTTGTATTGCTTGTGTTTGTACAACTGAGAGGCCCCTCATGCTGGTGTCGGTGGATGTTGAGGGCTATTCTTGATGAGATGAATTGATGATGCGATTGCATGATGATGATGATCATTGAATGAGATAATTTGAGCTCCCTAGGTATATGCAGTGATGTGGTTTCACTAGTTCCAGGTGAGGATATGATGTACTAATATAGAATTGCTGAGGTAGAACAACTGGTGATTGTTTTGCTTATGACTCTGAGTCTGATTCGTGGAAGAGTCAGCGAGTTGGGAAATATATGAAACATGAATTAGATTTAGCACTCCCTTATTACAGTTGCCTATTCATGGATTAGCGAGAACATAGGATGGATAATTGGTGAAGAAGTTTAGGATGCTTAGTGAGTTTTTATTGCAGTGCATTGTATTTATTTGGCACTTTTACCGTACTGTGAACCCATGGGCCCGGAGTTCTCATTCCGTATATATCTCTTGTTTTTCAGATACAGGTTCAGGTGCTCAGAAGTGAGTTGTGGGTCGTCTGAGAGACGACGAAAATCTTTATTTTCTCTACTTTGTGTTTTGCTTAGAATCTCTCCACCTTTGTTTCGAAAAGATTATATTATGTATTGAACTCTTTTGAACTTGCCTATAGAGGCTCTCATGTTTCCTTTGGGAGAGATTAGGATATACTGTTGTCAACTACTTTCATACTGTACCCTAGCCGGCCTAAACTTCGCGGGTCGCGACTAGTGACTATTTACTTATGTTATATATATCTATCTGTTATCTATCTCTTAATATTCTTTATGCCTTGTCCGTATATCGCTTTCGACTTCACGGTTTATCTTTTTGTTGATGAAACGTGAGTGATACGTCTTCGCGATTTTATTTCTACTCTTTTCAGGCTTCTCGATTAATACTCCTTTCGAAATTACTTATATTTATATATTAAAAATCCACCTAAGAGTCGTACCACCGTAGTATCATTGACTTATGACTCGAGCATAAGAATTTGAATATTAGGGTGCTACAAGCAATACTTTACTGTTAAGTCACAGACAATACTTCTAAATCCATTGCTTGACATCAACATTGTTCTAGCAATGTTAACACAACAGTAAAGACAATTAAATTTTAATTTTTTAGAAAACAAGATAGTCACCAATTCATTAGAGGTGCAATATTTAGGAAGCAGCAATCCTTCCTAACAAGGGAGAGAAAGGGGACTAAATAATTCTAGAAGAGGATAGGACGATAGCAATCAAAAGAGTTTTGATAGAGATTACACTTCAAAGTTATGCACCTATTGCCATTAGATTGGTCATTTAGTTAAAAATTACTACAAGAAGAATGGTTACCCATCACATTTCAAGCAAAAATCAGCTAACATCAATATTGATGGAACAATTAAAGATTCCAGTGCTGAAATCACTAATTTTGGACATGATGAAAAGAATAATGAAATATTTGCTGTTTTGACTTAAGATAAGAATGAAACTCTAATAGTTTTGTTCCAACAACCAACCATAACAACTCTAAATAATGTAAATCATTTAACTTTTACAGCTATCCTAACTCAACCAAAATATAGACACATTTTGACTGCATTGTCGTGTTTTAATAAAACTTTTACATATGATACATTTCAATATTTTTATAATATTCCCACATCACATTAAATCCCCTTCATGATAACTCTGCATCAACTCATGAGATTGATCATACGATTGCTACATCTAGTCATGAGAACAATTCACTTAAATTAGTTCAGAATGCATATTCACTAGCATTAACACATCATGACATTGAACCTTCTGCATAATCATTAGACTCAGTACCTTATTCACCCATTAATGCACCATAATTTACTGCACCTGTCTTGAGAAGGTTCGAGAGAGAAAGAAGGCAACCTTCTTATCTAAGAGATTTTCATTGCTTCAACATTTTATCGTATAAGAGTCTAATCAATGCCACCTAATTACTTTCAACTTTTAAATATTTTCTATCTTAGCATTTGTTATATGCATCTTTCTCTTCCAAACATCCATGCTTTCACTTTAGCTCTCATAAATAACCCATACCTTAAGTATTATTATGAGGTTGTTATGCATGATTGCTGAAGAAAGGCTATTGAAGTAGAATTTGTAACATCTTTTTTTGGAATAAAAACTCATTGTATAAACTTATAATGAGATATAATATTTTATCATAATTATACAAATACAATTATTAAATCAAATACAATACGTCTGACTTTGGTCCACAAATAATATAACATACTTCGCAAAAGTAATTATAGAAAGGTTTAATTACCTTGTTGGTTCCTATAGTTTCGCAAAACTTTCAATTAGGTCCCTATACCTTTTTTTTCCTTTTAATTGGATACCTACACTAATTTTTTTTCAATTAGGTCCCTCTTGCCAGTAATTGGCTTAATTTTATAGGGACCCAACTTAAAAAAAAATTGGCGCTGAGACCCAAATAAAAGAAAAAAAGTGTAGGGACCCAGTTAAAAAAATTTTTGGTGCAAGGACTCAATTAAAAGCAAAAAAGTACGGAGACCTAATTAAAAATTTTGCGAAACTATAGGGATCAACAGAATAATTAAATCTTAGAAATCTACAAGATATTTATACACGATCTTGTAAAATACACACACTTGAAGTACGCTTTCCATGAGTTCTTACTGAGTTTGATTTGAAACCACATACATGTATATAGATATAAGTAAGAATTTAAAATTCTCAGTAAATATGACAATTTTTCATTTATGTTGGTTTCGGTCATTCATAATGGAAAATATCGTTGCTATCACAGTTATAAAAATGATTCTTTTAATAGAATACAAATATGTCTTATATGATATCTTTATTTTCTTTTCACTTTTCTTCATCTAGTCATCTCATACATACAAAACCTTTTTAAAAAATTCTCATCTCTTGGGTGTCTCATAAAATTGTGACAACAAAACAGAATTACAACGTACTAACTAAAACATTTTGCCTGCTTAACGGTTAATAGTCCATCTTACATATTTATTTTGTTTTTATCATAAGTAATTAAAAAATAATATTGTCATCTCAAATTAAATAATAATAATAAGTAACACAACAATGATAAAAGACTAATAATAACAATAAGGGTTAAGTACTTTTTTCGTCCCTAAGGTCTGAGGTGAAAATCAAAATCGTCTCTGACCTTTTTTCTTATTAAAATCATTCTCAACATTACAAAACATTATAAAATCGTCATTTTCTACTTCAATTTTATTATCTTAACCAAATTAACCTTAATATTTAATAAAAATAGTATTAAAAAATAAAAACAAAACAACCATCCCCCCTCTCCCCCAAACCCCACCCCGTTTTCGTATCTCTTTAGTTTCTTCCCTTCCATCCCCTTCTTCCTACCCCTCTCTTCGGAACCCCCCTCCCAACCACAACTCCAACTCTTTTTCTCTCTCTTTCCACTACCGTACCATCTCCGTCCCCGCCTCCTTCTCCACCTTCTTCTCTCCGATGAGGTCCACAACCTCGCCGCCCAGTCCCACGTCGCCGTCTCCTTCGAGATCCCTGACTACACCGTGACGTCGTCGCCACCGGGACCCTCCGCCTTCTAGAGGTTGTGCGCTCCCACATTAACCCCATCGGGCGCTCGCACAAGATCACGTGCAGAAGTGAGAATTTTGTGACGCGCAAGATCACGCTGGTCGTGGGCCGGATCAAGAACGGCATCAAGCTCCATCAACCACAACTGCCATAGCGCCAGCAGCAGTAGGTTCCGGCACCGACACTTCCTTCTTCCTCTTTTCGTTCTTTTTTTTTTAGGTTTTGAAGAACATCAACATCATTTCTGTCTTTTTATTTTTTTATTTCTGTGCTGATTTTGGATTTGAAGTTGCAGTTGATGATTGTTGAATTATTGTTAAATGTGAAATCTCTGTTGATTTATTTTGTGGTTGTTGTTACTGAAATTGCTGAATTTGTTGTAGTTGAATTTGATTGTTATTGTTGTTGAATTTAGTTTGTGGGTGGAAGATTTTTTGTTGTTACTGTTGTTAATGATAAGGGTGTGAAGGATTTTTAGTTTAAGGAAGAAAGAAGAATTGGAATTTTGAGGAAGGAGAATGGGATGGGGAGGGAACAGGGAAGAGATATCGGGGTGGGAATGGGGTGTGTTTTTGTTTTTGTTATTATTTTTTAGTATTATTTTATTATTTGTTAAGGGTAATTTGATAAAAAAAAATAAAATTGAAATAGAAGAGAATGATTTTATAACATTTATAACGTTGAGGATGATTTTAATAAGAAAAAAAAGTCGATGACGATTTTGATTTTTACCTTAGATTTTAGGGACGAAAAAAATTTTCAACCCTAATAATAATAATAATAATAATATAACAACGATAGTAATAATAACTAATGGATAATCATAATACTAAAAATTAATTAATAACAATAATATAATAATAATTTATCAATACTAATATTAATAAAGTAAATATATGATAAATAATATAAACATAAATAAATAAAGAAACAGAATGATGGTAATCCACGCATTAACCGAGAAGAGATAATATTAATAATAGTAATAATATTAACATTTACAAAGTAATCAGAACAGCAGTAATCCGCATTATTGGACCGAAAAAAATAGAAATAGATAATTAAATATAATAATAACAACAATAATAACATTAGTCAAACTCCATATAAAAAGCAGGGATAACACAAAATAGTTAGAAGTAAGAAAATAAAGTATCAATGGTATATAAATAATTATAATAATATATAACCAAAAGAATTATTTAAAAAAAATATGTATCTTAAAATTTTAAAATCAATAATTTTTTTTTTCTTTTTCTCCTGTCACTTCTCTCTTATTTTTTTTTATCTTTTTTTATTCTCAATCTCTCTGCACTTCCAACTTCCTCTATATGCACACACATCCGCACACACGCACATAAAAGAATGAAGAAAAAGATAAAGGTTTATCAATAGCCTATAAAATGAGGTTAAATCTATGACTACCTTTTAAACTTTTTCAATTTGACTTCAGACTAGATTTGAAATTTATTGGTTTTATTTTGTCTCTTCACGATTAATTAGGTACTGAGCAAACTCTTTACTTTTAGTTACTGTGACTTCTGTGGAATAGATAAAGCAGGAGACAATTTTATTTAATCTTTTGTCGAATAAAACCAGAATCAGAATAAAGAAGAGAAAATGACACAGTCATGTATTCTAGTTCAATCACCTTGTACAATGTGACTTATATCCAGTCTCCACCATAATTGTGGTGAAATTTTCACTAATCTTTTATAAATATTACAATTACTAATTTTTCTAGGATTATACCCAATCCTATCGGGGACAAATCAAACTTCTATCGAAATTTAATTTGGCTAGGTTCACCCCTAACTTTCAACCATAAACTGCTTACACAATTTAGCAAAGGAATCCCCTCAAGATCATAAATACAAAATAGAAATACATATAAAAGAGTTTGACATAATTTTTTGACTTTTTAAGATAATTCTCTTTGCCTTTTTTCTTAATGACTTTTACTGATACCTCACTTAATGCTTTTTTCTATTGAAAAGAAATAAAGAAAAATGAACGCTGAAGAATAGAAAATTTAATGTGAAACCATGAAAGAGAAGAAGGTTTAACTTGTAAGTTATGAGAACCCAAACTGTGTGCTCACTTTTTAATTCAATTTTTGACTATTTATCCTTTTTAAAAAGGAGTAAAGCTTCCAAAGTTTGAACTGAATTTGAACACCTTTGACGTGTTCTTCTTTCCCAAATAACATAGTAGTAACGTAGAAAAGAGATGGGACAACAACAGTGATTAAAGTTGACATGCATCCTTACCTAACTGCTTCTCTTTCTTTCTTTTTCATTTGACTTAGCCATTCATTAATTCGTTGGCTCCAAATTTTGTTCTTGACCTTTGATTTATAGCAGAGATTCGCAACCTCTATTTTTTTTCAACTTATCCAGATGGTGCATGCAGGAGGAAGGCATCTTCAACAAGCTGCAATGGAAGCACAAAGATAAAAATGTTATTCTGATTTCCTTTTGATTCAACCTTGATTTGATTTTTGCTTTTGTGCCACAGTCTCTGACTTTTTTTCTTTCCTCTTTGTTGCTTGATTTTGTAATCATCTTTTTTCTTTTGATTTGAACCCTAATCTGAGCTTCCTTTTCTTACTTACTTTTGGAACTAATCACGTGAGTTGAGAAGAGAAAAGAAAGAAGGAGAGTTCGGTTGCTTGGTAATGGACCAAAGAAAAGTGTTGCATCATTTCATCTTGATTAGTGATTAGCAACAATTGTTATGGGCCACAAGAGAATGTATTATTTGTTGTTGGGCCTTGTTTATTACAATATCATTTTATTTTGGTCTGCACACTAGCCAAACAAATTATAAACACAATTTGGCTTTTGGCCCAAAATTATAATATTTAATCATCATCAAATTATTATTTTTATTTTCTCAAACTCAACAAAAGACAGACAGTATTTTGCGTTGCTGAACCATTGTCTTATTTTTTTAACTATTACATTAAACTTATTGCGTGTATTATTTTTTTATCATATAATGACTAAAAAAATCCTAACTTTATATTATAATTAGTAAAAATAGATATCTATATTATTATTATTATTTTACTTTTCATGAAAAAGAGATAAAAAATTGAATATATTATGTCAAATATTTATATATAAAAGAATAAATATTACAGAATCTACTGCACTTGAGCAGAATAAGACTTGGACCATTACCTCTCTTCTTCCTGTAAAAAATGCAATAGACAGTAAATAAATTTTTTTAAAAAAAATTTACGTGGATAAAACCATTGAAAGGCACAAGGCATGACTTATTGCTCAAGGTTTTACTCAAATTTCTGAAGTAGATTACATTGATACTTTTAGACCTGTTGTGTAAATGTGCACTATCAGAGTTTTTTTAGCTATTGCAGTAGTTAAACAATGGCATCTTCATCAGTTTGACATCAACACGACTTTTCTTCATGTAAACTTTTATGAAGGAGTGTACATGAAAATTCTCAAGGGGTTGAAGTGCTGAAATCCTAACTTGATTTGTAAACTATAGAGAGATTTTTTATTGCTTAAAACAAGCCAATTGTCAGTGGCACATCAAACTGTCATATGCATTAACCAAAGGTAGGATTTGTTCAATATGAAAATGATCACTCACTATTTATGAAATTGACCATCAAAGGATTCACTGCAATTCTATTTTATGTGGATGATTTGGTCCTGACAAAGGATGATTTAGATGAGATTCAAGTTGTCAAAGTTTTCTTGGACAGCAAATTTAGCTTCAAAGATCGTGGTATTTTAAATTTCTTTATTAGTATGGAAGTAGCATAAAATAAGAAGAGCATTGCTCTTTACCAATGAAAATATGTGTTGGATTTGATCACAAATTGTGGTTTGTTTGGTGATAAACAAGCTTCCACTCCCATGAACTATACTGCTACTCTCTCTAAAGATTCAGGTTCTCCTCTTCTTGATGCATCTATTTACAGAAGATTGATAGGTACCTTACAAATACTAAACTAGATTTGAGCTATTCAGTAGAGTGCCTGAGTCATTTCATAGATTTTCCAACTGATTCTCACTTGAAAGCTGCCTATCAAACCCTTCGTTACCTCAAGCGATCCCCAACAACTAGTCTTTTCTTTTCAACTAGTAATACGTTCACTTTTTTAGGTTATAGATTTAGATTAGGGAACTTGCAAAGATACTAGAAAATCAATTAGTGGATATTGCTTCTTCCTCATCTAAGCTCTCCTCTCTTAAAAGAGTAAGAAACAAAGACCGTCAATATTACTTCTTTTGAGATTGAATACTGTGAATTGGCCTATGTCACCTTTTGAACTTGTTTAGTTGCTAAAACTGTTGAAGGAGTTTAATGTTCAACCACCTATACCTATTGTAATATTTTATGATAGCAAATCTACCATTTACATTGCCTCCAGTCTTGTATTCCATAAAAGAAACATATTGAAGTTGACTGTCATGTTGCTCAAAACAAATACAAAGAAGAAATTTCTAACTTGTGTCACATTGCCTCCGGCGAGCAAACTACTAACATCTTCACCAAATCCGGCCCCTTGCTCTAGCGCCATTCTCTCACTTACTATCCAAGCTAGGATGTCTTGATTTACACAAATCAAGCAATGCCAGTTTGCAAGAGTATATAACATGATATAGATTGTTTGCAAGTTGAGCTGAAATAAAGTTGAAATGTAACCAAATTCTAAATGTAGAAAGTTGTTAGAGTAGCTGTTAGTTAGTTAGTTAGTTTACTTAGCAAGTTGGTTAATTCTCACATTAGCATCAGTTAAGAAGTTAGTTATTTATATTCTCTCTCATTGTACAGATATTTATAGAGGTATTCAAAATTGATCCAAACCAAATAAAATTAACCAACCAAACCAAAAAAATCGAAAACCGAACAAATCAAAAATTGAAAAAAATAGAAAAAATGACATTTTGCAGATATTTTTGTGGTTCAGTTCTTTTTTTATTTTGATATGAAAATTCTAACCGAACTGAATCGATTTACTTAAAAACCTTAAATAAACCAAACCCCCTCTACTAGATGACCCAGCCACCAGCCACTCCAAGAACCGTAACTCTTTCCACTCTCCAGTCTCCACTGCACAGTGCCAAAAACTCCTCCTCCTACCCTCCACAGCACCGTCATCCTCTCAGCTGTTGACGTCGTTGATGAGTGCTAGAGATCAGTTTAGAATTTTAGAAGTTTAAAAGTTTGAATGCGTCGTAGATATAGTTCTAAACCGCCAACTAATACTATCAAAGTTTAGTGAAAATGTCACAAATTCAAAACAATATCAAGGATTTTGATCCTAAGTTGTTCTCTCTTGGAATCACAATCGAGTGCATTATCATTGACTATGGAAAAATCGGGATATTAATGGCAATCGACGGAAATTTAAATAACTAGAAATAAAAAAAGCTAGCAATGAGTAAATGTCAAGATAATTTAAAGTAAGAGCAATTAAGACAATTAACGAGTGAAAGAAAGTAAATTCAAATGCTAAAAAATCTTGGCAAGTGTTTAGGGTCTAGGATCACTATGCTCGTCACTAATCACAGTATGATAATTATAAAGAGCAAATCCAATTCGTCAACCTCTACAAGTTAAAGAAAGTCAATTAGGCTTAATTAATTCTAATCCACAAGTCCTAACTAATTTACTAATTAAATTAGTAAAAGATTAGCATTAGTGAAAATAAAATTAATTAATATCTCTAAATTAATAAATTATCAATCAATTTGGACATCAATAAGTCAAGGTCACCCAATTTTCCAACCCAAACCAAGAATGTAAAATATACTCTATAACTAAGTCAAGCATTTTATCAAACACTTAAGAGTGCATAAACATAAAACTTCATAAATTATGAGAATTAGAAAAATCTACAACTTCCCAATGCAATAAATCAATGATAACAACTCAATTAAGTATAAATGAAACATAAAATATCAATTTCATTAAAAGAAAATGAGAATTTAACATATTCATAAACTAAAACAACAATGTAGAAAAATTAACAAAAGATTTTAAGTAGAGTATCAACACAAGAAATTATAAACAAAAAAAACTCCAATTAACAAAACTAAAATCTAGAACTAAAAAGAAATTTCATAAGAAACTCTTGAATTCTAGAGAGAAGTTGGAGCTTTTCTCTCTAGAATTCAAGGTCTAAAACCTAAAAAAGGAAAAATAGTATATAATGTTAATGTTGCCTCCTTTCCTCTTCATATTGGCTTCATAATAGCATCAGAAATAGCTATTGGAGTTTCTTAGAAAGCCCAAAATCGAAGATGCACGTGTTTCATTAAACCAGGCACGTGGGGTCATCTCGCGCATGCGAGGAGCAGTCGCTCGCGCGAAAAGCTTGCCCATGCGAGGAAGGTCCTTCCACACGAATAGCTCTCTCACGTGAGAAATGTCTGCCCACGCGAGCTACCAAAAAGCTCCACTCCCAAATCACTTCTCGAATTCGCTTCTTCACTCCATTATTTTCGATCCTTAGAGGCTATGATGTACCTAAATTCTAAAATACTTAAATACATTTGATCATCGCTTCAAATAGGATAAAATGAGATTAAGAAATTAATGATTAGGAGAACAAAAAATTATCTATTTCACACACAACTTCATCGAAAGCAAGATTTAAAAAACTCAACTAATTGAGCCAAAATTATGCAAAGTAGTTGATAAACTCTATACTTTCAAAAACAATTTAAAATGATAAAATAGAATTTATCAGTTGGACAACACCCTCGCAGCGGCCTTTCCTTGTTGCGCTTCCCTTTCCTCGGCGCGACCCTTTCTCTCCCTCCCTTCCTCGTCGTCCTCCACGCACAGCAGTTGCCGTCTCCTCCACGCTGTGTCTCTCCACGCACCAGGAGCTGCTGTCACCCTCCACGAACACAGGCCACCATCTCTCCCACGCACAGCAACCGTCGTCTCCTTCAAATATGTCCTGATTTATATGGATAGGAATATATTGCTAAAAGAATTATTTTCCTATCAATTTATAATTTTTTTTATTATCTTGAAGTTTTATAGATTGATGGCTATTATAGGTTTTCTGTTGTTCGTGAGATATGTCAAATTGAGCAATAAAGAGAAAATAGAATGGAATAACAGGTAAAATTCCTTTGTATCTTTTTACCTTCTCATGAGCTCAAATTTTTTTAGTGACGATTCACGTGAAGAGCTAATTGTTCATAGATTATCTACTTTCTCAAATTCAGTACTGAGAGTAAAAGTCTGTTATGCTAAAAGTTAATCTTAGTTCTATCCAATTTATTTAATGACAGTGTATGTAACGGAGTTAATAAAATGTGCAGTCTTATGTTAATTCTTACTATAATTTGTCTATTTCATACAACATATTTAAATATATTTTTCTATGCTTTAATTTGCCTTTAGCTCTCTTTTTTGTCATTGAATGTCTCTTTCTCCTAATCTTCTTAGTAATGTTATTTTTTAGGAATTATTACTATGCTGATTGTTCAATTAGTTTGTTTGCTAATAATATATTCTTCCTTTTCTTTTTCAGATTTTTGTAGGTTATTTTCTAACAGATTTGGCAATGATTTTTTAGAATATGTAAGTTGACAACACAAGTTTTCTTGCAATTGATGATATATTACATGATATTGGGTACCGTATTCTTTCATCATCTCTTTTACTTTCAAAATGCATTGAACTCAATTTCAAGTTATGTGATTTAAATATTGATGTTCTAATTGCATATACAGGCACTTGGGGTGTTTCTGATCTCAAGAGCTCAAAACTTTACATTTGGTTTGGTTTAGTTTAAATAGTAGAACAAGTTTTCATTTAAATTTATTAAAAAATCGAATAAATCGAACCAAACCAAATTGATTTTAATTGGTTTGGTTTAGTTTAGTTGATCTCAGTAAAAAAACGAACTAAATTTAACCAAAATTTTAATAAATAATTGGATAAGATGACTTTTTTAAATAACTGAATCAAACTGCACCGCAAACATCTTTAGATATATATACTAGATAGCTAGCATATATAATAGCTTGATTTGGTAAAATTTTTTGAAGAGGTATTTATACGTTTTAAAAGTACAAACCCCTTATTTTGCGTTTGATAAATCAAAAAGATCATCTCTTTATACTTGTAGTTTTTAAAAAATACGAATAATTATCAAAGTACCTAAAGTGAATCTTTTTAAAGATGACTTGTACTTATCAAAATTAAAAAATCTAATATAATCACATACATTAATTAATATTTAAATTTAATTCTTACATTAATATTATTGTAATATTTTTTAAATTTTAAAAATTATTTTATTAAATATACTTGTTATTTATATTTATTAAAAATTATTTTAAATTTAATTTATCAAATATAAATATTATAATTTTTAAAAAATAAAACTTTTACCAAACTAAACAAACGATGAGTTAATCAATCATCTACTTCTCATTGAGCTTTTTTCTCAATCTCAATTTCAATCTTTTCCCATCTCAATATTTTTCTCCACTATTTTAAAACTGATTTACTAGTTCTTCTTTGTTTCGTAACCTATTTGTCCTCTTACTTATGCCATAAACCTGATTCTATTTCTACCGTGTGTATGGATAAATCTTCTATCTTTAAATAAATCAACAAACAAAACTGTCGATATTGTTTTTCATAATATAAAATACTAATACTGTCTGATCTGTAAATATCATATTAATTTGGATGAATACTCATTTTAGCTCTTAAAAATCTTTTTTTAAGGAGTACGAGGTTTCGATAAAAAGGAATATCTTTTAGGGATCTTGATATTTAATTTTATGAAATTAGTTAATTTTTTTATTAATAATTTTTTTTCGCAACATGTTTATTATGTAATACATTAATCGCTAATATATCTTTTATTTAATTTTTATAAATAAAAATAATTTAAAAATTATTAATATTTTTTCGTTTTACACTATAAATTTAATTAATATATTTAAAAAAATAATAAAAATACTAAACAGTCTTAATAATTATTTCTAAAAAATAAAAAAATTCTCATAAAAAAATTTATCAATTTTAATTAATTCTTAACAAATAAATTAACAGTTTAATATATTATGTGAATTTATTTTATTAATATAAAAAAATATTAATAAAAAAACTAATCATTCTCATAAAAATAAAAATTAAAAATTAAAAAAATATTTTTTAAAAAAATATATTGTTTAACAATTAATAAATTGTATTCTCTGTCGTATGCACAGATTTCGATGATGTATTTTCTACATTTTATATAAATGTTTTATATAAATTTATAAAAACCGTTTGTTCTTTTGGTTAACCAATTTACTATGTCATAATATAATTTGAAACTCAAATATTAATTTTATATTTTTTTAAATAATCGTATTTGGTAATTTAAAATAACTATTATATAATTATTATTGTCAAAAAATAATTATATTTTTATCTTTTAGCACATTAGTATTAGCCGTAGAAATTAAGATCAGCATAGAAAATCAAAGAACATACATATTGCTTAATTAATATTATCGTTAATAAAAAAATACCAATGTAATTTATCCACATGTATATGAAAGAAGAAAAATAAAATGAAACTTGGTCATGGTTAATTGGCCTTCAAGATTGAAAGAAAATGACACTGTTGGTTGTTCTCATCATATAATTGCATGCATCTGTTAGAAGCTAAGCAACTACGCCAAACATTTTTATATATTTTCTTTTAACACTAATTGTGTTTTTTCAATTATTAAATTCGTCTTTAAAAAAAATCGTTTTAGTACTTTCTACATGATGATTCATCGTTTGGCGGCCTCTTGTTTATGTGCCACGCTTCATCGCTTACACGTAGAATAATGCTGCTTCAAACACATGTTAGCTAGTGACCTAGTGTTATTCCTCTTCTCTCAAATCTTCATTATTATTAGTGGGACCTGATTGTTAAGATTATTAATACATTCAATATACATACCTTTCACTTTCTCTTCATAATGATTGTTACTTCTCTCTCGGGAACTGTGGAAGATTATTTATACATTTTGCGCAACTCTCGGAATTTTAATTCTTTTCCCATTTAATTAACTATGCATGCTTTAGATGTAAATTTTGATTAAATTAAACAAAATAGAGATAAAGATAAGATAAATAATGAATTGAGTAAACATGAAGATAACATCGGTATTGGGTATAGAAACCAGGTTCAATTTTTTGGAAATGGAAGGGATGTGTGTGCTATGTTTGGATATGGATTTATAGGGGACTAGATATATATATCAGACAGTTTTTTGTCGGTGTGATATGAAAAAATTTGAATCGTGCGTGTTCTTTGGTTTTATATTTTTTTAAAAATAAATTGCACGGTCCGAATTGTTTGGTAATGGAGGTAAAATTTTGAGTAGTAGAATTCGGACCCAACGAATTCGTAACTAAGGAATGCGAATGTAAATTGCACGGTCCGAGTTCGTAGCTGAGAGTTTGAATTGGAGAACATTGAATTCGGACCCTCCTTTTGTGGAACAGTTAAGACGAAATTGGATGGTCCGAATTCAGTCTTTTTTTTTTGTTCAAGTTAACCTAGTCGTAGGGTTCGAGTTCCTTAAAGATGGTGATATAAAAGTGTGAAGTGAACTGGTGGGAGCTTAGTTGCGTCTTCTTCCTTCTTGAATGGCTGCTTCTTCTGTTTCCTCTAGTTAGTTTTTTCAGTTTTGATTTTGATAATGTAGTATCTAAGGCTAAAGTTATGCTTTTTTTATAGTGAGTGAAAAAAAATGAGTGACAGAATATTACTAAAAATATTCTATTTTGGTCAGATTTTGTTACAAACGACTGAAGGAGTAAAATTTATTTGTGAAAACCCACTAGATATTGTTATTCCTTTTATTATCTCTTTTGAAGAGCTCAAAGGTGTAATCTGTGAAAAAATTGATTCTGAGAGGGCAAGAAAGATATCATGTATTCTATACATATATCCCATATCGGTGTTTGGTGGATTCGTCTAGTATCAAACTAAATATGTGACGGACGAAGCGAGCATGCAGGAGATGTTTTCAATGTATATTGAAAACCGGTCTCAGATCTCGTTCATCGAGTTGTATGTTGAGTTTGAACCATCTGAGGCTGACCGAAATATTCTACGGGAAGATTATAATAGTGACAGTGAAGAAGAGTTCGAAAGCAACTATGAATTTGTTGTTCCAGATGGTGATGAAGATCAAGGTGACAGAACCATAGACCCAGATGTGACAGAAGTGGCAAATGCACTCGCAAACGAAGTGTCGTTTGAGGAGCCATCATTCATGCGAGTTTTAGACTTGGAAGCCATGCATGTTTCGGAATTTCCGGAATATATGACTGCAGGTACGCAATTGTAGTAGAAGTGTTTTTTTTAGTTAGACATTGATTGAGTTATGAATAATTTACTTTTTATTTAGCATTATTTAATCATACGTTGAATGTCATAATTGTCAGATCCAACCGGTCCTCGACCTGTTCAGGTGTTTTTTTTTTTTTACTTTTATATGCTACAAGTATTTATTAGAAAATAATATTTAAGTTGTCTATAATATGGTTGTAGCAAATTGCATGAGTTTGTAATTATTATTTGCACAGGTTCGATCCGTTGTACGGTTCAAATGCCATGTACCGGACAGGACCGGTGCAGTTCGTTTGGTTTGCCGGTCGAACCGGCCGATTCGGTTTGATTTTTACATTTGCTGCTGATGTGCTTATTTTGTTTAGTGTGACATCATAACATGTTGAAGGTTTGGATTTATAGCATACTGGATGCAGTGAAATTTGATTTACCTTTAGAATCGGTTTTGAAATATCTGCGTATTAATAAAATTTTTCCTATGGTGGTTGTCCCAGCAGAAATTCCTATCGTCGCAGATGGTGAATTTGCTGTCGGGATGGAGTTCAGTTCCAGAGAAGCTGTTATTAAGGCGATAAAGGAGTATACCATACGACGAAGCGTAGACTACCGAGTATATGAGTCTGAGCCATTGACATTTTATGCCAAGTGTACACAATATAAGTCAGGGTGTGATTGGCTTATCAGGGTTAGCTTGATCAGCAGGAAGTACTGTTGGGTTATAAGGAGGTATAATGGTAGCCACACCTGTACCACAGCCACCATTTCACAGGATCATTCGAAGCTGGACTCTATCACAATTGCAGAAGCAATAAAGCCACTGGTTGAGGCTGACCCCTCCTTAAAGGTAAAATCGGTTATAGCAGAAGTGCAATCAAAGTTCAACTACACCGTCAGTTACCGAAAAGCATGGTTGGCTAAACAAAGGGCAGTAGAAAAAATATTTGGAAGTTGGAAAGCATCGTATGAAGCGTTGCCTATATGGTTTGAGGCCATGTGTCACAAGGAGCCATCAACTGTTGTCCATTTTGAGACTATGCCTGCATATCAAGGCGATGACTTGGTGGATGATATTCGGGTACTGCATCGTGTATTTTGGAGTTATTACCCTTGTATTAGGGCATTCAGACATTGTAAGCCAATTGTCCAGGTGGATGGGACTCACTTGTACGGAAAGTATAAGGGTTGTCGGCTTGTGGCAGTTTCACAGGATGGCAACAACAATATCGTCCCAATTGCGTTTGCTATTGTGGAGTGAGAGACTTATGATGCATGGCATTTTTTCCTTAGTAACCTGCGTCAACATGTTGTAACTCGAGATGGTGTGGGTCTAATATCCGACAGGCACGAGTCCATCAATGCAGCTGTGGAACGCAGTAACGGAGCTTGGTCACCTCCTAGAGTTTTTCATATGTTTTGCATCAGGCATATAGAGTCAAATTTTCTGAGAAAGTTCAAGGCACCGTACCTCCAAAAATTGGTTGTCAACATCGGTAAACATTTACTAAATTTAAGCAAATTATTAATAGATTTTCGTTAAATAAATCTATTGACCTCCATTACTTTGCTTTCTATATGCTGTGATCTACTAGGATATTCGAGGACGGTGGGGGAGTACAAAGTGCGTTACCAGTGGTTACGGGACCGGGGCGAGGCGTACACAAACTGGTTAAACCGAATTCTTCGCGAACAGTACGCATTAGCCTTTGATGGCGAGTACCGATGGGGTCACATGACGACGAATCTAGTGGAGTGCATCAACTCAGTTTTGAAGGGTGCACGCAATCTTCCCATTACTGCTCTTGTGAAGGCAACATTCTACAGGCTAAATGAGTTGTTCACCTGTAAAAGAGCGGAGGCGGAAGCCCGGATCAATGCTGGCCATGTTTTTTCTGATATAGTGACCTCGAAGTTGCATGCAAACCAACTTGCATCAGGAAACATCCAGGTTAGTTGCTTTGACCGCCAGAATCAGGTCTTTGAGGTTCGTGAGATGCCAAGCGGACTGGAGTTTGCAGTCGATCTATGTAGCCTTCGATGTGACTGTGGTGAGTTCCAGGTGGACCGGATCCCCTGCAGACATGTCTTCGCATGTTGTGCCAACCAGCGACTGGATTGGCGACTGTATGTTCATGATGTGTATAAGATGGAACAAGTGCGGTGGGTGTACCGAGCAAGGATTAGGCCACCAGGTAATCTCACTACATGGCTTGCTTACAACGGACCTCGGTTCATACCGAATCCATACCTGAGACGGATAACGAAAGGTCACCCCAGGATGACGCGCTTTCCGAATGAGATGGACACACAGATGTTACATCGTCCTAGGTGATGTACGCTATGTGGTGCTGAGGGACATAGTCATAGCAGATGCCGTCGGTCAGCTGGTTCAGATACCAACAGAGATGCCCCCTAGGTTCACAGTTTTAAGATGATATTGTATAATATAACCTGAATGAGCAAATTGAGGTAACATGACCTACTATATGTAACCTTATAATTAATGACAATCTAGTATTATAACATATCTGTAACATTATATAATATGATGGTTAATATCTGTAGGAGCATATATGTATCATTATATAATATGATGGTTAATATCTATAGCATTATATAATATGATGCTTAATAGAAAAATATCTGTAGGAGCATATTAAGTTCATTGCAACATAAGTTACATAAACATATAATATAATCTTACCATAGTCCAATTCATTATTACATAATGTCCAACACATACAAAGTACTCTATACAAAGTCCAACACATACAAATTAGTCTAAACATTACACAAAGTAATTAGTACATAATGTCCAACAAATACATATAACTCTAAACATAAATCCACAACTACTTTCTCATTGCCCACTTTACATCCTTCACAAAGTTCTTGCATTTCTCGGCCGCTTTTTTGAAGATAGAAGGGGTGAAACGATTAGCGCTCCGACGTGGCGGATCAATCCTCAGATTGTAACCTTTGACGTTGTCATCCGGACTGCATGCCTGACATGTAAACAATTTTGAATAAACAAGCAGATGCAGCACATTACATATTCATTACCAACATAAATACCACAAATCAAGAAGGAAAACCCAATAAGAGATGCCATTTATGCAAACAAAATAAATAAGTAATCTAATATGTAAAGCAAAATAATTAACATAATACCATCGTTACGAGATTTTTCATCCTCGTCGAACTCTTCAATTTCATCCTTCTCATCATCGCCCTCGGCATCCGGGTCATCTACTAGATACGCATCGGTTTCTTGTTCGAGTGCGTTAGTGTCTTCCTCAATTAGCCCCATGTTAAGCTGGTTAGGATTTTGACTATTAAGAACACCGCGTCCACCCTCACTCCTACTAGAGTCGATAGATACGAACCCTCCAGAAGCAACAGATGAGGTATGGCCTGGATACCTCGTATCCAACGAATACCTGCCTGGCATGAACTCAGGCTGATGGCCATATTGTGATTGTGCTGCATCTGCAGCCATGAACCCAAGCAACTGGCTAAAAGAAGTTCCATCACCTGTTTCAAATTGTGACATACCCCAATATTGTTACTGTACTGGTAATGACGGGGTGAACTGTGTCTAAGGTAGATACTGGGTTGAGGACTGAGGTTGTTCTTGTGGAGGCGGATTTGGAGGTGATATATGTTGCTCCTGCTCTTCATTGTCCTCATCCATATCCTAACTACCCTCATCGGTATCCTGATTACCCTCATCCATATCCTCATTGCCCGCATCCATATCATCGTTACCTTCATCATTCTCTTCACCCACAAGATTCGACAAGGCTAAGCGGTCCCTATATTTTAATCGGTACCAGTTCATGTAAGTATCCAATGGATGCTGTGAAGGCATAGGAAGCTCAGAAAGAACGTAGTGATACCTGTTTGTCCAATGCATCACCCAAATTGAATGAGTCGGTGTCGTGGCCCAGTTAAGATTCTTAGGACCAGTCAAAACCTCTCCATGCGCCTTATCCAAATTCTGCTCCTGAGTAGGTACTCCCTGAACGAAACCGAACTGTCGCCTGACCCTATCAGTGGCATGCCACTCGATACATTCAAACGACACCAATGGAACTGTAGCGCTCCAGACAACCGATTGCATGTAGATTTCAGCAAGAATTATGCTCGGATCCACACGATCCACAGCATAGGCAACCCAGACAAACTGGAAAAATAAAGGAAACTCATGATTACAACCCACAATTCAAATAACAATAACAATGACTCATAGTTTTGTCGAATCCCATAACCCCAAAACTAATACTTCCTTAATTAAAACACACCTGGCCTTCCTGAAGTTCATCAAATGCCTTCCTAAAGTGAGCTAGCTTCAGATATCTATATCGTCGGTCACCACGCTCCCAGTTACGCCACCTAATACGATGTCCTCAATTAGCTCAACTAAATCTTAAATATCAAGAAACGGGTACATTGTAACATAATATTACCTGTTTGCTAGTGGAAAACTCCGGGGTTCTCTAGGAAGCAGCGATAGATATGGCAATCGGATCCAAGCCCAACCGAGCAGAAGTGTTAGTGGACCATCTATTTCCTTACAGTTATAACGAGATGCCCTGCATAACGCCCTGTAAAGGTGTGCTAGGCATGCCGAACCCCAACTATACTGTCCAATATTGACAAAATTACGAAGCAAGGGTAGAAATTTCCAGTGCACACCTGCCCCAGACTTATCCCCAAACAGGATCGTCCCGATCAGCAACATAATGTGACACCTCACATACCTAGTAATTAATGACAATCTAGTATTATAACATATCTGTAGCATTATATAATATGATGGTTAATACATCAATAGAAAAATATCTGTAGGAGCATATTAAGCTTTTATGAGACACTATTACATACTCCAGCTGGCTAATACATCAATAAGTTCAGCAACATAATATGACACCTCACATACCTCTGTATACTGATTTCGTCAGTCAATTCTAAATTCTCTTTTAGATTTCGCAGCCAGGTCAGTTTTATGCAGCTTGATCTACAGTCCTACTTTCGAGGTGCAACCCCAAATTGAAGCAAACACTCCGCCTCCATGGCTTCAAAATTACTCATTGTCATCCTTGTGACTGGAAGACCATCTGTGGGAAGACCAAGAATTAGAGCCACATCTTCAAGAGTCACGGCACATTCACCAATGGGAAGGTGAAACGTATGTGTGTCTGGGTACCAACGTTCGATTAGAGCATTTACCAATGCTTTCTGACACTGCACTATCCCAATCTGAGACACATGATAGAACCCAGTAATTCGTAAATGCTCCTCCGCCCTATCGTTGTACTGATCCGGAGGAACTGGGTGGTTACATGTCAACATTCTTAATTTCTACAAAAAAAACATAACAAATTACTAGTCATATAATTAACAAAAACTAACTTACCATCATCAATCATTTTACTGAATCCTTATATAACTAATTCTTTTAACTTCTAAAATTAGTAAATTAATCCTTAAAATTATTCATAACTGCAAAAAAAAAATTCATTACTAATACATTTATTCTTAATGAAAACTCTCTACAATATTACAACATCTTAAATAATATCTAATATTAATTACTCATTTGTTAAACATTTTTTTCTCAATAATAAAAATATTAACAATCAGTATATGCCATCCTTCATATTCTAAAAAATATTAACATTCATATTCTAAAAACTTTAGACATTGTCATAATAAAACCTAACATGGCTTAATTAAAATAATCTTATTAATCATTCAGCATTAACACTTTCTCACAATAACAATAAAAATAACATTAACATTCAAATTTATCGATAACAGTTATAGTTAATTTTTTAAAAAAACATTTAAATATGATTAACTTACACATAATTATACTAAAAATTAATAAAAAATTAAAAAAATAAATAACATTCTCTACTGAATAACCATTCTATTTAGTTCTTTTTTTATTACAACCGAAAACTTTCCATCAATAATAATAACGTCACTACAAAAAAAAGGGTTAAAATGGCGGTTTTTTAAGGTAATTACGGCGGTTACAACCGCCATTATTGCCGAAAATGGCGTCTCCAAGAAACGCCGGAATTCTGGGCGCCATTCTGGTTATTACGGCGGTTTTCTGAAAACCGCCGTAATAACCAGTAGATAATACGGCGGTTTTTTGGCGGTTAAAATGGCGGTTTTTAACCGCCATTTTAACCAAATAAAATGGCGGTTTTGTTGTTGTTTAAAATGGCGGTTTGTAACCGCCATTTTTACCTGGGTTTAATGGCATCCTCCTCGTTTAAAATGGCGGTTTGTAACCGCCTTTTTACCTGGGTTTAATGGCATCCTCTTCGTTTAAAATGGCGTTTATAACCGCCGTTTTTACCTGTATTTAATGGCATCCTTTTCGTTTAAAATAGCATTTTTTAACTGCCGTTTTTACCGGATAAAAATGATATTTTTTTTATCTTTTAAAAATGCAGTTTTTACTATTATTTTTATCTTGCTAAATAAATAATTTTTTTATTAAAATTCCACAATAACAAAATCATAATCCATAGACAAAATATTATATAACTCAAAGTATTAATCATAATATATGATTTTTTAGTATTACAAATAAAAAATAATAACTCCTATACAAAGTATCAAACTAAGAAATATTATTAGTTCTATTACATTGGGAGTTTTCCTAGAGATGCTCAACAAATTTGCTACAGATCATTCCAACATTTTCATTGTTCATATCCGTGTAAATAAATATTACCTGCAAAAGAAAATTGAACGTTAGAAATAAATAGTTGCTCAAATAAATAGCAAACTACCAGCATTTTGAAGAATTAAAAACTAAACCAACAGTCTCACAAGAGGGACTAGATATTAAAAAATTTATTCATTAAATATATATATATATATTCTGTAAGGTAAGGCATCGATGAATAAGTATGGAATGAAGATAAGGAGAAATAGTGTCTTTACATGGTAACTAACTGAGCTACATTAGCATGCTGCTTTACTAATTTACAAAAGGCATCTATACTCAAAATCAAAGACGCTTCCTTTTCCTGCAAGTAAATGACAAAGCATAAGCACCTGATAATTTACCATAATGAACAATTCAAGGTCAAATATGAATGAGACCACCAGAAACCTAAGCAATAAAGAGAAAGAACCTTCTCAGAGCTAGATGACCGAAACTCTTCCCAAAATCTCTTGAAGTCCAATTCCAGTTCATGTTTATCCCTGATTTAAAGCTAGAAAAGGTCATAATCATATGTAACATTAAAAGTGAAGCATGTGATGTAATAATTTAAAATTGAAAATAAAAAATAAAAAACTTGAGAATCAGTTCTCACCAAATATTATACATCAATTACAAGAATTTGAAATTAGAGGCACTAAATGAAAGAACATGAGTTCATATCTTATTCTTATCTTTTTAGTAAATGTGCTTTCCTCCAATAATATAATCCCACCTACTTCCTTCTTTTTGCTTCTACTATTCTAGCTCCATTATTACTTTCAATCATAAATTTAAGGTTCAGTTATTTAATTGAAGTCTGGTTTAATTTGAATATGATTTTCTAAATTTCTAAAGTTTACTAGAAATGAACATTAAAGCACGAAATGAAGAAGGTTATTATTATTACATAGATATTGTTGTTACCAGGTAGTGATGAAGAAAAATCCAGCATGGGAGGCTAAGAGTTGGCAGAAGGGGATTCAGGATCCAACTGAAGTAAGGTTGGCGATGATTTACTAACTGCGATTAAGAGATAAGTATGCTCCATAACCATGGCCATTGCTAGCACAACAAAAGCACAAGCAGCACATACCAATGGCGTTGTGTTCATCCATGTCACCTGCCATATCATTAATTATATATTAATTAAGAGATTTAAGTAATTAATATATATGATTATTATGTACCTGAGAACGTGTGGCTTCTGCTATGAGGCAGAGAGTGAAGGAGGAGAGTCCCAATAGGATTGTGACAAGTACGAGGAACACACCAGTTTTGCTGCTCATCAAACATGTCTTCCCTGTGTTTGGTTCGAGATCAGCATGTGTAACTGCCATTCTTGAATTGAATTCTGTCTTAAAAGAGATGGATTTGTATAAAGAGATGGTACAAGAAACATGAGCTAAAAAATAGAACCATCATTTTTCATTAAGGAACGATCAATTAATAAATTGTGAACATAAACATAAATAAAAGAAACAGAGCCATAATGAAAGAAAAGAGAAACATTAACATTATAAGATTGTGCCAAAAAAAAAAGAGACTAATTGTTCATTAGAAATAAATTAATCAAAGGAGAAAGTAAGAGTGTTGAATTAATCAAAACCATCTTTTCGGAGTTCTTCCAACACATTTCTCATTTTGAATGCTTCTTCATAGTAATTATCCTTTAAAATACAAAGGAGAAAGTAAGAGTGCTGAATTACATAGAAAATAAATACCACTTAACACATTCAATTTAACTCCAAAGAAAACTTACTTGATTCATGTCTATGGTCTGCAAGGCTTCACCACGAGTGAATATAATGGCATGGTTTTGATTTTCAGGTTTCCCTTCACCAATCACAACTGGTAAACCCGAAAGCTTGATGCGATATACTTCCTGTTAATTCAACATAAAACCATTTTCTTATTTGTGAAGACTACCTTCTCCTTCACTGATTTGTTGACAGTAAAATTGGTGTCTATGTTGACAAATCTCTGTCCTCTTTCTTTGGTGTTGAGACGAAGATTTTCCATGACTCTAGAGAAAGCAAAACCAGATCAACATCATAATGTAGCACTTATTGTGATGTTTAATATATATAAAGTTTTGAACATAGAAATGGCCATCAAGCATACATCTTGTAAGATAATTTCTACAATATCCTGCAAAACATTGACTATTTGGGGCTTCAGTGTCTCGAGTTTGTCGTCTTCAGCTCGCTGCTAATGAGAATGAAAAGCCAGTGTTATAAAGACTTCAAAGGGTCTATATAGGAAACTGAGATATTCTGAGAGGAAAGAGTTACCAATAGAGTTAGGAATTTCTCCAATTTCTCACTAAGTGAAGGCAAACCACTCATCTTGAATTCCTTGACAAATGTGTGTTCTTGTATGCTCCATTCAACTTTATCACAAATATGGCTTACAATCCTATCACAATACATGGAAGACCTTGAATAATCAAGAGGATTCCGGTAAAAGCAGAAAGAAAGTTATTGTTTGGTTTATGTTTTCACAATTTGAGAAGAAAAAAGTTGCAAACAATAAAATCATGTTTTCTGATTTCGCAAAATCCTAACAGAGAATACTAAAAATGAAATCAGGAAATAAAAATAGAAACTAAATATGTAAGCATGTGAGATAGTGATATCTTTTTTTTCCTTACATCTTATCTTCCTCATCTTGCAGGAGGTTATAAATGATATCCTTGAGAGTTTCATAGCATTCGACGACTGCTGAATACATGTAGCTATCATTCAAGCTAATAAAAGAATTTGTTGATATGTCTGAAAAAGATATATATCGTATACAACAATGATTAAATAAATGCATAGACAAAAAAAAAAGATTTTCAGTTCAGCATTATTTTCTCTTCAAATCAAACAGCTTTAAAACTTAAAAGTACCTGCTGATATATGTAACAAAACCTGGAAGGCAAGCAGCTTCCTTGAGCGGTTCCCGGTATGCAAATGCCGCCCCATCTTCCGATGGATCAACACCGTAGAACATCGGCACAACCTTCTGACCCTTGCTGCTCTGACACTCCATTATCTTCTCCAATTCCTTCAACCACCACGTCGAATTTCCATAGCTTTTGGAGAAAACCACGATTGAAATTCTAGAATCTTCGATTGCCTTGGAACAAAAAGGATAAGCATTTAAGCAATTCATCAAACACGTGCTATGCGAATCAGTAAATCACCAACCAAAAGCATATTTACAAATCAAAACCGCGAAATGAATGCAAATTTGTATACATGCATGTAAGAAAAAAATCGAAGGAATTTCATGAAGACCTTAACCCCAATTTCTGCTAACAAAGAGAAAATCAAAACCTAGCATTAAAGATATAGAAGTAGTAACAATTAGCAAATACAAAATATGAGTAATTAAAAGAAGAGAATGTGGATTTGTAAATAAACCTAGTTCAACGAAAATGGAGAAGGAGAAGCTTCACAGAGCACAACACGATAGAGCAGGAAACTCTGATGGAGGAGATCACAGCTGGAAGAAAAGCGTTGATGGAGGAGCTTGCCACCAGAGGAGAGCGTCGTGGATGAGATCGCAAATCTCACGCTGCGATGGAGTTTCTTCCTAGTTCTCACGTTGCCAGTTTCGATAGATTGAGTAGCACAGCGTTTATTAGTAAAATAAGAGTTAGGCCCTAATATAAAAACCTGAGATATTGGCGTTTAAAACCGCCAAATTCACTAAAAAACCGCCGCTTTCCACCGGTAAATTATGGCAGCCACACAAACCACCTCAATTTATAAATATAACGGCAGTATTTTAAAAATGCCATTTTATTGATGCCATTTTATATCAGTTTTTTTGTAGTGCGTGTTCCTAATAATAATAATATTTCTAATTAAAAATATGTAAAAAAAATTAGAAAAATCTAACAAATATTGAAAAATTAGTCATAATCATTGTATTTTTATATTCTTCAACTACATTTCTAACGACAACCATAATAATTAAATTCTTAATATTAATAATTATAAATATAAAAAACTTATAAAATTTAAAAAAATTTATAAAAAACTTACATAATCAAAATCACTGAGATAATGAATAATTTAAGCTCAGATCGATTAACATCTTTAACTTTATATTTTTTGGGCATGATTATTTCTCCTTCACCATGCAAAACTCAGCTTCACATAAAGGAAGAAGAAAGTGTGAGAGTGAACTGTGAGAGATGTGTTTTGTTTTCGGATGGTAAGAGAGGGTTAAAGGTGTTTATTTGTTTTTTAGGGGCACCGTTCAGGGATAAACAAGAGAGCGACGCGTGTTGAGTGTGGCACTAAACTCGGACCGTGCGATTGGTTTGATTGGAAATTGGGCGGTCCGTAAACTTCATGAAACTCGAAGGGTCGGAGTTGGGAACTGGCGTGAACCAAATGCAAGCTACTCGGACCGTGCGTGTTGTGATTGGAACTCGGAGGGTCTGAGTTGTTCCCCTGACACCACCATTTTGTGAAGCACTCCCCACCCCCATATTCGAGTCCTACATCTTCAATGGTTCCATATGTAAATTAAAAAGCGGTATAAACTATATAATCAATTAACCTTTCATGAAACTACTTATTATATAAATATTTTATATTGACAATTTATACATATTAATTCGTCCATAATTTTATTTTAAAAAAAAAATTGTTGAATAAAGTTTGAAAATTATAATAATAATGATGTTTAGATTTTTAGTATTGTGAAGTTACTTGTTGTATGCTCATTTTGACGAACTAAATTAATGAAATCTAATAACTTGTTCACACCAAGCTCTTAGTTATTTGAGGTAGTGTTTGTTTTTACAGATAAGACATAATGATATAAATACATATACATATATATATATATATATAGTTATTATTAAGACATAAAATTAAAAAAGATACGATTACACATTAATACCCATAAAATATATGTAATTTGTGTCTTTTCAAAAAGGTAAGATATAAATTTGTTACTTAAGACACAAATAAAGATAGAGATGCAATTAATAAATTTTTTTCATATATCAAGGGTAAAATAAATTTTTTAAAATAATATGTATTCTATCTATTATAATTGACAAACACAATACTTTTTAACAGTATCTTTATGAATGTGTGCTTGTCTCAATATTTATATCTTCGTCTTTTTAGTGCACATAACAAATTTAACATGAATCGTTATTTAACACATATTCTCCAATACATCTAAAGATTTTTATCAAGTTTAATTAAATTAATCTAAATTTAATAAAAATTATTCACAAAACATATATATAAATCACACATTTTTTTATAATTTTTTTGTTTATTTTTTTATTATTATTCTTTTATTACTGTTGTATTTTCTTTTTTCTTTTTTTCTTTCTTCATTTTTTGTTTCTTTTTTTATTTGAATTTTTTTATTTTTATTCTTATTAATAAAATAAAAAAATTTATAAAAAATAAAGAGACAATGACAAAAAAAAGAAAAAGAGAATTTTAAATTATATAGAATCTATTAAAAAAATAGCATCGATATTTTTTAACTATTATACAAAAGAATTTTTAATTTTGACACATGAATTTTTTAACCGTGACAAACAAAAAGAATTGTGAGAAAATAAAACAAGAAAGAGAATATGAAGAAGAAAAAGAAAAAGAAAATGATGATGATGAAGAAGATAACGAAAAAAAAAATTTTAATTGTGCATAATTTATCAAAAAAATAGTATTAAAATTTTTTAACAGTGACATAAGAAGTTTCTTTATTTTGACACATAAATTTTTTAACTATGACAGATTTTTTAAAATTTCTTGTGTCATTTACCAAAAATTACCGTTTTCAATAAATTTCTTATATTATTCTCTAAAATTCTGTATCATTTACAACTAAATTATGTATTTTTGTTATCGTTAAATTATTGTATGATATTAAACTAAGAAAAAAAAATATGATGATGACGATGATAAAGGAGGAGGAGGAAGGAAAAAAAAGAAAAAAAGAAGAAGAAAGATGTGGTGGGGGAGAAAGATGGACGTACAATGATGTTAAAAAAGTGTATATATAAAGTTAACTTGGTTAAACGTAATTAAAAAAATTTGATTGTTTAAAATTTATCAATTTTATTTAGTATTGACCATGCAAAATTATACTTTAAAAAAGAGAAAGGTAAGATTAAACATGATTAAATAAAGGTGTCAATTATAAAAACACAAACCTCAAACACCTTCTCGCTGCTATACCATTGAATTTGGATGTATTTTATGATTCTCGGATAGTTTTATTTATTTATTTATTTATTTATTAGTATAAAAAAGAGGGCTAATGCCCCCAAAAGACAAAAACAGGAGTTTACAATTCAGCAATTAAACGGGGACTACTTACCTCTTATATCATTAACTAAAAGAGCTTTTATCCCTATTGGGAGAAGATCAATAAAGTAATACCCAAGTTCCATCTTCAAACTTTCTATTGCCAATCAGTTCGCACTTTTGTTTTCTTTCCTGTAAGTATATGTAATTTTGACTTCCCAATCTTTTTGAAATCATCTTTCAATTCTTTTTATACCAGTATTAGGGTGTTCTCTTTAGTTTTTCTTTCTTGGCAAAATCTCAAATGCTCATGGAGTCCATTTCCAATATCAAATGTGTAACTCCCAAATTTCAGGTTGTTCTCAGCGTGTTGCAAACTCCCCAAACTTCTGCCAGAAAAGCGGCACAACATTTCAAATTCGCCATGAACCCCGCTAGCCATCTTCTATGACTATCTCTCAGCAAATCTCCACATCCTGCCAAACCTGAATTTTCGTTCGATGACCCATCTGAATTCACCTTTATCCAAATTTTTAAGGGGCTTTCCAAGCAACTTGAATCTTTGTTTTTGCCCTCATTTGTTTCATAAGATCTTGCTTCTTGAAAGCTTCAGCTATTTCTGTTACAAACTGAGTAATAATTTTCTTTGCTGCTTGAAGTCTTTTAAAAGAGGATAAAAAATTTTTTATTTTTCTATCGCCAGGTCCACCAACATCCCATCTTAAAAATAGATTTTTACGGGATTTGGAGATTTTGACCTAGCTCAGTTGTGAGATTCCATCTCAACCAGGGTTCGAAGGGAGCTCGAAAAAAAGTTTTAGATTTTTGCAGGGTTGATGAGTTGTGCCCACATGCAAGACGCTCCCGGACAATCTCTCAAAACATGGATTATGATTTCTAGGGTTCTTTGACGAAGGTGGCAATCTAGACAAGCTCCAAAGATTCTGTTCTTCCTTATAGAAGTCATCAATTTCTTGTGTGAGGTAAGCCACATAAACATCTTAATTCTTTGTGTTCCTTGCTATTGCCAGATTATCTCCCATATGTGATCTGTAATTTCGATACGATTAGTTAGGCAGTAGCATGCAATAGAGACAGAAAATTCTCCTGATGGGGTTAAATTCCATGTAGGCCTATCCCTCCCTAAATCTTCTCTCTGGGGTGAATAGCTGCTATTTTCTTTATAGTATCATTAGTGAAGAATTACTCCAGCCAAGTTATGTTCCATTCACCATTTTTGTCTGTTGTTTCTGCTACGGCAAAGTTTAAAAAACTATCTTCAATTACTTTTTGGACTTTGTCGATAAGCCTTCCCTTACCTTTAACCCAGTTATCAGTCCATATCATAGTGCTTATGTCATCACCAATAGAAAAGGAGATGCTTTTCTTAAAGGTACTCCAGACTCTAGCAAGATTTTTTCATAATGGAGAATCTGAAGCCGTGCAGATAATATTCTGGACAATGTGTTGATTTCTTCCGTATTTGCTTCTTAAAATTTTTACCCAAAGATTGTTTTATTTTGTGCAGACTCTCTAGAAGATTTTGTGCAAAAAAGCCTCATTCATTACTGACATGTTTCTAAAGTCCCATGCCATCCAATTTTTTTTTTATTTGCAAAGTAATTCCCAGCTAGTAGCATGCATCTTTCTTCGATCAATTTTTTTTTCAGATAAAGTTCCTTTATAATTTCTCTATTTCTTTATAAATACCTTGAGCGACTTGGCTGTACAGCATATCAAAGTTTAGAATTGGACTGATAGTGGATTGAGCTAAAGTTACTCTTTGCCAAAGAAAGGCATTTTGCTTTCCATCCACCGATTCTGGCCTTCACTCTATCTATGGTGCTTTTATAATTTTCTTTCTTCCTTTTGTTATCTGTGAGCATAGCCCCTAAGTATCTTTTCAAGCTGGAGTTTCCTTTGTAGCCACACATGTTGATGATTAAAACTCTATCTCTGTTATCCACATTCTTTGAAGAAACTATTGAAGTTTTATTTGGATTTACTTTCAATCCCGACGCCTTTCCAAAAGAGTTGAAGGTCTCCATAATGGTGTCCATTTTTTCTACAGATGCTTCTGCAAACAAAAGGATGTCGTTAGTAAATAAAAGATGAGAAATGTTTGGTCCATCTCTCGCCACTTTTATAGTTATTCAGCTTCCTGTTTCAACCTTCTCCTCTATGATATGAGAGAGCTTGTCTATGGCTATCACAAAAAAATAGAAGGATAGGGGATCCCCCTATCTTAGTCCCCGAGAAAGATTGATGGTACCATTTTTTCCTCCATTTCATAGTAGCTTGTATGTGATTGAACTGATGCATGCCTCAATAATTCTTTTAGCTTTCACATCTACTCCGAACTCTTCTAGGCACTGAAGAATGAACTTCCATTTAAAATGATTGTATGCCTTCTCAAAATATATTTTGATAGTCATATACTTTTTCTTACATCTCATCTTCCTTAAATCATGTGTCACTTTCTTTGCTATGATTATGTTGCCGTGAATGATTCTGCCGGGTATAAAACTGGATTGGTCGAAAAATTTGCGATCCACAAGGAAAGGTTTGATTCTGGCCATTAAAATCTTCGTAATAATCTTATAGATCACATTGCATAAAGCAATTGGCCTATATTGGTTGATAAATTCTGGTTGTCTTATTTTTGGAATAAGGATGATAAAGGTCTGATTGATGGCTCCCATCTCCTACGAATTTTTCTAAATATACCTAATAAAAGCATATAGGGACTCTTGGATAGTATTCCAGTTATCTTTGTAGAAATAAGCTGGATACCCATCCTTTCTCGGGGCCTTTAGCGAATCGATGTTAAACAAAGCTGCTTTAATATCTTCAAGATTTAGACCTTTTGAAATAGATCTCTTATCTTGGTTGCTCAATTCATGGTAAGTAGTGCTGGTTCTGAAACAAGGGCTGTAAAAATAATCTTCCATATAAAGCTTTAAGTAGTAAGTTATTGCTGAATTTTTTTAAGTTCCTCCTGATCTTCACTCCAGCAATCGATTTTCAATCTCAGCTTCAAAATTCTATTCGTCTTTCTTCTTATGGCTATTTTTGTGTGAAAATATTTTGTGTTACAATCTCCATCTATTATCCACAAATACAATTGTTTGGATTTCTGCATCCATAGAATTTCTTCTTGCTCAAGGATTTGCTCTAACTCCCGATTTAATTCTCTCTCCAAATATTTCAAAAAAGAGTTCCTGCCATATGATTATGTTCTTTGAATTCTATAATTCTTCCTAGGAACTTTCTCTTTCTCTTGAAGACATTACCAAAAACCTCCCTATTCCACTTCTTGAGAGCTGTAATGAGAGATGAGAGCGCTCTAGAGAATAAGGAGTCCTTCGGCCACAAATTGCTTATGAAATCATTAAAAGTGAGGTGAGTTTTCCATATAATTTTAATCTAGAAGGGTTTCTATCAACACTGGCTCCTCCCTTTTTTCTCCCTCATCAGCAATCTCATTAAAATTTTCAACCACAAGCCAAGCTCTTGCAATATTTTCAGCAACTATTTTAAGACTTTTTCACAACGTTCTTCTCACTCTCTCTTGGAGACTAACTTACACAATTGTGAGATCCCAAACTTTATTTTGCTGGTCTCTTATCTCCATATGAATAAACTGGTGATGTGATATTAAAACATCAATCCTGATAGAAGGCTGGTTCCAAAGAACCCATATACTCCCCACATAACCCTCGGCCTCTTCGATATGGTAGAAATTATACTGCATATCTCTAATGACTTCTTTTACTCTATATCTACTGTACTTAGTTTCGTAGAGAAGAGTAATAGTAGGCTTGTGTTGCCTTTTAATTTCTTTTAGGGTGCGAATGGTAGCAATATTCGCAGCTCCTCTAATGTTCCAAGCTACTATCTTCATGATAAAATCTAGATAAGAAAGAAACAAAGTACATGGTAAAATCTTACTAGCTGAGAACCTTAAGTCCACGCAATAATCAAGAGCATTGCATTTCCTCCACTTGATGTGGAGGTTTTCCTGCTTGCTGTTCTCTTGCTTGGCCTTCATCATTTTCAAACTGCTGCATAGCTTCATCTAAAGCAGTGAAACTTATGGAGCCAAAATCCATATTAATGGGGTTAGGGGGTTCCTCATGTGTGGGGTCAGGGGGGTATAGTCTCAGAAATTTCAGAAGTGAGAGTTGGGCTAGGAGAGATTTGGCTAGCCCAATTCTCTTGGTAGTATAAGGGGATATTTGGTTCTAAATGGGTGGCTTGTTGATCATTGGAGTTCTGCGAAAGTTGGGCCAAGTTTTTATCTTGTGAGTTATTTTCTAGTTGTGTGGTTAGAGAAGAGAATTTTTTGTTAGGATGTTTATTAGTTTGTTCTGGTTGGTTTGCAAAAGCTGTTTTTTTAATGGAATGTTTTGGGTAGAAGGGAGTGTCACTATTTTTGGGTCGAGTTGGATTTTTGGTGCATGACTAAGTCTATTATTAGTTTCTGATTTGTTGCTCTTATTTTGAACAGTTTGGGCAGGACTAATTTTTTTCTCTGTCTGCTGATGCTGGTTCTCCTGAGCGTCATCTTCACTCTGTACTATCTCTGTATTGGCCAACACTGCAAAACGAGAGGTTTGTCTTTCCACTTCTACAATTTTTTTCTTTTCTTTTGCAATACCTCCATTACTTGTACCTTCTCTCCATTTTTTCTTTCCATGTTGAATTCTTTGGACCAACATCAATAGGCCAAAGTTTTCTATGCACTCATCCATGATATTTTTGTCCTTGTCTTTTGAAGTATTTTCTATTTTACCCTTATCTTCAACCTCCTGGGGTGTCTGTTGAACTTCTTTCTGTACAGCCTTTATATTTTATTTTTTTGAGCAGCTAGACTTTTCATGTCCTATCTTTTCATATTGAAAACAAACTTGGTGAATCCTCTCATATTCTACTTGATGACTATTTTCATTTCTCTGATATTGAGCAACCAACAGCTTTGTCAAATTCATCTCCACACAGATCCTAGCAAACATTTTTCTTGAGACTTCTGCAGTATTATTGTCTATTTTTAAGGTCCTCCCCACAATATTTTCAATCTTTTCAAGAATAGCTCTGTAATAGTATTCTATTGCTAATTCAGGTAGTCGAATCCAAGCAGCAATAATGTAAATGGAGGCTTTATAAGGGTTGAATTCTAGTTTTTAAAACCTGATTGTCAAGTTGTGATAAAGTATTTTCCAAGGTCCTTTAGTGAGTGCAAAGTCCAGGTCCTCTGAGTTGAAAAACTTGACCAAGAAAAAATCGTTTTCCAAATCTATCACATGAATGCTCCCCTTTTTTCCCCACATAACTTTCAGATGCCGTTTAAGGGCTAACAGGGAGATCTTTCGCCCCAGAAGCTTGACAATGAGGGTGTCCCACCACTCCTTCCTGAGCTCCCTTTTCACTCCTTCCTTTATGACTAAATTGTATATTCTATTCGGCAGCTTTTTGACTATTATTTCTGTGTCTTTCTTCCATATCTGTGTCTTCACCACCATTAGTCTTTGGTTCCTGCTCCCTTTGTGTGTGCCCTCCTCTAGTGCTCTTCCTCATTCGAACAGTATCTGCAAAAGAGTTTGGCTTTGAGGCTCCAACTTCGACCAACCTCTCCACCTTCAGTTGGGCCTGTTCTGTACTTTTTTGTTGTCATTTTTCCTATCTCCTCCTCAACCATCCAATCCTTCATTCTTGGTAGAAGGGCAGTGTCTCCTATGAACTCCTTTCCTCCTTCCTCAGTTGATTTCTTTACTTTTTCTAACCTTTTCGTGCGGTCCCCTCTCCACGTTCTGGCTATCTCTTGGGGTGTGAACTCTAGAGGCTCCTCCTCTCACGTAGCCTCCTCTCATGGAGGTCAAGAAAAGCTTGCGGTCAAGTGTGTAAGGCTCAGAGAGAGAGAATTACCAAAATGGTCCTAAAATAAAATTCTTTGATGGGATGATTATCAAAAACTTTTCAAGTGGTTTTATGATCCTACAATCTAGGGCAAAAAGGCATGTGCATTATCCATAACTAACAGCCCATTTGGTTACTGTCCATATCTATCAAAAACATGGATATGGTAACACACGTTTAATGTTTGTTTTGTAAGACACAAAAAAATAGAGAAATACAGACACACATAAAACTACATGAAATATGTGTATTTTGTGTCTTTCCTAAATGATGAGACATATTTTTAACCTGAGACAAAAATTGAATTATTATTTTAGACGAGTTTACCTATAATATTTTTTGAAAATTTCACATTTTCCTATGTCATTTGACCTTTTCATTCTCTTTTTCTCCCCGTCAGTGCCTTAATCACCCCTCTCTCTCTCTCTCTCTCTCTCTCTCTCTCTCTCTCTCTCTCTCTCTCTCTCTCTCTCTCTCTCTCTCTCTCTCTCTCTCTCTCTCTCTCTCTCTCTCTCTCTCTCTCTGAACATTGTCTCGCCTCCAACCTCCCTCAGCCTCCTCGCTGCCATTGCTACCTACATCCCTTACTTGGAACTCCACCGTTTCAACCTCTCCTCTCACCATTGTGTCATCTCTCCTCTGTCTCTTGCCTCTACATCTCGGCGTCTCTCCTTTCCTCGTTGTCACAGGTCTCACAGCATCACCCTTCCCTCACTGTTGTGGACTCGCCATCAATGTGAATACTGCAAGTGTCCGTTGCTCTAACTGTTTCACACTTTACCTCGAGTTTTTTTTTTTTGGATAATAATATTTTAAATGCGGATTTGGTTATTTGGGTTTAGTTTAACTGTTATTTTTTGACACTGAATTTGTTGTAATTAGATTAGTGTTAATGTGAGTATCTTTATTCTGTTGTTGTTTCGTTTCTATCTCCTTGTGCTTCTTTGCTTATCTATCTTCATTTTAATTTTTTTCCAAAATATATATTATAAATCTTGTTTTGTTATGAAATTTATTAGATAAATGTTCTGGTTATACCATTAATTTTATTTTTATTTTTTTAAAAAATAAGATTAGATCTGAAATTACTATGAGAAACAAGATTGGAAGAGTTGAAAGTGATGAAGATGATAATGACACTTTTTATGCTATGAAGGATAAAATAGATATTTTCAAAATCTATGTTTTGTCCATCATAACTACTAGACACAATTTTTTTATCATGTCTTTATGCATATATTTATGTCTTTGTGTCTCTAACTCTGTGTCTGTGTCTTAATTTATAAGAGATATCAAATAAATACATCCTAATAAACTAATAGTAGTCAAGTTCTTACAATGCCACAATAAATAACAAGCTATTATAAACACTATAGGGCCAATGAATACCATAAATGATATGAAGGTATTCATTAGTTAGAATTAATTCTCAACTAACTTTGCATAAAAATAACTGTTATAAATCTTTTTCAAAATGTAAACCCCATTCTAATTATAATTATTTCACTTTTAGGATAAATTCTAATGTAGTGAGAATCGCATCTAGAACAATAACTAATTTCTATTAGATAGCTTCCTCACATCAAGTTTTATTACCTCATTGATTTCTGTTTATCAATTAAATTAACCAAAAGATGCATTAACCTTTTATACCAACTTGTTAAGATTTAGCCCCCTTTTTTCTTTGGATGTGGAAATTTAGCCTCTCAAACGATGAGACACGAGTTTGGAATCAGCAGCTCGCTAATAGCCGGTATTTCTTGAGCCTGTTTTTTACTGACACTTATTTTATACATCCTAATGGATAATTAGTGGGCCCATTGGTTATTTTGTGATACTCATGTTAATGGGATGAACGTTAGAAATCATTTTATTTTGGATTTCGTTTCGTTCTTTTTCTAACCAAAAAAAAAAAAAGAAAAAAAAGGAATGATAGTGATAGAAATTTAAATAGGTTAGATTTGCAAAATTAGAGTATTACTCCTATGTAGCAACAACAAACAAACTTGAAGAAACTAATACCCCTCAAGTCAGCATCAAATTAAATAGATTAAACGTTTTTTTTTTTGCAATTAGATTAAACGTGTTTCAATAACCTCAAGTGAAATGCCTACTTGCCTTATTTTTTTTGGTGGCCTGCTTGGTATCCGGAGCTTCGTCCCCCGACTAATCCAGATACAACCTGGGTCGCGCATTCGGCTGTGATGAGTAGGCTCCCAAAGGGAACAATTGCATACACTAGCCCTCCAAGGTAAATCCGAACCGCTTACCTCTGGGACCAACTCCTTTTTCTTTTTTGGGGTCTGGCCGTCTGGAGAAGGTGGACTTGTTTGAGATGGTCCGAATAAACTTTTGGACTCGTATGCCCCAAGACCCAAGCTTACCAAGTTGTTCTATTCGGATACAATTCATCACAGGCAATCACGGAGGCTAAGTAAACTGAACTATGTTGCAGCCTGGACCCAAGCAAAGGGACTTGAACTAGAAACCTCTAAATTGAAATATTGCTCTGCAACTGCAACTCTTCACTATTATCCATCTTCAACTTGTTTATCACACACTTCTTACACTACTACCCTAAGATGAAAAAAAGTCTTAACAAAAATAGCAGCAACATTTCTCTAATAAGTTTGCTCAATATGGTATAATCAAACTCTCCCGACCAAATAAAAAAAAAAAAAAGAAGAGAAAACACACACACACACACAATGTCTCGTTTTATTTCCCTCTAATGGGAAGATTGAGGTAATCAACTAATCTTGATGCTCATTGAAGGAGGAAAAATTAGAGTAAAAGAGCTAGAGTGTTGAGCTTAACATAGTCACAGATCCAACAAGGACGAGATTTTCTGTTCCTTTCCAGCCATTGCCTGTGTACTCATATTCCAACATTATACTTTACATACACCAACTTATGTAGGTCATAAAGAAATGAGTAAAACAATCCACTTTAATAGGGAAGACAAACCATTCTAACAAAAAGAAAAACTTGTAACAGATATGTGTGGAGTTAACCACAAACCTTCCAAGTTCCACCATTCAAAGGGAAAAGAAGTGACTCCATCCCAAACAAACACAATGCATTAGAATCCAGTACGAATTGGGAATCACCAGAATACTGATAACATAATACAGCTATATTTGAACATTAAGGTGATAATAAAAGGCTTATAACCATGATAAGGATATGGTAATGAAATCTAAGATAAGCAACCAACATACACCGTGGAGCAAATTTTCATGTCCAACACATCATCTTTGACTTATGGGGACCATCTAAGCAGTAAACGCTTCAGATTCAAAGCGCCACACATACTAGCACCAATTATAAATGACAAGATGAGATTAAGATAGAGATGAAGACAAACTCAACACATTGATAAACAATATCAAGCATATAGAAAATCTAGAAAATATTGACATACTTGGTGACAACAATACCTAAAGAGACCTGAAAGATGCACCGTCCATTGCAGCCAAGGAGATACCAATGAGCAGTGCTATATGAAGATGCCGAGTTCTCACAGACACTTTGATCAATTCTATTTTGCAATAGCTTTAATATGAGAAAATATATTAAATTAGAGGTACTAAAGACTTAAAATTTATGACTTCACATTTTCAGAAAGTACCATTTATCCTTGAATGAGATAGCACTAACAGAAACAATATATTTGTTGTCAACCAAAATCTTATTATCATATCTTCGCAAGTGACTTTAGTGTAATAAGATGTGACCTAAAGACCATATTCAGCATAATTGAAGCGGTATGGTTACAAGAGAGGAAAAAAATAACTTTACATGTCTATATTTTGCATGTGAGAGATAACTTTATATTGAGTCTATACCTTTAAAACTTTCATAGATAATATCCCAAGCAATTGAGATCAGAAGAAACAGGTTAACAATCAATCAAATGATAATTACAGCTAATGCTTCAGTTCAAGTTCATTAAGCCTAACAAATTACCTTGATGAAGCCTAGAGAACCAGGTCACTCTGCAAATGAGAAGTGATTTTAATCTCAGGAGAAACCAGAGAGGAAGATAAAAGGAATGTAGTCTTGAATCCTTAGACTAGACTTTATAGCATGTAAATTCACATTTCATACTATGAACATTCTACTCACTTCACATATTAGGTCATTTTGTTTTCTCAAATAAAGAAATGATGTGGTGTATTGACAGATGTACCAGCTGTTGAACTCTCCACTTTCTCCATATCAAATGTCCCAACTTTATAAGGTTCCATAACCTGGCAAGTTTGTTTCTATCCCCTTCTCTATTCTCCGGCTTCAACCAATCATATTTAACAATCACTTCTTTATTTCATATATTCTCATAGATGTCTCTATAACCATATCAAATTTACAATATTATCCTCTGTCAGCAACATCAATATCTTCATAAACTATACTGATATAAACAGATCACCAAAAAAAAATTGGGATCCCTGTAAAAAAAATGTTATTACTACACTAATGTCCTTCCTCTAACCGTGGGAGTCATCTGGTTGCAATATTCCACGTATTTCCCGCATTAATAACTTCGAACTATTAGCAATCCGTATGCTTTCAGAAATGATATGACTACATAACTCATGCCTCCGAGCTGGTCTAAATGATCTTAATTCAAAAAGAGGGTCTGTTATAACTTTCCTACTATACAACTCCCTTGCTGGATGGACATGTTTCCACCAGAAATCAGATAGTGCCAGTTCCATCACATTCCAGTACTCAGCATCATGATGTAACCTGAACAAACTACTGCCATTAGGAGTCCATACATAAAAATCCATCCAATCCCTCCCGAGAATCTCCATTAATCCCTGAGCTTGAGGAATATAGCGAATTGGAATTCGAGACCAAGGGAAAGCTTTACTCATGTCTCCATTGAGATAAGGACACTTTATCTCTAGAACCCCATGAGAAGACAACTCAAATACCTTTCTGTCAAGTACACCATCTGGTGAAGCAGCTAGCCAGTCATTTTCAGTGTTAGCACCATACACCTGAAGTTCAGGAAACAATACAGTATTACCACTTATCAGCTTGTATCTTTCAAGTGCTTCCTCCTCTTTGATATTGTTCCAACAGGTAGCGATGTTTCCTGAGAATGGTTCAATAGCACCGATCTTCTCTAGCCACAACTGGCACCTTTGCCTACGCCAAAATCCAATAGCAGCAGCGAAAGTGCTAGCTGTCAGTTTGTGTTTTCTAAGTGTTTGCCAGTTTTTAAACCGGTGTTGAAGACTCGGTGCTTGAAGGAAAGAATGAGTTTCGACAGATTCGTATTTTGACATGGCACCAACTATGCTCAAACTTCTAAAGTTGTTATTAGGAGCATGGCTATAGGAATTAGATCCTACAATAACCGATACTAAAGAATTGCTACTAACGTTTTTCTTATTACCCAGACATGCATCAAGAGCACCCATATAACATCGAATTTTGTGCATGCAATGCAGTCGAACAATGTGAGAGAATGATGAAGCAACTTCACAACTGTTAAACAAAGAGAAGTTGTCATTTGATGATTCGAACCATAGATACTAGCACGACAACATCTGATACTTATCAAATACATAACTAACATTCAAAAGAATAATACGATGAACATATATGATTCCTATTCCTCATTAGTTTCATTAGCATAGGACTAGTCCTGGGTGGTTCAATTATTATATACGAGGTGAAGATGGGTGATAACTTATTTAAACCAATAACTAACTAATATATGCATTGCATTACAAAATCAGTCGTAATGGTGGAATGTTCCTTTTTTACAATCTTACTGCAGCATGTACACAATATTTATGGCGGAAGCCACTTAGAAGCATGTACAAGTCATTCATAAACTCATAATCAAAAGAGAGAAAGGAAAAAAATTATATATATGATTGGAGCATTTCATCGAACACAGTGAGGGCGCATGAGACAGAGAGCAAGAAAGAGCAGAAGATAATCTTTACCAAAGCGGGGAGTGGATGCAGAGTCTTGAGTGGAAGTTTCTCTCAATAACAATCATGGTAGCCACGCGGCCATGGAAACCAAGATTCTGAAAACTGAGAGGTCATCGAACCATTCCGGATATCGGTTCAAAAGTTCGGAGGTTCAACCAATCCAACGGAGGAGAAAGGGTTGTTGGTTGCTGTGGGTTAGGGTTGGGTTGTTGGATGCATTTCGGACCAAGGTTTGACTGTGCACCGTGAGAGTAAGCATAAGAGAAAAATACTAAATTAGGCTATAAAAACGTACATACACACTACGGGAAATAATCATCATGTTACGCAGACTGAATGGGTGTGTATGGTTCAAAGATTAAATTTTATTCTCAAGAATATTATTCCTAGGAATATAATGCTTAAGAATAAAATTACTTGGAATGTAAGATTTTTATATTTGTTTATAAAACTTGATGCATTAAAATATTATATAATAATTCTAAAGATGATTAAATTTTTGTTTGGTTGAGTTTAAATTTCTTAGTCATATTATGTAATATGTCAAAATTACCCTTACTCATTTAAATTAAAATATTAATGATTAAAATTAAATATAAAGCTAATTAAATATTATTATTTTTTACATTATTTTTTAATTTAAAAAATATCTCTAATAATAAATTTACTAAAATATCTCTAATAATAAATATGTTTAGATAAAATTATTATTGATTCTAATTTTTTTTGAAATTTACTAAAATACTCCTAATATCAAATATCTTTAGTTAAATTGTTTATTGGTTCTAATTTTTTTAAATTTACTAAAATATCCTTAATATCAAATATGTTCAAATAAAATTATTATTGATTCTATTTTTTTTAAAATTTACTTAAATACCTCCAATATCAAATATGTTTAACTAAAATTATTATTAATTCTAAATTTTTTAAAAATTTACTTAAATACCCCAATATCAAATATGTTTAACTAAAATTATTATTGATTCAATTTTTTTTAAATTTACTAAAATATTCTATTATTAATTTTAATTTTTTTAAATTTACTAAAATACCCCCAATATCAAATATCTTTAGTTAAATTATTATTGATTCTAAATTTCACTTAATAACAATATGTTTAATTAAAATTATTATTTTTTTACATGTTGAATTTACAAAAATACTTCTAATAAAAAATTTACTAAAATACCCTTAATAAAAATATGTTTAGTTAAAATTATTATCGATTCTAATGTTTTCAAATTTACTAAAATACCTCTAATAACAAATATCTTTAATTAAAATTAACATTATCACAATTAAATTTACTAAAAAAGCATTACTATTATGCAAATGAAAGTTACAAAGAAGTCTCAAAAGTAAAAAATACTAGCACTAGTAAGCATACATGCACAACTCTTATACAAGAACACAAACACATCAACAAAATGAAATCAATATTACAACCTCACATAGAAAAATTATTTCAATTATTGAGTGTGATGTCTTCTCCTCCATTGGTTCCACATTTCTTGTGCAAGTTGATCTCTCCATCTACCCCAACATAGATTGGTTTATTTCACAAGATTCTTTTGGAGCCCAACTGTGGTCAGACTTCAACAAAAGCAATCTTCAAATCTCCGTTCTTAGTTACAATCATCAGGCTTGTATCACATTGAATAGCAGCTTCATCTATGGTTCTTTTGCTAATCATCCTTGGCACCAAAATGCTCAGAAGAAACCAGACACCAAAATGATCTCCAACATGGTTAGAGAAAACAACAATGACTTCACCATAAAGGCATTCATCTGTATGTAAGCCAGAGGTAGCTCCTCTGCATCCATAAAGGCATGACAACAGACCAAGTGTTATGGGAACCAATTTCTTTACCTTCTCATTATCTCTCTTTATGTACCTGCATAACAGATAGGAAAAATGTAACAAGCAGAAGATTTGTCTATGCATCATTTGTTAAAAGAGATACAACTTTCCTCCATGCATATATCAATGTGATGGGAAATTTAACTGACACATACATAATGGCAAAAGAACTGCTTAAGAACAGGAGCAGTTGTCATAATATTGGAACAGGAAAAATCTTGGAAACAGAAAACCTCTAATCAAACAATCTTGATGAAAAATAGAGGTATAAAAGGGAAACACACTTCAAAGAACAAGATTTTGCCATTTGAATTTTAAATGATGGGGAAAAAAAGAGAGAAAGATAGAAAAGGAAAAAGAAATGCTTGTTCCAGACATAATCATCCTAGAAAAAGGAAGCAACAGTTCGGAGGAAAGGAAAAAAATAGCAAACATGTTCTTTCAATTACCTCCTGCAATTCAAATATCAACATCTCGTCGATGAGAGCCTTCACGTTAAACAAACAGCTACAATGAAACTAACCAAATAACAAGCCTGACCAAACACATTATCTAAATCATGTACGCAAAAACATTTACTTAGTTACTTACTCAATCTTTTGAATGACAGGTGATGAGCGGATAATTTATACGCTTTTTGGCATTGTTTTCATATAGTTTTTAGTAAGTTTAAGCTACTTTTAGGGATGTTTTCATTAGTTTTTATGTTAAATTCACATTTCTGGACTTTACTATGAGTTTGTGTGTTTTTCTGTGATTTCAGGTAAATTCTGACTGAAATTGAGGGATTTGAGCAAAACTCTGAAGAAGGCTGACAAAAGGACTGCTGATGCTGTTGGATTCTGACCTCCCTGCACTCGAAATGGATTTTCTGGAGCTACAGAACTCCAATTGGCGCGCTCTCAACGGCGTTGGAAAGTAGACATCCAGGGCTTTCCAGCAATATATAATAGTCCATACTTTATTCGAAGAATGACGACGTAACTTGGCGTTAAACGCCAAGTACACGCTGCTGTCTGAAGTTAAACGCCAGAAAAACGTCATGATCCGGAGTTGAACGCCCAAAACACGTCATAACCTGGAGTTTGACGCCAAGAAATGCCTTAGCTCGTGAATTCATCAAGCTCAGCCCAAGCATACACCAAGTGGGCCCCGGAAGTGAATTTATGCATCAATTACTTACTCATGTAAACCCTAGTAGCTAGTTAATTATAAATAGAACATTTATCTATTGTATTAGATGTCTTTTGACCACGTTTCATCTTTGGTCTCAGTTTTGTTTTATTCTTCATCTTAGGAGATCATTGATCACGTTAGAGAGGGCTGGCCATTCGGCCATGCCTGAACTCTTTGCTTATGTATTTTCAACGGTGGAGTTTCTGCACACCATAGATTAAGGGTGTGGGGCTCTGCTGTACCTCAAGTATTAATGAAATTCTATTTTCTTTTATTCAAATCTCTCTTATTCTTATTCCAAGATATTCATTCGTACCCAAGAACATGATGAATGTGATGAGTCAAAATTACCCTCATTATCATTCTCACTTATGAACGTGCGTGATTGACAACCACTTCCGTTCTACATGCAACAGAGCTTGAATGCGTATCTCTTAGATTCCCCAACAGAATCTTCGTGGTATAAGCTAGATAGATGGCGGCATTTATGAGGGTCCGGAAAGTCTCACCTTGTCTGTGGTATTCCGAGTAGGATCCTGGGAATCCGGAAAGTCCAACCTTGTCTGTGGTGTTCCGAGTAGGATTCCGGTAATGAGTGACCGTGACGTGCTTCAAACTTTAACCTGCTGGGCATTAGTGACAGACGCAAAAGAGGGATTCTATTCCAGTAGGAGCGGGAACCAACCGGTGATTAGCCGTACTGTGACAGAGTGCGTTAGCATAGTTTTCACTGCGAGGATGGGATGTAGCCATCAGCCATGGGTGATGCCTCCAGACTGGTTAGCTGTGCGAGTGACAGCCGCACAGGATATTTCCCCGTGAGGAATGAAAGTAGCCACAGTTGATGGTGAACCCCTATACAAAGCTTGCCATGGAAAGGAGTAAGAACGATTGAGTAGAAGGAGTAGGAGAGCAGGCGTCTGAGAGCTCTACAGCATCTCCATCCGCTTATCTGAAATTCCCACCAATGAATCTGCATAAGTGTTCTATCCCTTTTACTATTTCTTCTTTTTATTATTAATTATTCGAAAACCCATAAACCATTTTTAATCTGCCTAACTGAGATTTGCAAGGTGACCATAGCTTGCTTCATACCAACAATCTCTGTGGATTCGACCCTTACTCACGTAAGGTTTATTACTTGGACGACCCAGTACACTTGCTGGTTAGTTGAACGGAGTTGTGAATTCAACCAGTGCCATAATTAGAACATTGATCACAAATGATACAAGAACATTAATCACAATTTCGTCCACCAACAGGAGATGATATATCAAGAGTATACCAGAAAAGCATCACTGGCATAGAAATGACAGCTTCAATTCTTACTTTTTCAGTTTCATCATGCAGACCCATATCTAAAACTTCAAGAACAACACTGCTGGTCAAGTTTGGGCCTAGCTTGGATAATACTTGAAGAGAAAGGCATTTTGCTTTCCATGGGCAATGGTTATCAACAAACAATCTAAAATATATCAACAAACAAGTAAAACAGAATAAATAAATTGAAGAAGCATCGGAGAAAACTTAAAGGGCTTCTTGTTATATGCCAAAATATGTAAACATGCAGATTGAATAATTGAACAAACTTGCACTATCATACGAAACTGTAACAAATATTACCAGAACATGCACACCAAAATACATTTTAAAACTAGAAAACTAGATCTCACAGATCCAGTAGCTGAAAATTAGATTGCCACCAAAACAACTTTACATTGTTACTAGTATGTAAAATTCATCAAGACAATAGGATAAAAAAGCAGAGCAATAGTAATGCAAGCTTAGTAGTGTATTGTAGCATGGCTCATGAAGTACACAGCATGGGAAGCCAAATTAAGACAAGATTAAGCATGTAAAAATATGTTTTTGTCAGATTCAAGCCAAATTAAGCATGTAAAAATATGTCAAAAGCTTAAACTCTTTATTGAGACAAATCATCAAACATGTTGTTTGCATGCAACATAATCACAAAGAGCGTATAAGAAATCAAGCAAAATAAAAAATAACTAATCAAATTAGCAGTCTATTACAGAAAATTAGTGTAATATGATGTAGAAAGCAAAAAAAGAACCCAAACCTTAACGAGAGATTCAAAGAGAATTCGCAGAGATAAGCAATGCGAACATGAACTTGAAAAAGAGAAGGAAACCAGTCTTCCATTTAAGGTAACGGTGGCACCGGTGTAGCTCTGATGGCGGTGGCGCCGGTGTAGCTCCGATGGCGGTGGCGTTGGTGAAGCCTCCACTGATTTGGGAAAAAACTCAAACCTTAATATGAGATTCGAAGAAAATTCACAGAGAAAAGCAGTGCAAATATGAATCGGAGAAGATAAGGAGACGAATCTTCCGTTTAGAGTAACGGAGGTGCCGGTGCCGGTGCCGGCTCCGGTGGCGGTGGCGTTGGTGAAGCTCACTGATTTGGGAAAAACTGCTCTGCTAGGGTTTAGTGCTTCAAAAAAAACTGAAGAAGAAGTGAAATATAGTATTAAATAATAGGGGTAATTTAGTCTTTTTGTTTCATTATTTACATTTCATTCCCATTGGAATGAAAGATAACCAGGGGGGAGATAGGAATTGAATGAGTAGTAATTCAATTCCAAGGAATAAAAGTTACCTTGGAATGTTTTTTTTAACTTTGAACCACACATAGGAATTTTATATTCCCATCTTAAAATTCCTGGAAATGTTCTATAATTCCCCCAACCACACACACCCTATGTGTCACGGTTGGAATATGACGCGTAGTTGTGGATAGTGATCAAATGGACTCTGTTTAAGTAAGCGTTTTCATTCTTTCATTTTCGGTTTATGCTAAATTTGTTAATTAGGATAAATGAAGTATTTATATTAAGGTAGTGTAGAATTGAACATTATTTGTAAAGTGTAACTTAGACTTCATTTTTTTAGGCTTTTTTTAAGTTGTAGGTTAAGATATGAACATTTTTTTTGTCTGATCAAATATTTTTTAGTCGATTTTGATCTTTTGTAATTTTTCTTCTATCAAATCAAGTACTTGGTATTTGTACACTGTGTTATTGTATCCGATTTATAGTTTGTGAGATTTTGTAGTGACATAACTTTATTTTGCTATTTTATAGATATAATCCTTTACGTCTTGTTTGGTAGTTCTCAACATGTCGTCTAAAGTACTATTTGGCTTAGAATGATTACTGTACGTTTTGCTCTCTCCGTAGTTGACAATGAGTATATAGAAAAATTTTGTTTACAACATAAGATTTGTAGAACCCAAGAGGACGAGAAGAAGTACGAGTTAGTGACTCCTGACCCTGATGATAGAATTTGCTTCTTCCGATTTAGTACTCGGAAAACAACTTTCTATTCTTGTATGACTGTTTGTTTACTGGGTTGGGGTGAACTTCCATTTACCGATTTTGAATCTGAAATTCTTCGTATCTGTGAGGTTGTTCTGTTTTAGCTCCATCCGAATTCATGGGATTTTATGAAAGTTTATCAATTAATAAGCTAGAAACTTGACCTTCCCCTTTCTTCCAATATTTTCTTTTACCTCTTTCAACTTATCAAGCATTTTAGCTCCAAAAAACAACATTGAATTTTCTTCCAACCTATTTAGGGAAGGAATTTTTTTATTTTTGATAATTCTTTTCATGTCTTAAAGAATTATTTCTTTAAGGTCCGACCTGCAGAGGGTGTCCGAACTTTTTTTCTTAATGAGAGAGATGAATCCGTTTTTTGTTTGTACTAGGAGGAGGTCTCCGGCATCAAGGATGGCAACGGGTCCCCATGGGGGCGGGGACATGCCCTCCACCCCTGCCCCCCGCTCCCAATATCTGTCTCCGTCCCCGCCCCGTCCCCATGATGGGTATCGGGACCCCATATCCACCGGGGACCTGGGTCTCTGCGGATATCCGCGGATTTTTGTAAAAATTAATAAAAATTGAAAAAAATAAAAAAAATTAGAGAAAATCAAAGATAATCTTCAATTGCCATTACAAACATAATATCCATTTTAAAGACTTAAATAACAATAACAACAAACATAAACATCCAAACATATCTACAAACAACTAAATATTACATAAACAACCAACTATATTCATAAACAACCAAATAAAGTTCATGACATCATAAAAACATAATTCCACCGTCTCAATCTTCCTTTCATACCGTAATGGTAGTGACGGTAGATTCCAACTTACTTGAATTCTACATCGACAAGAAAATAATTTAAAGTCAAAATCATATAATAACTCAATAAGTCAATAATATAAAATCACTTTAATTCCAATCATGAATCAAAATATTCTCAAACATGAATCAAAATCACTTTAATTCCAAATCAAATAAAATAAAATCTGAGTTATAAATCATAAAATTAACAATTGTTATTCATGTAACTGAAGAGATGGATGAATATTCCTTAAGCATGCTTCAAAGAAAATCAACAGAATTAGAAAATCAATAAATATATATGTTATTAATCTCGTCAACATCATGTTTATAATGCCTACTTTGATGCTAATTTTCTTTAGACACGACAATCCATCATTATAATTGGTAGTATTAGGAGAGTGCACGCTAAGAGACAAACACTTCACATGACTTTTGGCTCAACTAAATTTGAAGTTTCTATCTAATCCACATATATGAATTATTACAAGCGAACTATTTAAAAAAATAAAAATTAGGAATTCAAATAACTATTCATCTTTATGAATCAAAATCACTTTAATCCCAAATCAAATCAAATAAAATCTGCGAGTTACAATTGTCAAAATCACTTCAGAAGACATAAATGCTAAAATTTAAAATTGATACATAAAATTAATAATTGCTATTCATGTAACTGAAGAGATGGATGAATATTCTTTAAGCATGCTTCAAAGGAAATCAACGGATTTAGAAATTGCATGTCGATAATTTGATATCAAACCAGGGTGAATGTTGCAAATTTTTTAGATTCAAAAATCACATTGATCTGGTAATAATCACCAGAAAATTATAAAAAAAATTTAAAATACCAAAATAGAAATTAGAATCACAAATTTAGAACTCAGAACCTAATTACCCAAATTTTAAAATTCAGAATCAAATAACCCTAAATAGAAATCAGAATCAGAAACCTAATTACCCTAAATCAAAAATTCAAAATCAAATCAACCCTAAATAGACATCATAACCAGAAAATTCAGAACTCTAAACTTAATTACTCTAAATCAGAAATTTAGAATCAAATCAATCCTAAATAGAACTCAACAACAAAAATTTCAAAGCCACAAGACTGACTTACCAGACGGAGAAAAAGGACAAACCAGTGAAGAGCTGAAGACCAGCGACGAGGAGAGGACGATGTGGCTGCCATAGTGAGATCGAGACCTGTAGTGAGCGACCGAGCCACTCAGGGGTTGGGAGGCTGCGCTGAGGAGAGGAGACACGAAGGAGAGGAGAGGAGACGGTTCGGTGATATTTGAGAAGGAGAGGAGAGGAGACGCGGCAATCAGCGGTCGGCGGTCGGCGATGTTCGAGGAGAGGAGACGAGACAAGATTGATGATTTCACGGTGAGGAGTGAAGAGAAGAGGAGTTTTTTGTCTCTGAAGCAGCAGTAAAGTGTGAGCAGTGAGTACAATGTGACGACGGCTAGGTTTTCTTTCTCCAACAATGAATCACGAATGTTATATATATATATATATATATATATATATATATATATATATATATACTCTAAGGGCATTTTTGTCTTTTCATATACACGGGAATTAAACGGGTCTTCATGGGGCGGTGACCTTTACCCCCGCCTCTGCCCCGTTTATTATACGGGGCCCCGTTCCTGCGGGTAAAAATTGCCCCCCATACCTGTCCCCCGACGGGTAAATCCTCGCGGGTACCCGCCCCGCCGGGGATTTTTGTCATGCCTATCCGGCATCGTTAAATATAACCTCGAGAATATGGATGTGATAGAGGAGAGTGTAGTGGCCTTATTTCAAGAGTGTTAGGGCCGATTTCTTCACCTCGACACCAAGAAGTTTTTTATAAGCAAGTCGAGCTATGTTTGTACTGAATTAGGTAGTTAGCTTTTTGCCTTTCGTAGATATTTCTCTTTTCTTTTCCAGATTTTATAACCTTAGTCTCTTTATTTTCTTTGTTTTTATAGCAAGAATGGCTAATGGATCTGGTGCCTTGTAAAGGCTTCGGGTTGCCAAGAAAAATGTAGCAGTTCGGATAGTACAGTTAAAGGAAAACAAGAAATAGGAGATCCTTTTTCTTCTTCTAAGTCGGACTCACCTTCATATCATTTGGTCAAAGCCATACCTCTTCCTCCTCCAATTACACAGCCTCCTCCCGGGATCGTGCCCCTTGTGCGTCTCTTCACTGAACCGAGTTTTCGAAAACGTAAGACTCCATATTCCGAGTTTGGTAGTGCTTACGACCCGGATTTTGATGCCATTGCATTCTGTGAGGAATACATTCTTTTTTATAGTGCCATAAATATGGATGACGTTTCTTTGAAGAAACATTTGCAGGTGCTGGCTCGAGGAGAAATTCAGATAACGAGGGTGTGCCTAACCTTTCTAAAGCAGTTTAATGAAACTCTTCTTGGAGCTACCCAAAGGGAATTGGCCGACCTTCGTTCTAAGGTGGCTTCTCTCAGGGAGACTAAGTCAGAATTAGAGGCCAAGAAGAGGTTCTTTAATTTCCTCCAATCTTTCCAAACTTTGTAATAGGGTGAAGCATTCTGAAGCGACTTGTGCTATAGCAGAGGGCTTGCAAAAGAAGGTGAGGAGAGCTACTGCCATGTCTTTGGGGAGAAATTGAGCTTGAAGGAGAAACTGGAGAGACTTGAAGAAGAATATGGGTATCAGAAAGAGTCTGTGGCCTAGGGAATGGACGAGATGGCGGAGAATTTGAAGCCATAATTTTGACTTTTTGCACCCGATGTGGACCTCACCCCTATTGATCCCGATAAAGTCGTGGTTGAAGAAAAGATTGTTTCTCCTGAGGCCTGGACCATCCTTGCTGAGGACCCGAAGACTTTAGATGCCCGAGTTGATGAGACTCTTCTGGACTCCATTATTCGAACTGATGAGAATCTTCTTACCTCTCCAATCCGAGTTGATGAGGTAGCTGACATGATTACTGAAGAGCATGATAGAGAAAAAGGTTGAGTTTTAATGCTGTTATTCATCATCTCCTTTATGTTTTATAGTTTTGTATTTCAGTTTTAATGTATATCTTTCTGTATTTTCTTTGAGAGGTAAAAGGCAAAAGAGAGGCATCGAGAAAGAGCCATAAAGAGAAAAAGGTTGAGAGAAAAGTCAAGAATGATTTCAGATTTTATTTGATTGTATTTTCTGTCTTGTGTCAAGTACCTGAGAGGTGCCACTTGCTAAGTTGGGTAAGCACTTAGTGTAAAGAGTTTAGGTATTAGCATAACTAAGTCAATTTTAGGTTGTGTTCCGAGGGTTTACCTGAAACTGTAAGTCGATCTCGGACGAGATCTTCTGTGCCGGTTGGAGCCGACGTGTCCGGCAGGTGTGTAGCAGCCGGAGCTGGTGTGTCCGACTTGTAGAACTGAGAATGCTGTTGATCCCTTGTCACCGAAGGGTGGGGGGTACCTGCAAGGGACTCCGATGCTTAAGTTAGCAAGGGTATTAAACAGGTATTGAGTAGAATCAGAGTATGAGTTATACCTGGGTGCTCCAGTGTATTTATAATGGTGAGATGTGACCTTCTTTAGATAAGATAAGTTAGTTATCTTATCTTATCTTATCTTTTGTCGAGGTCAGCTTATCTTCCATGGAACCGCCCTTATCTCTATAGGCTTGGGCTGCCCTCGGATCGGGATCGTATTCCTTGAGTTGGACCCTTCTTTGGACTTTTCTGTCGATTTGGACCGAGTTCTTTGCGAAGAAGTCGGTTTGCTTGACCTAAAGAGGTCGGTCGCTTTGTCTGTAGAACATCCCGGGTCGGACAGCTCGACCCAGGGTATGAACAGTGCCCCTGCTTGAGCTCGGTCTTTTTGTTGAGGTCGAGTCCTGGACTTCGGTCCTTCTCTAGTGAAGCCGAACTCAAGCATTTTGTCGATTCCTTTGTAGAAGCTTTTCAATGTAGAGCGTTTTTTCTCTAAAAGCGCGCGCTTTTGTATCGACGCTTTGGGAACGTGCGAGGGTTTAATGCCTTCATTAATTTTAACATTAATTGCCCCGTTTCCTTAGACTCTTTATTTTGATTTTGAAAACCCAGAAACGGTTTCTCTCCTTCGCCCTTTTCGTAACTTCTTATCTCCACTCTCTTCGCTCTCTATTTTGCGCTTCTACTTTCTTGTGTTGTGACTTTCGTTTGGCGATTTTCTTGGCAGCTTTCATTTCTGCGCCTCCATTTTTCTTTCTCGAAGCTTCTTTCATCTCCAGGTTAGTCCCATTTTGTGCTTTCTCTTTGTTTTTGTTTTTGTGATGAGGTTTTGATTTTGATCCTCCTTTTAGAGAAAGTTTGGATCTTTCTGTTTCCAGTGTGCCCTAGATTTGTTGAAATGTGCGTTCTGGGAGTTTCTCCATCTTCTGCATGATCATTTTTGCTTTTGCTTGATACTTTTAGGGCTTTGCATGTTCTTTGTTGTTTCTGTTCTGATACCGCTGTCCGCATCTGTTTCTCGTTTTATTTGAAGGTTGCTTTTGTCTGATTCTGAAAAGGTTGCATCTTTAATGGTCTCTGCTTGGCGTGTTTGATGTTTTAGGGATGGTTTTTGCTGGTTTAGACTGTAAGGCAATGTTTTTGATGACTTTTTGTATTTTGCTTTGATGGAAAAATGCTTGTTGTTTGAAGCTTTCTTTTCTTGTTTTGAGAGGTGCTGGGATGCGAGAAGTAGATTTTTCCTAGAAACCTTGTTTTATTATTGCCTCCAAAGGATGCCCCAGGACTTTGGTTTGAGTCTTGGAGTTTTCCTTTTCTGTGTGTTCGCCTGTATCGTATTGAGTTGTTTTCTTCTTTGTCCGAGATGTTTTTAGTAACCCCATCTTCTTTTCTTACTTGTAGGATTAGTTGGCCTCATGTCTTCTCGAAATAACATTGTAGAGATGTCTTCCAGAGTTTCCGAGGGGATGTCCGATTGGCTGGACTCCCTTGTTTTGTTGTGTGTTTCTGTTGTGGATGCTGAATTTTGCACAGAGCTGAGGAAGCGCCATAGGATTTGTGGTAACAGTGCTCGTGAGGAGGATTATGAGCTTGTTGCTCCTGATTCTGATGAGAGAGTTTGTTTTCCGACTTCCATCGAGAGGGAGTGTCCCTTCTTCTATGCCTATGAATACTTCTTCAGTCAGTTGAACGTTACTTTTTCTTTTACTGCTTTCGAGACCGACCTGTTGTGGTCGTGTAATATTGCCACATCCCAACTTCACCCAAATTCCTGGAGTTTTATTAAAATTTTTCAGCTTCTCTACCGAGAATTAGATGTAACACCCTCTCAGACTCTTTTCCTTTATTTGTTTGTTTCTGCCAAGCCTGGCAGTTCTTCAAAAAAGAAATCTTCCTGGGTTTCTTTCAGGTCCGCCCAGGGCCATAAAGTTTTTGCTATGTATGATGAGTCCTTTAAGGACTTCAAGAATTACTTCTTTAGGGTTCGTGCTGTCGAGGGGGCCCGCCCCTTTTTTCTTGATGAGAATGATGAGCCTTCTTTCCCTCTAGAGTGGCAGAGGGATGTGAGAGTGTCTCGCTATACCTGGGAGATGCTTGATGATGTTGAGCGTGCCTTTGTTGTTGTTCTTGAGGATCTATGGGGGGAACCACCCCATCTTGATACAAAAAGGTTTTTGAATGACCCGTCCTTGGTTCGGACTGTTTTGGGTACTTGTCTGACTTGTTTCTATACTTGTTTCTTAATTTTTTCTTCCTCTTATTGTGATTGTAACTCTTTGCTGTGGCTGATTCTGTATTTGCAGAGATGTCAAAGAACAACGACTCCTTGAAGGCCTTTAAAAAGGCAATGAAGGCAACTGCTGCTCTGAACATCTCGGCCAAGGTGGCCGGAGAGGGATCTTCTCAGGTCCCAGTGAAGCCTCCTGTGCCAAGTTCTCCCAGGCTGAGGAAAGCAATTCCTACTCCTCGGTTTCGTCAGGTCGATCCTCCACAGACTTCTGCCATTGCTTCTGGTGCTCCTCCCTTAAAAAAGCAAAAAACATCCGAGCCCTTTAACCTGGATGCCCTGGATTTTGATGCTGTCGAGTTTGTTGACCAGCAAATTGCTCCCTATGGTGGGCTCTCCATGGACGATGTGTCTCTTCTTCAGCATCTGGATTTTATCACCAAAAGTAGTGTGAAAATGGCACATATGCGTGCGGCTATTTTCTGAACAGTTCAGGGGATCCCGATTCATGCCACAAAATCCTTCATGGAGGAGGCCAAATCAGAATTTGATCGGATCAAGGGTCTGAAGGATGAGTTGGAGGTGAAGTTGGCAAAGGTAGAGAAGGAACTGGAGGGTAAGAAGGCCAGCTCTATTGCCTTGGCTGCTTCTTTGAAGTTGGCTGAGGACATGGCACTGAAGCTCAAGAATAGCTATGTCTCAGCTTATAGGGAGTTGATGCATCTCCGAGATGATTTGGAAACTACTCGGGTTAATTATGCCGAGCTTCAGGGTCACCTTGTGGGCAGCGTGACTACCGCCTCTGAGAACCTGATGGAGCAGTTCCGAATTGTTGCTCCTGATGCCGATTTGACTCTCGTTAGTCTTGATAACGTAGTAAAGGATGGCAAGATTGTCCCAGATGATCCCGATGATGATGTTGAACCTCCCCCAGTGCCTTCTATCAAGGTGTCGACTTCATCGGTTCCTCTAGTTATGTCTGATCCGGATTGTCAGATTCTGAACCGGGATGATGGAACTGTAGATGCTGTGCCTATTCAGACTCGCCCTCCTTCTCCCCGTACTGATGTTGCCGGAAAGGCTCCCAATCTTTGTTGATCTTCTTTTTAAGTATTTGTGTAAATAGCCCGGTTTGTGGGCTTTTGAACTTTATTGTTTTGTTTAACTGCTGACGCTTTTTTAGTTGCTTGCCTGGCAACTTTTACTTTGAAAAACAAAAGTAGCTTTCTGAGGTAGATTTTGGTAGCCTTTTGAAGCTTTATTATACTATGCTTCCATTGCGCTTTAACATGGTATCTCGTCTGGTTTCTGAGAGTGTTGGAATCTTGCTGCTTGACCTCTTTGGATTGCTTTTGCACTTATTGTTTGTAACTTGAATCCTTTGAGGCCGTGACTGTATGGGTCGAACTTGTTTCTCGGTTTTCTCGCTTTTGCTTGTATTTTTAGCGTCCCATAACCGATTTCTTTATGTTGGTCCCCTTCTAAGTTATTTTTGTAATCCTCTTTCTTGGACCTTTGTCAGGTCTCTTTCAGGGATTACTTTTATAACTTATCTTGTAGGAGACCGACTTCGTTAGGTCGATCTCTTCTAAGTTATTTTTGTAATCCTCTTTCTTGGACCTTTGTCAGGTCTTTTTCAAGGATTACTTTTATAACTTGTCTTGTAGGAGACCGACTTCGTTAGGTCGATCTCTTCTAAGTTATTTTTGTAATCCTCTTTCTTGGACCTTTGTCAGGTCTCTTTTAGGGATTACTTTTATAACTTTGTCTTGTAGGAGACTGACTTCGTTAGGTCGATCTCTTCTAAGTTATAGCAATTCCTCTTTAATAGGGTTGGCCAGACCTCTTTCCAGGGATTTGCTGATAACTTGGGTTGACTTGGTCCGACTTTTTAGTGTCGGCCAGTCTTTTTAAGTTATTATATAGCAATCCATAAGACCTCGTCAGGTTCTTTTTGGGATCACTTTCGATAACTTCTTACATTATTCTGTGTTCATCTTTGCCGATTTGTAGATGGTGGTTTTTGTCCCGGTTTGATCATCCTTTAGGTGAATCACGTTTTCACCTTTGTTGGTCGATCATTCCTATCAAGATCGTACAGTGAATCTATTCTTCACTTTCTATCGATCCGTTGCTTTATAATTGGACGATGAATGCTTTAGATTAATGCGTCTTGGGAATTCGTAGAATATCTGAAATGAAATAAAGTGCAAATATATACATGCGGGAGTTTTCCGTACCCTTAAGTCAGATTAAATATCAATCTTGATGCCTCATTAAAAAACCTTTTCAAGAAAAAGAGTGCATCTTGTGATGAGATCTTTTACCTGTTATAGTACCTTCTTAGGTTACAGGCGTGCCATGATCTAGGGAGTTCTCGTCCCTCGAGTTTGGACAGTCTGTAGTAGCCCTTCCCAAGTACTTCTGTGACTCGGTAGGGTCCTTTCCAGTTGGCTGCCAGCTTTCCTTCTCCGGGTCGAGTTGTTCCAATATCATTTCGGATTAAGATGAGATCATTCTCAGCAAAACCTCTTGGCACTACCTTTTGATTATACGTGGAAGCTATTCGCCGCTTTAGTGCTTCTTCTCTAATCCAAGCTCTTTCTTGGATTTCCAGAAGTAGGTCGAGCTCTTCTCTTTGAAGTTGAGAGTTGGTTTGTTCATTGTAGTGGACTACTCGGGGAGACCCTTCCTCGACTTCTATTGGAATTATTGCCTCCACTCCGTATGCTAATCGAAATGGTGATTCGTTTGTAGTAGAATGGGGGTTATTCGATATGCCCATAGGACTTGTGGAAGTTCCTCGGCCCAAGCCCCCTTTGCTTCTTGCAGTCTCCGCTTCAGCCCGGCCAATATGACTTTGTTGGCCGCTTCGGCTTGTCCATTGGCTTGGGGATGTTCGACGGAGGTGAACTGGTGTTTTATATTCAAGTCGGCCACTAGTTTTCTGAAGCCTGCATCTGTGAATTGGGTGCCATTGTCTGTGGTGATGGAGTATGGGATCCCGAACCTTGTAACGATGTTCCTATATAGGAATTTTCGGCATCTTTGAGCAGTGGCGTTGGCTAGGGGTTCTGCCTCGATCCATTTTGTGAAATAATTTACCCCTACTATGAGGAATTTTACTTGTCCCGATCCCTGTGGAAACGGTCCGAGAAGATCGAGTCCCCACTTTGCAAATGGCCAGGGTGAGGTTACACTGATGAGTTTTTCCGACGGGGCGATGTGAAAGTTGGCATGCTTCTGGCATGGTGGACATGTCTTTACAAATTCTGTAGCTTCCTTTCGTAGAGTTGGCCAATAGAATCTCGCCCGGAGTACCTTTTTGGTGAGAGCTTGCGCTCCAAGATGATTGCCGCAAATGCCGATGTGTACTTCCTCCAAGACTTCTTTTGTTTTGGAGGTCGGTACGCACTTTAACAATGGTATTGAGATTCCTCTTTTGTACAAGGTGTTGTTTATGATAGTGTAGTACTGTGTCTCCCTTTTTAACCTCTTTGCCTCTTTTTCATCTGTAGAGAGAGCTTCTGTTTTGAGGTAATTAATTATGGGGGTCATCCATCCTTGATCCCGACCTGTTATGGCTAGGACTTTTTCTTCTCCCGATATTGACGGGTTCTGCAGTATTTTCCGGATGAGGCTTCTATTGTTGCCCCCTGGTTTGGTGCTGGCTAGTTTTGAGAGTGCGTCAGCTCGGGCGTTTTGCTCACGGGGTATGTGGCAGATCCTATATTTCCCGAGTTGTCTGAGCTATTCCTTGGTTTTATCCAAAAACTTTTTCATTGTAAGATCTTTGGCTTGGTAGCTCCCTGTTATTTGTGAGGTAACGACTTGTGAATCACTGTAGATGTTGAGTTTCCGAGCTCCAACTTCTCTAGCCAGCTTCAAACCAGCTAATAACGCTTCATATTTTGCCTGGTTGTTTGAGGCCGGGAATCCAAATTTGAGGGAAAGCTCAAGTTGGGTTCCTTGGTTGCTTTCGATTATCACACCTGCACCACTTCCGGTTTTATTCGACGAGCCATCCACGTATATATTCCACTCTATGGGGATCTCTGGGGTGTCTGTGAATTCTACAATGAAGTCGGCTAAGTATTGTGATTTGATGGCTGTTCGCGCCTCGTATTGGAGGTCGAACTCGGAAAACTCGATTGCCCACGGTAGGATTCTTCCTGCTAGATCTGTTTTCTGCAATATCCCCTTTATGGGTTGGTTGGTCCGAACCTTAATGGTATGCGCTTGGAAGTACGGGCGAAGTCGTCGGGATGTGAGTATGAGAGCGTAGGCAAACTTCTCTATTTTCTGGTAGTTCAGCTCTGACCCTTGCAGTGCTTTGCTAATGAAGTAGACGGGTTATTGCCCACCCTCGTCTTCTCTAATTAGTGCTGAGGCTATTGCCCGGCTTCCTACTGCGAGGTACAATATGAGTGGTTCTCCTTCTCGTGGTCAAGATAGGATAGGTGGCCATCCCAAGAATTCTTTGAAGTCTCGGAAGGCTTGCTCACATTTCGTTGTCCACTCGAAGTTCTTTCCCTTCCTTAAAGTAGCGTAGAAAGGGAGGGATCTTATCGCTGACCCTGCTAGGAATCTGGATAAGGCCGCCAATCTCCCATTGAGTTGTTGTACCTCTTTGACGTAGGTTGGGCTCTTCATGTTGAGTATGGCCTGGCATTTATCTGGATTTGCCTCGATTCCTCTTTGTGTGAGCATAAAGCCCAAGAACTTACCTGCTTCCACGGCGAAGGTGCATTTAGCCGGGTTAAGTGGCATGCCATGCTTCCGTATGGTGTCGAATACTTAAACCAAGTCGGACAGTAATGTTTTTTCACTTTGTGTCTTTATTAACATGTCATCCACGTAGACCTCCATGATTTTTTTGATGTGATCTGAGAAGACCTTATTCATTAGCCTCTGATAAGTAGCTCCCGCATTCTTAAGGCCGAAAGGCATTACGATGTAACAATAGTTTGCTTTGGGTGTTAAAAACGAGGTTTTTTCTTGATCCAGTGGATACATTGGGATCTGGTTGTACCTCGAGTATGCATCCATAAATGAGAGATACTTATATCCCGATGAGGCATCTACTAGAGCGTCGATGCTTGGGAGTGGATAAGGGTCTTTTGGGCAGGCTTTGTTGAGGTCGGTGTAGTCGGTGCACATTCGCCACTTCCCTTTTGACTTTCTCACCAAGACGACGTTTGCTAGCCATAGTGGGTACTTAACTTCTCTTATGAACCCTGTCTCTAGTAGTGTTTGCACCTGTTCTGCTACAGCCTGAGACCATTCTGGCCCGAGTTTTCTTCGTCTTTATTGTACCGGCCGGGATCCTGGATAGACTGCCAATTTGTGGCTCATCAGTTCGGGATCTATGCCTGGCATGTTGGCAGCTTTCCATGCGAAGAGATCAACATTATCTCGTAGGAACTGTATGAGTGATTCCTTTGCATCTCCTTTCAGGATCGTGCCAATATTAGTTGTCTTATCCGAGGTGTCTCCGATCTGAACTTTCTCTACTTCACCTTCGGATTGTGGTCGGAGTTCTTCTCGCCTCTGAACTCCACCAAGTTCGATTGTGTGGAACTCTCCTCCTTCGCCTCTGAGATTTAGACTTTCGTTATAACAGCGACGCGCCATCTTTTGATCTACTTTTATTGTAGCTATCCCTTCTGCAGTTGGGAATTTCATACATAGATGTGGAGTTGAAACTATTGCGCCGAGTTGGTTTAACATTGTCCGACCTATTAAGGCATTGTAGGCTGAGCTTACGTCGACCACGATGTAGTCTATCTTGAGTGTTTTGGATTGGTTCCCCTTTCTGAAGGTTGTATGTAGTGATACGTATCCCAGTGGTTGTACTGGGGTATCCCCAAGTCCGAACAGGCTGTTCGGGTATGCTCTTAGCTCTTTTTCTTCTAAGCCGAGCTTGTCGAAGGCAGTTTTGAATAAGATGTCGGTGGAGCTTCCTTGGTCAATTAATGTACGGTGGAGGTTGGTGTTTGCTAGTATGATAGTGATGACCATGGGGTCGTCGTGTCCTGAGATGATTCCGGATGCGTCTTCTTTGGTAAACGTGATTGCTGGGATGTCTGGCGCCTCCTTCTTTCCTTCGACATGGTATACTTCTTTGAGGTGTCGCTTGCAAGATGATTTGGAGATTCCTCCTCCCACAAATCCGCCGTGTATCACGTGGACGTGTCTCTCCGGTGTGCGAGGTGATCGCTCAGACCGTCCGACATCTTCATCCCTTCTTCTTTTTCTTGGCTCTTCGTCCCGGTTGGCCAAAAACCGATCTAGTTTTCCTTCTCTTACTAATTTTTCTATGACATTTTTCAAGGCGAAGCATTCGTTGGTGGAATGTCCTCGGACTCGATGATACTCACAGTATTCGTTCTGATTTCCTCCTCCTCTTTTGCCTTTGAGTGGCCGAGCTGGAGGTATTTTTTCCGTATGGCAGACTTCTTTGTAAACATCTACCAAGGATACCCTAAGAGGGGTGTAGTTATGATATTTTTTGATTTTCTCCCCGGAGCAATCTTCCTTTTTCTTGGATTTTTTATCTTTATCTCGGTAGGCGGAACCGAACCTTGAGGCTTCCCCAAGTCGAGAATTCTCCTCCATGTTGATGTACTTCTGCGCCCGTTCTTGTACTTCGTCCAGGGATGCAGGGTACTTCTTTGATATAGATTGGCTAAACGGTCCTTCTCGTAGGCCATTTATAAGGCCCATAATGGCAGCTTCTGTTGGTAGACTTTGTATGTCCATGCATGTTTTATTGAATCTTTCCATGTAGTTACGAAGACTCTCCCGATCTTCTTGCTTGATTCCTAGTAGGCTGGGTGCGTGTTTAGCCTTATCTTTTTGTATGGAAAATCTGGCCAGGAACTTTTTGGCCAGGTCGTCGAAGCTTGAGATAGACTTTGGAGGTAGGCTGTTGAACCATCTAATGGCTGTCTTGGTAAGAGTTGTTGGAAAGGCCTTGCAGCGAGCTGCATCCGAGGCGTTAGTGAGGTACATTCTTCTTCTGAAATTGCTGAGATGATGGTTGGGGTCTGAAGTGCCATCATACAGAGTCATATCCGGAAGTTTGAAGCCCTTTGGGATTTTGGTCTTCATAATTTCCCTGGTGAATGGATCTTGATCCTTGCGAGAGCTATCATCTGGAGTGGATCGAGTAGCTTTAGTTTTGAGATCGGCTTTGAGTTTTAGAAGTTTATCTTCTAATTCTCGGCGTCGCCTTATCTCCCGATGCAGATCCTCTTCTTTTTCGCGTTGATGTTGGGCTTCTTTCTCGAGTTGCTTTAATCGATATTGAAGCGCCTCTATCACTCCTGAATTTGATGAATTTTTGTCCCCGTTGGGCTCCGGAGTATCTTTGAGTGTAACGTCCGCGTTCTTGTGCGACATTCTATCTTCCAAACCTAAATCGTGGTCATTGTCATGGTCGTCCGCCATGGTGATGGGATGACTTCCAGGATCCCCAGCAACGGCGCTAATGTTCCGAGGGTTTACCTGAAACTGTAGGTCGATCTCGGATGAGATCTTCTGTGCTGGTCAGAGCCGACGTGTCCGGCAGGTGTGTAGCAGCCGGAGCTGGTGTGTCCGACTTGTGGAACTGAGAATGCTGCTGATCCCTTGTCACCGAAGGGTGGGGGGCACCTGCAAGGGACTCCGATACTTAAGTTAGCAAGGGTATTAAACAGGTATTGAGTAGAATCAGAGTATGAGTTATACTTGCGTGCTCCAGTGTATTTATAATGGTGAGATGTGACCTTCTTTAGATAAGATAAGTTAGCTATCTTATCTTATCTTATCTTTTGTTGAGGTCAGCTTATCTTCCATGGAACCGCTCTTATCTCTATAGGCTTGGGCTGCCCTCGGATCGGGATTGTATTCCTTGAGTTAGACCCTTCTTTGGGCTTTTCTGTCGATTTAGACCGAGTTCTTTGCGAAGAAGTCGGTCCGCTTGACCTAAAGAGGTCGGGCGCTTTGTCTGTAGAACATCCCGGGTCGGACAGCTTGACCCAGGGTATGAACAGGTTGAAACTTGTGTGCCCAGATAGGGTTATGTGAGTCCTAGGAAATTGGTGTATGTAATAATCTTAATATAGTGAAAATTCCACCAACGTTAGTTGTGGTACAGACTGGATGTAGGTTGCATTGCACAGGGCAGCCGAACCAGGATACATGACTGTGTCATCTTCTTTCTTTCTGTTTATGTTCTGTTTCTGAAATTCATGAGACTCGTGCACAAAATTGTGATCATCAATGATGGCGCCAAAAACGTGGTAGCGCTTTCAAACGTGAATCACACTTAGTCACAACTCCGCACAACTAACCAACAAGTGCACTGGGTCGTCCAAGTAATACCTTACGTGAGTAAGGGTCGATCCCATGGAGATTGTTGGTATGAAGCAAGCTATAGTCATCTTGTAAATCTCAGTTAGGCGGATAGTAAATGTTATGGAGTTTTCGAATAATAAATAAAACAGAAAATAAAGATAGAGTTACTCATGTAATTCAATGGTGGGAATTTCATATAAGTGTGTGGAGGTGCTTGTCTCTGTTGGATCTCTGCTTTCCTACTGTCTTCCTTCAATCCTTCTTATTTCTTTCCATGGCAAGCTGTATGTAGGGCATCACCGTTGTCAATGGCTACATCCCATCCTCTCAGTGAAAAAGGTCCAAATGCTCTGTCACGGCACGACTAATCATCTGTCGATTCTCGATCATATTGGAATAGAATCCCTTTATTCTTTTGCGTTTGTCATCACACCCAACAATCGCAAGTTTGAAGCTCGTCACAGTCATTCAATCCCTGAATCCTACTCGGAATACCACAGATAAGGTTTAGACTTTTCGGATTCTCATGAATGCCGCCATCAATCTAGCTTATACCACGAAGATTCTGATTAAGGAATCCAAGAGATATGCGCCCGGTCTGAGGTAGAACGGAAGTGGTTGTCAGTCACGCGTTCATAGGTGAAGAATGATGATGAGTGTCACGGATCATCACATTCATCATGTTGAAGTGCAACGAATATCTTAGAACAGGAATAGCTGAATTGAATAGAAAATAGTAGTAATTGCATTAAAAATTGAGGTACAATAGTGCTCCACACCATTAATATATGGTTTGTAGAAACTCCACCGTTAAAAATACATAAGTGATGAAGGTCCAGGCATGACCGAATGGCCAGCCCCATGAAAGACCGAATGGTCAAAAGAACTAGATAGTCCAAGACGTCTAATTCACTAGTAAAAAGTTCTATTTAAACTAAACTAGCTACTAGGATTTACAGAAGTAAGTAATTGATGCATAAATCCACTTCCGGGACCCACTTGGTGTGTGCTTGGGCTGAGCTTGATCTTTACACGAGCTGAGGCTTATCTTGGAGTTGAATGCCAAGTTCTAACATGTTTTAGGCGTTCAAATCTGGTTCGTGACGTGTTTCTGGCGTTTGACTCCAGAATGCAGCATGAAACTGGCGTTGAGCGCCAGTTTACGTCATCTAATTACAAATAAAGTATGGACTATTATATATTGCTGGAAAGCTCTGGATGTCTACTTTCCAACACCCTTGAGAACACGCCATTTGAAGTTCTGTAGCTCCATAAAATCCATTTTGAGTACAGAGAGGTCAGAATCCAACAGCATTAGCAGTCATTTGTCAGCCTTTTATCAGAGTTTTGCTCAGGTCCCTCAATTTCAGCCAGAAAATACCTGAAATCACAGAAAAATACACAAACTCATAGTAAGGTCCAGAAATGTGAATTTAGCATAAAAACTAATGAAAACATCCCTAAAAGTAGCTAGATTATTCTAAAAACTACCTAAAAACAATGCCAAAAAGCGTATAAATTATCCGCTCATCAGAGACAAAACAAAATCGTCTCTTAAATATTCCACTATGCAGTTCAAATAGAGTTGCAGTTTGAGTTCTGGTTTTAAAGCTTAATCAGTTAAAGAAAAAGAAGGCCAAAGATTCAACCCCTATTCTCTAAACCTTCTAAAACCTTCAGACAATTCTGATGCCACTAACGTATAAGGATAGTAAAAATATACTTACTCCCACTAAACTGATATTATTTATCAACCACATTTATCTTGGAAGGCCATATGAGATAATAATATGATGAAATATAAGTTACTAATCTTTTTTTTCTAATTGTAAAAAAAATCTATTTAAAAAATAGACTAACATTGGCAAATACAATTTTAAAGTAAAATAATATATTCACACAAGTTACATATCATATAAATAAAAAACTATTAATTTGTAAGTAGTTCTTTTAATACAGTAATCAAACATTGATAATAAATCTTGTTAAACAATAAGTCTATCTTTCGACAAACTTATTGTTTACATGGAATCAAATAAGTAGCACACGTTCATTATCACAAATGCGCATGTAATTTGGAAAAGTACAGAACTTCTTTTGGACCGATCTGTACTCGTATAAACTACGCATACATAAATTCATTTAGTGTGGCTTTCTAAATATTCTCCACAAAATTTTGTCAAATAATAAACTTATCTTTGAATCGATTCATTGTTCACATGAAAACTTGAGAATTACACATATTTATTATTGCATATATTTTTTATCAATTACACATATTCATTGTTCACATGAACGTTAGTTGTGGTGCAGACTGGATGTAGGTTGCATTGCACAGGGCAGTCGAACCAGGATACATGACTGTGTCATCTTCTTTCTTTCTGTTTATGTTCTGTTTTCTGAAATTCATGAGACTGGTGCACGAAATTGTGATCATCAACGATGGCGCCAAAAACGTGGTAGCGCTCTCAAATGTGAATCACACTTAGTCACAACTCCGCACAACTAACCAACAAGTGCACTGGGTCGTCCAAGTAATACCTTATGTGAGTAAGGGTCGATCCCACGGAGATTGTTGGTACGAAGCAAGCTATAGTCATCTTGTAAATCTCAGTTAGGCGGATAGTAAATGTTATGGAGTTTTCGAATAATAAATAAAACAGAAAATAAAGATAGAGTTACTCATGTAATTCAATGGTGGGAATTTCATATAAGTGTGTGGAGGTGCTTGTCCCTGTTGGATCTCTGCTTTCCTACTGTCTTCCTTCAATCCTTCTTATTCCTTTCCATGGCAAGCTGTATGTAGGGCATCACCGTTGTCGATGGCTACATCCCATTCTCTCAGTGAAAAAGGTCCAAATGCTCTGTCACGGCACGGCTAATCATCTGTTGGTTCTCGATCATGTTAGAATAGAATCCCTTGATTCTTTTGCGTTTGTCATCATGCCCAACAATCATGAGTTTGAAGCTCGTCACAGTCATTCAATCCCTGAATCCTACTCGGAATACCACAGAAAAGGTTTAGACTTTCCGGATTCTCATGAATGCCGCCATCAATCTAGCTTATACCACGAAGATTCTGATTAAGAAATCCAAGAGATATGCGCCCAGTCTGAGGTAGAACGGAAGTGGTTGTCAGTCACGCGTTCATAGGTGAGAATGATGATGAGTGTCACGGAGCATCACATTCATCATGTTGAAGTACAATGAATATCTTAGAACAGGAATAGCTGAATTGAATAGAAAATAGTAGTAATTGCATTAAAACTTGAGGTACGGGTGTGTAGAAACTCCACCGTTAAAAATACATAAGTGATGAAGGTCCAAGCATGGCCGAATGGCCAGCCTTCATGAAAGACCTAATGGTCAAAAGAACTAGATAGTCCAAGATGTCTAATACACTAGTAAAAAGTTCTATTTAAACTAAACTAGCTACTAGGGTTTACAGAAGTAAGTAATTGATGCATAAATCCACTTCCGGGGCCCACTTGGTGTGTGCTTGGGCTGAGTTTGATCTTTACACAAGCTGAGGCTTATCTTGGAGTTGAACGCCAAGTTGTAACGTGTTTCTGGCGTTTGACTCCAGAATGCAGCATGAAACTGGCGTTGAGCGCCAGTTTACGTCATCTAATTACAAATAAAGTATGGACTATTATATATTGCTGAAAAGCTCTGGATGTCTACTTTGCAACACCATTGAGAGCGCGCCATTTGGAGTTTTGTAGCTCTAGAAAATTTATTTTGAGTGCAGGGAGGTCAGAATCCAATAGCATAAGCAGTCCTTTGTCAGCCTTTTATCAGAGTTTTGCTCAGGTCCCTCAATTTCAGCCAGAAAATACCTGAAATCACAGAAAAATACACAAACTCATAGTAAAGTCAAGAAATGTGAATTTAGCATAAAAACTAATGAAAACATCCCTAAAAGTAGCTAGATTATTCTAAAAACTACCTAAAAACAATGCCAAAAAGCGTATAAATTATCCGCTCATCACAACACCAAACTTAAATTATTGCTTGTTTCCAAGCAACTGAAAATCAATTAGGATAAAAAGAAGAGAATATACTATAAATTCCAAAATATCAATAAATATTAGTTCTAATTAGATGAGCGGGACTTGTAGCTTTTTGCCTCTGAACAGTTTTGGCATCTCACTTTTTCTCTTGAAGTTTAGAATGATTGGCATCTCTAGGAACTTAGAATTTTAGATAGTGTTATTGATTCTCCTAGTTAAGTTTGTTGATTCTTGAACACAGCTACTTTTATGAGTCTTGGCTGTGGCCCTAAGCACTTTGTTTTCCAGTATTACCACCGGATACATAAATGCCACAGACACATGATTGGGTGAACCTTTTCAGATTGTGACTCAGCTTTGCTAGAGTCCCCAGTTAGAGGTGTCCAGAGCTCTTAAGCACACTCTTTTTGATTTGGATCACGAATTTAACCACTCAGTCTCAAGCTTTTCACTTGGACCTGCATGCCACAAGCACATGGTTAGGGACAGCTTGATTTAGCCGCTTAGGCCTGGATTTTATTTCTTTGGGCCCTCCTATCCATTGATGCTCAAAGCCTTGGATCCTTTTTACCCTTGCCTTTTGGTTTTAAGGGCTATTGGCTTTTTCTGCTTGCTTTTTCTTTTTCTTTCAAAAAATATTTTTTCGCCACTTTTTTTCGCAAGCTTTTGCTTTTTCACTGCTTTTTCTTACTTCAAGAATCAATTTTCATGATTTTTCAGATTGTCAATAACATTTCTCTTTGTTCATCATTCTTTCAAGAGCCAACAATTTTAACATTCATAAACAACAAGATCAAAAATATGCACTGTTCAATCATTCATTCAGAAAACAAAAAGTATTATCACCACATCAATATAATTAAACTAAATTCAAGAATAAATTCGAAAATCATGTACTTCTTGTTCTTTTGAATTAGAAACATTTTTCATTTAAGAGAGGTGAATGATTCATGGAATTATTCATAGCCTTAAGACATAGTTACTAAATACTAATGATCATGTAATGAAGACACAGACATAGATAAACATTTAACATAAAGAAACCGAAAAGCAGAAAAAATTAAGAACAAGGAATGAGTCCACCTTAGTGATGGTGGCATTTTCTTCTTGAAGAACCAATGATGTCCTTGAGTTCTTCTATGTCTCTTCCTTGTCTTTGTTGCTCCTCCCTTATTGCTCTTTGATCTTCTCTAATTTCATGGAGAATGATGGAGTGCTCTTGATGTTCCACCCTTAATTGGTCCATATTGTAACTCAAATCTTCTAGAGAACTATTGAGTTGTTCCTAATAGTTGTTGGGAGGAAAGTGCATCGCTTGAGGCATCTCCGAGATTTCTTGGTGATGAGCTTCCTCATGCATCTCTTGGTGTCCATGAGTGGGCTCTCTTGTTTGCTCCATCCTTTTCTTAGTGATGGGCTTGTCCTCCTCAATAGGGATGTCTCCTTCTATGATGACTCCAGCTGAGTAACATAGATGGCAAATAAGATGAGGAAAAGCTAGCCTTGCCAAGGTAGAGGGGTTTTCGGCTATTTTGTAGAATTCAAGGGAGATGACTTCATGAACTTCTACTTCCTCTCTATTCATGATGCTATGAATCATGATGGCCCGATCCACAGTAACTTCAGATCGATTGCTAGTGGGGATGATGGAGCGTTGGATGAACTCCAACCATCCTCTAGCCACAGGCTTGAGGTCCAGTCTTCTTAATTGAACTGGCTTGCCTTTGGAGTCTCTTTTCCATTGAGCTCCTTCCACACATATGTCCCTAAGGACTTGGTCCAACCTTTGATCAAAGTTGACCCTTCTTGTGTAGGGGTGTGCATCTCCTTGCATCATGGGCAAGTTGAATGCCAACCTCATATTTTTCGGACTAAAATTTAAGTATTTTCCCCGAACCATTATAAGATAGTTCTTTGGATTCGGGTTCATACTTTGATCATGGTTCCTAGTGATCCATGCATTGGCATAGAACTCTTGAACCATTAAGATTCCGACTTGTTGGATGGGGTTGGTTAGAACTTCCCAATCTCTTCTATGGATCTCATGTCGGATCTCTGGATACTCATTTTTCTTGAGCTTGAAAGGGACCTCGGGGATCACCTTCTTCTTGGCCACAACATCATAGAAGTGGTCTTGATGGGCTTTGGAGATGAATCTTTCCATATCCCATGACTCGGAGATGGAAGCTTTTGTCTTCCCTTTCCCTTTTCTAGAGTTTTCTCCGGCCTTAGGTGCCATCAATGGTAATAGAAAAACAAAAAGCTTATGCTTTTACCACACCAAACTTAAAATATTGCTCGTCCTCGAGCAAGAGAAGAAAGAAAAGAAGAAGAAGAAGAGAAAATATAGAGGAGAGTAGGCGAGGTGTATTCGGCCAAGGTGTAGAAGTGGGGGGTTGTGTTGTGTGAAAATTAAGGAGAATGGAGAGGTTTATATATTGAGGGGAGAGGGAGTAGGTTCGGCCATTTAGGGTGGGTTTGGGTGGGAAAGAAATTTGAATTTTGAAGGTAGGTGGGGTTTATGGGGAAGAGTGGATGGATGTGAGTGCTGAAGGGGGTAATTGGGAAGAGAGATTGAGGTGATTGGTGAAGGGTTTTGGGGAAGAGTGTTTATTGGAAAGAGAGGATGAATGTTGAGAAGATGGGAGAATATGGTAGGTGGGGATCCTGTGGGGTCCACAGATCCTGAGATGATCCTGTGGGGTCCACAGATCCTGAGGTGTCAAGGATTTACATCCCTGCACCAATTAGGCATGTAAAATGCCTTTGCATGCAATTCTGGTGTTCAAACGCCTAAGTGATGCATGTTCTGGGCGTTCAACGGCCATGTGCAGCATGTTTCTGGCGTTGAACGCCAGTTCCATGCTTGTTTCTGGCATTCAGTGCCAGCTCTCCTCAGGGTGCATTCCTGGCGTTTGAACGCCAGGATGTTGCTTGTTTCTGGCGTTCAACACCAGATCCATGCTCTGTTCTGGCGTTGAACGCCAGCCAGATGCTCCTTACTGGCGTTGAACGCCAGTAGGTCCTTCCTCCAGGGTGTGATTTTTTTTGCTGTTTTTGATTCTGTTTTTAATTTTAATATTTTTTCGTGACTCCACATGATCATGAACCTAATAAAACATAAAAGAACAATGAAGATAAAATAAAATTAGATAAATAAAAATTGGGTTGCCTCCCAATAAGCGCTTCTTTAATGTCAATAGCTTGACAGTGGCTCTCATGGAGCCACACAGGTGATCAGGTCAATGTTGTATAGTCCCAACACCAAACTTAGAGTTTGGTTGTGGGGATTCAACACCAAACTTAGAGTTTGATTGTGGGGGCTTTGTTTGACTCTATACTGAGAGAAGCTTTTCATGCTTCCTCTCTATTGTTAAAGAAGAAGATCCTTGAGCCTTAAACACAAGGTAGTCCCCATTCAATTGAAGGACTAACTCTCCTATATTAACATCTATCACAGCTCCTGCTGTGGCTAGGAAGGGTCTTCCCAGGATTATGCATTCATCCTCCTCCTTCCTAGTGTCTAAGATTATGAAATTAGCAGGGATGTAAAGGCCTTCAACCTTTACCAACACGTCCTCTACCAATCCATAAGTTTGTCTTACTGACTTGTCTGCCATTTGTAATGAGAATAAGGCAGGCTGTACCTCAATGATCCCCAGCTTCTCCATTACAGAGAGTGGCATAAGATTTATGCTTAACCCCAGGTCACACAGAGCCTTTTCAAAGGTCATGGTGCCTATGGTACAGGGTATTAAGAATTTGCCAGGATCTTGTTTCTTTTGAGGTAAAGTTTGCTGAACCCATGTATCTAGTTCACCAATGAGCGAGGGAGGTTCACCTTCCCAAGTCTCATTACCAAATAATTTGGCATTCAGCTTCATGATAGCTCCTAGATATTGAGCAACTTGCTCTCCAGTTATATCTTCATCCTCTTCAGAGGAAGAATAGTCTTCAGAGCTCATGAATGGCAGAAGGAGGTTTAGTGAAATCTCTATGGTCTCTATATGAGCCTCAGATTCCTTGGGTCCTCAATAGGGAGCTCCTTCTTGCTTGAGAGACGTCCCATGAGGTATTCCTCATTGGGATTCACGTTCTCTCCTTCCTCTCTAGGTTCGGCCATGTTGATTATATCAATGGCCTTGCACTCTCTTTTTGGATTCTCTTCAGTATTGCTTGGGAGAGTACTAGGAGGAGTTTCAGTTATTTTCTTACTCAGCTGGCCCACTTGTGCCTCCAGATTTCTGATGGAGGACCTTGTTTCACTCATGAAACTTAAAGTGGCCTTAGACAGATCAGAGACTAAGTTTGCTAAGTTAGAGGTGCTTTGCTCAGAATTCTCTGTCTGTTGCTGAGAAGATGATGGAAAAGGCTTGCCATTGCTAAACCTGTTTCTTCCACCATTATTAAAGCCTTGTTGAGGCTTTTGTTGATCCTTCCATGAGAAATTTGGATGATTTCTCCATGATGAATTATAGGTGTTTTCATAAGGTTCACCTAAGTAATTTACCTCTGTTATTGCAGGGTTATCAGGATCATAAGCTTCTTCTTCAGAAGATGCTTCTTTAGTACTGTTGGATGCATTTTGCCATCCATTCAGACTTTGGGAAATCATGTTGACTTGCTGAGTCAACATTTTGTTCTAAGCCAATATGGCATTCAGAGCATCAATCTCAAGAATTCCCTTCCTCTGAGGCGTCCCATTATTCACGGAATTCCTCTCAGAAGTGTACATGAACTGGTTATTTGCAACCATGTCAATAAGTTCTTGAGCTTCTGCAGGCGTTTTTTTTAGGTGAATGGATCCACCTGCAGAATGGTCCAATGACATCTTAGAGAACTCAGATAGACCATAATAGAATATATCTATCATGGTCCATTCTGAAAACATGTCAGAAGGACATCTTTTGGTCATCTGTTTGTATCTTTTCCAAGCTTCATAGAGGGATTCACCATCTTTTTGTTTGAAGGTCTGAACATCCACTCTAAGCTTGCTCAGCTTTTGAGGAGGAAAGAATTTAGCCAAGAAGGCCGTGACCAGCTTATCCCAGGAGTCCAGGCTATCTTTAGGTTGAGAATCCAACCATGCTCTAGCTCTGTCTCTTACAGCAAAAGGGAAAAGCATGAGCCTGTAGACTTCAGGATCTACTCCATTAGTCTTAACAGTCTCACAGATCTGCAATAACTCAGTTAAGAACTGGTAGGGATCTTCTGATGGAATTCCATGAAACTTGCAGTTTTGTTGCATTAGAGCAACTAATTGAGGTTTTAGCTCAAAATTGTTTGCTCCAATGATAGGAATTGAGATGCTTCTTCCATCAAACTTGGAAGTAGGTGTAGTATAATCACCAAGCATCCTTCTTACATTATTGTTGTTAGGTTCGACTGCCATCTCTTTTTCTTATTCAAAAATTTCAACAAGGTTGTCTTTGGATTGTTGTAATTTAGCTTCTCTTAGTTTCCTCTTCAGAGTCCTTTCAGGTTCTGGATCAGCTTCAACAAGAATGCCTTTTTTTCTTGTTCCTGCTCATATTAAAGAAAAGAGAACAAAAAAAAGAAGAGGAATCCTCTATGTCACAGTAAAGAGGTTCCTTATTATTAGTAGAAGAAGAAAGGGAATAAGAAGAATGGAGAATCCAAACACAAGGGTAAGAATAGAGGTAGTGATTTGAGATGAAGAGAAGTGTTAGTGAATAAATAAACAAATAGAAGAAGATGGGAGAGAGAGAATTCGAAAATTAATTTTGAAAAGCAGTTAATGATTTTCGAAAATTAAAGGTGAAATAGAATTAAAATTAAAATTTAAAACAATTAGTTAATTTTAAAAAGAATTTTGAAAAAGGGATGAGATATTTTCGAAAATTAGAGAGGGAAAAGTAGTTAGGTGGTTTTGAAAAAGATAAGAAACAAACAAAAAGTTAATTAGTTAGTTGAAAAAGATATTAAAATCAAATTTGAAAAGATAAGAAGATAAGAAGTTAGATAAGATATTTTGAGATCAAATTTTTGAAAAAGATAAAATTTTGAAAAAGATATGATATAAAAGATATGATTAAAAAGATATGGTTGAAAAAGATTTAATTTTTAAAATTTTAAAATTAATTACTTAACTAACTAAAAGATATGATTCTAGAATTTAAAGATTGAACCTTTCTTAACAAGAAAGTAACAACCTTCAAATTTTTGAATCAATCATATTAATTGTTAGCAAAATTTTCGAAAATAAAGATAAAACTAAGAAAAAGATTTTTGAAAAATATTTTTAAAAAATTAAATTTTCGAAAATTAAATAAAAAATGAAAAAGATTTGATTTTTGAAAAAGTTTTTATAAGATAAGATTTTTAGAATTTGAAAATTTGACTTGACTTACAAGAAACAACTAATTTTAAAATTTTTTGACTAAGTCAACCCAAATTTTTGAAATTTTGAGAGAAAAAAAGAAAAGATATTTTTTATTTTTGAATTTTTAATTATGAGAGAGAAAAACACAAATATGACCCAAAACATGAAAATTTTGGATCAAACACATAATGCATGCAAGAACATTATGAATGTCAAGATTAACACCAAGAACACTTTGAAGATCATGATGAACATCAAGAACATATTTTTGAAAATTTTTTTATGCAAAGAAAACATGCAAGACACCAAACTTAGAAATCTTTAATGCATGGACACTATGAATGCAAAAATACATATGAAAAACAATAAAAGACACAAAATAAGAAAACATCAAGATCAAACAAGAAGACTTACCAAGAACAACTTGAAGATCATGAAGAACACTATGAATGCATGAATTTTCGAAAATTGCAAGAACAAGATGAATATGCAATTGACACCAAACTTATAACTTGACTCAAGACTCAAACAAGAAACACAAAATATTTTTTGTTTTTATGATTTTATAATTTTTTTGTATTTTCTTTTATATTATTTTTTTTTTCAAAAAAACATATAGGAAAAGAAATTAAGAGATTCAAAAATTTTAATAAGAATTCGAGGAATCTTTCAATGTTAGTCTAAAGCTCTAATCCAAGGGTTGGGCATGGCTTAACAGGTAGCCAACTTTAGAAGATATACATCACGCATGGAACAACTGATATTCCAATTAACTTGCCTCTATCCTGATGGTTTTGAAGCCTCAATCCAATTGAGTTAGACATGGCTTTACAGCCACCCAAGCTTCAACATACTTTATGAAACACTAGAATTCATTCTTAAAAATTTTGAATAATTTTTCGAAAACAAAGAGAAAAAATTTTGAAAAATATTTTTGAAAATTATTTGAAAAGAAAAATAAAAAGAAAATTACCTAATCTGAGCAACAAGATGAACCGTCAGTTGTCCAAACTCGAACAATCCCCGGCAACGGCGCCAAAAACTTGGTGCACGAAATTGTGATCATCAACAATGGCACCAAAAACGTGGTAGCGCTCTCAAACATGAATCACACTTAGTCACAACTCCGCACAACTAACCAGCAAGTGCATTGGGTCGTCCAAGTAATACCTTACGTGAGTAAGGGTCGATCCCACGGAGATTGTTGATATGAAGCAAGCTATAGTCATCTTGAAAATCTCAGTTAGGCGGATAGTAAATGTTATGGAGTTTTTGAATAATAAATAAAATAGAAAATAAAGATAGAGTTACTCATGTAATTCAATGGTGGGAATTTCAGATAAGTGTGTGGAGGTGTTTGTCCCTGTTGGATCTCTGCTTTCCTACTGTCTTCCTTCAATCCTTCTTATTCCTTTCCATGGCAAGCTGTATGTAGGGCATCACCGTTGTCAATGGCTATATCCTATCCTCTCAGTGAAAAAGGTCCAAATGCTCTGTCACGGCACGACTAATCATCTGTCGGTTCTCGACCATGTTGGAATAGAATCCCTTTATTCTTTTGTGTTTGTCATCACGCCTAACAATCGCAAGTTTGAAGCTCGTCACAGTCATTCAATCCCTGAATCCTACTCGGAATACCACAGATAAGGTTTAGACTTTTCGGATTCTCATGAATGCCGCCATCAATCTAGCTTATACCACGAAGATTCTGATTAAGGAATCCAAGAGATATGCGCCCGGTCTGAGGTAGAACGGAAGTGGTTGTCAGTCACGCGTTCATAGGTGAAGAATGATGATGAGTGTCACGGATCATCACATTCATCATGTTGAAGTGCAACAAATATCTTAGAACAGGAATAGCTGAATTGAATAGAAAATAGTAGTAATTGTATTAAAACTTGAGGTACAATAGAGCTCCACACCCTTAATATATGGTGTGTAGAAACTCCACCGTTAAAAATACATAAGTGATGAAGGTCCAAGCATGGTTGAATGGCCAGCCCCCATGAAAGACCGAATGGTCAAAAGAACTAGATAGTCCAAGACGTCTAATACACTAGTAAAAAGTTCTATTTAAACTAAACTAGCTACTAGGGTTTACAGAAGTAGGTAATTGATGCATAAATCCACTTCCGGGACCCACTTGGTGTGTGCTTGGGCTGAGCTTGATCTTTACACGAGCTGAGGCTTATCTTGGAGTTGAATGCCAAGTTCTAACATGTTTTTGGCGTTCAACTCTGGTTCGTGACGTGTTTCTGGCGTTTGACTCCAGAATGCAGCATGAAACTGGCGTTGAGCGCCAGTTTACGTCATCTAATTACAAATAAAGTATAGACTATTATATATTTTTGGAAAGCTCTGGATGTCTACTTTCCAACACCGTTGAGAGCGTGCCATTTGGAGTTTTGTAGCTCCATAAAATCCATTTTGAGTACAGAGAGGTCAGAATCCAACAGCATTAGCAGTCCTTTGTCAGCCTTTTATCAGAGTTTTGCTCATGTCCCTCAATTTCAGCCAGAAAATACCTGAAATCACAGAAAAATACACAAACTCATAGTAAAGTCCAGAAATGTGAATTTAGCATAAAAACTAATGAAAAATCCCTAAAAAGTAGCTAGATTACTCTAAAAACTACCTAAAAACAGTGCCAAAAAGCGTATAAATTATCCACTCATCAGAGACAAAACAAAATCGTCTCTTAAATATTCCACTATGCAGTTCAAATAGAGTTGCAGTTTGATTTCTGGTTTTAAAGCTTAATCAATTAAAGAAAAAGAAGGCCATAGATTCAACCCCTATTCTCTAAACCTTCTAAAACCTTCAGACAATTCTGATGTCACTAACGTATAAGGATAGTAAAAATATACTTACTCCCACTAAACTGATATTATTTATCAACCACATTTATCTTGAAAGGCCATATGAGATAATAATATGATGAAATATAAGTTGCTAATCTTTTTTTTCTAATTGTAAAAAAAATCTATTTAAAAAATAGACTAACATTGGCAAATACAATTTTAAAGTAAAATAATATATTCACAACAGTTACATATCATATAAATAAAAAACTATTAATTTGTAAGTAGTTTTTTTAATACAGTAATCAAACATTGATAATAAATCTTGTTAAACAATAAGTCTATCTTTCGACAAACTTATTGTTTAAATGGAATCAAATAAGTAGCACACGTTCATTATCACAAATGCGCATGTAATTTGGCTAAGTACAGAACTTCTTTTGGACCGATCTGTACTCGTATAAACTACGCATACATAAATTCATTTAGTGTGGCTTACCAAATATTCTCCACAAAATTCTGTCAAATAATAAACTTATCTTTGAATCGATTCATTGTTCACATGAAAACTTGAGAATTACACATATTTATTATTGCATATATTTTTTATCAATTGAACAAACACTAATCTTCCTTTGGGCCGATTACTGGTTGCGTAATTAAATAGATAATAAACACAAGGTTTAATATTTATTATTTAGCCAAATAATAAACTTCTTTTGGGCCGATTATTGTACGCATAAATAATAAGCATTGGTTTAAATTTAACTAGTTGTCCAAATATATAGTTACCATCAATATATGTGTATAATTTGATTAAATATAGACCTTCCTTTGGGCTGACCAATATTCACATGAATTACATATGGTCATATTCCTAATGTTTCAAAATAAATTGGTTTTCCTAAAAGAGGCTATTTTAGTAGTATAATGTTCAACCAATTTAGTCTAAAACTAAATTTTATAAAATAAACGTGTATTATATTGTTACTATTTTTCTTATGTAACAAATGTAAAATTCTTATACAATACAAAAAAATAATAAGTCTCAATATATAACAACCACATAATATATTGTGGGACTTCCTTAGTTATACATATATTTGGATATAAAAAATGCAACTTTTTTTTTTAATCCAAATTTAATCCATAACAAAAAGATTCAAATAATAAAGATGACATAAAAATTTTTAATGACTCAATATAGATGACTCCAATACCACTTGTTGAAAATTCTTATATTTCTTTAACTCAAAAATCATTCATGTTAAATTATTAAGAAAGAAGTACTTGAATGCAGAAACGTACATGAATTCATAAGCATGATTGAAAGAGTTTGGTTCTTTAATTTTCCTCAACTAAAGCCTTCTATATCCCAAATAAGGAGAATGAACCCTCTCAATTTTTTTTAACGAGGGAGTAAAGTGTAATCTCTCACTATTAATTTTATAAGTGGGACAAAAAAATACGAGAGAGAAAACATTGAAGGGTTAAAGTCTTAAAGATCAAATTTTACTCCTTCAATTCTTAAAAAAAATGAGAGGATCTATTTTCCCCTAATATGGTTGAATCGCAACTCCTTTGATGGGAATAGAGTTACGGAAGCGACTTTGATGTATTGAGACTAAACCCTAAAGTCACCATTTATATTTGAGTGTGGCAACCATTAAACCTTACAATCCAAATAAAATAGTATCTCTTCTTTTATTCTCATTTAATTCTAAACAAAAAGTAATAATGACTTCTTCAATTTAATATTTATGACAATAAATAAAGTCACCGTTATATAAGTCATTTAATAATTTTTCATAAATAAATTAATAATTTCCTAATAATCTTCCACTTGGATATATATATATATATATATATATATATATATATATATATATATATATATATTCTTGAGATAATCACATTTTATAAACTTTATATACGCATCTGAATGCTATTTTCTTGATTACTTTAACAATATGATTTGTCTCATATATTAGTTATGAAATTATCACAATTTTTATCACATTAGTGTCGCGAAAAAATCACGATGATCACCATACTAATATACTCAATAACATAGATAAGATTTGGATGAGAAAATTTTGAAATTGCATGCGAAAATGATCTCATGCATGCCTATTTTCAACTGGTCCAACTTTAATAAACTTTATGAGATCACGAGTCAGAGTAAAAATGAAACTGAATACTTTATTTCTGTAGAAATATCTATCTTCGTAAATTTATCTAAATCATATGAGCATCTAAATGTACACTCTCACTGAAATAATATATCATAAAATGATATGACACCCATATAAATAGTATTCACATGAAAGACCTTGAATGTTTGTTTCTTACTAATCAAATATGCATGCATTTTTGGAGTTTATGCTAACTTGCTCACAAGACACTTAAACACTCTGAACTCTCTTGTTTAACAAAAAATTTAAAATATTAGACTACTAACATATTATCATAAAATAACTCAAGTGGTCTTTCAAATATATATCTATAATTTGTGACACGTGTTTGTAGTCACCTAATTAGATGCTTTCAAAAGGTGTTTTATATTCAAGTGCTTTAGTGAAAAGAGTTATAGTATCTTATCAACACTTTTTCAAAGAACTTTTTAATGAGTATATGACTATACTGCAAGTCTGCAATGGATCAAAATTTCTTTCACATGCAACAAAGGTAAAATCTGAACACCAAATGATCTCTAACTTTAATTTATGACTTCATATGTGTGAACATGTAATATTTTGCTATAACAAACTTATTTATCTACTATTTTGCTCTAACCGCTATAAACAATCTTGTCTTATAGGAACAGCACTTCCAGTGCTTAGTATGCATGTCACACTTCTGTAAGCGATCTTGCCTTACAAGAACAATACCTTGACTGATATATATGCTTAGTATGCACGTCACACTTCTGTAAGCAATCTTGCCTTACAAGAACAACACCTTGACTGATGTATACCTGGAAAGAAAATCATTCCATGGGGGTCCTATCTTTTACATCCGGCTCGACGGCCCAAATCAATAATCATTATCTAGCCAGAGGCCCAATCAATAGTCATCGGTTTCCATAACCAATCCTTAGGTTATACATTCCACTTTTCTCAAGTTTCAAGGCCAAGCACACTCTCAAATTTCATGCCTCTTTTCTTGCTAGTATTTTCTTTAGTGTTCTTGGTTTACTTTTAGCGCTTTAATTAATTATAATCTTCTTCTTGTATTTCTTCTTATGTGTGTTATGAAGAGATTACTAGATTCTAGACTTTTGAATTATCTTTCTATGCCTTTTACTACAAATTCTACCAATTCCTTAAACTTTTATGTTGTTTTTATGTTCTCATCCCTTACCTTAATTCTTTTTATCTTCTTAAACTTTTGAATATTACAATTAAACTTCAATACTTTAGTTATTTATGCTTCAATCCCCTCAATTTTTAATTATAGTTTTACCTTTAAATTTCTACTGAATTATATTTTCTCTCAGTTATTTATACTCTGATCTCTAAGCTTTAGTTTATTATAACTTAACTCTTCCATTTTTAAACTAATCACATTTTCCTTATTGAATTCCACCAAATTATATTATCCTTTGTTTATTTACGTAATTCTATTATATTGTGCTTTGGTACTTAGCGCTAATCGTGGGTACTAAACCCGCGAGTCACAACACACAGTGCTTAGCACCCACGTCCAGCGCCTAGCACCTTTGAAGCGCAAAATTTTGTCATGAAATGCAGGCGCCTAGCGCCCAACACCTGGCGCCCAGCGTCCAGGGTTTTCACAATAGGGTGCCTAGTAGGCGCCACGTGAACTGCATGGTTAGGGGTCCAGGGCCTTTAAACATGTACATGGTTGGGCGCCCAGTGCCTATGTAACACACATGATTAGGTGCCCTAGCGCCCATGTTGTTGGTGTAACACCCTTACTACCAGAATGTCACACTTTCGGCTGCGCTACTCTGATAGCTCGGATATTACGACGACTCTTAATATATTTAATACTAAGTTAGAAGCCTGTTTGAAACTTAAAACCGTATATCCTTTCAAAATACACTTTTTCGTGAAAACATATATTTATATATACAGACTAGATACAATAGTTTAAAATTATACATACATATACATAACAATAACTTACAAACATACATATCACAAAGTCCTATCCCTCTTACAAAATGTATGAAGATAAAGGCAAGGAAAAACATAATACCTAAAAAAATACAATACATCATGTAAACGGAAAAGAAAATAAACTCTTTGAGACTTCTTCGCCCATATCCTGAAAAGGAAATACCTGTAGGGGAGTGAGAACATCGTCCTTAAAAGGGTTCTTACTATAGGGTTACAGAATTATTATAATAAGATACGTAAAATAAATCTGTTTTCAAAGTATAGTGATCATTGTTCGTCTTATGTATCGTTTCAAAAACCAAAGGCTTACATTTTCAAAAATTCGAAATCCTTTTTAAAAGAGAAATCCTTTTAATCTTCAAAACCCAAAACCTTTTGTATCAAAACTTAAAAGTTTTCCTAGACAGTATGAATGACCAAGCTGTTCCAAGTATAGGTTCATTAAGTTTATACTGAACCAATTTGATTTTTCATACTTTACTAAACCAGAAACTCAAACCAATTACGGCATCCGGCCCATCACATAATCAATCACGGTCTCAGACTCAAACAACTCAATCAACATAAAAAAATCACCACAATTCAACCAATTTCAGTTACAAATACAAGTAGAGAGATTCAAACACAAACAAATCACTTTCATCAAGTATATCAATTAGCAGTTAAACATAATTATTTACATAGGCAAACCAATTACAAGTTGCACACCAAAATAATGTCACATAGATGCATATGATGAATGTTTATCCTATTGGCTCGTGATATCACTTGTCGGTCCATAAATGCCAACCCGACACATCCTTTCGAATGTCGCTTTTTTGCCACGTCCGAGGATATAACGCCTGGCACGCCTTTGTATCGTTCCAAGAATATAGTGCCTGGCACACTCTTGGGACAGAAAAGATTATCCATCATAATCCAACCCAGGGATATAGTTCCCTGTACACTATCATTCCAAGGATATAGTACCTGTCACACTTTCAATAAGTCCATCGTCCTTTTTCCAAGTTCCAAAACTCAACATCAGTTTCTAATTTTTAAAATCAATTTTCTTTAAAATCAAAAACCCATTTCCTTGGTAATATTCTCCAAAACTCCAAACAACATCAACATCATATCATTTGTAAATCTCTTACAACAGTCATCAAAATCATTCAGTTTAAATCAGGATTTGGTAATGAAATTTCACAGCAAAGTCTCAAAACTTTAGGGGAGTACAACCTATCTCAATTTTTTTAAAAATTTCTTGAAACTCTTAAAATCATAGCTTCTTGGTTTGAATAAATAGAAACCGAATTTATTATAAAACCGAATCATATAAAGTCACAAGCCCTAATCCAATCCAAAACCAATTCACTTGAAACAAAACCAATCCATTTAAATCAAACCCACTTTCAGTTCCCGTTAAAAACCAATTTTCTGACTTCTTCCAAAACGTCACAAACATAATTATTCAATCAAAATCTAATTCCCTTTAAAATCATAAGCCTTTTTTTATATTTAAAATCGATATTGGAACATAATACTTTTCTTCAGTGATTCAAAATTGTAAAGCAATTCTTTTCTAAATAATTTGAAGTCAAGAGATATAGTTTTCTTAAGTAAATTAAACTCAAAAACATAACTATTTTTCTTAATAATTCAAATAATACAATATCTCAAATCCAAACTTTTCTAAATAACTTTTCAAACAAAGTCTAAGATTTTTATAAAAATTTTGGCAGCGCCTCCCTTAAAACTTCGACTTTGTCACCCTTTTTGAGTCCCAACCAAACCACTTCACAATCCTTTTCAACAGTCCAAAACAAAAAAATTAGTTCAAAAGAAAGCTAAATCCAACCATTCATCTTATTTTCATAACTCAAGAAAACCGTTTCAAGATCAAATCATTATCAACTGATCAAACTCATTGCCAAAACTTTAAAGAAACAATTCTTTTATCAAAACCAAACAGTAATCCAATCAAACATATAATCATATTCATCCAAAATAGCCAAACAATACATAAGACTTGTACAACCATTAAAAAGCATATTTCTCATATCGATATCTATTTATAACAATTCTAAATTATAAATTTTAATTTTTAGAAAAAAGCCCCTACCTCAATTGTCGAAATTCGAAAACTCTAAAATGTGTCACAACTCGCTTTCTCTCGGCCCACAACTGCGACAGCCGCAACCTCAGCTCCAAACCACTTTCTCAGCCACCGCAACCTCAGCTCCAAACCACTTTCTCAGCCACCACAACAACTCTAATCGCAACATATAATAATCAGGACTCGACCCTACGTTACCAAAACTCAGATTCATTAACCAAACACAACAGAACACCAACGTGATGATTTTTGAAACATAATTACTTATTGAAATAACAAAATAAAGCAGATGCGACTTCGAATCGAACCGGCAGTAGCTCTGATAATAACCCTAAGTGACAGTCGCGAGCAAAACCCAAGTGACAACGACTGTAACAACCACGTAGCGTTAAAAAAACCTTCCCAAAATCCAAAAGAACAGAAACTGAAACTTTAAAACCCTTACTGGCAGGGTTTCCCTGCGATGACAGCGAGGTTTCGAACAGTAGAGGCGACGTGAAGCTCTGGGGGTTTAGCAACAGCGGCGGTGGCTCTCCGTCTTCTCTTTTGTTCGTGTTCCCTCTCCCTCAATGGAGCACGCGATGGAGCATGCGATGGTGGCGGCCGACCACTATCAACGGCAATGGAGCACGCGATGGTGGCGGCTAGGCTCGTTAACGATGGCGGCGACGAAGGGGATCAGCAACGACAAAGACAGCACGGACAGCAACAGCGGCGCGACGCTCCTCGCGGCGCCTTCCTCCCTCGCGCGTCTCTGCTCCGGCAGTGGGCTGAATGGCGACGACACGGGCTCCATAGGACGGCGACGCCTCCTCCTCGCGAGGTTCTAGCGGCAGCTCGTGGACGGACCGAACAGTGGCAGCGCAGGGACGACGGCATGACTCCTTCTCCTCGGCTCTCCCTTTCTGTTTCTTTTTCTCTCTTATTGCAGTGTTGCTGCTGCTTAGTGTGTTGTGTGTGTTGAGTGACAAAGAATGTGAGTAAAAAAATTAAGGTTAGGGTTTAATTTTGGGAAAAAAGTGAAAATTAGGGATTTTATGGCTAATATAGGTAATTTGGTAAAATTGGAGGGTAGAGTAGTAAATTAATAAAATTGGGACATAAAATATTAATTTGAACTCTAATTAAAATCCTTAAAAATTAATTTAAAATATCATTTGTTGTACTAAAATACTATTTAATTTAAAATCAAATTCTTTAATTGAAATTATAAGATAATAAGATTAATTTCCTTTATTTCTAAAACTTAAAGTATTAAATTATAAAAATATTAACTATTTAAATTAAATCATATATAAAATTCTCATTATTTTATAACTACTAACTTATAATTTAAATATAGAGAATAACTCAATAATTATAAAATTGAACAAGGATCTTAATTTATTTCAAATTCAATTAATTAAAACTTACTTTAATAATCTTTAATAACATGATTTTTGAAATTCAACTGTAGATAAATATATAATTTGAAATTAATTCATAATAAAACTTTTCAAAAATTTTGGATCTTACAGTTGGCCTAATAGGGTACCTAGCGCCCATAAGATCCCATGGAAAGGACACCCAGCGCCCATATCCCAACCTTACGTCAAATAAATTGTTACGTAAACATTCAACTCAAGCATCAAAATTCAACTATCAGCTAGGCTTCAAAACACAATTCATTCGTAATTAATTTACCAAACTTTACCTTTTAGCTTATAAAAACCGATTTTTTCTCGATGATTTCGAGCTTGCTTTTCTTCCTAATTTTCGATAAAAAACGACTTATGAATCATAAAATGTATATAATAACAAAATCTTCATCACAAGTTCAAGAAGAAGTCTCTCACCTTCACAAATCTAGTACGGTTGTAAAGAAAAGGAAGATATGAACACTTTAATCGATTTAGAATTTTCGTTAGAATTTTAAAACCAAAAGACCTGACCCTTGAAACTTGATGGCTATAAAATTTTCTACAACTTTCTCTTTCGTTCTTTTTTTTCAAGTTACGTACAAAGAAGAAAAAGAAACAGGATGTGCTATTGAGATTGTGTACAAAAATTGAAAAAATAAGTAGGAGGCGACTCGATTTAGCACGCCCCAAACTCCAAGGGTGATTAGTTACCCCTAACTAAATTAATATAATATATTAAGAAGATAATTACTAGGTTACAAATAATTATACTACGGGAATATTAGTAACAAGAGTACTGACATTCATCCATACTGGTAGATTTTTGTGTTCAATTATTATATTATTTTCATAAAATATTACTATAATAAAATATTAATATACAAAAATATTATTATATAAAATATTATTATTTATTTTCTCACATATTCAAAATTGGCTCGTCAAAAACGGAGTCTATTCACATTACTCGAATTTTGCGAATTCTTAACATGAAATTTGAGAAGTCCGTTACTAAAAATTTAGACTGTTACACATTGAATATAAGTCCAGTTTACAATCTATTAATAGATAAGAAAGAATTTGTAATTGGACTACAGACGCTCGGTTCAATAAAGTGTGAAACTCAGTTTATGTTGACTTTATTCTCATGGGTTGGATTGACTAAGATATAGATTTCTGAAATTTGAGAAATAAATCAGACACTCTTCTCACTACTTCAATTATCACTGTTCGCTGAATAACTAACCTAAAATATGAAGATAATGTTATAAAATAACTAAATAAATAAATAAGGAAGAGGTAACAAATATAAAATAAAGAAATATAAAGAGGGAGAAAGAAGTATTGCAACGTAAAAGAGAGAGAGAGTATTTTATTCCTTGTTGTTGTATAAAAAGCCTCAACCTATGCCCCTATTTATTCATGTACAAGGCTTTATTTTTTCAAACTATATTAAATACAATCATCCTTGAGAATGGGCATCCACATAAGATGTGATAAAGCATTCTTATCACAACACTCCCCCTTGGATGACCATTTAAGATTATTGCCTCATGAAAACCTTACTAAAGAAAAACCCAGTGGGAAAAAACCTTAGTAAAGGAAAAAGAGTACAATATCCTTTGGTGATGGGGACTGCCTCATTAAAAACCTCGTCAAGAAAAACCCAATGAGAAAAAAACTTGACCAAGGGAAAAATAGTACAGTCTCCCCCTCTTGTCGACATCATTTAATGTCTCGAAATCGGCGCATCCCAATCTCATGTACCAATCTTTCAAAGGATAATTTTGGGAGTGACTTTGTGAACAAATCTGCCAGATTGTCACTTGAGCGGATCTGTTGGACATCAATTGTCCCTTGATTTTGAAGATCATGAGTGAAGAAGAATTTAGGAGAAATATGCTTTGTTCTATCACATTTGATATATCCGCCTTTAAGTTGAGTAATACATGCTGTATTATCTTCAAATAGGACAGTTGGAGCCATCTTATGATCAGTCAGTCCACATGATAATAGAATATATTGAATATGGCTCCTCAGCCAAAAATACTCGCGACTAGCTTCATGAATTGCTAGTATTTCAGCATGATTAGAGGAGGTTGCTGCTATCGTCTGTTTCGTGGACCTCCATGATATAGCTGTTCCACCATATGTAAACAGGTATCCTGTTTGAGATCTCCCTTTATGTGGATCAGACAAGTATCCGGCATCTGCATAGCCAACTAGTTGTGGCTTGGATCCATAGGGATAAAACAACCCCATATCAACCGTTCTATGAAGATATCAAAAGATCTGTTTGATTCCACTCCAATGTCTTCTGGTTGGAGAGGAATTATATCTTGCTAGTAAATTCACCGCGAATGATATGTCAGGTCGCGTATTATTAGCAAGATACATTAGCGCTCCAATGGCACTAAGATATGGTACTTCAGGACCAAGGATATCTTCATTTTCTTCCTTAGGACGGAATTGATCCTTTTCCACATCTAAAGATCTTACGATCATTGGGATACTCAAAGGATGTGATTTATCCATATAAAATCATTTCAAAATCTTCTCTGTGTATGTCGCTTGATGAATAAAGATCCCATTTTTTGTATGTTCGATCTGCAGGCCGAGACAAAATTTAGTCCTTCCAAGATCTTTCATCTCAAACTCTTTTTTCAGAGTTTTTATAATTGTTGGAATCTCTTCAGGAGTCCCAATGATATTTAAATCATCAACATACACAGCAATTATAATGAATCCAGATGCAGTTTTTTCTTTATGAAAACACATGGACATATATCATCATTCTTGAATCCGTTTTTTGCTAGATACTCAGTAAGACAATTATACCACATTCGTTCAGATTGCTTTAGACCATATAAAGATCTTTGCAATTTGACTGAGTATAACCCTTGCAAATATTCATTGGATGGTTTAGATATCTTTAGTCCTTTAGGGACTTTCATATAGATATCCCGATCTAATGAGCTGTATAAATATGCTGTTACCACATCCATTAAATGCATATGCAGTTGATGATATGCAGATAAACTGACCAAATAACGCAATGTTATCGCATCCACTACAGGAGAATACGTTTCTTCATAATCTATACTGGGCCTTTGTGAAAAATCTTGTGCCACAAGTCGGGCTTTATAGCGCACAACTTCATTTTTCTCATTTTGTTTTCTCACAAATACCCATCAGTATCCAACAGGTTTTACATCTTCAGGTGTACGGACTACAGGTCCAAAGACTTCACGTTTTGCAAGTGAGTCTAATTCAGCCTTCATGACTTCTTTCCATTTTGGCCAATCATTCTTTTGTCGACATTCTTCGACTGATCTTGGCTCAAGATCCTTACTTTCATGCATGATATTTAATGCCACATTATATGCAAATATTTCATTGACAATTGTCTTATTTCGGTCCCATTTCTCTCTTGTAAAGACATAATTTATCGAGATCTCGTCATTTTCATAATTTTCAGGTACCTGAACGTCTTCTGGTGTTAACATTATATCAGAATTTTGGACAACTGCAGGTGTCTCTACTATGTCTTTTTCAACAGGAATTGTATTTACCTCTTTTCTCTTTCGAGGATTTTTATCTTTGGAACTGACAGGCCTGCCACGCTTCTGGCGTGTACTTGCTTTAGTGGCTATTTGTCCTACCGGGACATCAATTCAAATTGGGGTATTTTCCGCCCTGCCACGCTTCTGGCGTGAATTTGCTTCAGTGGCTACTTGTCCTACTGGGACATCAATTTGAATTGGGACATTTTCCGCTGGTATTTAAGATTTGGTTATCCTCTTTGTATCGAAAAATGCATCAGGCAATTCATTTGCTATTCTTTGCAAATGCATAATCTTTTGAACTTTTAGTTCACATTGCCCTGATCGAGGATCTAAATACATCAACGATGATGCATTCCAATTAAGTTCCTTTTCAGGAAGCTTATTCTCTCTCCCTAATGTTGGAAATTTTGATTCATCAAAATGACAATCCGCAAATCGGGATTTAAATACATCTCCCGTTTGTATCTCAAGATACCTCACTATAGAGGGAGAATCATATCCAACATATATCCCCAATTTTCTTTGGGGTCCCATTTTGGTGCGATTAGGTGGTGCAATGGGAACATATATCGCACACCCAAATATTCTTAAATGGGAGACATTTGGCTGCTGGCCAAAAGTTAATTGTATAGGAGAGAACTGATGGTAACTCGTTGGCCTCAAACGAATAAGTGTTGCGGCATGTAAAATAGCATGCCCCCAAACCGAGGTTGAAAGATTTGTTCTCATAAGCAAGGGTCTAGCAATCAATTGGAGGCGTTTAATAAGTGATTCTGCTAACCCATTTTGTGTGTGAACATAAGCTACTGGATGTTCAACACTTATTCCATTAGCCATACAATAAGCATCAAAAGCTTGGGAAGTAAATTCACCAGCATTATCAAGGCGAATTACTTTGATTGGATTTTCTGTAAATTGTACTTTTAATTGAATAATTTGAGCCAGTAATCTTGCAAACGCCAGGTTGCGAGAAGACAATAAGCACACATGTGACCATCTCGAAGATGCGTCTATTAAGACCATAAAATATCTGAAAGATCCACATGGTGGATGAATAGGTCCATATATATCACCTTGAATCCTTTCTAGGAATTCAGGGGACTCAAATCCAATCTTTACTGGTGATGGCCTTAAAATTAACTTTCCCTGAGAACATGCAGCACAACAAAATTCACTAGTTTTAAGAATCTTCTAGTTCTTTAGTGAATGTCCATGAGAGTTTTCAATAATTCTCCTCATCATGATTGTTCCCGGATGAACCAATCTATTATGCCAAGTTATGAATTCATTTGGGCTAGTAAACTTCTGGTTTACAGTGGTATGTGATTCAATTGCACTAATCTTGGTATAATATAACCCAAATGAAAGTGATGGTAATTTTTTTAATATAACTTTCTTATTTGAATCATGAGTTGTGATACATAAGTACTCATGATTTTTCTCATTCATAGTCTCAATATGATATCCATTTCGGCAAATACCTTTAAAGCTCAACAAGTTTCTTTGAGACTTGGTAGACAATAGTGCATTATTTATTATGAATGTTGTTCCTCCAGGAAACAAAATTATAGCTCTTCCGGAGCCTTTTATCACATTGTCCGAGCCAATAATAGTATTAACATATTCTTCTTTTGGCACAAGATGGGTAAAATATATATCACTTTTAAGAATAGTTTGCGAACTTGCACTATCTGCAAGGCAAATATCTTCAGAATATGTCCTTGCCATTTTTCTTCAAAAAACAAATGATAATAATAATAAAATTAGTAGAAGTACATGCACAGTAAAATTATTCACATGAATACTTAACAAACACATTCATATATCAAACTATTCCATCATTGATCAAATAGGTAAAATTTCCTTTAGAATCCTTAAAGAAATTAGATACATCATAATGAGTGATAGAATTTTCATCATTTGAAACAAAATTTGTTTCCTTTTCTTTGTCATCCCTTTTCAAGGATGTTTGATAAAGATCAACTAGGTGCCTTGGGGTACGACAAGTACGTGATCAATGGCCCTTTTCACCACAACGAAAGTATTTATCCTCAATTGATATACTTTGCACATTATTTCTTTCTTTATCCCACTTTTGGTGAGATCTTTCTTGTGGACATAATTTCTTTTCCTTCCATAAATTTTCTTGTTATCAAAATCTTACCATTTACCTCTTCTGGGGTTACTTGCCGCATTTACTTCAGGAAATGGGGCGGCGCCAACTGCACGCGCTTCATGATTCCTTAAAAAAGTAACTCATTGTTGCGTTCAGCAACAAGAAAGCAAGAAATTAACTCAGAATATTTTTAAATTTTTTTTCTCGATACTGCTGCTGCAGGAGCACATTCGAGACATGGAAGGTCAAGAAAGTTTTCTCTAACATATCGGGCTTGAGGAAGTATCACATGATTGTACCTTTCTTCAAAGTCTTTCCACAGATCTGCAAGATCTTTTAATGTGGGATATTCATTTTTCAATCATTCGTCAAGATGATGAAGGAAAATCATGACCTTGACTTTTATCCTTTTGGGATATATTATTTTCAGCCTTAATGGTATCTTCAAGATCCATTGAATCAAAATGGATTTCAACATCTATATCCATGATAAATAATTATTTCTAAATATATCAAGAGTATTATATTTAAGATGAAAGAGTTTCGACATAATAAAAATTTGTTACCTGAAGTCTTCCTAAAACTTCGTTAGAGTTTCGTGCTGATAACGTATTATAAAATAACTAAATAAATAAATAAGGAAGATGTAACAAATATAAAATAAAGAAATATAAAGAGAGAAAGAAGTATTACAACGTAAAAGAGAGAAAGAGTATTTTATTCTTTGTTGTTGTATAAAAAGCCTCAGCCTATGCCCCTATTTATACATATGCAAGGCTTTACTTTTTCAAATTATATTAAATACAATCATCTTTGAGAATGGACATCTACATAAGATGTGATAAAGCATTTTTATCACAACAGATAACTTCTAATGTTATAAGAAAATAATCATTTATAATTTTCAAAAATTATCTCCAAAAAAATGATTAAATCCTATATTATTACTCTATAAATAATCTAACATATAAGTATTTTTTTAATTTTGATTTCATTAAAAATTTATTTAAATTTTTACTGAGATAGGGATTAAAATCCCTTTTAAGTACCCTAATTATTGTACAAACGAAAATTTCGAATAAACTACTGTCCCGCAAACAAATCAAAACTTTCACCCAAAAAATTTAGACACATGCCTAAGTCTAAATTCACTTTGGTTTCACAATTACTAATTAGAGAAGAAAAATGTATGCCACTCCAACTCAAATGAAAATTAGGAAGGTGGATATTTTAGTCAAAGAATGTTGATCAACTGAGGGAAGGGCCGAAGGGGGTAGCTAGAGCTAGAGCTAGAGCTAGACGCTAGTAGCTTAAGCTTCGAGTGTGAGAAGTGTGCAGTGAAGTGAGTGTGTACTTAGGACACGGATGTCACGGAATGTAAGAAGCAAACTAAAAATTGATTTATTTATTGTTATTTTATTTTATAAAAGAAAAGAATAAATAGAAAATGGAAAACCACCACATCAGCATCATCATTGCATGACAACCGTGCTCTTCTCATCATTCACAGCTCACAATCCCAACTCCACCACCCTCCTCCTTTGTACTTTCCCCATCTCACTCACTCAACTCTCCACTAACAACTAACAACTAAGAACTAAGAACCAAACCCACCACTGAAGCTGCAATACACAATAATAATGCCTCCTTCTTCTTCTTCTTTTTATTCTGTTTCTGATTTGGCTATTCCCCATTTTACCCTCAAGACAACCTTCATTATCTCCTACCTGGCGGTGGCGCTAGTGGCGGTGGCGCCCCTCCCCTCACGCTCCATCAACATTACCGCCGTCCTCTCCCCTTTCCCAGACTTCTCCCAATTCACCTCCCTCCTCGCCCCAATTTCGTCCGACCTCGCCGGCCGCACCTCTCTCTCCCTCCTCGCCGTCCCAAACTCCCGCCTCTCCTCTGCTCCACACCTCTCTCCCTCCGCCCTCCCGGATGTCCTCCGCTACCACGTCCTCCTCCAATTCCTCTCCCTCTCCGACCTCCACTCCCTCCCTCCCTCCGGCAAGCTCTTCACCACTCTCTTCCAGACCACTGGCCGCGCCCCCTCCAACTCCGGCTCCCTTAACCTCACCCGCGACCCTCGAAACGGCATCGTTACGATCACTTCCCCTTACTCCCCTTCCTCAAACGCCACCGTTTTGTCCTTAGTCAAAACCTTACCTTATAACGTCACCGTTTTCTCCGTTGATAACCTCATCCTCCCTTTCGGCCTCGATCTCATGGCCTCGGAGACTCACCCCAATCTAGGGCTCAACATCACCAAGGCCTTAATCGACGGCAAGAACTTCAACGTCGCCGCCTCCATGCTCGCAGCCTCGGGCGTCGTCGAAGAATTCGAGGCCGACGAGGGCGGCGCTGGAATTACTATGTTCGTCCCCGTCGACGATGCATACGCCGATCTGCCTCCAGCCGTTAGCTTGCAATCCCTTCCGGCGGATAAGAAAGCCGTCGTGCTCAAATTTCATGTGCTGCATTCGTATTACCCCTTGGGATCGTTGGAATCGGTGGTGAACCCTCTTCAGCCGACGCTCGCGACGGAGGCCATGGGTGCTGGGAGCTTCACGCTCAACATTTCCCGCGTGAACGGCTCCGTTGCGATCAACACTGGGATCGTGCAAGCTTCCGTGACGCAGACGGTGTTTGATCAGAACCCCGTGGCAATCTTCGGCGTCTCGAAGGTTCTGCTGCCGAGGGAGATCTTCGGGAAGAATCCGATCACGACGCCGAAGCTTGGATCGACTGCACCGCCTCCGGAAGACGATGCGCTGTCACCAGAGGGGTCGCCGGGGGCAATGGATGGCCAGCCTTCGCACCTCTCATCGCCGCCCGGGTTCCGCGAGGACATGCAGTCCAACGCTGCTGCCTCCGGTGTTCGTGGTTCCAAATTCAAGTCTTCCATTGTTGTTGCTGTATTTGTTTGCTGTATAGGGTTTTGTATTTAGTGGTATGAGGTTAATTTCTTTGGTTTTTGCTCCTAATTATTATCATTAGTATTAATTTTTTGTGGGGTTTTGTTTTTTAAATTCTCTCCACCCGCTGTACCCGGTTAATTGCATTATCAGGTTGCAAATGCAGCCTCCCTTTTTTCTTTTTGGTGGTCTTTCCTTATCTCTTTCTTTTCCCCCAAAAAATTATAAAATCTTCAATGTGAATTAATTGAGCCATTGGTCTAACAATTAGTTGGAGATCAATGTTCACTATTTGTTTCTCTGTGTAGCAGTAGTACACTTGCATTATAATATGAAAATGTAATGCAAGTTCATTGTGTATAAATTGGGAGTTAAATAAGTTTCCGTTTTGTATGAGTGCTGCAATTGATTTGAGTTTCAGTTTTCTCATTGTTATCGAAACAATCCTTTTGCATATATATACCTTCCAGGTGTTGCACACACGAATTATCTCTGCCTTATCGAGCGGCATATTTCAGTTGGCTTCTGCAGGATACCTCAGTTCTCATCCACGCTGGAGTTTGGCAGTTTGCTCGACATCTTACCTTGATGACCATCAGGTAGTTTCTTGTTTATCATGCTACAAATTCACAATTGTGGATTTCATAATGGATTCTCTCTCTGTGTTAACCTGCAATATAGGGTGTAAATCTGAAAATCCGAAAAGGATGTCATATTGTGCAGGTTAATCCCTGTATTTATTTGTAAGAGTAGATAACTGTTCCTGAAACCAAGCCTACCTGCAATTGTTATGTATGCACTCTGTTAAGAAAGGCACTATATTTGGTGTCAACAATTTTGGAGTTGTTTATGTTTGACAATAATATGCTGAATATACTGAAATTTTTTGCAGCTTTTGCTGCAGAGAACTGTATTGGGAATTCTTGTTGTAGCTTTATCTGTTTTAATATACTAATATGTTGTGATCCGGATTTTAAAGAGATTGATCAGCATGCAAATTAGACCAGTTAAGAAATTGCTGGAAATAACTTTCCACAGCATGGGGAACTAATAAATTTTTGAATTATGCTTCTAGACTTGGTTGCATGGAATGTATTACCCTTCTTTCTTGGTGCATGATTGAATACTCTTACTGAGTTAGCATACTGTTTTCATTATTTGGTATTTTACAAAGTTTGTAGAACTGAGGACTAGAATAGTGGTGTGACATTAGATAGTAGAAATATATAATTAAGAGAGTACTAATTCAAGCTTGTTGCAATTGAAGATCGAAAATGGCTAGAAAAGATTTAATGCATAGACTACTTTAAGGATTCCTCTTAAGCATGGGATTGCATGTATCCCTAGATATTGAAAAACAACTGGAGATGATATGATGCTGGTTATGTGAGGTCTGGCTTTCAAAGGTGCCAAGGTGCATCTTGATTGAGTCTTTTGAGGGAAATTAATTAGTAAATGGGAAGGTGGTGTTTAGGCTTCTACCAACCTTTGCATTTCTGGCTCTTTCACCTTTGGCATAAAACTTGACTTCAGTTACGTCTAGTCTGGTCATGCTGTAGCTAAGTGTCCTATATGTACCCATTATGCGATAGGCTTCTGGACTGAACTATTTTTTTTTGGAGTATTGCCCTATTGTTCCATGAATACTATGGAAAATTCAATGAGTGGGCTGGTTTCTGAGTTCTCACACATAATTTAGAATAGATATACAAGGGAAATTTGAAAGGAAACAACAAAAGCTTAAGATCTCTTCAATTATGCATTTCTATGATTGGAAGATTGCAAGTTATTGGTGCAAAACAATGTAACCTTAGTTCTATCCTTCGTCCCTTCAAATGTAAGTACTGCTTATTTACGTTTCTGTTTATAGTTATTGGTCTACTGCAAAACGACAGAAGTTGAATGGTGAACCCCAAAATTCTTCATGGTTGTTTGTTATCATTCTTTTCATTAGATGTCAATATGTCATTGGTGCAAAAACCTTATTTGTATCCCTTCTCCCTCCAATGTAAGTAGTTCTTGTATATGTTTCTGTTCTTAGTTTTTGGTTTACCACAAAACAACAAAAGTTGAAATGTGAGTACCAAAGATGTTGGTAGTTTGTTATCATCCTCTTGATTCTGAATGCTGTAATAGGGTAGATAGTCTATCAAAGCTAGGTGGTCGTTTGGGATAGATCTAAGCTACTTGGATTAAGCTTGCTATTGTTCTGGAGTTTACCTACCTTTATAATCATTGGAGGCCCTTTAGTGCTTACGAGTTAGGATGTGTTTCCATTGAGAGATTCTTGTATGAGCACAAGTTTGACAACTCACATTTAGGCATACTTGAAATAAAAATGGGTTCCACCAATTTTGTGATATATTAACCAGTTTATCGGTCCTACCAACATTTTGAGAGCATGCCTAAATATGAGATGTTAGACTAGTGGCCATCTAACAATTGTCTATTTCCTTTTAAACCTGTAAAATTAAGTGCTACTAATTTGACATGGTAATAGTCTCTATGCAATAAAATATTTATTTGCATTGCCTTTGACCTTTTCTCACAGAAGGAGCAACCGTTCATTTAAAAATAAAGAAACATCACCAACATTATCCATAAAGGGTTCCCACCCATACAATTCTCTCTTGTTTCTCCTTTGATATTATGTATAGGGTCCTCATCTGTCATGTACTATGTCTCCACTCTTGAGTGACCATTGTAGCCTACACAGCAAGTGTATGTGCTGCAAAGTTTCCTTCCATGTAGTTCCGGGGTAGGTGTACTTGAAGGAGCCTTAATATGAGGAGTCTTCAAGTAAAGAGGGTGGGGCTAGTTGCCTTAACTGTTACATAACTGTTTGGGCCTACTTCTGAAACATAAAAATTCAGCCAACTTGTCTGTTAGAAACAGGAAAATGTTACTTTTAACATTTATATTGTGTATTTTGTATCCACATTTATTTTGTTACTCTTAGATTTTGTTGTGGCGCTTACTTCAACACTTGAATTCTTGTATTTCACCTTTGATATGAAAATAATAGAAATGTCAATCACTCAATAATGTTATATGCTGCTTCAAGGTCAACAACCACCTTTGCCAATAGGATATTGTTTTTTAGGCTATCCTCATGTGCCATTGTGGTCCATTGTTCCTCTATATACCACTGTTGAGTGTACTGAAGCACAGGGTGCATAAGCAAAACAATTATTCAGGATGATATATATGCCTTGTAAGATGATTCAATCATGAGTGGCTGAAAATGACTTCATTCCTGGTCCTCTCTATATAATATTTTTAAAAGCTGCAAAACTAAATCGAAGCATGTTACAAGGGCTATGGGACCTTGGACTTTTGATATAAACCATTGGAGATATGGAATTGGCCAATGGAACTACAGACAACTTGAACCTCGTATACTTGATAAGCATCTCTCTCTTTGGCCCTTTAGGCCAAAGTAATGTACTAATATGGCTTCCTTTGATTGGGAAAAAAAAAAAAACTTTTGTCAAACATTAATGTGTTCATTGTCTAGTTTTAAGGCCTTGTATTTCTAATAGTATTTGCTATTTTGAATGAAAGTAATAGTGAACAAAAAAAATTGAGGACATACAAATGAACATGCATTCAAATTTATAATAATAGGTTGCTATATTTTCTAAACATCACTTCTCAATTTTCAGGAAAGCAATACATAAATGCATTTCATTTTAAAAATGGCATATCATAATTAGCGAAAGGGTAAGAGTCTTAAAACGTTTATGTAGCAAGGCGCGAATACCTTAATAATGCTAATCAAAATTGTTGAATACTAAACTCGAAGTTCCAAAATAACTAAAATAATCCAGATATAAATTATCAAAATACTAGCATTTTTTTTTCTTATTTTGCACTGACAAGTCAAACCCATGGCGGGTAGAAATGATGTTAGATTAAGAAAAGACTACCAAATGTACAACGAGGCTGTCACGCACATTCTTCTCCTCCAAAAAACATATACTTAACTACATAAAGTATATGGCTAAAGGAGAAAGCGATGTATGACGGTTATGTTATGTGTTATATTACTCATATAGGCTTGGCTAATTCACCAAGCTTCAAGGACTAAGGGTATTATTGTTATCCTCTTCTAGAGTATGTGTATTTGCTTGCGACTAAGCATCAATGTATACTCGAACAACATCTAATATTTTGGCTCGACAAATTGGACACTTTCCACCATTCCATTGCAGCTCATTGGCACACTTTAGACACGCACACATGTGCCCACACCTGCAACATAATTTTGGTGTAACAATATAAGTGTTACATTCTATTCTCAAAGTGGATAATATAAAATCATGGTGGCTACTCCAATGAAGATTTTATGATTGTCATCATATGAAGATATTTCATTTTGACCATTAGATGATAGATTGTAGGGTTTGATTTTATTTAAAGTAAAAGTGTTATCTTTATTTAAAGTGTTGCTAAACAAATAAGTTACACTTTTTAAACAAAGATCATCATAAAAAGATGTTTTTGGCATCTTCATAGGAGTAGTTGCCTAAAATCATTTCAAACAAGGTTCTTTCGTTTAGAACCAAACGAATAAAAACATTTTACCTGTATAAAATTGAGTCAGCTTTATTATCATGGCATATACAGCAATTGCCTTTTTTTGGTACCTTCTTCTGCGTCATGTTTTCTTCTTTGTTAACTGTTCCCCTCATATAGTACATTGCATCACAAATGTTACTAGAGAGGAAGAAATTGGAAAAAAACAGTATATGTAAAATAAATTGAAAACTCACGTGCAGTTAATGATTGAAAGCTATTAGATAATTTGACATTTTACAATTCTCAACTATTAATTTCATATGAGAATAACTTAATATGAATTTTACAGTAAAATAAAGCCTAATTTTCCTTGAGTGAGAAGTTTACTAAACACAGAAATTTGAAACAGAAATTTATTTGATTTTCCCTTTTAGGTAGAAAGCAAAATCATGTTTTCTGAACTTGCTTAAATGATTGAATTCTGATAAACATAAGTCATGTAGTGATGACATTGCTTAGTTTAAACGAACAGAAATGAGCAGAGACCTGTTTGAACCATGGATTGCTGTTGTAATTGCATCTGAATCTGCATATCCACGCAGCTCTTAATCGATTTCCTTAGCTCAGACATCTCATGATGAAGTTGCTCCATTTGTCTTCTCAAATCATAGATGAGTTCCATTTCCTATGTTACCACAACAGCATTACTAGTAAGCATTTAACAACCTTGTATGATTTGATATTTCAAGGTAAGAATGTACTTGAACAAAGACTCACCATTGAATGATGATTAGGCGGTGAAGAACTTCGCCTATTATCATGATAGGCAGATTGAAACTGAGAGGGTTGTGAATGTGAAGGAGAATATGTAGATGCAGATGCACATGCGAATACTACTCCATCAGAATCATCACAGGTTTCATTGTCTTTATAACTCCATGTTCTTGAAGGGCATGGTGATGAGGATTGTGGAAAATACTCAACATCTTCATGACACCGCTCCTGCTCCTGCTCCTGCTCCTGCTCCTGCCTCTGCTCCTCTTCTTGTCCAGCATTTTGCATCTCGTCTCGCTTTTCCTCCTCCCCTCCTCCCTCTTGTTTGTCTTCTTGAGGAGATTTTGCAGAACGCATGCGTTCTTGTAGATACGCCATCAGAATTTGGTTTTCGTCCTCATCATCTTGGCAATTGACTAGTTGTGTCTGTGTTCCCTTATGGGAGTTCATCAATCTATCTATCACTGCCCGGAAGCTGCTGGAAAGGAAAGTCGAGACTGTTTTTCTGTAAACATAAATTATTCATTCAATCACTGTATAGTTATCCATGAAATTATTATCTTCATATTTGTTTTCATTCTTATTTGATTGTTCATCAGTCATTTATAGCATTGGTCCTGTCTTAGAAACAAAATAATCTTATACCTTTCAAGGAGAATACGTATATCCTCATTTTGAGAAGTGGCAAGCATCTCTTTGTACCATGCTTGCCTACGCTCTTCCCAGTAGCTCCTCGGTCGAGAAATTTCGCTGATCCAGTCATAACTAGTTGCATCATAGTTCTGATCCATGGCCTCTATCTCTTCTAACATATCATCATAATTGCTTTCATCAATGTGTTGATCTGTTGCATCTCTCCCTTCTACAGCATGCTGTTGTTCGCTTGACTCAGCCCCGTTTGCAATCTCATTATGGCCCGAATCATCAGCCATCGATGCTGGTTCCTTGGCAGTATCAAGCGAATCATTATTTTGAACCTCTGCACATGTTTCTTGCAGTGTCACATGTGAACTTGCATGTGCTTTCTCTTTATTGTGGTCTGCATTAGTCTCAGGGATTGATACTCGTGTGGATTCTCCAGAGCTATTAGCAGTCTCATGAACAACAGTCTGGTTGCAAGTGTCTTTGCCAGCAGACTTATCCGACGCTACAGGATTTGTAACTGTCTGTACCAGTGACGTTGTTGGATGAGCTACTTCTGCCTGTTCCGCATTTCTGTGTTCAACTGCGGTGCTAAATTTCCCCCTGTATTTTACATAAGCATATGTAATTTAGTAACCAATGCAGTGGAGAATTACTCTCCTCATAGAGATTGGTCCCTCTACCGCTTTTAATCAAAGTTTTAACACGTGTTGGACAAATTTTATTGCAAGATAATTATATCCCAAAAAGTATATTTCAAGACAAATTAGTCCCCCTTCAAAATGTTGAAAATTTGTTGCCGAACAATTTGGGTACTTATTCTGTGTGGCTAAAAGTAAACTTTTTATAGTTATGAAATCCAGATACAAATGACGCAATTGTTGCCTACTAACGTATCCTTAGTGTTTACTTGGCCTACACAAATGCATTTGGCACCATATTAAAATGTCATAATTTTCCTTTCTCCTTTCGAAACTAATATGCAAGGCAAATCACAAAATAAATAAAAAGCTACCATTTCATGAGAAATAGTCAAACCTTCGTTCCATAACAACAGCAGATTCTTGTGTCTGTTTATTCTGTCTAGATAATGTTGATTTCTGTTGAGATTTATCATTCTCAGCCGCTGCATTCCGCTGCAACAATCTTAATCGAAGCAATGACTGCATCATGTTAGATTAAAGAATTAGCTGCAATGAACATAAAGCTTATAAAATTTGGGAAATGAAACAAGGATGTCTCCTATTATTATACCTGAATTCGTCCTTTTTGAGGGAACCTCGACACGGCTCGGCGTTCTGCCAGGTGGTTAAGCTCCCCTCGGCGGTCCCTCTCCAGCTGCATAAGCATATCGGTGAAAATCCGGCGGCCTCGAATCCTTCCCGGGGCACCAATCATGAGGGGAAAAGCCCTCCTCTCAGAATTCTCCGGTGCCAAATCTCTGCAAGGAGAGCTTGCCACGCTGCTAATAAACCCCTCAGATTCATTGTCATCGCCATGGACACTTGGTGTAGTTAGCCTCTTGATTATGTCTGCAACAGAAACCGGCCTTTCTGCCTCTGTTGTTGCAGTCTCGCAAGACGACCACCGCGACTGTGGCGAAAAGGACTGATCACTGTGTGTTTCCCAGTCCTCGTTAGCCACGGCGCAGGAAGAAGATTCCCCTGCCTCGGAATCACAATTATGGGTGGAAGTAACAGCAGTGGGACTAGTTTTGGCGCCATTAGACGCCGTCGTTTCAGGCTTGGATCCACTGAGCCTCTTCTCCCATATCTGAACAAGTGAAGAAGCAGCAAGGTTCGAGATATCTACACACTTATTATCATCACCATCAGAGTTGCAACTACCTGTGCTTCCAAGTTCTTTCTTGTTATTATCGATTGACAACAACCCAGCCTCACTCTCTAAATTTGAAACAATTTCCCGGGCTTGTTTCGCGGCCCAGCGATCAAGAAGCCGGGTTTGTCTCGGGCTAATCAAAGAGTTCAATGAGGATCCATCCTTGAACTCCATGGCACTTGAGACATGAAGATTCGACACGTTGCGGTGGCGCCGGTGGTGGCGGCGATGTTGGTTGTCATGGTCATGATCTTGATTATGATGAATTTCGTTCCAATGGGCGGAATTGTTCTCGTTGAGATTTCTTGTTGAATCAGAGTTGGACATGGACATGGACATGTTAAGGTGGTCCATGACGAAGTTCTTGATGTTCCTTTGAAGAGCAGCATGTGTGGCCTTATTAACAACATTGCTTTCTCTGCATCCATCGCCACGGTGGTTACGGTCCCTCAGAACCAAACCAAAGGGCGAAGACGAAGCAATTTCAACTTGTGATGATGCCATGTTCAAGAGAATGGTGAATGCATAGCTGAATGTAGAGGAACCCAATCCAGGTTAACGAGTGATGAAGAGGAAAGACAAAGAGATTGAACACATTCCAACCATGTATCTCAAAAGATAAAATCCTTCTTTCTTTATTTTTAATCGGGTAATTGTGAGAGCCTCACCTCAAAACAACTCAAAGAAAATTAAAAGAGATGATTAATCAGAGGAGGAGAAAAGACCGTTGTGTTTTGCGAAAACTGAGGACACGTTTGTGGCAAAAAAAAGTTGCAACAAATTATCGTTACCTCATTCCTCTATATTTAGAGCAGAACGACTTTTCTAACGGATTTGAATTATGTTAAGGAAAACAAAAGAAATCAAGTGAGAGTTTTAACTTTTATTCTTCTTTGGATGAGGGGAGTTTGTTATATAAATAGGAACGAATGTAACAGTGAGAGAGAGTGTCGTTTGAGTGAGACGTTATGAGATTGGACCGTTATGGGATTTGTGACGTCATTGAATGAAAACACAGGTGGCCAGATGGGAGCCAAGTAAAGCCTGAAAAGGGAGATGTGTCTAACCTCTAAGGAGAGCGTTTTTGCGTAATCTATTTTTATTCTACTTTATTACATTCACCAAATTAAGCTGCAGGATCGATGGCGGTGCGGCTACTATTTCAACTCTATTCTACAGAATTTTGTTTTTCGTTTCATTTTTAAATTATATTTTATTCAAATTTTAAATTAAAAAAAGAGAAATTTTTTTATCATTATTTAATAGTTAAAAAATATTAAATTATCATTTTTTTATTATTATTTAATTTATTTAATTTAAATTTTTTAATTTAATAATTTAATAATTTATTTTATTTTATATTTTTAAATATTAATAATTAATTAATAATAAATTTTGATAATTGTTTAATATTTTTTAATTAAAAATAGTTACATAATTTAATATATTTAATTTAAAATAATATTATATATCTAAATTTTTTTATTAAGTAAGTTTAACTAAATTGATTTAATATAATAAAAATTAATTATAATTAATATTATTTTAAATTTTATTATTTAACTTAATTAAGTTTATTTTATAAAAAAAATTAAATATATAATATTTTTTTTAATTAAAAAGTGCTCAACATGGTGTGGAACTTAAATGTGTAATATTATTTAATTATAATTTAATAATTTTTAATTATCAAAATATGTATTGGACATACTTCTTTTTTAAAAAATGATAATTTAAAATATCAATAGTGCTCTACAACTAAGTGAATTATTTAACTAAATTCACCCGACTTTTTATAATCTCTTTTACATTTACACGCCACTTGTATATAACTGATTTTTAATGTAGGTGACTTTTTTCACTATGTTTTCATTTTCTTCTTATTTTTTTTGTGTTCTCCGCAAAAAAAAAAAAATTATAATTTTTTTTTACGATAAATATTATTTGATCTGAATTCATTTTCGATCAAATTTTTATTTATTTCGTAGTGATTCTAGTTTTTTTTTTAAATTAAATAGTAAAATCAGAATCGTATAATAGTTTTATTTTCAAAAATAATGTATGATACAAGTTTAGATTAATTGAACCAGAGTAAAGTAGATCATTATTCTAAATCAAATCAAATAAACAAAATTTGATTCATTCCTTTGATTAATGTAGTTCCTAAAAAATTGATGCACGTGTAGTAAATTTATATACAAGTTGAATAATTTTGTTTTTCTTCATAAAAATCAATGTTAATGATTAAGAATTTGAATTTGAATAGAATTTAAGAGTTTTAAATTGTTTCTTCAATCAATCTTTTTGTGTTACATTTAATGATAGTTCGGATGTTGGTTAAGACATAATTTAGTGCTAGGTAGAATTAATTTTGGTTTTATGTATTTTGTTATGGTTATCTTGATATATGATTTTGTGGATGATGTTGGTTCTTATGCTATACATTCGGTGTTAAATGGAATTAATTATTGTTTTTTATTTTTGTGTGATTTTCATTTAGTAATAAGCTGATCAAATACTTTGATTACAAATATGAATAATTTTGATATTGTTATTAGTTTACAATGGTGTCGTACTTGTAATTTTTTTGTGATTTTGTAATTTTTGTGTGATATTGATGAGTTGTTTGTGACGAAGGTTTGGATGATTTTTAATACATTTTAAAAAGCTGAATAATTTTACAAATGTCGTGATAAGGATGAAAGATGAGGTGGATAATCATCATTAATATGGGCGGTTGATTTTTATTTTCAATACTGAATGAAGTTAAAAATGCAAACTTCACACGCCTATAAATAGAAAAGCAATTTGAGGAATATTACACACAGAAGGAATAAAACACCTTTCTCTCTCTTTATACATTATTAATAGTTTCTCTCTTTCTCTCTCTTTACGTTACTGCATATATTAATAAATATATGAATTATCTTTATTGAGCTAATTATACTAGAGTCTTCTATTTACACATCTTTATTTTATATTTAGTATATCTTTTATTTATTTTACAACACGTTATCAACACGAGACTCTGATCAAATTTTAAGAAGACTCCAGGTAACAAATTTTTATTATGTTGAAACTCTCTCATCTTGAATTTAATGCTCTTGATATATCTGGGAAATAATTATTTATCATGGATACTTGATGCTAAAATCCATCTTGATTCAATGGATCTTGGAGATACCATTAAGGCTGAAACTAATACATCCCATAAGGATAAAGCCTAAGCCATGATTTTCCTTCGCTGTCATCTTGACGAAGGATTGAAAAACGAATATCTCACATTAAAAGATCCTGCAGATCTGTGGAAAGGCCTTGAAGAAAGGTACAATCATGTGATACTTCCTCAAGCCCAATATATTAGAGAAAACTTTCTCGACCTTCCATGCGTCGAAAGTACTCCTGCAGCAGCAGTATCGAGAAAAAAGGCTTTTAAAATATTCTGAGTTAATTTCTTGCCTTCCTGTTGCTGAACGCAACAATGAATTGCTTTTAAGAAATTATGAAGTGCGCCCAGCTGGCGCCGCCCCATTTCCTGAAGCAAATGCGGCAAATCATAACCTCAGAAGAGGTAAATAGCAAGGTTTTGGTAATAAGAAAAATTATGGAAGGAAGAAGAATTATATTCACAAGAAAGGATCTCACCAGAAGTGGGATAAAGAAAGAAACAATAGGCAAAGTAAATCAATTGAGGATAAATACTTCTGTTGGAGTGGAAAGAGTCATTGGTCACGTACCTGTCGTACCCCAAGGCACCTAGTTGATCTTTATCAAGCATCCTTGAAAAATGATGACAAAGAAAAGGAAACAAATTTTGTTTCAAATTATGAAAATTTCACCACTCATTATGATGTACCTAAAGAAAATATTGTCTATTTGATCAATGATGGAATAGTTTAGTATGTGTGTTTGTTAAGTATTCATGTGAATAATTTTACTGTGAATGTACTTTTACTCATTTTATTATTATTATTATTATTTGTTTTTGAAGAAAAATGGCAAGGACATATTGTGAAGATATTTGCCTTGCAGATAATGCAAGTTCGCACACTATTCTTAAAAATATTATATATTTTGCCCATCTTGTGCCAAAAGAAGAATATGTTAATACTATTATTGGCTTAGGCAATGTGATAGAAGGCTCCGGAAGAGCTATAATTTTGTTTTTCGGAGGAACAAAATTCATAATAAATAATGCACTATTGTCTACTAAGTCTCTGAGGAACTTATTGAGTTTCAAAGATATTCGCCGAAATGGATATCATGTTGAGACAATGAATGAGGAAAATCATGAGTATTTATATATCACAACTCATGATTCAAATAAGAAAGTTATATTAGAAAAGTTATCCTCACTCTCATATGTGTTATATTATACCAAGATTAGTGCAATTGAATCACATGCCATTGTAAACCAGAAGTTTACTAGCCCAAATGAATTCATAACTTGGCACGACCGATTGGGTCATCCGGGAACAACCATGATGCGAAGAATTATTAAAAACTCCCATGGATATTCACTAAAGAACCAGAAGATTCTTAAATCTAGTGAATTTTGTTGTGCTGCATGTTCTCAAGGGAAGTTAATTTTAAGGCCATCATCAGTAAAGATTAGATTTGAGTTTCCTGAATTCCTAGAAAGGATTCAAGGTGATATATGTTGACCTATTCATCCACCATGTGGATCTTTTAAATATTTTATGGTCCTAATAGACGCATCTTCGATATGGTCACATGTGTGCTTATTGTCTTCTCGCAACCTGGCATTTGCGAGATTACTGAGTCAAATTATTCGATTAAAAGCACAATTTTCAGAAAATCTAATCAAAGCAATTCGTCTTGATAATGCTGGTGAATTTACTTCCCAAACTTTTGATGCTTATTGTATGGCTAATGAAATAAGTGTTGAACATCTAGTAGCTTATGTTCACACACAAAATGGGTTAGCAGTATCACTTATTAAACGCCTCCAATTAATTGCTAGACCCTTAATTATGAGAACAAATCTCCAACCTCGGTTTGGGGGCATGCTATTTTACATGCCGCAGCACTTATTCGTTTGAGGCTAACGAGTTACCATCAATTCTCTCCTATGCAATTAGCTTTTGGCCAGCAGCCAAATGTTTCCCATTTAAGAATATTTGGGTATGCGATATATGTTTCCATTGCACCACCTAATCGCACCAAAATGGGACTCCAAAGAAAATTGGGGATATATGTTGGATATGATTCTCCCTTTATAGTAAAATATCTTGAGATACAAACTGGGGATGTATTTAAAGCCCGATTTGCGGATTGTCATTTTGATGAATCAAAATTTCCAACATTAGGGGGAGAGAGTAAGCTTCCTGAAAAGGAACTTAATTGGAATGCATCATCCTTGATGCATTTAGATCCTCGATCAGGGAAATGTGAACTAGAAGTTCAAAAGATTATACATTTGCAAAGAATAGCAAATGAATTGCCTGATGCATTTTCCAATACAAAGAGGATAACCAAGTCTTATATACCAACAGAAAATGTCCCAATTTGAATTGATGTCCCAGTTGGATAAATTGCCACCGAAGTAAATACATGCTAGAAGCGTAGCAGGCCTGTCGGTTCCAAAGACAAAAATCCTCGAAAGAGAAAAGAGGTAAATACTATTCCTGTTGAAAAAGACATAGTAAAGACACCTGCAGTTGTCCAAAATTCTGATATAGTTTTAACGCCAGAAGATGTTCAGGTACCTGAAAATTGGGAAAATGACGAGATCTCGATAAATTATGTCTTTACAGGAGAGAAATGGGACCGAAATAACACAATTGTCAATGAAATATTTGCATATAATGTGGCATTAAATATCATGAAAGTAAGGATGTTGAGCCAAGATCAGTCGAAGAATGTCGACAAAAGAATGATTGGCTAAAATGGAAAGAAGCTATGAAGGCTGTTGCAAAACGTAAAGTCTTCGGACCTGTAGTCCGTACACCAGAAGATGTAAAACCTGTTGGATACAGATGGGTATTTGTGAGAAAACGAAATGAGAAAAATGAAGTTGTACGCTATAAAGCTCGACTTGTGGCACAAGGTTTTTCATAAAGGCGCGGTATAGATTATGAACGTATTTCCCTGTAGTGGATGCGATAACATTGCGTTATTTGGTCAGTTTATCTGCATATCATAAGCTGCATATGCATTTAATGGATGTGGTAACAGCCTATTTATACGGCTCATTAGATCGGGATATCTATATGAAAGTCCCTAAAAGGCTAAAGATATCTAAACCATCCAATGAATATTCGCAAGGGTTATACTCAGTCAAATTGCAAAAATCTTTATATGGTCTGAAGCAATCTGGACGAATGTGGTATAATCGTCTTACTGAGTATCTGGCCAAAAATGAATTCAAAAATGATGATATCTGTCCATATGTTTTCATAAAGAAATTTGCATCTGGATTCATTATAATTGCTGTGTACGTTGATGATTTAAATATCATTGAAACTTTTGAAGAGATTCTAACTATTATAAAAGCTCTAAAAGAAGAATTTGAGATGAAAGATCTTGGAAAGACTAAATTTTGTCTTGGCTTGCAGATCGAGCTTACAAAAAATGGGATCTTTATTCATCGAACGACATACACAAAAAAGATCTTGAAAAGATTTTATATGGATAAGTCACATCCCTTGAGTACCCCAATGATCGTAAGATCTTTGGATGTGAAAAAGGATCAATTCTGTCCTAAAAAAGAAAATGAAGATATCCTTGGCCCTGAAGTACCATATCTTAGTGTCATTGGAGCGCTAATGTATCTTGCTAATAATACACGACCCGATATATCATTTGTTGTGAATTTACTAGCAAGACATAGTTCCTCTCCAACCAGAAGACATTGGAGTGGAATCAAACAAATCTTTCGATATCTTCATGGAACGGTTGATATGGGATTGTTTTATCCATATGGATCCAAGTCACAATTAGTTGGCTATGCAGATGCTGGATATTTGTCTAATCCACATAAAGAGAGATCTCAAATAGGATACCTGTTTACATATAGTGGAACAGCTATATCATGGAGATCCACGAAACAAACGATTGCTGCAATATCCTCTAATCATGCCGAAATACTAGCGATTCATGAAGCAAATCGCGAGTGTTTTTGGCTCAGAAGTTTGATCCAATATATTCTGTCATCATGTGGACTGATTGACCATAAGATAGCTCCAACTGTTCTGTTTGAAGATAATACAACATGTATTGCTCAACTTAAAGGCGGATACATCAAAGGTGATAAAACAAAGCATATTTCTCCCAAATTCTTCTTCACTCATGATCTTTAAAATCAAGGGACAATTGATGTCCAACAGATCCGCTCAAGTGACAATTTGGTAGATTTATTTACAAAGTCATTCCCAAAATCCTCCTTTGAAAGATTGGTACATGAGATTGGAATGCGCCGATTTCGAGACATTAAATGATGTCGGCAAGAGAGGGAGACTGTACTCTTTTTTCCTTGGTCAGGTTTTCTCCCATTGGATTTTTTCTTGACAAGGTTTTTAATGAGGCAGTCACCATCACAAAGGATTTTGTACTCTTTTTTCTTCACTAAAGTTTTTTTCCATTGGATTTTTCTTTAGTAAGGTTTTAACGAGGTATAATCCTAAATGGTCATCCAAGGGGGAGTGTTGTGATAAGGATGAAAGATGAGGTGGATGACCATCATTAATATCGGCGGTTGATTTTTATTTTCAATACTGAATGAAGTTGAAAATGCAAACTTCACACGCCTATAAATAGAAAAGCAATTTGAGAAATATTATACACAGAAGCAATAAAACACCTTTCTCTCTCTTTATACACTACTAATAGTTTTTCTTTTTCTCTCTCTTTACGTTAGTGCATATATTAATAAATATATGAATAATCTCTATTGAGCTAATTATACTAGTATCTTCTATTTACACATCTTTATTTTATATTTAGTATATCTTTTATTTATTTTACAACAACAAAGATTATTTTAAATTTTTTCTACTAAAATAAGAAATATAAATATGAAGAGAATTTAAATTAAGAAAAAATCATAAATATAACTTAAATGACACTAAAATCACTATAACTTTTTGTATGATCAAATTACATTAAATCCAAGTAAATGAAATCAAGTATATCTCATTTAAATCAGAATAATACCGAAATTATTTAATTATGATGAGCAACCAAAATTCAAAACAACTATGTTACATGCATGACTGTGATGCATTGAAACAATGATTGCATAACATATTCCCATTTTCCTACTTAACTGAATTCAGTTAAGCCATGTTGACCTGCTAGTCAAGCTTCTCAAAAAAATTCATAGCCATGCAAAAAATGATTTGATGATCATTGTCCCATGAAAGATATAAAAATAGATATCATATTCTCTTGTCTAAACCAAATACATCACAACACTGATTGGTAACTAGTAATTATAATTCACAAATACAAATTGATTTATCAATAAGTAACACTTACTAGTACTTAGATACAAGTACACAACTCATTTTATTTACTTTATGAACGACTACTTAGTTTTATTGATCACTTGTTTAAAGTTGAAAATGATGCTGCTTTATTTGCTTCCTTACTAGAATGATGCCGGCACATGGTTCCCGATCCGCTATCAGTGAAAAGATAAGAAACCGTTAACATCATTCAAAGTCCATAGGTTAAACAATATTTTATATCAACAAAATTGAAATAAGATCAACTTAAAATAAATAAAAAAAAGAAGGTATTACCAATCAAGCTAGTAGTTATTGCATATATCACCACCGTTGCCACTTTGACATAACTTTTTCTGTTATGTTGTTCAAGAATCGGAAGTAAGCATGTCTCCATGAGCGATTGAAGAGGATAGTGCCAAAGATCCCCCAGAATCCAACAAAGAATCCCAACCCCATGCTTGCAAAAAATGCTTGAATAAAACCATCATTCTCATCTTGGGTTTTAACCAAAGATTCTTGACATGGCCCTTCCTTGGGACACATTTTTTTGAGAGGTAGCCCACAGAGATTTTGATTTCCTTCATAACTTGAGGTATTAAAACTCTGCAACTGTGTGCCAGTTGGAATTTGTCCTGACAAATTATTATGTGATAGATCCAACACAGAGAGAAAATTAATTTGTGCAAGACTAGAAGGAATGGAGCCAAATAAATGGTTTCTTGACATATCAAGAGACTCCAATGATAACAACCTTCCAATTCCTGAAGGAATTTTTCCTGTCAAGTTATTTCTTGATAAATTCAATGAAACTAGCTCCACCAAATTCTCAAGTTCTGATGGAATGTCTCCTGACAAGTGATTGTTTGAGAGATCAATAGCTTTTAAAAGCAGGTTATCATTCTCAAATATATGTTCTACACCTTTCCACGTCAACAAAGAAATTATATTATAATCATACCCATACATTCCAAAAGTGTGGTTGACAGTATAAGAATGATAATAGGAATCTGGTAAGAACCTTTCTTGGATCGTCATTGCGCTGAAGTTAATGAAACATTTGGGAATTGGGCCCCACAGATGATTAACCGAGAGATCCAAGACGTGAATGCCATTTAGAAAACAAAGAGATAATGGTATACTTCCAAAAAAGTGATTTTTTCGCAAGCTTAACATTTGCAGTTGTTGTAAGCTGCTTCCAATCCAAGAAGGAATGATTCCTGAAAATTTGTTCTCTCCTGCATCCAGCATCACTAAATTTTTGCAATGCTTCATCGAGAAAGGAAGCTCCCCCGTCAAGCTATTGTTTCTCAATATCAATACACGAAGCTCAAGAACTGATCCCATTGAAGTAGGAATTTGTCCAGAAAAACTATTGTTACTCACATCTATATAAGCTAATGATTTAAAATTCTCCCAACAATCAGGGATTTGACCAGATAAATAATTGTTTGAAATATCTAATTGGCCTAATCTTTCAGCTGTATCATTGGCACATACAAATGAAGTAACATCTGAAAATTTATTGTTGGACAGATCCAGGGACACAGCTCTTCGTAAAAATGCTGGGATTGAGCCTTCAAATTGATTCGCAGCTAGGTATATGGAAGGATATTCCGTAAGCCTCAATGGAAAATCTGGAATTATTCCGGTGAGATTGTTGTACGAAATGTTCATCGTGTTTAGCCTTGTTGATAGAGCCCAAAACCAATTCGGAGTGATATCCGAAATGCCAGCATTAGAAATATCAAGCCGCGTTAATGTTTTCTGTGTCTTCAACCATTTTGGAAAATAGGGACCCAACATGCAATGCTGCAACATTATCACTTGCAACTGAAAAGGTGGAATCCAGTCAGGATTAATTTTCAAAACAAATGAGTTGCCAGATAAGCTCAAGACCTTCAACTTAGACATATTATGAAACAGAGAGTCTGTGATCACCCCTTCCAAAGAGTTTGAGTTCATGATCAATGTCTCCAACTGTGAGGGAAATTGAATTCCTTCAGGAACCTTCCCGTTTAGCTTATTTTGAGACAAATATAAATCTGCTAAAGACGGGAAAATTGAGATGTCAGGCAAAGTTCCATTGAATTGGTTATTTTGGAGATATAAATGTTGGAACGAGTATCTTGCGCATCCAGACAAGTGCTGGATTGCAACTGGAAGCTCTCCCGTCAGAGTGTTGTAGGACAAGTCTAATGATGCGAGATTACATATGTTTCCAAATGACTTTGGAATTCCACCTTCTATAGAGTTCGTACTGATAGAGAAAGCCTTTAACTGAGATGGCAATATGATATTGTCAGGTATTTTCCCTCTTAACTGATTATGGATGAGGGACAAATCTTTTAAAAATGGGAATATTGAAAGGTCATCAGGTATGGAGCCAGTGATCTGTTTGAAGTGAGTGAGTGACACAGCCAGCTGAGAGATTGTGAAGAATTGATTCCAAATCTTCAGTCAAATCGCTACCAAACACCCGCAAAGAAGATAAGGTGCATATATTCGCAAAGGATTTGAAATCCCTGGCTGTGATTTGATAATAAGATATGTCAAGCCGCTCAAGTGATTGCATTGTGATGTCAAAATGATTTGATGTGACAGGTGTGGAACTCCATAAGAGGCCGGAAACAAGGTGAAGTTCAACAAGGTTGGAAGTGACATTGGACAACCATTGGAACAACAGGGAAGAAGTGAAGGTGTTACCAAAAAGATTCAAGATTGAAAGAGAATTAGGAAATTTGAACATGGAAAGACTTAGCGTTTGTGAAGAGATAAAATGATCTGAAAGTTCACATTCGAATAGGCTGAGTTCTGTTGGTGTGGAGATATTACTGATGGCTTGTATCCAGTTATAAGAATTGTTGAGATTCAATATAGAGCTCAAGCCAAGATTGGTTAAAGAGGTAAGAGTGGATAACCATTGTCCTCCACCACCATTCCCATCATCATTCATTTTGAGAGAACCACCTGAACCGTCAAGGTAAAGCTCGTGCAAGCTTGAAAGGTTCCCAAGTTGAGATGGTATTGTTCCTTGAAAATCATTTAGATAGAGATTAAGATACTCCAACTTGGACAGATTTCCAAGTTGATAAGGGATTGAATCCTCTAATTCATTCCAATAAAGATTCAAGTATGTTAAATGAGGAAGAGATCCAAATTGAGTTGGAATTCTTCCACCAAAGCGACAAGATGACAAGTCAAGATACCTCAAGCTGGTGAGGTTACCAAAGAATTCAGGGATATGGTAGTCTTCAAAACCATTGAAACTGAGGTTCAAGTACCTGAGATGCTGCAATTCCACTAATGATCTCGGAATCTCACCTGTTAAAAATCTTTCTACCTCGGTATAGTCATTTCCGAACATGTCCTCACCGTGAAGGTCGAGACTGATTACATGGGCAGTGAGGTTGTTGCAGCGAACACCGTTCCAATGGCAGCAATCACGACCCTTCCACGAAGAGAGCATGCCGTAGTCATCAACCATGGCGGCCTTGAAATCCAGCAGTGCTTGCCTCTCCTGCTCTGCGCACTTGACCTTTCCTCTTGCTACAGTAGCACAAACAAGAAGGAGGTCCACCGTTATAAAGAGTAAAACAGCTTCAATCAAAATCAGATTATTCATCCTCATCATGACTACGCTCGTCCAAGTGAAGTATGAACTCAAGAATGAGTGGTAATAACTGGAATGTGCCTGTTATAGGACCATATATGGATCCAATATGTAGTAGAGGACCTCGATTCATTGCTATTAATTACTGTTACTATCATGTGCCACTAAATTTCCAGAGTATTTCTGACGTTGTTGCAACTTTGAAATTTCTTGCACCATTTTCTACGGAATGAAGCTACACGAGGAGGACCACAATCTTTATAGAGTATCTTCCTTGAAGCAACCATGCATTACTATCAATTATTTTCGTTTTGGGTAAAAAAATATATTCCTAGCATTTAAAATATGAAAAAGTTTGGTAACAAAAAATTTATTTTATTTATATAATTTAGTAATATTTTAATTTTTTATTTTACTCTCTTATCAATCCACTTATCATATTCTTATCAACTCTACTTATTAATGATATTAATTATAATATCATATCCTTAATTATTTGTCATTTTTATAATTACTACTTAATTTTTTTATAATTTAAATTTTATATTTAAGAATATAATAAATACTAATAATAATAAAAAATTGTAATAATAATATTCATTAAATGATTTTAATTTTTAATTCATTTATTTTATTTATTAACATGCCAGAAATTAGCAAACATAAAGGCCTTGTTTAATAGATTTATCATTGTTAGAAGAATCATAAAAGCTTATACTTTTTTATAGGTCAAAAATTACAATTCTAGTTCAATTACAAGCACAATTGAAATATGCCAAGAAAATTTATAAGAAGTTGTCTTTATTATTGCAAATAATATGACATTTGAATTCGATCTTAACACGATATCTATGTCGGAAGGAGTTAAAGAATAATTTAGACAACAGACGAACTCACTCGATGAGATTTTTGACAGTCAACTAATTTTAAAAAATATAAAAAACTACCTTAGCTTTGATGAGATATGCTAATAAACTGATTTAAATTTTTTCTTTTGTATTTTTATGTGCATTTATAATTATACTGTACTAACTAAGTTCATACACATAATATTCATAAGTTTATATACATAACATTTATAATTACGTACAACTAACATTTAAAAATTAAATTCATGTTTATTAGATATTACATTCATACACATATCATTTTTTAGTCATTGCATAAGTAACTATCAAGTTAACACATATATTTTTAAATTTTATCATAATTGAATTTAAAAAAGTGTCAAATTCTTAAATTAATTTATTCAATTGATTAATTTATTCATAACTTCTATAAATTCATACACATAACATCCATAATTTCATATTAATAACATCTAAAATTTTGTACTCATAATATTCATAATTTCATACATATGATGTCTATAATTAATACATTTTTTTAATTAATATTACCAAATTTTAAACTAGGTATCTTATTGTATTCTTTAAATTATCTCATATGTGCATTAATAAGTCATGATTTTAATTATTTTAATATATTTTATTTAATATTCATATGTATGCTTATTTATTGATTTTAATATGAGTTAATAATTATTCTTTAAAATTTATTTTTTAATTTTTGTTTATATTTTATATTTTATTTTTTAATAGTCTATATATAAAATATAAGTTGTATAGTAAAAGTTGTTAAATTTTTTAATCTAACTTCTATAATTTCTGCAGAGAAATTGTATTTTAATGGGTAATAATGTAATTGAGGAATATTAGGAATTTGATTTACGAGAAACTGAAATTGATTTCGAAAAGAATATTAATGACTTCAAGTATGCAGAAAAATAGTGGGTGATAAAGAGAGTGAATGATAAAGAGGTGTATGTCATTTGCTTATCAAGAGAATAAGAATTTTTACATAACATTTCTATATTGTAATTATTTTTTGGTTACCTAGCATTACCGTTAATATATATATACATATATATATATATATATATATATATATATATATATATATATTATTGAAGATTTTTTTGAGAAGTTCAATAAAAAATAGATTTTATCCTTTAATTTTTAATTAGTAAATATTAATTTATTTTAAAATTTAAATTTGTAATTTAAAATTTATAACTATAAATTGAGAAAAAGACAAATAGATCCTTGACCATTTGATCCGCAGACATTTAATTTCTCGAGAATTTAAAAATACACTTAAATCATTGACCTTTTCAAAACTTGAACATATCGATCCCTCATGTTCATTTGGGTATGTCAAGACTCAACGAAAAAATCAAATGTGACTCCCAACTCCCATTGTACTAACCTGATTGATATGGATGCAAGAGTTTTTATTTTTTGAAATTAGACAAATTAAACTCGGGAATCCATATGTTCAGATTTTGAAGATGTTAGGGACTTAAATGTGTGTTTAAATACTCAAGGACTTAAATTTCTATAGATCAAAAAGTCAGGGATTAATTTGTCATTTTCTCTTAAAAATTTATTATTTAAAGTTTAAAATTTAAAATAATAAAATAATTTTTAAAAAATTAACAACTCAATTAATCACAAAAATACATCCAAATCAATTTTAGATAAAAAAAAAAACCATGAATATGCTTAAATGACACCAAAACATCAAATCTAAGTCAATGAGACAAATTGCACTCTTTTAACTCAAAATGACACCAAAATAGTTAATGATAACGACATACGAACTCAATTCAAAACAAGCACACAAACATAATTCAATCAATCATAAAAACACTTGCATGTAATCTTAAATTTAGAAAAGTAATCAATATGGGTTAGATAATACCGGATTAGCACAATTATCATAAAATCAACACTTAAAGAGAACTATTCTCGTAATTCTACTTTAACAAAAAAAAAACACAAAATTAATAAATTTTTGTGTTATTGTAACAAATTTTAGAGTTATTTTTTTATAAATTTTGTACAATTCAAAATTTTTTTATCTTTTTAAAAGAAAAATCAAACAAAGAAAAAAAATAAATATAATATATAATACATGAGAAAGAGAAGATAAAGAATAAATAAAAATAAAACGTAACAATAATAATACCAATAGAAGAAGGAAGATGAGACGAAAACAACGCATATAAAAAAAAAACACAAAAAAAGAAGAAGAGATGAAAATAACGCACATAAAAAAAGAAAAAACACAAAAAAAATGATTTTACACACATTATGTGCGTAAATGTTGTTGACTTTGATCTAATTTAATCAAATTTGATTATAAAAAAATTTAAATATGTAATAAAACTGTTAAAATATAAGATCATCTTTTTAGTTGACCAATACTCCAATAATCTTTTATTGTCATTCCAAATACGTAATATTTATAAATATTTATAAATATATACATATAGATATACCTATTTATCTCATTTGAAATGATAACCAGATAAATAATGAAATGTAAAAATATAAATATTTTAATTTTATTTTATTTTATCACAATATCTTACATTTTCATTTTAATTAAGAAATTTTCATATGTGAAAGAGTTATTAAAATAAGCCAATATGGGCTAAAATAGTAAATAAGACTAATATATTTTCTTGAGAGGAGAAAAATAGCAACCCAACTCGACTTAAATAAATTAATATGTTAAATTAGTATATTTAAAAATGAAACATGTTGATTAAAAAAAAAAGCTTAAAAATAAAAAAATGGCATCTACTTATAATAAATATGATAGATATATTGCAATCAAATTTTAATTTGAAGCAACTAAATAAATTTATAGTTTTCTTCAAAAGAATAGTTATATTTCCCAAGAATAAAAAAGAAAAATATAAAATATAAAAACACGTGACAATCTACTGAAGTGTGAAGTCATGAGTGGATCACAAGATGAATCGGATCAAAATTAACTAATTTTTACTTAAAGAGTTACAGAAATAGGATGAAAATTAACTTAAAATTTTACAAGCTCTACTACAATTTTACGGTTATATATATGGTTTATGTAATAATATCAAATAGTATTTATAATTTTAATATAATTTGGCGTGCATTGGACAGGAGAATAAAATAAAACTAGTTAGAATTACTTCTGGAACGACGTAAGATGATTGAAACAATAAAAATTACTCTAAGGAAACCAAAAAACCAGTGAAAATTAACTAAACCTTGTACTATTAGATTTCGCTGCATGAAACAAACGATCATACCAAAACTCCCTATGATAAATTATGTCTTTAAAGTTTAAATCCTTAAATAACATGAAATTACTAAGCATGCCTACCCTTTTAATTAATCCATATAGTGGAAGGAAAACTCAGATCACTTGTGTTGACTCCCAATGTTCCTTCTTCTCAAATTTGAATCTCTTGTTTTTGGCAACATGCTGAAGAAGATCACAAACTTGCCTTGAAGATGGCCTCTCCTGTGGTGCAGTTTTTGTACACTGCATGGCTATCTCAACCACTTGGAACGCGGCAAACTCCTCGGTGGGTAAAGGCGGCTTCAGCTCAGGATCTATGAGCTCCTGACGCATGGCGGCATCTTGGTTGTGGAAGTGCATCTCCACCCATCTCACCATGTCCATGTTTCCCCTGAAAGCTTCATCTGTTGGCATTTTGCCACTTACAAGTTCCATAAACACAATTCCCATACTGTACACGTCACTCTTCTCTGTTGCCTTCATTGTGTATGCATACTCTGATGGACAATATCCCAATATTAGTTAACTTCCTCATCAAGTAACAATTCTACTATTGCTATAATTCTAAGTCCTAACAAACCTATGTAATTGTTATTCAACTAAGTTTGATCCTACTAAATGAGTTGGACATCTTGGTAAAAAACAATTTGAGAGAAAGAAGAGTTATAATGAGCAGCATGATGATTATTACCAGGGGCTATGTAACCATAAGAGCCAGCAAAACAGGAAGTGGAGTCAGAATTGTCAACGAGTGCTTTTGCAAGTCCAAAATCTCCCAAATGTGCATCCATCTTTGAATCCAGCAATATGTTACTGGTCTTGATGTCCCTATGAATAATCTTTGGAACACAATCATGATGAAGGTACTCTAATCCATGAGCCAATCCCACAGCAATTCTGAACCTTGCATCCCAATCAAGAATCCCTTTTTCCTTCAATGTTCTTCCATGAAGCCAATCCCACACACTCCCATTCTTCATGTACTCATATATCAGCAGATTCCAACCTGAACATCCTTTCTTTCTGTTGCTACAACAACCAATCAGTTTCACCAAATGTCTATGCCTAATCCTCCCCAAAGTCTTCATTTCTCTTATGAAGCTCTTGTTTAAGAGATACTCATCTTTGAATGAAATCTTCTTCACAGCTACTGTCTCTCCGGTGGCCCATTCGGCTCGGTACACCGTCCCGGAACCTCCAGAACCAATGATGAATTCCTCACTTAGATTGTTTGTAGCATCCATGATATCTTCCCACCTGTATTCTCGGTTCCCACCAATGTTAAGAGGAAGCAGAAATCGCTTCTTTGCATGTGAAGAAGAGGAGTAAATGCAATTCACTTCACCAAACTTCCTAAAAATTTCTTGCTTGTTTTTAAGGAAAACTCTGCCTGCAAACATTAGTATTGCAATTGCAACAATACTTGAAACGGAAGAGACTATAACTAGTGCTGACAGACTCATCATTGGTAGCTTATTGCTGTAACCATTGCCTTTGCTGCACTTAGAGGCGCCGCAAAGGTGAAGGTTCCCGGCAAAAGCTTCCAAAGGCCAGCGGCGGCAGAATCGCATATCCAGCTGGCCTTGTAAATTATTGTAAGAGAGATCAAGTTGGTCCAAGCTTGACATTTCACCAAGCAGCAGAGGGACTCCACCACTGAGTTGATTGTGGGAAAGATTAAGAGCTTGCAATTTCAAAAGCGAACGAATTGAACTTGGGATCTCACCAGAGAGATTATTGTAACTGAGGTCCAGAATGTTCTGAAGATTCTGGAGGTTTCCAATCTCAAATGGAATCTCACCACTGAATCCATTTCTTGAAAGCTGCAGCTCATAAAGGTTGATTAGCCTACCAACTGTTTGAGGAATTGACCCAGTGAGATTGTTTTGGCCAAGCCTAAGGACATTCAGTGATGTAAGATTACCAATATGCCCTGGGAGGCTTCCATTAAGGGAATTTCCATCAAGGCAGAGTACTAGCAACTTTGTACAATTGAATAGGCCTAATGGAAGAGACCCAGAAAGTTGATTGAACGAGAGCTTAAGCTCTCCCAGTTCCGGCAAGGTTCCGAGCCACGATGGTATCGGTCCAGTCAGCGAATTGTTGTTCAGATCAATGTGGGAAAGATTGTGACACAAGGAAAGCTCATCTGGTATTGGTCCAGAGAGTGAGTTTCTTGATAAGTCTAACAATGTCATCTCAGTGATTTTCCCCAATGTCCTTGGAATTTCACCAGAAAATCTATTGTTACCTAATCTGAGCCTATCAAGAGAATGTGAATTTCCCAATTGAAAGGGAATCACACCATCAAATTTATTATCAGTTACATCAAAGGAAAGAAATGAACTTGAGCTACACAATGGAGCCAAACTACCATTAAGCTTGTTCCTTGAAAGGTTCACTCTTGTCAAGTTTGCTACATTTGCAAGCTGGTGAGGAAGATTGCCTTCAAGAGAATTGTTGTATAGCATGAGCTGATCCAATCCTCTCAGGAACCCTAATGTTGCCGGAATTGAACCTGATAGCTGATTATTTGCCAGATCAATCATCTTCATCTTTTGACAGTTACCAAGTGTGGCAGGAATTTTCCCCTCAAGGTTATTATTCCTAAGGTGAAACCAATTCAACTCTTTAAGCCTTCCAATAGTGATCGGAATCCCACCACTGAATTGGTTCCCAAAAAGATCAATCAATTGCAACCCTAGACAGTTACCAATCTCCAAAGGTATCTGCCCAGATAATTGATTCTCAAAAAGGGACAAACTTTGCAACTTGCCAAGCTTCCCAATCTCTCTAGGAAAAGAACCATGCAGCTTGTTTCTGTACAAATAAATTTCCTCCAAATTTGTAAGGTTCCCAATAATGAAGGGAGAGATTGAACCACTGAGAGAGTTATTAGCCAAATCAAGAACCTTCAATGATACACACTGAGCTAACTCAATTGGAATCACACCATGAAGCCCACAATCTGAAATACTCAAAGACACCAACTTTGATGCATAATTGGAACACATAGTACTAGGAATAGTACTACCATGAAATTGGTTCCAAGAGAGACTCAAGTTCTGTAACTCTCTCAAGTTTCCAAACTCACCTGGAACCTCTCCAGTGAGATTGTTCATTGACAAGTCCAGAATTTGAAGCTTGCCCAGTTGAAAAAGAGACTTTGGAATGTTACCCACAAGCTGGTTATCCATGAGGACCAAGTCAGTGAGTTCACTCAGCTCCCCGAGTTGACTCGGTAACTGACCCGTCAGCCTGTTACTTGCAAGGTTGAGTATCTGGAGACTGGAGCAGTTCCCTAACTCAACGGGAATCGTCCCCGTCAACATATTTCCCTTAAGAACCAGCTGCTGCAACTCGGTGAGTTGACCCAGATGAGTTGGAATCGTTCCAGCGAGTGCGTTATAGGCGAGTCCAAGAAAGTTAAGCTTGACGAGGTTCCCAAGGGAAGGAGGAATAAAACCAGTGAGTAGGTTATCACCGAGTTTGAGGATTCGGAGAGTGAGCATGGAGCCGAACTCGGCGGGAACGTGACCGGTGAGTTGGTTGGAGAGAAGAAGAAGGGACTCCAATGAAGTGAGGTTAGTGAGAGTGACAGGGATGGGACCCACAAGACTGTTAGAAGAGAGGTCAAGATGAAGAAGAGATTGTAAACGAGAGAGTGACGGTGATATTGAGCCATTAAGTGAAGAGGAAGATAGGTTGATTCCCACGACGGTTTTATCATCATTGCATGTGATTCCATTCCATGAACAGTAGTTAGTGTTGTTGAATCTCCAATCCGCCAGAACCTTCAGTGGGTCTTGAAGAAACGATGACTTGACCTCCAAAAGAACTTTGAGAGTAGTTTCAGTCACGTTGTTGGCGCCATTAGAAAGGCCCAGGAAGAAGAATAGTAGTAGTAGTATCATTAGTGAGAAGTTTACGTAAATGATAATGATGATGGCGATGGGTGTTTAGTTTGTGAGAAGAAGAATGAAGTTGATAGTAATATTTGATAATGAAAAAGGTAAAGTGAAGTTAATGTTAGAAGGTTGGAAAGCGGTGGTGGTTGGTTTTACAGTTTCTTGGATTGTGTGGGAATTGGCAGAGAAATGAATGAAGATTGAAGGAAGTATGGTTTGTGTTATGTGGAAGAGTGCAGTATTGTCAATAAATGATGGAAAATAAGTAGGACTGGCAAAAATACCACCTTCTAGTTCCTAACTTTCTACTACTCTAGCCATGTCTGCTACTTGTGTATTGTGTTAATTAATTAGCTATATATACACCAAGGAGAAAGATAAGGAGAATCCAGTGAGAACGAAAGCCAATAGTAGTTCAATTTCCTTTGATAGGAATTGGTTTCAGTTTACAAAATCGTATGTGTATTTGTAATTTTATATGGCTATAACAAAATCTAATGAATGTAGTGCCTCACAAATTAAAAGCATTGTAATATATTTCCACTCTACATACATAAATTGTTAAATTCCTTTGGTATAATATTTTTGTCTTATATTTAAATTGACATTAAATATTTTTTATTTTTCTTTACTAAAAATATTGCTCTTCTAACCCTTTTTTGTTTTAATATTTCTAATGTCGTAGAGTCAAATTGTATTTATTGGTTGGATCATCATCATCTACCAAAACTAACGTGTCCTGCGTTTGGTCTTTTTGATTGGTTGCATGTTCTGTGTGTTATAAAACCTTTAAAATACTGTGTCTTCAATCTTCATTAGTATTTTTCCACTGAAGGAATCAAAACTGTGTGCTACTGTTCTTAATTTTTTTTTCTTAATTAAGCTATTTGACTTTGTATTACGTTATTTACCCAAATCTATTAGAGAGAGCAAGGATATGTAAATAATTCTCATCAACAATTAAATTAACAATTATCGAAAAGAAAGAGAAATATATATCCATATTTCCTGTACTCTATAGAATTTATTTTTATAGGAATTATTGATGTAAATATGTAATATTTTTCTTTTTAAGAACATATTGATAAGAATAAAGTTGCACTGTATGAACTAAAGATTGTGGCCATTGTGTATTTTAGACATTGGATCGGAATGCGATGATCCTTTTTGTAAATGTCATTTTTATTGAACTGTACAATGTTATGATTATACTAATTCCATGGATCATATCTTGTTTTGGTGTGTCTAAGGTTTGGCGAGTGTGGTCTCTCTTGGGTCGTCTTTTCACACTTTCTGAATCTTCTGATTGGGTTTCGGCTCATTCAATTCTGAATGAGTAGAAATTTTCTATGACAAAGCCCATTAAATAACTAAAAAATAATAATTATGTGTATCTATGAATTTTGTAGAGTGAACTACTAACTCGATCCCTGTCTATTTTTAAGAATGACAAAACGACCTCTCAAAATAAAATCGATCCGCTTCGATTCTTGTCCCCGATTTTCGTCACACAAAGCGGTCCCCATACGTTTTTTCCGGCGAGACTTGATGAAAAACGCTGAGCTGGTTCATTTGGTGCGTGACCTGTCATATGAGCTGGATGATATATTCATTCAGTGCTGAGATGAACAAGTTGAAATGGACAGGGGCTGATTTGTCCACCCCTTCACCCTAAAAATGACGTCGGTTGCGCAGAAAGCAACGTTTCAGTTGCTTCTAAAACGGTGTGTTTCCATAAAACTCCTTTCTCCAGCCTTCACATTTACAACTGAAACGTTACTTCCCGCGTAAACGACGTCGTTTTTAGGGTGAAGGGGGTGGACAAATTAGTCCCTGTCCATTTCAACTTGTTCATTTCAACACTAAATGAACATGTCATTCAGCTCATATGATAGGTCACGCACTAAACGAGCCAGCTCAACTTTTTTCGTCAAGTCTCACAAAAAAAAAAACGCATGGAGACCGCTTTGTGTGACAGAAATTGGAGACAGGGACCAAAACGGATTGATTTTATTTTGAGGGGTCGCGTTGTCATTCTTGAAAATGGACAGGGATTAGGTTGGTAGTTCACTCTTTTGTAAATGCTGACAAAAATATCTATCAAATAATAAAATTAACGTTATATCCATAAAAAAATAAATTTTGTAGGATAAAAATATCTAAATATTCATTTTTATTAATTTTTAAAATTTTTAGATTATCTCATTATTTATTTTCAACCTCAACTCCACCGTTATCGTCTCTTTTTTTTCAAATTTTAAACTTTTTTAAAATATGTGGGTACAAATATTAAATGGAGATACTTTTATATAAAATAATAAATAAAAAATTTTAAATAATTTAATATATTTAATTAAATTCTTTAATATTATACACCTTCTATTTGTGTTGACTAAATTATTATTCTGCAAGAGTGAAGCCTCGCCAGCTGTTATTGAAATGTCTCCTCTTACTATAGCATTTTCTAAACCAAATTAAAAATCAATAAAAAAAATTCCCAACCTAAAAAAAAGAAAAAAAAATTATATCAACTAAGTTGTTCTAAATAATGGATAATATGTGTTTTGATTTTTTAAACAAAAAATTGAATTTGATTTTTAAAAAAATAGAATTAAAAAAATGTTTTCTTAGTTGAATTAAGTTCGTATAATAATTCTTAACAAAGAAAAACTAAAAAAAACTTACCAAATATATTGAATGACAATCTCACTGTCTAATTAAGAAGGATTCTATTAATTACTCCTGTCAATTTTAGTTGAGTTGGACTTTAAAACCCATAAAAAAAATACACTTCAATTACTCAAATTTATCATAATTTAGAATTATATTTTATCACTTTTTAATGGAAGTATTTTTTTTTACTGGACCAGTGTCTTTTTATATGGTCGTATCTTTTTTATTAAAAGTATTTTTGTAAATGTATTTCCTCGATGTGTCTCCTTATGCATGTATCTTTTAGTGGAAGTATCTTTGATTGAATTGAAAAGGTGAAAACGAGATAGCAGGAGCGCGCTGTGGTGGATGGCGGCGATGCAGATCGCAAGGGGGAGGGTGCCGTAGTGATCCTGCAGAGGAGAAAATTACGCTTGCAAATAGCGCGTTGTGGCGACGGAAATTTGTTCCGAAGGGCACCGGTACTGGCCAGAGGATCGTCGGGGTAGAGGCCCCGGCAGTGGCGTAGACGCGAACCAGCGCACGCATTCCGAACAGTGCAACTAACGGCACGACGCAGCTGCGAAAACTCCACGGGGAGGGGAATCCGCATGGCGGTGAAGACGACGGTGGTGAAGGAGGAACGACGTGACGACAAAGACAACAGTGTGTCGAATGGTGTGCGCGGCGTTCCGGTGAGGACGCACGCAAGTTCGATGATGCTGTTGATGACCGAAGAAGGTAATTGTTACTTGATGTACTAGCTTAGCAATTAGTTAGTTGATTTATTAGTTGTAGCAACAAGTTAGTTAGACAAATAGCCTATAACAGAATTTTTAGTTAGCCCCCTAATTACTCAAACTCAGTTGGTTAGATGAACAATATATATATATATGTATGATTGTTGTAACAGTGTAAAGTGTGATTCATCATTCTGTATATTGAGTAAACAAGAACTCTCATTTCTTCTCTCTGTTTTCACTTCTGCTTTGTTCTCACACTCCCCTTGTGCACCTTCAACATGGTGCGGTGAGCGTGGAACCCAAAGAGGTGAGAATAGAAGGAACAACGATTGAGGAAAGAGAAGCTCAGAATTCAAATCAAAGCACACATCAAGTGCACGATCTGAAACCTAGTGATGGATCCAACTCAAAATTTAGAGCAACTCCAAATGAACCAAGGCAATTCCTTCCAAGGCCTCGATCCTCAAGGTATCGCGGAGTTCTTGAACCAGATCTCATCGATTCAGGCTCACCTCAACAGGAACGGCAGCAACCCTGGTCAAGATTCATTGAGCCACTTCTACCTTCATCCTTCCGAAAACACTGGTATTCCCCTCATCCCTACCATTCTTGATGGCAAGAATTACAGTAGTTGGAGCAATGCGATGTTGTTAGCCCTAAAATCGAAAAATAAGCTGAAATTTGTTGATGGAAGTTTAAAAAAACCTGATAAGAATGATCCGTTGTTCGAACTGTGGGATAGATGTAATACATATTTCTTAGCCTGAATTAAAATCTCACTGAACCCTGAAATCACCCGAAGCGTGATGTGGAAAAAGGTTGCATATGAGCTATGGGAAGACCTAAAACACAGGTACCATAAAGGTGATAGATTTCGAATTACAGAACTGCAGGAGGAGCTATACGGAACAAGACAAGGAAAAATGAGCGTGACACAATACTTCACAAAATTGAAGTCGTTGTGGAAAAAATTTGATGATTTTAGGCCAATTCCACCCTGCAATTGTGAATCTGTGTGTACTTGTGGATTAAGAGAAATGCGAAAATATAGAATGAAAGATCATATAACTTGATTCCTAAGAGGACTTAATGAACAGTTTGCGAATCTTAGAGCTCAGGTCATGCTAATGGAACTCCTATCAGATTTAAAGACTGTGTTTTCCATGATGACTAGACAAGAAAGGCAAAACCAAACCATGGATGATCCATAGACCCCAAGATCTTATTACACTCTACCAATTCCTTCAACACTGCCGAGGCCTCACAAGGCAGAGGGAGAGAAAAAGGTAGAGGAGGTAGACTCCAAGGCTCTGGGAGAGGACAAATGGGAAAAGGTAGAATGCAGTGTTCATACTATGATAAAGGAGGCCACACAGTGGATGTATATTACAAGAAACATGGTTTTCCTCCTCATCTTAGACAGAAAAATCTGAACTCGAATGGAGGTTTGGGAGCAGTGAATTTCAGTGCTGAAATAAATGGCGATGGCATTGACGATTCTGGTTGTGTGGAAGAAAATGAAACTTCCAATGTTGACTTTACTCTAGAGCAGAAATCAGCCCTACTAGCTCAGCCCTACTAGCTTTATTCAACAGGGGAGAGGCAAAGCAGATCCACAGTGCTAACCAACTCACAACTCTAGAACAAGTACCTCATCAAGGTAACTTGGTGTATATCATGCATTTTAAGTCAAGCGTGTTGGCTTTAAACATTTCTGCATCAAAATATGGTTCTTGGATAATAGATACAGGAGCTACTATTCACGTATGCTATTGCCTAGAAGATTTTCAAACTCATTTCAAGATAGCTCCTATAATCATTCGGTTGCCTAATGGTGCACAAACCATTAGCAACATAGATGGAACTATCAAATTTTCAAACAAATTGCACCTCAAAATGCACCACCACTGCCCCTGTTAATGCTGTCAAAACAGTCTTGGATGATAGGTTCAAAATCAAGGATATTGGAGATTTGAAATTCTTTATTTGGGTGGAGGTTGCACATTCTTCTTAATCAAAGAAAGTATGCTATGAACATCTTGAAGGATGCTGGTTTTGAGAACTGTAAGCCTGCTTCTACCCCTATGGATTACAGTACCAAACTCAGTAAAACTGAAGGCGTTCCCCTCTCAGATTCTACGGAATATCGAAAGTTAGTTAGCAAATTGCTCAATTTGTCCAACACCCGACTTGACATTAGCTTTGCCATAAAGTTAAGTCAATACCTTGACCATCCCACTACTTCTCACCTCAGTGCTGTCCATCGAATCCTCAGATACATCAAAATTTCACCTACCACTAGTATAGTATTCTCGGCCACCTCTGATCTCTGTGTCACTGGATTTGCTGATTCCGATTGGGCGGCATGTCCTGATTCAAGAAGATTTGTGACAGCCTACTGCTTCTACATCGGCACTGCCCTGATTTCATGGAAGAGCAAAAAGCAAGTGACAGTTGCTTGCAGTTCAGCCGAAGCTGAATATCGGGCGCTCGCCGCTGCTACTAAGAAGGCTATTTGGCTCAGTTTCATTTTGAAGGACTTAGGAATGCCTCTCACCAAGCCCATCAGCACCTACTGTGACAGCCAATCTGCAATTTACATCGCCTCCAACACGGTGTTCCACGAGCGCACGAAGCACATAGAGGCCGATTGCCACATTGTACGCGACAAGTTCCAAGAAGGTCTTATTCATCTGCTTCCCATCTCTAACACTGAACAGGTTGCGGACATCCTGACCAAACCGCTGCTTCCGTCTATGTTCTCCACACTCTTTGGAAAGTTAGGATTGGTCAACTTGTACAAGAACTCTCATTACTTCTCTCTGTTTCCATTTCTGCTCTGTTCTCACACTTTTCTTGTGCACCTTCAACAGTAATAGAGAATTGAAAATAGCGTGACTCTTATTACTTCACGTTACAAACACTTCCAATGGTTACGACCCTAATTTTTAAATATCTAATTAATTGATATCAATATCTTTTTAATTTTAATTTAAAAATAATAAATAATTATTGTTGTCAAATGTTGGTTTTCTATATTTTTCATTCAATAATGCTCATACGGTGATCAATCATGCAGTCATTAGTCCTCATACCAATGACAAATAATAAAAGAAAACACATATTAATTTATTTCATGCTAGACATGATCGACTTTGCATTTAAAAAAAAAAAGGAAAACAATGCTACATGCTAGCATGTCATGCATGCATAATAATTTGGTGCGCCCCACGTTTGTCTATAATACATGTATATACTACTAACCACCAATGCCTCTAATCTTCATGTATATATCACACAGAAGGAAGAAATTTATTATATGACAATTCATATAAAGTGAATATGGCAAATTCTTCCTTCTTCACATTCCTTCTCCTTTTGCTTCTTTACACCATTGTAGCCTCAGCCAACAATCCTAATGATGATGAGACAGTCCCAAGTGACAATGTTTTCACACTCCAAGTTCCAACATTAGATGATAGCATTTTGGATAATCTTCTTTCTTTTGGTTACTATCTTAAAAGTTGTCCTGAATTTGAATCCATCCTACATAACAAAGTCAAAGTATGGATTCAAAAGGATCACACTTTGGCAGCGAGTCTTCTCAGGTTGCAATTTCATGATTGCGTTGTTAGGGTATGTATGTACTTTTCATAACTATTAAACTAAATTTATTGTCGTCACTACTGATGTTTAAAAGAGAAAATTTAGGGTATGTACTTTTATTAAAATCTGGTTAGTACTTAATTATTAAAAGAAAAATGAATAATTTTATATTATTAAAAATACTGATAATGATTAATTGATGACTATACATTACAAATTCTGCTAACTCCTCTATTTAAAAAACTGTGACTATAATTAAAAAAGCATTGCCAGTTTTGTGGTTATGTTTTTTTTTTTACTTTTTGATACGCTTTTAAACGTGATAAAATTAAATTTTTTTTATAGTGTCTAAACATTAAATTGTAAATTCTAAAAAATAATTTCGACAATAAAAAAATGAACTGATGTCGACTAATCTAAAAAATAATTTCTTATATATTTTCATTTATTTTACTCTTATTTTTATAAGTGGGACTAGAATTTAAGAAAAAAAAAAACAATATTAGAGATGCTCTTGAAGGATTCTTTAAGATCCGAACTCAAATTACTTGATCAATTATTTGATACAGGGTTGTGATGGGTCCATTCTATTGGACCATGATGGGAGTGAGAGAAGAGCAGAAGCAAGCAAGAAGCTAAGGGGGTTTAAAGTGATTAATGATATAAAGGAAGAGTTAGAGAGAATTTGCCCCAACACAGTGTCTTGTGCTGACATTCTAAGTGCAGCTGCAAGGGATGCCACTGTTGAATTGGGTGGACCCTATTGGGCAGTTCCTTATGGTAGAAAAGATGGCAGAATCTCCATTGCTAAAGAAACTCAAATCATTCCCATTGGCCGTGAAAATATTACTTCTTTGATTGAGTTCTTTCAATCCAAGGGCTTGACTCTCCTTGACTTAGTTGTTCTTTCAGGTAATCTAACAAAATATTTATAACTCAACTATTATTTTTTTCAATTTTATTATGGGTTACTTTTATATTAGTTTTTTTTTAATAACTAACATGTATTCTCTTTGGTTTATTAATTAAAGAGTAAAGTATTGTTTTTGTCCCCAACGTTTGGGGTAAATCCTATTTGTATTTCTTAATGTTTAAATCGTCCTATTTGTATCCCTAACGTTTGTAAAAGTGATTTAATATTATCCTGCCGTCAATTACACAACATGAACGCTGTAGTTTGAGTTTTAAAAATCTCTTCTTGAAGTTAGAATACAAATGTTTGGGATAGAATCGTTGATCCACTTTGAAAAATAGCTCATCAAAAGTTGAAACTAATTCCTACAATATTTACATAATTCACTTTTTTAGGGACATAATTGAATCTAAACACAAATAGTGAATATAATATTAAAATCGAACACATTCAAGTGGGACCTAATTGAGAATGAATATATCCAAGTGAGAATAATTAAAAGATATAATCTGATTTGTTAGTATAATTGATAGTAGGATAACATTGAATCACTTTTATAAACGTTAGGAATACAAATATGACGATTTAAATGTTAGGGACACAAATAGGACTTACCCCAAACATTGGGGACAAAAACGATACTTTACTCTTAATTAAAAAATAATATTCACCAAAAAAAGATTTTAAAATAATCTAAATACATAATTAATTAATAATAATAATATTTTTATACAGATGTTAAGAGTATTTTTTTAGGTTTAATTATTTTATTAGTTCCTATAATTTTACTAAATTTTTAATTAAGTTTTTATATTTTTTTCTTTTTAATTAGGTACCTACATTATTTTTAATTTTATAATTTGGTCCTTCTTAATGTAAAAAATATTAAAGTTAATCAAATATCTCTTCGTAAATTAAAGGTATTCATACTTAAAAACCTAATTAGATTTTTTACCGCATATATTGTAGAAAAAATATTCTGTTAATTTTAACATTTTTGACATAAAAAGAATATAATTATAAAATTAAAAATAGTGTAAAAACTAAAAAAAAATATAAAAACCTAATTAAAAATTTAGTAAAATTATAAAGACTAACAATAATTAGACTTTTTTTAACTAAATGTTAACCGTATTTAGTGTATGAATAGTATTATTTTTTAACCTTAATTATGATTATTCATAGAATACTAGATTTTAACTAATATTGTTTGAATTGTCTCTATTCATAGACTAGTTGTTTTTGGACATTCCATGCAGTATAGAGTTCAGCCTACTGTATATCACTAACATGTTAATTAAACAAGCAATGATATAGGTAGGTTATTCAGAATCTAAAGATAAGATGTATGTAATTGAATTCTTTAATTTGATATAATTCCATGATCAACACTCTTTTGGTCAAAGTGATAGATAAAATTATCCTTTTTCAATAGTTTTAAATTTAAATTATTTTAATTTCGCTCTCTTCACCTTTTAATAAGAGAGATTTTTTTTTGTTGTCCATGCTATTCTTCAACCTGATGGGACAAGGATTAATAATTCGTTGCGGATCTAAACTTCATTTAAGGTTCTATCGCTAGCCAATGTATTATTATATATACAAGACGAGATTCAAAGTTTTCTTTTAATAAAAGAGATATTAAACCAAATTAATTGAATTTCAAATAATAAATTTTGAGTAGTAGTTGAAGCCCAAAATAAACCCAAAAAAAAGCTTTCAATTCCATGGTTTATTTTCAAACACCCTTTTAAACCAATAAAGTGCTAGCTAACTTGGATTTAATTGGGAAATATTAGCAAGAAATTACTTAAAAATGTTGAACTAAACATTTCTATATTACCAATGCATTTGTAGGGTCTCATACAATTGGAAGAAGTTCATGTGGATCCATTCAATATAGGCTATACAACTACCAAGGGAGTGGAAAACCAGACCCAACAATAGATCCAAAGTATCTGAATTTCTTGCAAAGAAAGTGTAGGTGGGCCTCAGAGTATGTGGATCTTGATGCCACAACTCCAAACAAATTTGACAACAATTTCTACATTAACCTCAGCAAAAGAATGGGGTTGTTGTACACAGACCAATTGCTTTATTCTGATCCAAGAACTTCACCACTTGTTTCTGCATTGGCTTCAACACCCTCCATTTTCCAACATCAATTTGCTGTGTCTATGTCCAAGTTTGGAGTAATTGATGTTCTCACTGCTCAGGATGAAGGAGAAATCAGGACCAATTGCAATTTTGTCAATGCTTATTGATGAATATTGATTATTTCTCTGTTTTTTTTTTATTATTTGTACTTTGATCTCGTTATTTTCTACTTAATTTCTTCTTTTGGTGCATACTTTTACTGTTGAAATTGTTACATCATATATTAATTTTATTTCAAATGTGACAAAAAAAATAAGCACGCTATGATAATAAAACATTAAAGTAAAACTACCGCAATGGCCCAAACTTACTGAATTTACAGAAAGGCCCTATCTTACTTGGTTAGAAACCTCCACCAATTTGTTGAAATTAAATTCTTAGCAACGATAGAGGGAGGACTACAACCCTTCAATGGGAATCCTTCTTTTTGAGGACAAATATAAAGCTTGGCCGCGCACTCTCATGTCGATCTTGAAAATCATGGTCTTAGTGAAAACTCAAATGCACTCAACTTCACGTTAAGTTAATAGTTGAGAACAATTAGATAAAAATTTAGTCAAATAAGTTAAATTATTTAATGACTTTTAACTATCAACTTCACATGAAGTTGACTGCACTTGAATTTTTACCTTTTTCTATACAAATGTCTACATAAAGAAGTTTTTTCAAGTTTTAAAAATCGAATTGGTGATCGAACCGATAAACTTAGATATTCAAAAGTTTAAGTAAAGTTTAACTTGAGTTGAAATCGAATATAATTAAATAATATATTTATATATAAAATATATAATTAATTTTTTTGGTATTTTATTAACTAAATTGTATCCACCTAATAGTCAATTTCTATTTAACTCAGTTAAGCCGATTAATTTGATTTGGATCTCAAAATTATGAGTTTTGTACAGTCATTTAATAATTATTTTTTATATTTATTATATATATTATCATTTAAAAGAAAATAAATTTGATTAAATAATAATGCAAAAAATTTTAGACAGCATTAAATTGCTATAAACTAGCGTTGATTTAGCAGTTTTAGATAAATCGTGGTAGATTATTATGTTTTGGTCAGGACATAAAATAATAGTAAATTTGCTTGTGGGAGACAAAAAGTACAAAATGAAAAATCATAGCAGATTGGTGGGTTTTTAATTTGAAATTGTATATAATACTTATTATGATTTATATATATACAAATATAGTGAGAATGAAGGTGAGAAAACTTCAGTTGAAGCTAAGTAATGTTTGAGAGGGGAAGAATATACAAAAACAAAAAGCAATATAATAAAAAACAATAACAACAAAAATAGTTTCACACGTTTTATATAACAGATAATTAAATCTAAATTAAAAAGGAAAAGAAACCAAAATTGTATTTCTAAGCCAAATCTATCATATAAAGTGATGGAATAACGCTGCAATTCGTGCAAAATCTATCTACCTAATTTAATCAATTTGTGTAAAACTTGTCAAACGGAAAAAAAATACCCACATAGGCACATATTACTAAATGATAAATCCAGCCACATGTACAATCCCATTAAATATAAGAAATATATATTTTTTTATATTTGGTTTTATACATTAAGATGACACACATTTCTTATTTGATAAAATATATATGATTCATACTAGATATGTCATATATGTATATTAACTTTATGCACAATAATAATCAAATAGACATGATTCATATTAGATATATAATTTGACCCGTTTAGTTTGTCCCCAACTATATTCTATACCCTTAAAGGGAAACTTCACTCATATAGTCATAGTCTCCTTTCCTCTTTACCTTATCACATCACCTTCATTGAGCTTCACCTCCAAAAAGTTTCTTTGGACAATTCTCATATACTAAAGTCCCTTTCAATATTGTTTTAGATTAACTAAGCTCTAGTACTTTGGTTTTTTGTATGATCATCAAATCTTCTTGCATGGCTAGTACTAGTAGTAGTAGTAATGATGCATCATTTTCATTTCTCTCTACAACTTCCACAATAACAACCCTCTTCTTATTGTTGATCTTTTTATCTTTACACTTCACTATGGCCACCCAAGAACACACCCTCTCTACTCCGTTAACTTCTAAAAAGGATGGTGCCATGATGAAGATGATAAAACTAGCTGCATCAACAAGAAGAAGAGGAGTAGGCAGTGAAAAAATCCATGTTCATGCTGATAATAACGAAGTGATGAAGAATGGTCTAAAGAGATCAGGAAAATCTATTAGGATTCCAAAGTCTTCAACAACACTTCAATGGCAAAAGAGAATCTTCAATGACAATGAGCATGAAGTTCCTAGTGGTCCAAACCCAATTTCCAATTAGCAGGTAACATCAATGTACCAATTAAGCTAGAACAAAAAAAAAAAAATAAGTAATATCAAGACAAGGTTTGTGATAAAGTTTTCAGTTTCTGTTTTTTTTTTTTTTTTTTTTTTTTTTTTTTTTTTTTTTCATTTTAATTTGTTCTCTGTTGATCTCTCCTTTTGATATGTATATAATATATAAATTTTTGGCCCTGATTATCTTACTATATCATATATAGTATATATTAATTAATGAATTTGCCAAAAGAAAAAAATAGTATCAATAATGTTTGGGATTGAAATGATTGTCACATACCAATCATAAGGACATGAAAGAAATGCGCTGTGTATGCATGATATTCTTAATTATTCAAAGTAATCATGATGTTTATATATTATTATTGCTGATTTTGTCATTATTGTTATGGTCATAGATACATATACACACGCGCTCTTTCTATGTCTTGCAATTCGATAATAGTAGAGAGTTGCTTTACCTAGCTATAGACAACATATAATATGAATAGCAATTTTATCATTAGTTAATGAGAGAAATACTAAAGAGTCTTTCGAATTTATTATTTTTTATTATTATTTTCAGTTATTAATTTAGTTTTTTTAGTTTAGTAATTTAAAAATATACATTAATCTATAATTTTAAACATTAATAATATTAATTAATAATAAAAAATAATAAATTATGATAACTCTCTAATATTTTCCGTTAATAAATCGATCAATCATTCAAACTTCACACGAGTTTATTTTAGTTGTAATTGTAATTTGCTTTTTCATTGCTGGACTGCTGGTAATTTATTTCCTATGCCCAACTCAAGAGGAAAATAAGTAAGACATTACGGTGCATGTACAACCCTACTTTATATTAAAAATTTATCAAAAATATATTTTTTACATACAAAATAATAAACAAATATGACATTCTTACTAATACTCACACTCTATGATTAATTTTATAATAAGTATTGTTTATTTTTTATATATAATATGAATCTATATTTTTTTTTTGTTTGGTATCATATAATATGATATGAATTTATAAGTTTAATTTTGATATATTGAAAATATAAAACGTTTTATACAGTCATGTAATTATATTCATATTTTTAAATAACCATTCACGTGGTTAATATAAAAGTAATTATTTTTATATTTTATATAGTTATATAATTATACATGATCAATATAAAAATAATTATTTTTATTAATATGATATTATATAATTAGATCTGATGTATAAAATTATTTTACAATAATCGTGTATCAAAATTAAATTGTATATGTTAAAACTCTAAAGGCTAAAGAGATATATACATGCATGCATGGAAAACTAATAAATATGGTGGGTACTCCCATGAAGATATTATAATTGTCTTCATGTGATGATTTTTCTTTTTGACCTTTAGATGATGGATTGTAGAGTTAGATTTTGATATGTTATAAAAGTGTTGTTTTTATTTGAAGTGTGGCCAAATTAATAAATCACACTTTTATACAAAGCATCTTCATAAAAAGATGTTTTTTACATCTTCATTTGAGTAGCTCCCAATAAATATTACTAAAACAGAGAGAGTAATGAATGTGGGGTAAATTATTCAGTTGTTAAACGGCACCACCGTGCAAGTGGCTCAGTAGGCATTGGACAATGGTCCAATCAACCATGAAAGTAATGATTCATTCAAAACTACAATGGCTACGAGGCAGAACAAATTATGAAAGAAGCCTCACTCATCAACAACCAAATGCCATTGTTTTGCGTGAAAAAGTTATATGCGGATTTGGTATCCAAAGAAGTCTTTCAAACCCCAACATGCACTGCTCAAAGCCGAATTCAGGATACATAGTTTCAGAACATGAATCATTTTGAATGGAGCGTAAACTTTATTATCTTTTTTTATTATTAAATTAATTTTGAACATTAAAAAATAGATGTTGTAGTTAGTAAGATTTTTAATAAGAGTTTAATGTAAACATAAGCGGATTTTTTAATTAAAATAAGAAATATGCTAAAATTTAGATATATTAAGTGTCCATATAAAATAAAAATTTTAGATATTTAAACAATTTTTTTAACATCTTTCATCCTCAATTTCCCACAATGTATATACTCATCATTTTGCCTGCTACTCCCACAGCACAAGCTGTCTCTTTCTTTTAAAACTCATGCAAAATATTATTTCTTTTTTTTTTTCCCCTCTAAAGTTAAAGGATACGTGATATGATTATGGTCCAAAAATGGATAGCCCAGCGAAATCTGAAAATTCATCCCTAACTATTCAAGAGGTCTATTTTAAAATTTTAACTTGATTTTAGATTCGATAAAAAAAATTTTTAGACTATAATTATATCGGATTTAAATTATATATATTTTGAGATTTTAGACTTAAAACAGATTACATATATCAAGAAACATATATAAATTAAACTAAAATTAAGATAATTATAATTTTTAAATAAAGTAGAAACTTATTTAAATTTTATAATTTTATCTTTTAACAAAACATACCTTAAAAATATTTATTGCTCTCTAATCTTGATCACATCCTTTATTATTATTAGGATCAAACCAAGAACATCTAACTATGTTACAACATCATAATACAATAGGATAAGTATGATTTTGGTCCCTAACATAGAGGACAAAAATTTATTTCGTTCCCGGCCTTTTTTTTGTTATGAAATGATCCACAAGGTTTCAATTTGTTTTAAAACCGTCCTTCGGACCAAAATGCTCCTATCCCTTCCCTTCTTCCCCAAAATCCTAAAAGCACAAGCAAAAACACCAGAAGCACAAACAGAAGCATCAGTAGAAACAACAACAGTTATCAATTAAACAAAGTAGCGACAGGACAACAACAACAATGAAACACCAATGAAACAACAAGGGAATCAAATAGAAACAGAAGAAGTAAGAGCAGAAACAGAACAACAATAACAATAATAATGTAACAATATAATCAATCAAGCAACCAGAAACAACAATAATAAAAAATCAACAACATAATTAAAGCAAAAGCAGAATGGAAGAAGAAGAAGAAGTGGTAGACGGACAGTGGCGGGATCAGAGACGGCAGGGTAGCGGTGCGGTGGTGCGCCAGTGCGGTGGTGAAGAAGAAGCGGTTGGGCAGTGGCGGGATCACAGATGGTAGGGCGGCAGTACGATGGTGCGGTGGTGCTGCAGTAAGAAGAAGAAGAAGAAGAAGAAGCAGCGGGCGGCGGCGGTGGGGCGGCGGGAAGAAGAAGCGGCGGGAGGCAGTGCGGCAGCATGGCGTCCCCCTTTTCTCCAACCTCCACCCTCCCCCACCCCCTTTCCCGGCCCCCTCCCCCCTTTCTTTCTTTCTCGGCCCCCCTCCCCCCACCCCGCTTCTCTGATCCCTTTTTTTTCTTTTTTCTTTTCTTTTATATTTATTTTATTTTAAATTTTTTTAATAAGGGGTAATTTGGTAATAAAAAATAAAATTGGTAAAAAAGACGATTTTAAAACAAATTGAAACCTTAGGGACCATTTTATAGCGAAAAAAAGGCCGGGGACGAAATAAATTTTCGGCCTCTACGTTAGGGACCAAAATCATACTTATCCCTAATACAATAGGAAAAAACATATCCAAACAACATCACATTGCATTAACAACTTTAATAATTTGTTCATCATATTTCCAAACTTCTAATTCATATTTTTTAAATTTTGGATTCAACCGAGTCAGATGAGAGACTGAAATCTTGGTCTCAACTGGTTGAATGGTTTTAGTCGGACCAATTTTTTAAGACTTTAACCCTAATCATATTTAACTTGAATTTTATTGGAAGCAACTTAGTCACCTTCTTTTTCCATTTATCTCTTACTACCTAACAATTTATTTCTATATGCTTTGTCCTCTCATGAAAGATTAAATTTGCTGTAATGTGTAATGTTGATTGACTATCACAATAGATCCCAATTGGTTTTTCTAACTTCACATTCAGGTCCTATAACACATATGTGATCCACTGAACCTCCCTTGTCGCCATTGCCAAAGCTCTATATTTGACTTTGCAAGAAAAGCTTGCCACTGTGTTTTGTTTCTTACTCTCCCAAGAAATAATAGACTTCCCTAAGAAGAAACTGTAACCTGACACAGACCTCCTACTCTCCAGGCAGGTTTCCCAATCGCTATCTAAATATCCTGCTGGCTCTAGGCTAGTTTGAGAAGAGAACATTAAGCCCAGTACTGGTGCACCCTTCAAATATTTGAGTACTCTGATCGCAACTTCAAAATGCTTATCTGTAGCACAGTCTAGAACCTGACTAAGTCTTCCAACTGCATACCCAATCTCTGGTCTAGTATTTGTTAAGTAAAGAAGCTTGTCAACTGGTGCACGAAATTTACAATCACAATTTTGTAATTCCGCACAACTAACCAGCAAGTGCACTGGGTCGTCCAAGTAATACCTTACGTGAGTAAGGGTCGATCCCACGGAGATTGCCGGCTTGAAGCAAGCTATGGTTATCTTATTATTCTTAGTCAGGATATCAATAATGGTTCTTAGTTTTAATTGCGAAAAGTAAAAGAGCATGAAATAAATACTTGTTATGCAGTAATGGAGAATAAGTTGGAGTTTTGGAGATGCTCTGTCTTCTAAATTTTTGCTTTCCTACTGTCTTCTTCTTCACACACGCAATACTCCTTCCATGGCAAGCTGTATGTTGGTGGATCACCGTTGTCAATGGCTACCATCCGTCCTCTCAGTGAAAAAGGTCCATGTACATGGCTAATCATCTGTCGATTCCCACTTATGTTGGAATAAGATCCATTGATCTTTTTGCATGCTGTCACTGCGCCCAACAATTGTGAGTTTGAAGCTCGTCACAGTCATCCCTTCCCAAATCCTACTCGAAATACCACAGACAAGATTTAGACTTTTCGCATCTCAAGAATGCTGCCAATTGATTCTAGCTTATACCACGAAGATTTTGGCTTCTTTTGGCTTCACAGATTTGAATGCTTTGTTGTCAGAAGAGGCAATCAAACTCGTGAACCAGAAACCCAAGAAATACACACTCAAGCTATTACAGATAGAATAGAAGTGATTATCAGGCACGCATTCATAAGTTGAGAATGATGATGAGTGTCACAGATCATTATATTCATCACGGTTAAGTGCGAGTGAGTATTTTAGAACAGAAACAAGCGTTATTGAATAGAAAATAGAAGTAATTGCATTAATTCATCGAGGCACAGCAGAGCTCCTCACCCCCAACCATGGGGTTTAGAGACTCATGCTGTGAAAGATACAAAATTCAGATCTAAAAATATCATGAAGTGCTGAATGAATCTCTAAAAGTAGTTTTTATACTCAACTAGTAACCTAGGTTTACAGAAAATGAGTAAGCTAAGATAGATAGTGCAGAAATCCACTTCCGGGGCCCACTTGGTGTGTGTTTGGGCTGAGCAATGAAGCTTTCACGTGCATAGACTATTCCTGGCATTTAACTCCAGCTTTTGTGCCAGTTTGGGCGTTTAACTCCAACTTTTAGCCCAGTTCTGGCGCTTAACGCCAGAATAGGGTAGAAAGTTGGCGTTAAACGCCAGTTTGGGTCTTCAAAACTCGGGCAAAGTATGGACTATTATATATTTCTAGAAAGCTCAGGATGTCTACTTTCCAACGCAATTGAGAGCACGTCAATTGGGCTTCTGTAGCTCCAGAAATCCATTTCGAGTGCAGGAATGTCAGAATCCAACAGCATCTGCAGTCCTTTTTCAGCCTCTGAATCAGATTTTTGCTCAGGTCCCTCAATTTCAGCCAGAAAATACCTGAAATCATAGAAAAACACACAAAATCATAGTAAAGTCTAGAAAATATGATTTTTGCATAAAAACTAATAAAAATATACTAAAAAGTAGCTAGTTCCTACTAAAAACTATATGAAAATACCCCCAAAAAGCGTATAAAATATCCGCTCATCACAACACTAAACTTAAACTGTTGCTTGTCCTCAAGCAGCTAGATAAATAAAATAGGATAGAAAGAAAATCAAGAGGCAATAACATCTCAGAGTTTTATATGAAGCTCAAATTCTCATTAGATGAGCGGGACTAGTAGCTTTTTGGTTTCTGAACAGTTTGGCATCTCAATTTATCCTTTGAAGTTCAGAATGATTGGTATCTATAGGTACTTAGAATTTAGATAGTGTTATTAATTCTCCTAGTTTAGTATGTTGATTCTTGAACACAGCTACTTTATGAGTCTTGGTCGTGGCCCTAAGCACTTTGTTTTCCAATATCACCACCGGATACATAAATGCCACAGACACATAACTGGGTGAACCTTTTCAGATTATGACTTAGCTTTGCTAAAGTCTCCAACTAGAGGTGTCCAGAGTTCTTAAGCACACTCTTTTTTGCCTTGGATCACGACTTTAACCACTCAGTTTCAAGTTTCTCACTTGGACCTGCATGCAACAAGCACATGGTTAGGGACAGCTTGATTCAGCCGCTTAGGCCAGGATTTTATTCCTCTGGACCCTCCTATCCATTAATGCTCAAAGCCTTGGATCTTTTTTACCCTTGTCTTTTGGTTTAAAGGGCTATTGGCTTTTTCTGCTTGCTTTTTCCTTTTCTTTTATTTTTATTTTTTTCGCAAGCTTTTGTTTTTCACTGCTTTTTCTTGCTTCAAGAATCAATTTTATGATTTTTCAGATTATCAATAACATTTCTCCTTCTTCATCATTCCTTCAAGAGCCAACAATTTTAACATTCATAAACTTCACTATAAAAAAATATGCACTGTTTAAGCATTCATTCAGAAAACAAAAAATATCACCACCACATATAAATAATTTGAATTTTTCTTATTAAGAATTCGAAAAAAATTGCCTCCTTATTCTAAAAAATCTGCTATTTTATTCATGTTTAATGATGATGAGAAAAATAAATTATAGCTTACTTGGAGATGATAAAAATAAAAATACTAATTACTACTATTCATATGACTCCTAAGGTAGATCTCTAATAGCAGAAGCTATCACAGAGTTAAGATTAGGACTCAACAATCTTTATTTTGGGAGATGTGTGCTCCTTCAATCTGTGGTGTGTCTGGTCCTTCAAGGGATAGCTTCTGGCTCTTCAGATCCTGTAGTTCACACCTGTTGATACCCTGGGTCGAGCTGTCCGACCCGGGATGTTCTACAGACAAAGCGACCGACCTCTTCAGGTCGGGACAACCCGACCTCTTCTCAAAGATCTCGGCCAAGTCACAGGAAAGCCCAAACAAAGGGCCCAAATAGAGGAACACGTCCCAAATCCAAGGGCAGCCCAAGCCCACAGAGATAAAGGCGGTTCCCTTAAAGATGACCTCACTTAAAGATAAGATAAAGATAAGATAAGATAACTAAACTTATCTTATCCACAGAAGGTCACATCTCACCATTATAAATATACTAGAGCACCCAGGTATAACTCATACTCTGATTCTACTCAATACCTGCTTAATACCCTTGCTAACTTAAGCATTGGAGTCCCTTGCAGGTACCCCCACCCTCCGGGGACGAAGGATCAGCACCACCACCAAGTCCAACAAGTCGGACACACCAGCTTTGGCCGCCGTACACCTGCCGGACACGTCGGCTCCGACCAACACAGAAGATCTCATCCGAGATCGACCTACAGTTTCAGGTAACCCTCGGAACATTGGCGCCGTTGCCGGGGACCTGGAAGTCATCCCATTAACATGGCAGATGACCATGACAACGACCACGATTCAGGTTTGGAAGACAGAACGCCGCATAAAAACACGGACACAATACTCAAAGATACTCCAGAAACCAACGGAGACAAAAATTCATCAAATCCAGGAGTAATAGAAGCACTTCAAAATCGATTGGAGCAACTTGAGAAAGAAGCCCAACATCAACGTGAAAAAGATGAAGATCTACACCGGGAGATAAGGCAGCGCCGAGAATTAGAAGATAAGCTCATAAAACTCGAAGCTGATCTCAAAACTAAAGCTACTCGACCATCCACAGAGGATAGCTCTCAGAAAGATCAAGATCCATTCACCAGAGAAATTATGAAAACCAAAATTCCGAAAGATTTCAAGCTTCCGGATATGACTCTATATGACGGCACCTCAGACACCAACCATCATCTCAGCAACTTCAGAAGTAGAATGTACCTCACTGATGCCTCAGATGCAGTTCGCTGCAAAGCTTTTCCAACAACTCTCACCAAGACAACCATTAAATGGTTCGACAACCTACCTCCAAAATCCATCTCGAGTTTCGACGACCTGGCCAAGAAGTTCCTGGCCCGATTCTCCATACAAAAGGACAAAGCCAAACACGCACCTAGCCTACTAGGGATCAAGCAAGGAGATCGGGAGAGCCTTCACAACTACATGGAAAGATTCAACAAAACATGCATGGACATACAAAGTCTTCCAACAGAAGCTGCCATTATGGGCCTCATAAATGGCCTACGAGAAGGACCATTTAGCCAATCTATATCAAAGAGATACCCGACATCCTTAGACGAAGTACAAGAACGGGCACAGAAATACATCAACATGGAGGAAAATTCTCGACTTGGCGAAGCCTCAAGGTTCGGTTCGGCCTACCGAGATAAAGAATCCAAGAAAAAGAAGGATCGCTCCGGAGAGAAAATCAAAAAGTATCATAACTATACTCCTCTTAGGGTATCCTTGGTAGATGTTTACAAAGAAGTCTGCCATACAGAAAAAATCCCTCCAGCTCGGCCACTTAAAGGCAAAAGAGGAGGAGGAAATCGGAATGAATACTGTGAATATCACCGACTTCGAGGACATTCCACCAATGAATGCTTTGATTTGAAAAACGTCATAGAAAAACTAGTAAGAGAAGGAAAACTAGATCGGTTTTTGGCTAATCGGGATGACGAACCAAGAAAAAGAAGAAGGGATGAGGATGTTGGATGATCTGAACGATCACCTCGCACACCAGAAAGACACGTTCACGTAATACACGGCGGATTTGCTGGAGGAGGAATCTCCAAATCATCTCGCAAGCGACACCTCAAAGAGGTGTACCACGTCGAACGAAAAAAGGAAGCCCCAGACATCCCAGCAATCACGTTTACCAAGGAAGACGCATCTGGAATCATCTCGGGACACGACGACCCCATGGTCATTACGATCATATTGGCAAACGCCAACTTTCACCGTACACTAATTGACCAGGGAAGCTCTGCCGACATCTTATTCAAAACTGCCTTCGACAAACTCGGCCTAGAAGAAAAAGAGCTAAGAGCGTACCCGAACAGCCTGTTTGGACTAGGAGATGCCCCAGTTCAACCGCTGGGATACGTATCGTTGCATACAACCTTCGGGAAGGGGAACCAATCCAGGTCGACGTAAGCTCAGCCTACAATGCCTTAATAGTTCGAACAACGTTAAATCAACTCGGCGCAATAGTTTCAACTCCACATCTATGCATGAAATTTCCAACTGCGGAAGGGATGGCTACAATAAAGGCAGATCAAAAGATGGCACGTCGCTGTTATAACGAAAGCCTAAACCTCCGAGGTGAAGGAGGAGAGTTCCACACAATCGAGCTCGGTGGAGTTCAGAGGCGAGAAGAATTCCGACCACGACCCGAAGGAGAAGTAGAAAGAGTCCAGATCGGAGACACCTCAGATAAAACAACTAATATTGGCACGATCCTGAAAGGAGACACAAAGGAATCACTAATACAATTCCTACGAGATAATGTTGATCTCTTTGCATGGAAAGCTGCCGACATGCCAGGCATTGATCCCGAACTAATGAGCCACAAATTGGCAATCTACCCGGGATCCCGGCTGGTACAACAAAGACAAAGAAAACTCGGACTAGAACGAGCTCAAGTTGTAGAAGAACAAGTACAAGCGCTACTAGAGGCCGGGTTCATAAGGGAAGTCAAATACCCACTATGGCTAGCAAACGTCGTCTTGGTGAAAAAGTCAAATGGGAAGTGGCGAATGTGCACCGACTACACCGACCTCAACAAAGCCTGCCCAAAAGACCCTTACCCACTCCCAAGCATCGACGCTCTAGTAGATGCTTCATCAGGATATAAGTATCTCTCGTTCATGGACGCATATTCAGGGTACAACCAAATCCCTATGTATCTGCCAGATCAAGAAAAGACCTCGTTCCTAATGCCGAAAGCAAACTACTGTTACATTGTGATGCCTTTCGGTCTCAAGAACGCAGGAGCTACTTATCAAAGGCTAATGAATAAAGTTTTCTCAGATCACATCGGGAAAACCATGAAAGTTTATGTAGACGACATGTTGATAAAGACACAAAGCGAAGATACATTATTATCCGACCTGGCTCAAGTATTTTACACTATCAGGAAACACGACATGCGGCTCAATCCCACAAAATGCACCTTCGCAGTAGAAGCAGGCAAATTCTTGGGCTTCATGCTCACACAAAGGGGGATTGAAGCAAATCCAGACAAGTGTCAAGCCATACTCAACATGAAGAGCCCAACTTGTGTCAAAGAAGTACAACAACTCAACGGGAGGCTGGCCGCTCTATCCCGATTCTTAGCAGGAGCTGCAATAAGATCTCTTCCCTTCTATGCTACTTTAAGAAAGGGAAAACAGTTCGAATGGATGACAGAATGTGAGCAAGCCTTCCGAGACTTCAAAGAGTTCTTAGGACGGCCACCTATTCTATCTCGGCCATGAGAAGGAGAACCGCTCATATTATATCTCGCAGTAGAGAGCCGGACAATAGCCTCAGCACTAGTCAGAGAAGACGAACATGGGCAAAAACCCGTCTACTTCATCAGCAAAGCGCTACAGGGATCTGAGCTGAACTACCAGAAAATAGAAAAGTTTGCCTACGCTCTGATCCTCACATCCCGGCGGCTTCGCCCATATTTCCAAGCGCATACCATTAAAGTTCGGACCAACCAACCCATAAAAGGGATATTGCAGAAAATAGATCTAGCAGGAAGAATCCTACAATGGGCAATTGAGTTGTCTGAGTTCGACCTCCAATACGAGGCGCGGACAGCCATCAAATCACAACACCTGGCCGACTTCATCACAGAATTCACAGACACCCCATAAATCCCCATAGAATGGAACATATATGTAGACGGATCATCGAATAAAACAGGAAGCGATGCGGGCGTGATAATCGAAAGCAACCTAGGAACTCAACTTGAGCTCTCCCTTAAATTCGGATTCCCGGCCTCGAACAACCAGACAGAATACGAAGCATTATTAGCAGGTTTGAAGCTGGCTAGGGAGGTTGGAGCTCGGAAACTCAACATCTACAGTGACTCACAAGTCATCACCTCACAAATAACAGGAAGCTACCAAGCCAAAGATCCGACCATGAAAAAATATTTGGATAAAACCAAAGAACAGCTCGGACAACTCGGGGAATATAGGATCTATCACATACCTCGTGAGCAAAATGCCCGAGCTGACGCCCTTTCAAAATTAGCCAGCACCAAACCAGGGGGCAACAACAGAAGCCTCATCCAGGAGATACTACAGAACCCGTCAATAGCGGAAGAAGAAAAAATCCTAGCCATAATAGGTCGGAATCAAGGATGGATGACCCCCATAATAAACTACCTCAAAACAGAAGCACTCCCTATAGATAAAAAGGAGGCAAAGAGGCTGAAAAGGGAGGCACAGTACTACACTTTCATAAACAACACACTATACAAAAGAGGGATATCAACACCTTTACTAAAATGCGTACCGACTTCTAACACAAAGGAAGTCTTGGAGGAAGTGCACAGCAGCATTTGTGGTAATCATCTTGGAGCGCAAGCTCTCACCAAAAAAGTACTACGGGAGGGATTCTATTGGCCAACTCTACAAAAGGAGGCTACAGAATTTGTGAGGACATGCCCACCATGCCAGAAGCATGCCAACTTTCACATTGCTCCACTAGAAAAGCTCATCAGCGTGACCTCACCCTGGCCATTTGCGAAATGGGGACTCGACCTTCTCGGACCTTTCCCACAGGGATCGGGACAAGTAAAATTCCTCATAGTAGGAGTAGACTATTTCACAAAATGGATCGAGGTAGAACACCTAGCCAATGCCACCACTCAAAGAAGTCGAAAATTCCTATATAGGAACATTATTACGAGGTTCGGAATACCATACTCCATCACCACGGACAACGGTACCCAATTTACAGATGCAGGCTTCAGAAAACTAGTGGTCGACTTGAACATAAAACACCAGTTCACCTCCGTTGAACATCCCCAAGCCAATGGACAAGCCGAAGCGGCCAACAAAGTCATATTGCCCGGACTAAAGCGGAGGCTACAAGAAGCAAAGGGAGCTTGGGTCGAGGAACTTCCACAAGTCCTATGGGCGTATCGAACAACCCCCCATTCTACTACAAACGAATCACCATTCCGACTAGCATACGGAGCGGAGGCAATAATTCCGATAGAAATCGAGGAAGGATCTCCCCGAGTAGTCCACTACAATGAACGAGCAAACTCCCAACTTCAGAGAGAAGAGCTCGACTTGTTACCCGAAATCCAAGAAAGAGCTCGGATCAGGGAAGAAGCTCTAAAACGCCGAATGGCTTCCAAATATAATCAAAAGGTAGTGCCAAGAAGTTTTGCAAAGAATGATCTCATCCTAATCCAGAATGACATTGGAACAACTCGACCCGGAGAAGGGAAGCTGGCAGCAAACTGGAAAGGACCCTATCGAGTCATAGAAGTACTTGGGAAGGGCTACTACAGACTGTCCGAGCTTGAGGGACGAGGGCTTCCCCGATCGTGGCACGCCTGCAACCTAAGAAGGTACTACAGTTAGAAAAGGTCAAGGATCTCACTAAATGGATGCGCTCTTTTTCCTGAAAAGGTTTTTTAATGAGGCACCATGTTGAGATCTAGATCATGCCCGACTTAAAGGATAAGAAAATTTTCACATGTATATATTTGCATTTTTTCTTTGAATAAAGTTTATTTAGATATTCCACACGAGTCCAAGACGCATTAATCTGAAGTATTCATCGTCTGATTATAAAGCAACAGGTCGGCAGAAAGTGAAAAACAAATTCACTGCCCGACCACGATAAAGATAATCGTCCGATAAAGGTGAAAACGCGATTTACCCAAAGGACGATCTAAAGATGCCAACCATTTTCTACAAATCGGCAAAGATGAACACAGAATAATGTAACAAGTTATCGAAAGCAATCCAAAAAAGAACCTGACGAGGTCTTACGGATAGCTAATATAATAACTTAAAGACTGGCCGACGTGTGGAAGTCGGACCAAGTCAAACCAAGTTATAAGTAAACCCTGGAAAGAGGTCTGGCCAACCCTATTAAAGAGGATTACTTTAACTTAGAAGGGCCCAATATAATAAAGTCTGCCCAAAACGAAAAGTTATACAAGTAGTCCCTAAAAGAGATCTGACAAAGATCCAAGAAAGAGGACTACGAAAAATAACTTAAAGGAGACCGATACAACCAAGTTGGACTCCTATCACTAAAAAAGTTATACAAGTAGTCCCTGAAAGAGATCTGACAAAGATCCAAGAAAGAGGACTACGAAAAATAACTTAAAGGAGACCAACACAACCAAGTCGGACTCCTATCACTAAACAAGTTGTAAAAGTAATCCCTGAAAGAGACTTAACAAAGGTCCAAGAAAGTGGATTACAAAAAGCAACTTAGAAGAGATCGACCTAACGAAGTCGGTCTCCTACAAAACAAGTTGTAAAAGTAATCCCTGAAAGAGACCTAACAAAGGTCCAAGAAAGAAGATTACAAAAACAACTTAGTAGAGATCAACCTAACGAAGTCGGTCTCCTACGGAACAAGTTGTAAAAGTAATCCCTGAAAGAGACCTAATAAAAGGTCCAAGAAAGAGGATTACAAAAACCACTCAGAAAAGATCGACCTAACGAAGTCGGTCTCCCACAAAAATAAGTTATGAAAGTAATCCCTGACAAAAGGTCCGGGAACGAGGATTACAAAAACAACTTAGAAGGGGACCAACATAAAGAAATCAGTTATGAGGTACTAAAAATACAAACAAGAGCGAGGAAACCGAGAAACAAGTCGGACCCCCCACAGGCACGGCCTCAAAAGGATCCAAGCTACAAACAATAAACACGAAAGCAACCTAAAGAGGCCAGACAGCAAAATTTCAACAGATATCATGCATAATACGATAAAACTTCAAGGGGTCACCACAAACCAACCTCGGAAGCTACTTTTGTTTTTCAAAAAAGTTGCAAGGCAGACAACTAGAAGCGTCAGCAGTTAAGAAGAACAAATAAAACAAAGTTCAAAAAGCCCACAAACCGGGCTATTTACACAAAATATTCAGAAAAAGATCAGCTAAAGATCGGGAGCTTTCCCGGCAGCATCAGTATGGGGAGAAGGAGGACAAGTCTGAAGGGGCACAGTATCTACAGTTCCATCATCCCGATTAAGGATCTGGCAGTCCGGATCAGACGTAACGGGAGGAACTGAGGAGGTCGACACCTTAAGAGAAGGCACTGGAGGAGGATCAGCATCATCATCATCTTGGTCATCAGGGACAATCTTACCATCCCTCACGACATTGTCCAGACTGATGAGAGTCAAGTCGGCATCAGGAGCGACAACCCGGAACTGCTCTATCAGGTTCTCGGAGGCGGCAGTCACGCTGCCCACAAGATGACCCTGAAGCTCACCATAATTAACCCGAGCAGTCTCCAAATCATCCCGGAGACGCATCAACTCCCTGTAAGCTGATACATAGCTATCCTTGTGCTTCAGTGCCATGTCCTCAGCCAGCTTCAAAGAAGCAGCAAGGGCAATAGAGCTGGCCTTCTCACCCTCCAGCTCCTTCTCCACCTTTGCCAACTTCACCTCCAACTCCTCCTTCAGACCCTTGATCCGATCAAATTCTGACTTGGCTTCCTCCATAAAAGATTTGGTGGCATGAATCGGAATCCCCTGAACTGTTCGGAAAATAGCCGCACCCATATGAGCCATCTTCACACTATTTTTAGTGATAAAATCCAAATGCTGAAGAAGAGACACCTCGTCCATGGAAAGCCCACCATAGGGGGCAATTTGCTGGTCAACAAACTCGATGGCATCAAAGTCTGGGGCATCCAAGTTAAAAGGCTCGGATGTTTTTTGCTTTTTCAAGGGTGGGGCACCAGAAACAGCAGCAGAAGTCTGAGGAGGATCGACCTGATGAAACTGAGGAGTAGGAATTACTTTCCTCGACCCAAGGGAACTCGGCACAGGAGGCTTCACGGGGACCTGTGAAGATCCCTCGCCGGCCACCTTGGCCGAGATGTTCAGAGCAGCAGTTGCCTTCTTTGCCCTTTTGAAAGCCTTCATAGAGTCGTTGTTCTTTGATATCTCTACAAACACAAAAACAGCCACGACAAAGTGTTACAAAAGAGGAAGAAAAAGGAAATAAGTATAGAAACAAGTCAGACAAATCGACAAACAAATACCCAAAGCAGTCCGAACCAAGGACGGATTAGTCAAAAATCTTTTTGTATCAAGATGAGGTGGTTTTCCCCAGAGATCCTCAAGAACAACTACAAAAGCGCGTTCGACATCATCAAGCATCTCCCAAGTATAGCGAGACACTCTTACATCCTTCTGCCACTCTAGAGGGAAGGAGGGCTCGTCATTTTCATCAAGAAAAAAGGGGCGGGCCCCCTCAATAGCTTGAACTCTAAAGAAGTAGTTCTTGAAGTCCTTAAAGGACTCATCATACATTGCAAACACTTTATGGCCCTGGGCGGACCAGAAAGAAACCCAAGAAGCTTTCTTTTTTGAAGAACCGCTAGGTTTGGCAGAAACAAACAAGTAAAGAAACAGAGTCTGGGAAGGTGTTACATCTAGTTCACGGCAGAGAAGTTGAAAAATTTTAATAAAACCCCAGGAATTGGGGTGAAGCTGGGATGGAGCTATATTACACGACCACAACAGGTCGGTTTCAAAAGCAGTAAAAGGAAAAGTAACATTCAACTGACTGAAAAAGTATTCATAGGCATAGAAGAAGGGACGCTCCCTCTCAATGGAAGTCGGAAAGCAAACCCTCTCATCAGAATCAGGAGCAACAAGCTTGTAATCCCCCTCGCGAGCATTGTTACCATAAATCCTATGACGCTTCCTCAGCTCTGTACAAAATTCAGCATCCACAACGGAAACACACAACAAAACAAGGGAGTCCAGCCAATCAGACATCCCCTCGGGAACTCTGGAAGACATCTCTACAATGTTATTGCAAGAAGACATGAGGCCAACTAAATCCTACAAGTAAGAAAAGAAGATAGGGGTTACTACAAACATCTCGGATAGGGAGAAAACAACTCGATCAATACTTCTCAGATGATGAAACCACGAAAAGAAAAATCCCAAGACTCAAACCAAAGTCCTGGGGCATCTTTTGGAGGCAGCCATAAAGCAAGGTTTCCAGAAATACTCTACAGATCACATCCCAGCATTTCTAAAAAAGGATTCAAAACAACAAGCACTTTTCATCAAAGAAAAACGCAGCAAATCGTTACAAAGCCTACCAAACAAAAACATTCCCAAAGCAACAAAGCACGGGACCATTAAAGATGCAACCTTTTTCAAAGATCAGATAGGAAGCAATCTCCAAAAGTAAGAAACAGATGCAGATTTTCTACCAGTATCAAAAGCATATCACAGCAACAAGTAAAAGATCGCAAAAAGGTCCAAACTTTCAAACATGCAAAACCAGAACATTCACCAAAATTCAAGACGAAGCTACAGAAAAAGCAAGAAAAGCTAGTACCAACCTGGAAAAGAGCAGCAAGCTTCAAAGAGGGAAGACGAAATCTGGAAATGCCTTCTCACAAAGAATGTGAACAGGAGTAATGTCGCAGGAAGAAATGCAAGATCCCAAGCGCCTGAAAACACCAAATGACGCCGCAACGAAAGGAAAGTAGAAGTGCAAAAACAGAGAGTGGAGAGAACTGAGAAAATAAGTTACGAAAGAGCAAAAGGAGAGAAACTGTTTTCAGGTTTTTTCAAAATCCAAAGTAAAGAGCCTAGGAGAAATGGGGCAATTAATGCTCAAAATTAAAAGCATTAAACCCTCGCACGTTCCCAAAAATGCGCCGGTGTAAAAGCGCGCGTCTTCTAGAGGAAACGTTCTACATTCAAAGCTGATACAAAGGAATCGACAAAATGCTTGAGTTCGGCTTCACCAAAGAAGGACCGAAGTCAAGGACTCGGCCTCAAAAAAGAAGACCGAGCTCAAGCAGGGGCACTGTTCATACCCTGGGTCGAGCTGTCCGACCCGGGATGTTCTACAGACAAAGCGACCGACCTCTTCAGGTCGGGACAACCCGACCTCTTCTCAAAGATCTCGGCCAAGTCACAGGAAAGCCCAAACAAAGGGCCCAAATAGAGGAACACGTCCCAAATCCAAGGGCAGCCCAAGCCCACAGAGATAAAGGCGGTTCCCTTAAAGATGACCTCACTTAAAGATAAGATAAAGATAAGATAAGATAACTAAACTTATCTTATCCACAGAAGGTCACATCTCACCATTATAAATACACTGGAGCACCCAGGTATAACTCATACTCTGATTCTACTCAATACCTGCTTAATACCCTTGCTAACTTAAGCATTGGAGTCCCTTGCAGGTACCCCCCACCCTCCGGGGGCGAAGGATCAGCACCACCACCAAGTCCAACAAGTCAGACACACCAGCTCCGGCCGCCGTACACCTGCCGGACACGTTGGCTCTGACCAACACAGAAGATCTCATCCGAGATCGACCTACAATTTCAGGTAACCCTCGGAACAACACCCTTGTTTCTCCTGTCCCTTAAGCAGTTTGCAGAGTATGCTATTTTGATTTTGCTGTTCTTCTTTCATTTGATCCATGGCTTCTTGCAGCTTGGTGATAGATGCTTCTAGGCAGGTCCAGTAGTCAATTTGAGAGATTTTTGGTAGGAACTCCTGTGCCCTCCTTTTGATGGAGTTATCTGGCACTTGTTGTCCATCCATTGACGTCTTGGTGATTGGGTGGTCGACTGGAATATATTCATCCACTTTCATCTTTACCCCAGCATCTTTACACAGCAGAGAGATTAAGCTTGGGTAAGCCAATTTGGAATCAGTGGAGTTCTTGTTTGCAATTGTGTAAAACTCACAAGAAATTAGATGATGAATCTCCACTTTGTTTCCCAGCATAATGCAATGGATCATCACTGCTCTTTTGACAGTGACTTCAGAGCGGTTGCTGGTGGGCAGTATAGAACACCCAATGAAGTCCAGCCAGCCCCTAGCGACTGGTTTGAGATCTCCTCTCTTGAGTTGATTTGGGATACCTTTTGTGTTGGTTATCCACTTGGTTCCAGGGATGCATATGTCCTCTAGAACTTGGTCCAAGCGCTTATCTAATCTCACCATTTTCCTATTAAAGGATTCTGGATCATCTTGTAGTTGAGGCAGCTTGAAGACCTCTCTTATTTTGTCCAGGTGAAAGTAAATAATCTTCCCTCTGACATAGTTCAAAAGGTATAGAAGGCGGTTCCAGTCATTCTCTGCTTATCTATTTGCCACAAATTTGAGTAGAATTCCTGAACCATGTTTCTACCTACCTTTGTCTTAGGATTAGCTAGAATTTCCCAGCCCCTGTTTCGAATCTACTCTTGGATCTCCAGATATTCGTCTTCTTTCAGATCGAATTTAACTTCCGGGATCACTGACCTTAGACCCATTATTTTGTAGTAATGGTCTGCATGTTCTTTGGTTAAGAACCTCTCTTGATTCCAAAGTGGTTTTGGAGTGTTCTCTTTCTTGCCTCTTGAAGTGGTTTGTTTTCCCTTAGGAGCCATGATCTTAGTGAATCTTAGCTCAGTGATAACGAAAAATACACCAAACTTAGAGGTTTGCTTGTCCTCAAGCAAAAGAAAGGAAAGAAGAGGAATAGGAGGAGAGTCAAATTCGGGTTGAGGTGGAGAGAGGAAGGCCGACTGTGAATTTAAAAGGGAGGGAGTGGGTTCGAAAATTTTGAAAAAGATATGATAGAAGATATGATTTGTAAAAGATAAATATGATATAAAAAAGATGTAATTTTAAAATTGAAGAGATATGAGATGGATTTGAAAAAGATAAATCTAAATTTGAAAAGATAGTATGATGAGTTAAAAAAGATTTGAGAAGAAATTAAAAAGATAGATGAGTTTTGAAAAAGATTTGAAAAGAAGTTGTAGAAGATTTGAGAAAGATTTTTAGGATTAAAAATTTATTTTTAATTTTAATTTTTTTTATATTGAAATTGAAAGATGATAATTTGTAACATGTTTATGCAAGAAATTTTTGATGGAAACATGAAAATTTGAAAAAAATTTGAGTTGGAAACAAAACTTCCTCTCCTCCACATTACTGGCATTAAATGCCCAGAATGGCATCCATTCTGGCATTTAACGCCCATTTGTTGCTTCTTTTGGGCATTTAACGCCCAGCCAGGTACCCTGGCTGGCGTTAAATGCCAGAAAGCCTTTATCACTGGGCATTTTTCTAAACGCCCAGGATGCTACAATTCTGGCGTTAAACACCCAGAATGATACCCATTCTGGCGTTTAACGCCCAGAAAAGTAACTTTACTGGCGTTAAACGCCCAGAATGGTGCCCATTCTGGCGTTTAACATCCAAAATACCCCTTATTGGCGTTTTTGCGCCAGTGAGCTCTTTTTTCTCTGCTTTATGCTCTGAATCCTTCTGTAACTCTGTGAACTTCTGTAATTCAGAATCAATGTTGAAGATAATTTATATCAAACTCCTATAATTATTATTTAAATAACAAATAAACTTTACCAATGGCTGTGTTTCCTCCCAGCAAGCGCTTCTTTATTGTCTTTAGCTGGACCATACTGAGCTTTAATCTAGTCTCAGTTTTGAGCATTCTTGCTAAACATTGCTTTCAAGATAATGCTTGACTCTCTGTCCATTAACAATGAACTTTTTGTCAGAGTCAATATCCTGAAGCTCTACATATCCATATGGTGACACACTTGTAATCACATATGGTACCCTCCACCGAGATTTTAATTTCCCAGGGAATAGTCTGAGCCTAGAATTAAACAGCAGAACCTTCTGTCTTGGCTCAAAGACTCTGGATGATAGTTTCTTGTCATGCCACCTTTTTGCTTTCTCCTTGTAAATTTTTGCATTTTCGAAAACATTTAGTATGAATTCCTCTAACTCATTCAGCTGGAGAAATCTTTTCTCTCCAGCTAATTTGGCATCAAGGTTTAGGAATCTGGTTACCCAGTAGGCCTTATGCTCCATTTCCATGGGCAGATGATAGGCCTTGCCATACACAAGCTGGTATGGAGAAGTTCCTATAGGAGTCTTGAATGCTATTCTGTATGTCCACAGAGCATCATCCAAGCTCTTTGCCTAATCCTTTCTACGGGCATTTACAGTCTATTCCAGAATTCTTTTTAGTTCTCTATTTGAGACTTCAGCCTGCCCATTTGTCTGTGGATGATATGGAGTTGCTACCTTGTGGCTAATTCTATATCGGACCATAGCAGAGTAAAGCTGTTTATTGTAGAAATGAGTGCCCCAATCACTGATTAGTACTCTAGGAACACCAAACCTGCTGAAGATATATTTCTGGAGGAATTTTAGCAGTGTCTTAGTATCATTGGTGGCTGTTGCAATTGCCTCTACCCATTTAGATACATAGTCCACTTCCACCAGAATATAAGTGCTTGAGTATGATGGTGGGAAAGACCCCATGAAGTCAATACCCCATACGTCAAATAACTCGATCTCTAAGATCCCTTGTTGAGGCATGGCATAACCATGAGGCAGACTACCAGCTCTCTGGCAACTGTCACAGTTACGTACAAACTCTCGGGAGTCTCTATAGAGGGTAGGCCAGTAGAAGCCACATTGGAAAACTTTTGTGGCTGTTCGCTCACTTCCGAAATGTCCTCTATATTGTGATCCATGACAATGCCATAGGATCTTCTGTGCTTCTTCTCTAGGCATGCATCTACAGATTATTCCATTTGCTCATCTCTTAAAGAGATATGGCTCTTCCCACAAGTAGTACTTTGCATCAGAGATCAATTTTTTCATTTGCTGCCTGCTGTACTCCTTGGGTATGAATCTCACAGCTTTATAGTTTGCAATGTCTGCAAACCATGACACTTCCTGAATGGCAAAGAGTTGCTCATCGGGGAAGGTTTCAGAGATCTCAGTGGAAGGGAGGGATGCTCCTGCCACTGGTTCTATCCGGGACAAGTGATCAGCCACTTGGTTCTCTGTCCCTTTTCTGTCTCTTATTTCTATATCAAACTCTTGCAGAAACAACACCCATCTTATGAGCCTAAGTTTTGAATCCTGCTTTGTGAGTAGATATTTGAGAGCAGCATGGTCAGTGTACACAATCACTTTTGATCCTACTAAATAGGATCTAAACTTGTCAATGGCATAAACCACTATAAGCAGTTCTTTTTCTGTGGTTGTGTAGTTCTTCTATGCGTCATTTAGAACACGGCTGGCATAGTAAATAACATGCAGAAGTTTGTTATGCCTCTATCCCAATACTGCACCAATAGCATGATCACTGGCATCACACATTAGTTTGAATGGTAATGTCCAGTCTAGTGCAGAAATGACAGGCGTTGTGACCAACTTAGCCTTCAGAGTCTTAAAGGCCTGCAAACACTCTGTGTCAAAGACAAATTGTGTATCAGCAGCTAGCAGGTTACTCAGAGGTTTTGCGATTTCTGAAAAATCCTTTATAAACCTCCTGTAGAATCCTGCATGTCCCAAAAAACTTCTGATTGCCTTAACATTGGTGGGTGGTGGTAATTTTTCAATTACCTCAACCTTAGCTTGATCCACCTCTATTCCTTTGTTCGAAATTTTATGCCCAAGGACAATTCCTTCAGTCACCATAAAGTGACATTTTTTCCAGTTTAAAACCAGGTTAGTCTCTTGGCACCTTTTCAGAACAAGTGCTAGATGATCAAGACAAGAGCTGAAGGAGTCTCCAAATACTGAGAAGTCATCCATGAAGACTTCCAGAAATTTTTCCACCATATCAGAGAAGATAGAGAGCATGCATCTCTGAAAGGTTACTGGTGCATTGCAGAGACCAAAAAGCATCCTTCTGTAGGCAAATACTCCAGATGGACATGTGAATGCTGTTTTCTCTTGATCCTGAGGATCTACTACAATTTGGTTATAACCTGAATAGCCGTTCAAAAAGTAGTAATAGTCATGACCTCCTAGTCTTTCTAGTATCTGGTCTATGAATGGTAAAGAAAAATGATCCTTTCTGGTGGCTGTATTGAGCCTTCTATAGTCAATACACATACGCCACCCTGTAACTATTCTTGTAGGAACCAATTCATTCTTTTCATTGTGAATCACTGTCATGCCTCCCTTTTTGGGTACAACTTAGACAGGGCTCACCCAGGGGCTATCAGAAATAGGATAAATAATCCCAGCCTCCAGTAATTTAGTGACCTTTTTCTGCACCACCTCCTTTATGGCTGGATTCAGCCGCCTCTGTGGTTGAACCACTGGCTTAGCATTATCCTCCAATAGAATCTTGTGCATACATCTGGCTGGGTTAATGCCATTAAGATCACTTATGGACTGCCCAAGAGCTGTCTTGTGTGTCCTTAGCACCTGAATTAGTACTTTCTCTTCCTGTGGCTCTAAAGCAGTGCTTATGATTACCGAAAAAGTGTCACATTCTTCCAGAAATGCATATTTCAGGGATGGTAGTAGTGGTTTGAGCTCGGGTTTAGGAGGTTTCTCCTCTTCCTGAGGAGTTTTCAGAGGTTCTTTTATTTTCTCTGGTTCCTCCAGATCAGGCTGAACATCTTTAAAGATGTCCTCTAGCTCTGATTCGAGACTCTCTGCCATATTGATCTCCTCTACCAGGGAGTCAATAATATCAACGCTCATGCAGTCTTTTGATGTGTCTGGATGCTTTATTGCTTCAACAGCATTCAGCCTAAACTCATCCTCATTGACTCTCAGGGTCACTTTCCCTTTTTAGATGTCAATGAGGGTTTGTCCAGTTGCTAAGAAAGGTCTTCCTAGAATGAGAATTGCACTCTTGTGCTCCTCCATCTCTAGCATTACAAAGTCAGTGGAAAAGGCAAATGGCCCAACTGTGACAATCATGTCCTCAATTACGCCTGATGGATATTTAATGGAGCCATCAGCAAGTTGAAGACAGATCCGAGTTGGTTTGACCTCTTCAGTCAAGCCAAGCTTTCTGATAGTGGATGCAGGAATTAGGTTGATACTTGCCCCAAGATCACATAGAGCTGTCTTGGTACAAGTACCCTCCAATGTGCATGGTATCATAAAGTTCCCAGGATCCTTAAGCTTCTCTGGTAAGCTCTTTAAAATGACTGCATTGCACTCTTCAGTGAGGAAGACTTTTTCAGTTTCCCTCCAATCCTTTTTATGATTTAAGATCTCTTTCATGAACTTAGCATAAGAGGGTATTTGCTCAAGTGCTTCTGCAAATGGAATCTTTATTTCAAGAGTCCTAAGATAGTCTGCAAAGCGGCAAATTATTTATCCTATTCCGCTTGGTGGAGCTTCTGAGGATAAGGCATCTTGGCTTTGTATTCTTCAACCTTAGTTGCTGCAGGTTTATTTCCTACAGAGGTGGTTGGAGATGCCTTCTTAGAGGGGTTACTATAAGCACTTGCAGGTGTCTGATCCCTCATTGGCATTTGAACGCCATGATTGGGGGATGGATGGGCGTTTAATGCCAGATTCCCACCCTTTTCTGGCATTTGAACGCCAAAATTGGACATGGATTGGGCATTTAATGCCAACTTTTCATCCTTTTCTGGCGTTTGAATGCCAGAACTGGGAATCCACTGGGTGTTCAACGCCAGTTTTTCACCCTTTTCTGGCGTTTGAACGCCAGAATTATTCCTCTCTGGGCTCTTACTGTCCTCAGAGGGATTTTGGGTGGCAGTTTGCTCATTCTCTGTTAGTTGTTCTCTTCTTGACTTTCTGCTGCTTTGAGTTGAGGTATCTAATATTTTTCCACTTCTTAATTGAACTGCTTGGCACTCTTTTGTTATTTATTTAAATGACTGCTATTTTGTCTGATTCAATTGTGTTTCCATATCCTTATTGGCATTTGTGGTTTCTTGTAGCATCTCCTTAAATTCTGCTGACTGTTTTGTTATAGAAGATAGTTGCTGATTGAATTCAGCAACTTGTTCCTGAGGACTAAAGTCAGTGGATACTGCCTTAGCTTCTTCTTTAATGGAGGACTCACTATTTAAATATAGATTCTGATTTCTAGCAACCGTATCTATGAGCTCTTGAGCTTCTTCTATTATTTTTCTCATGTGTATAGATCCACCAGTTGAGTGGTCTAGAGATATCTGAGCTTTTTGTGTAAGCTCGTAGTAGAAGATGTCTAACTGCACCTATTCTGAAAATATTTCAGAGGGGCATTTTCTTAGCATCTCTATGTACCTCTCCCAGGCTTCATAAAGAGATTCATTATCTCCTTGTTTGAAGCCTTAGATGTCCAATCTTAGCTGTGTCATCCTTTTAGGAGGAAAATATTGATTCAGGAATTTTTCTGACAGCTATTTTCATGTTCTTATGCTTGCTGTAAGTTGGTTATTTAACCACATCTTAGCTTGATGTTTCATAGCAAATGGAAACAGTAATAGTCTGTAGACATCCTGATCTACTTCCTTATCACGTACTGTGTCAGCAATTTGTAAGAATTGTGCTAGAAACTCAATAGGTTCTTCCTATGGAAGACCGGAATACTGGCAATTTTGCTGCACTATGATAATGAGCTGAGAGTTTAGCTCAAAATCACTAGCTTTAATAGGGGGTATATAGATACTACCGCCATATGAAGCAATAGTAGGATTAGCATATGACCCCAAAGTCCTTCTGGACTGTTCATTTCCACTTAGATCCATGTTGGAGAAAGGGATATGATGTTGATTGTAAACAAAGAATTTTTATTTATTTTTATTGTATTTATTATTATTATTATTTAATTTTTTTTTTTAAAATAAAAGAAAATTGAAAACTAAAATGATTAATTAATTAAAATGATATGAAAATTTTTTGGGTGAGGATTTTCGAAAAATAAAGAGAGAAAAAGTGGTTAGGAAGTTTTGAAAAAGAAATGATTTCAAAATTTTAAATGTTGAAACTTTCTTAATAGGAAAATACCAAACGTAAAATTTTTCAATCACAATAATAGAATAAAACTAAAATTTCGAAAATTATGAGCAATTAAAGGAAATGATATATATTTTTTATTTTTGAATTTTATGAGGAAAGAGAAAAACCACAAAATGACACCAAACTTAGAATTTTTAGATCAAAACAAGGAAACGAACAAGAAAACTTTAAATGTTAAGATGAACACCAAGAACAAATTTTGAAAATTTTTAAGAAAATAATAACACAAAGGACACCAAACTTAAAAATTTTTGTACCTTGAACACTAACAATTCGAAAATGTATAAGATAAAAAGTAACAAAAGACACCAAACTTAAAAGATGAAACTAGACTCAAGGAAAAGAAATTAATAAAGAAAAATAAGATTTTTGAAAATGCTTTTGAAAAGAAAATAAAAGACTCTAAACTATCAAAAAGACAATTTTTCCTAATCTAAGTAACAAGATGAACCGTCAGTTGTCCAAACTCGAACAATCCCCGACAACGGCGCCAAAAACTTGGTGCACGAAAATTACAATCACAATTTTACAATTCTGCACAACTAACTAGCAAGTGCATTGGGTCGTCCAAGTAATACCTTATGTGAGTAAGGGTCGATCCCACGGAGATTGCCGGCTTGAAGCAAGCTATGGTTATCTTATTATTCTTAGTCAGGATATCAATAATGGTTCTTAGTTTTAATTGCAAAATGTAAAAGTGCATGAAATAAATATTTGTTATGCAGTAATGGAGAATAGGTTAGAGTTTTGGAGATGCTCTGTCTTCTGAATTTCTGCTTTCCTACGGTCTTCTTCTTCACACACGCAAGACTCCTTCTATGGCAAGCTGTATGTTGGTGGATCACCGTTCTCAATGGCTACCATCCGTCTTCTCAGTGAAAAAGGTCCATGTACATGGCTAATCATCCATCGGTTCCCACTTATGTTGGAATAAGATCCATTGATCTTTTTGCACGCTGTCACAGCGCACAACAATTGTGAGTTTGAAGCTCGTCACAGTCATCCCTTCCCATATCCTACTCGGAATACCACAGACAAGGTTTAGACTTTTCGGATCTCAAGAATTCTGCCAATTGATTCTAGCTTATACCACAAAGATTCTGCCTTCACGGATTTGAACGCTCTATTGTCAGGAGAGGCAATCAAACTCGTGAACTAGAAACCCAAGAAATACACACTCAAGCTATTACAGATAGAGTGGAAGTGGTTGTCAGGTACGCGTTCATAAGTTGAGAATGATGATGAGTGTCATGGATCATCACATTCATCACGGTTAAGTGTGAGTGAGTATTTTAGAACAGAAACAAGCGTGATTGAATAGAAAATAGAAGTAATTGCATTAATTCATCGAGGCACAGCAGAGCTCCTTACCCCCAACCATGGGGTTTAGAGACTCATGCTGTGGAAGATACAAAATTCAGATCTAAAAATATCATGAAGTGCTGAATAAATCTCTAAAAGTAGTTTTTATACTCAACTAGTAACCTAGGTTTACAAAAAATGAGTAAGCTAAGATAGATAGTGCAGAAATCCACTTCCAGGGCCCACTTGGTGTGTGTTTGGGCTGAGCAATGAAGCTTTCACGTGCATAGACTATTCCTGGCATTTAACTCCAGCTTTTGTGCCAGTTTGGGTGTTTAACTCCAACTTTCAGCCCAGTTCCGGCGTTTAACACCAGAATAGGGTAGAAAGTTGGCATTAAACGCCTATTTGCGTCTTCAAAACTCGAGCAAAGTATGGAATATTATATATTGCTGGAAAGCTCAGAATGTTTACTTTCCAATGCAATTGAGAGTGCATCAATTGGGCTTCTGTAGCTCCAGAAAAACCATTTTGAGTGCAGATATATCAGAATCCAACACCATCTGCAGCCTTTTTCAGCCTCTGAATCAGATTTTTTCTCAGGTCCCTCAATTTCAGCCAAAAAATATCTGAAATCAGAGAAAAACACATAAACTCATAGTAAAGTCAAGAAAATATAATTTTTACATAAAAAATAATAAAAATATACTAAAAAGTAGTTAGTTCCTACTAAAAACTATATGAAAATACCCCCCAAAAAGCGTATAAAATATCCGATCGTCATCAACTAATTTTTATACACATACGTGGAGCTTAAGGGTGTTCTTGAAGTCTTCGAGAGCTGAGTTGTATAGTCCATTGGAGTTGATATTGCCTTTGCTTTAAGTAATCTATAGTCCTTGAGTAACTCAATGCAGTAGTTTCATTAGCAAACCGAAAACCCCCTCTTGCTCCAAGCAACTTCTATACCAAGAAAGTATCTGAGCTCACCGATGCCCTTGATTTTAAACAAATCATGAAGATGCTGTTTGATGGAGTTAATTTCTAGCAAATCAATTCTTGTCACAATGAGGTCATCGACATAGACTAAGATGACTGTGGTATGAGACCCTAAAATTTTGGTGAACAAGCTGTAATCATGGCAAGATTGTACAAAACCAATAGCATTGAAGGAGTCACAAAGTCTGGAATTCCATTGTCTGCTAACCTGTTTAAGGCTGTAAAGAGATTGTCCAGCTTTCAAACTAGATTAGAGGTAGGAAAATCCAATCTGGGAGGAAGCTTTATCAAAACTTCTTCCAACAAATTGTCATGTAAGAAGCCATCATTAACATCAAGCTAGTGTACATGCCAATTCCTCACTGCAGCAATGGATAACACAATCCGAAGAGTGCTGATTCTCAAAATTAGACTGTAGGTCTCGTAATAATCCACTGATAAACCCCATTTTGTAGGGTTTATCTTGTATTGATTTTAAGGAATTTTATCACCTTTTACCCACATTTACTCAATGAAATAGCATGGTTTTGTATATTCTTCTTTAATTGTGCTTAAGAGTGAAAACATGCTTTTTAGGTCTTAAAATAGCTAAATGTAATTTACCTTGATTCCATTAGATGCCTTGATATGTTTGTTAAGTGATTTCAGATTTAGGAGGCAAAGATTGGATCAAGGGAATGAAGAAAAAGCATGTAAAGTTGGAGAACTCATGAAGAAATGATGGAACCAAAAAGCTGTCAAGCCTGACCTCTTTGCACTTAATTGACCATAACTTGAGCTACAAAGGTCCAAATGATGCGGTTCCAGTTGGGTTGGAAAGCTAACATCCAGGGTTTCAAAATGATATAAATTTTGCCATATGTTGCTTCGCGTTCAGGGGCGCGCATTGCGCGCGCGCGCCGATTCTGTCCGTGGCCCACTTTAATGAAATCGTCCCCAGCGGTTTTAGGAGCCTTGTGGGCCCAATCCAACTCATTTCTGATGCTATTTAAGTCAAGTATTGAAGGGGAATCAATATACTTTAGATACTTGTCATCATTAGTCATAGTTTAGTTTAGAAGTAGTTAGAGTTAGAGAGAGAAGCTCTCTCTTCTCTCTAGAATTAGGATTAGGAATTAGGGTTAGATTAGGATCTCATAGTTCTAGGTTTAATTCAAGTCTCCTTCTACTTCTACCTTCACTTGATGATTGCTACACTTTGGTTCTTCTTTCTATCCCTATCCTCTTGTTGTAATTTCTCTTATTTTGTTTCTAGGTTTTGTAATTGAGATATTTTTGTTCTTTTGTTTTCTTTTAATAATGCAATTTGAGATAATTCATGTGATTGTGATGTTGTTGATTGTTGTTTTGTTAATTCTTTGTAATTGTTGGTTGTTGATTCCTTTTATTCTTACAAATAAAAATGCTTCCTTTCATTACCCTCCAAGTGTTTGATGAAATGCTTGAGAGGATGTTAGAGTAGAGTTCTATGTTCTTGGCTTGAGAAGGTGACTTAGGATTTCTTGAGTTTCTAGTGTCCAATTGATTGATAGTTGATAGCCATTGACTCTAGCCTTCAATAATCCAATTAGTGAAAAGCTAGGACTTATGGACTTGGATTGATATTACTCACTTGACTTTCCTTTGCTACTTGATTAAAGGATGACTTAGTGGGATTAATCCTTGCGACTACCATACTTGTGGCTAGTGATAATGATGAAAACCCTTGACAACCAAACCTTGCCAAGACCATTTTGTTAATAAAGTTTTCTTACCATTTACTATTCATATTTCTCATCCGAAACCCCAAAATAAACAAGTCCATAACCAATAACAAGAACACTACCCTGCAAGTCCTTTGAGAGACGACCCGAGGTTTAAATACTTCGGTTTATAGATTTTAGGGGTCTGTACTTGTGACAAACAAATTTTTGTATGAGAGGATTATTGTTGGTTTAGAGACTATACTTCAACGAGATTTCATTTGTGAAATTCTAAACCGTCAAAAATCAAATCATCAAAATGGCGCCGTTGCCGGGGACTTGCAATGGTGTTACATTATTGGTTATTGTGAATATTGTGAATATGTTTGTCTTTTGCTTGTTTGTTAGTTTTTGTTAGGTTTAGGACTTCGTTGCTTATCTTTGTTAATTTTTGTTTTCTTTGCTATTATGAATTCTCATCCTCACTTTGGCTATGAGTTTGGCTCAAATTATGTTGTAAGAAATAGGAACTACAATGGTAATATGCATCAAGGATTTGGGCACAATCAAAGATGGGAAGAGCCTCAAGGGATTGATCAACCTTCTTGGCAACAACCTCCAACTCCTTTTGGGTATAACTCTTATCCTAATGCATATCAATCTAATGGATGTGGTAACCCTTATTGTGATTGTCAACAACCACTACCACATGCCTATGAACCACCTTCTCAACATGATTTTGAACCACCTTGCTCACAACTCACAAGCCCCATATCACCAAAACCCTCTATATGACCCCAATCCTTATCCACCATACCCACCACCTTATGAGCCATATGAACCATATGTAGAACCACCACCATTCCAACACAATTACTCTCAAGAACCACCTCAATGCACACCATCTCCATACCCTTACCAAGAAGAACCACCTTCCTACTATAAACCCTCTCTCCAAAATAATGAACCCTCTTATCCACCCCAAGCCCCAATAGATGACTCTCTCACATTGCTACTTCAAGGACAAACGGATATGCAAAGGAACATCGTAGAGTTTGTGACTAACTTGACCAAGGTAGTGTTTACCTTAGCCTACAAATTTTTGAACACTCAAGGTGCTTCCGTGGCCACATGTGAAGAATCCATTGAAGATCATAGCATGAAGGAGAGATTGAAAAACCCGGTGGAAAATGAGGGAGGCTATGTTGTATTAGAGCAATTGGAGGAGCCTATGGTTATTGAAGAAAAGGAAGAAGTGGTTGAAGATTTAGGAGACGTTGAGAGTCCATGGGAATGTAGCATCATGAAAAACTCTTCCAAGAAGCTTGACATTGATGTTGAGGAGGGTGCGCAACCTCCAGCATATCATGGTTGAAGACTTTGAAGAGGTTGATCAAGAGATGGATTCAATTATTGATGAGTTCCTATCCACAATTGAATACTCTCCCATTGAGCTTGACATAGAGGGTAAGGAAGAAGATACCTCACCTCCCATACCCTTGGTAAGCCACGAAGAAAATATCAAATTGGAAGGAAGCTACCAAGAGGAAGAGGTTGAAGTTGATATAAGTTGTCAAGAGGTGGAAGTTACAAGGGAAGAGCATAAGAGCGTAGACATCGCAATGGCTAAGTGTGGGGAGGCCCCCTTCCCAAGCCACTATCACCTAACATAACATTCAAGTGGGTAAAATTTCTATCCCTAAGCTTCACTTTCTCACTTGAATATGGTTTGATTGAAAATGATGGGCAACTTAGAGCTCTTTGTGGAGTTAAGTGTAAGAGGGAGTGGTGTAATGGTTGGAAAAAGAATGTTAGGCTCATTAAGGTTAAACCCTCAAGGCATAAATACTATGGTTGGAGGAATGCTAAATTGTATGGGTCTAGAAGGAGAATTTGGTGCATAAATGAGAATTCTATATGCCTACCACCCAAGTTGAATCATGATGATCAACTAGAAGATGGGTGTGAAAATAAGATATGGGATCCCGGATCACAACATGAAGACCAATTTTGGGAGCTCATATCTTGGGGAGAACCTCACCCTAAGTTTGGTGAAGATGGTTGGAAATTCTATCAACCAATTGAGAGGCAAAGATCCTTGGAGATTCAAGGATGAGTACAAACATAAGCCACCATGACAATGAGCTCCTCAAAATGTCCAACTTAAGGACAATAAATAAAAGTGCTAGGTGGGAGACACCCCACCATGGTAAACTCTCTCCATTCTCTTTTAGTTTTGTTTAATAAGTGATTTGAGTTGCCATTGTAGGTAGATTTTCATTTCATATTGATTTGTTTGTAAAGATTGATTGTTAGTATGTTGTATTCATTAGTAGTAGATGAATAAATCCTAAAATCAAATTGCATTTTTGTGAATTGTTTGATATTTGATTGAATAAAGAAGAGTTTTGGACATTATAGGGAGCTCTTGGGCATTTTTTTCTACTTTTTGGGCCAAAAAGAAAAAAAAGAAAAAAATGGCCATCGGCGCGCTAGCACGCTGTGCGCGTGCGCGCACATTGCACTTCCGCAACTTCTGGTACAAAAACCAGAGAGTTGTGCATGCACTGTGCCAGCATTGTGCTGGGAGCACAACCTCATCCACGCGTAAGCGCGCTGTGCGCGCGCGCGCTGATTGTCCCTGCTGCATCCACGCGTAAGCGCGCTGTGCGCGCGCGCGGATTTGCACCCTGCTTTTCTCTCTCGTCCTTTCTCCTTCTTTCCTCTTCTCTTCTTCCTCTCTTGAAAGATTTTTTTTCTTTTCTCTTTTAATAAAAAAAAATTTAATAAAAAAATATAATAATAAATAAATAAATAAATAAATAAATAAAATACTAAAAAAAATAAAAATAAAAAAATTATTAAAAAATATAAAAAAAAATTTTCTCTTCTTCCATTTCCTTTTGTCTATTACATTTGCATACTTTTATTCTTTGCATTTTAATTTTGTTTCTATAATTTGTTCTCATTTTATTTTCTAAATTTCTCATTTTAATAATGGTGTTGAATTCTCTCACTCAATTGTTGAGAATCTCTTGCATTTGTTTTGGTGCCTCATGACTTGTTACATTAATTGTAATATTTGTCAACACACAAGATTAGTGCTTTAGTCCTTCCTAATTCATTACCCTTTGTTTTTTTTTTCTTGTACCGCTTCATCATTGAGTTAGGATAGAATTAAATGCTTTCATGTGTATCACTAATCTTGTTTGTGTCAATTCTTATTTGATCTTGATGCTCAATATACTCTCCATGCTTTAACTTTACTCTTGCATCAAGTATCAGTTGATATGCCTTTTGCTTATTATGATTTCTCACTCACATGTTGTAGCTACCATGTAGTAGAGAATCATACTCTTATTTGGCATTAGCCCCCGCCTATGTTCTATTTACTTTGATATCTTTGTTGTAGGTTTAATTTTCTTTCTTTTTCTCTCCTTTTAGGCTGGCCACCAAGAAAGGAGGAAACAGAAAGGCTTTTAAATGGGGCAACGAACAAGTCATCCGCACAACCTTTCGAAGAAGCTCATCAATTGTAGCAACCCATCCACCTTGCTCTTCTTTGCATGCACCGAGGACGGTGCAATCTTCAAGTGTGGGGAGGCCGTTCGACCGATCTCCATGGGTAAAGATTTCCTCTTCAACACCAAATTTTTTATTTTCTTTGTTAGATTAGCTATTGCATTGCATGATAGGTTGCATGTTAGTTAGAATTTGTACATATTTTTACCACTTCTTTCTTATTAGGACTACTTGGTTAGGATGATGATTTCCTTTCCAAGAAACTGTTTTAGGGCACCCTACCAATTTGAAAAAGAAAATTTGTGGAACTTGCTTGAAAGAATTTATTTTGGAACATGGTTTTTGAGCTAATAACACAAGCATGTGAGTTTTGAGCCTAATTGTGTGGTTACATCTTATAACCACTTATTTTCCTTCTTGTGTGTAATTGTTCTCTTTCTATGATTGTAACCTTTGATTTGTTTGAATCTATATGTCCTATTATTCCTTGTATTCATGCATTTATATGATTGAGGCCATCATTTCATTAGCTCACTTACCCAAATGGCCTTACCTTTTATCTTCCTTTGTTAGCCAAATTTGAGCCTACGATTAACCCACTTTGTTCTTATTTTAGCACATTACAAGCCTTAAAGTGAAAAACAATAATTGTCCCTTATTTGGATCTTTGATTAGCTTAGGCTAGTGTGTCTAACATTCAAGTGTGGAAACCTTGGGACATTGGGTGAATAAAAGGGTAGTTTTGTATTATTAGTGTAAATATTGGAAATTGGGTACATACTCATGTATTGATCAAATGTAAAATCTTATGCATTGATGCTCTTGTATAAAAAAAAGTGAGAAAAAGAAAAAAAACAATATGAAAAAATAAAAAAATATATAGAAAAGAAAGAAAAAGAAAGAAATAAAAAGGGGACAAAATGCCCCAAAGTAAAGTCCAATAAAGATCAATGCATAAGTGCTGTGAAATGAAAAGGGATACATGAGTATGTGAAAAAGTGAAGAATGGGTAGTTGGGTTAGAATTTAATTGTATAGGATGTCATAGGTTAGGTGGGAAGTCTAAGCCTATCAAAGATTCAAACTTCAAGCTCACTTGACCAAATATGCATCCTACCTTAACCCTAACCCCATTACAATCTAAAGAAAAGACCTCATGATAATTGTATGCGTGCATTGAATAATTGTTGATTGTTAGATGAAAAACAAATTTTGGAAAGCATGATTAGGGGAGAATTGAGTGAATCAACCCCAAACACTTGAACGACTAGAGTGCAAACACTTCCGGTGAGGATTCGATGCTCAATTCCATGATTCCCGGCTTTCATAAGCTTTCTTCTTGCAAGTCTATTTGAACTTCAATTTTTATATTTAAATTGGTAGGATTCATGAATCATTATATGATCTTGACCCTACTTGTGCATGTATGACTTGGAGAATTGATTTATTTTTAACCAAGTAGGTAAAACCATTTTGTATTTTAGTTGCATATAGTTTAGGTTGCATATAGCTCATTTACATGGAATAAATGTTGATACCCTTTGTTTCTCTCTTGGCTTAAGCATGAGGACATACTTGGTTTAAGTGTGGGGAGGTTGATAAACACCATTTGTAGGGTTTATCTTGTATTGATTTTAGGGGATTTTATCACCTTTTACCCACATTTACTCAATGAAATAGCATGGTTTTGTATATTCTCCTTTAATTGTGCTTAAGAGTGAAAACATGCTTTTTAGGTCTTAAAATAGCTAAATGTAATTTACCTTGATTCCATTAGATGCCTTGATATGCTTGTTAAGTGATTTCAGATTTAGGAGGCAAAGATTGGATCAAGGGAATGAAGAAAAAGCATGTAAAGTTGGAGAACTCATGAAGAAATGATGGAACCAAAAAGCTGTCAAGCCTGACCTCTTCGCACTTAATTGACCATAACTTGAGCTACAAAGGTCTAAATGATGCGGTTCTAGTTGCGTTGGGAAGCTAACATCCGGGGCTTCGAAATGATATAAATTTTGCCATATGTTGCTTCGCGTTCAGGGGCGCGCACGCGCACTTTGCGCGCGCGCGCCGATTCTGTCCGTGGCCCACTTTAATGAAATCGTCCCCAGCGGTTTTAGGAGCCTTGTGGGCCCAATCCAACTCATTTCTGATGCTATTTAAGTCAAGTATTGAAGGGGAATCAATATACTTTAGATACTTGTCATCATTAGTCATAGTTTAGTTTAGAAGTAGTTAGAGTTAGAGAGAGAAGCTCTCTCTTCTCTCTAGAATTAGGATTAGGAATTAGGGTTAGATTAGGATCTCATAGTTCTAGGTTTAATACAAGTCTCCTTCTACTTCTACCTTCACTTAATGATTGCTACACTTTGGTTCTTCTTTCTATCCCTATCCTCTTGTTGTAATTTCTCTTATTTTGTTTCTAGGTTTTGTAATTGAGATATTTTTGTTCTTTTGTTTTCTTTTAATAATGCAATTTGAGATAATTCATGTGATTGTGATGTTGTTGATTATTGTTTTGTTAATTCTTTGTAATTGTTGGTTGTTGATTCCTTTTATTCTTACAAATAAAAATGCTTCCTTTCATTACCCTCCAAGTGTTTGATGAAATGCTTGAGAGGATGTTAGAGTAGAGTTCTATGTTCTTGGCTTGAGAAGGTGACTTAGGATTTCTTGAGTTTCTAGTGTCCAATTGATTGATAGTTGATAGCCATTGACTCTAGCCTTCAATAATCCAATTAGTGAAAAGCTAGGACTTATGGACTTGGATTGATATTACTCACTTGACTTTCCTTTGCTACTTGATTAAAGGATGACTTAGTGGGATTAATCCTTGCGACTACCATACTTGTGGCTAGTGATAATGATGAAAACCCTTGACAACCAAACCTTGCCAAGACCATTTTGTTAATAAAGTTTTCTTACCATTTACTATTCATATTTCTCATCCGAAACCCCAAAATAAACAAGTTCATAACCAATAACAAGAACACTACCCTGCAAGTCCTTTGAGAGATGGCCCGAGGTTTAAATACTTCGGTTTATAGATTTTAGGGGTTTGTACTTGTGACAAACAAATTTTTGTATGAGAGGATTATTGTTGGTTTAGAGACTATACTTCAACGAGATTTCATTTGTGAAATTCTAAACCGTCAAAAATTAAATCAACATCCACCCCATTAGTTTGGGTGAATCCTTGGGCCACCAATCTGGCCTTAAAAACCCATTTACACCTAACTAATTTCTTTCCATCAGGTAGCTTAGTTAGTGTCCATGTCCTATTCTCCTTTACAGCTTTCAATTCCACATCGATTGCCTCTTGCCAAATTGGATCACTGATGGCCTCAGCATAGCATCTCGGCTCTTTAAGTGAGTTTGAGGCAAGAGTATTGATAAAGTGTTGAGTGTGTAAACAATGTAACAAAGATTTTGACTTACAGAATAGTATAGTTGACTGTTCAAAAAAATCTTGTAAAATATCAAGAAAAGACACAGACAAATTGGTGTAATTAAGTGCAGACAATGCAGTCATGTAATAAAAATCATCTAAATATGTCGGTCTATTCCTAGTACGAGTTGAATGTCTAGTGTTGAGATGTTGTAAGGGTGATCTAGATGCATATATTTGTGATCTCTGAGGCATAATGTCAAATGAGCTATCTGTATTATGCATTTGAATATCCGATAATGTATCAATGTTATGTTGGTATGCTGCATTATTGTCTAAATGAGGCATGTTTTGAGGCATGTTTAGAGAAATGCATGGATTAGTAGAAAAGGAATCTTTAAAGCACAAAAAAAGGATTTAAAGTACTTGTTAATGACTTTGTGATAGATGTGTCACTGGTTTCAAAATCAAAATGTGTTGCAAAGGGGAATTCAGTTTCATAAAAGAAAATATCCCTTAAGAGAAATATTTTTAGCTGCTAAATCATAGAGCAAATACTCCTTTACACCATTCTTGTGACCTAAAAAAATACACTTTCTGGCTCTTTTATCTAATTTTGTCCTTTGTACTTGCAAAGTGGAGGCATGAACCAAACAACCAAACACTTTTAAGTATGAAATATCTGAAAATTTTCCTTTTAAAATCAAATAAGGTGATAAATTTTTCAACAAGGAGCTTGGGATCCTATTTATAAAATGTACTGCATGAGCAGTTGCAAAATTCTAGAATTTCTTGGGCATGCTTGAATGAAACATCAGAGCCCTTGTTACAGCCAAAATATGCTGATGTTTCCTTTCAACTATGCCATTCTGCTGAGGTGTTTCTATGCAAGTTATTTGATGGATAATACCTTTTGATGCATAGTAATTGTATAACAAGAACTCTGGACCATTATCAGTCCTTATTTTCTTTATTTTTGTATCAAATTGAGTATCCATCAAGGTTACAAAATTCTGAACTAATGCACTAGCTTCATCTTTGTTTTTCATAAAGAACAACTAGGTGAATTGACTTTTATCTTCTATTATAGTCAAGAAATACATATGAACAGAAATTGAGTTTACACTAATAGGTCTGCATATGTCCATGTGTACTAAGTAAAACAAATTTGTTGATTCAAAAATTCTATTAAAAAATAATAGTCTTTTTTGTTTGGCATAGTGACATGGATGACATGATTTATTACAACCAGCATTCTTTAGAAAATTATAATCCCTTTGCATAACAGAAATTGTACTATTAGGTATATGTCCAAGTCTAAGGTGCCATAGTATTTCTACTTGTATTTGTGTAGCTTGTGCAATGAGTGTAGATGCATATTTTGTGATTGTGCGTGTAGCTAAAACAGGTACTATGCTCTCAAGTGCATATAAGTCCATTCTTTATTCAGCTACACCAATCGTCTTCCTGGTGATTTTATCTTGAATTTCACAACAATCTTCATAAAAAAATAATTTGCATTTTGAATCTTTAGTAATCTTAGACACTGGAATAAGATTGAACTTGAAATATGGTATGTAGAACACGTGTGTGAGGTGAAAATGATCTGAAAAATATACTATTCCTGCTAGCTTAGCTATTGTATGATTGCCATCAGACATGTTTATCAAGAATGGTTTAATTTCATTAAGACACTAAAATGACTCTATAGAGAAAGCAACATGATTTGTGCCTCCTGAGTCAATGACCCATGAACTTGGGGCAAATACTGAAAGTGACATGACATAGGATATACCTTTGTTAGAGGGAAGTGTTGTGACTAAAATTTGATTGACGTTATGCCTTGGTTGTGAACCCTGATGGTTCAATTGAACAAGTGATGCTTCCTTTGTACCTGAACTTGAATCAGATATGGAACTTCCCTCACCATCCTTCCGAGAATTCAAGCTGATTTCTTCATAATTCTCATCAGCAATCATATTAATTGAGCCAGTATTTCCACCATCCTTCAAGTGTGGAGGATATCCATATTTCTTATAACACACATCCACCAAATGTCCAGTCCTTCCACAGTAAGTATACAATTTTGAGCTTCTTCCTCCGCTGCTATAGTTGCCTCTACCATCTCTATTTCTACCTCTGCCCCTAAAGCCTCCTGAATTTGCATTAGCAAACACAATTCTGTCTTCTCCTATCTCTACGGTGTTCATCTGTCTTTCTTGCTGTAGTAGTGACAAGAACGCCATTTCGACATCAGGCAGTGACTTCATCAACATTAGTTGTGATCTGTCAGTAGAGAATTGCTCATTTAGGCCTCACAGAAACCTCACAACGCATGCATCTTCCTTATATCTTCTCATCACGTTCAATCAATATCTACAAGTTTCTTCACACATGACACAGGAAGGAATTGGTTTGAAATTGTCCAGCTCTTCCCAGATTCCTTTCAATCTGGTGTAGTACGCAGTAATTGTTGAATCTCCTTGCGTTGATGCGTAGAGTTCTTCCTTTAGTTCTACAATTCTAAACGCATCCCCTTGGCAATACCTCTTTCTCAATTCTTTTCACAACTCCGAGAATGAATCAATCCACATCACACTTTTCATAATTTCTGGACTCAATGAGAGGTTGATCCAAGAAACTACAAAATTGTTATATCTCTCCTATGTTCAAACAAAGAATCACTCTCCTATAGTTTCTTGATCGAGCCATCCACAAATTTCACCTTGTTTTTCAATTTTAATGCGTGCAACATCGCCTTTTCCCATGCATGATAATTGTTGGCTCCAAGAACAGTTGCGATCAATTGAGTTCTAGGACTTTCTCTAGGATGAAGAAAGTATGGACTTGTTGGATCTAATGTTAGATTTGTCTGAGTTCTTGGCTAATTCATTTGCATGATGTTGATCTGTTGGAGCAGATTCGCAAGAGTCTAAACATCAATCGAAGAAAACTAAGATGGAGTGTCATCCATGGTTTTAAACCTTTCAAGATTCTGGATTTGTTCGACGTTCATTTCTTCTATGCACCTATGAGATCCTCTGCTCTTCTTTCACGCTCACCGCACCATATAGAAATTGATGAGTTCAGAAGAGTAAGAGCTCAGTTCTTGATTAGATGCAATTAGAAAAGTGATGAAGTGAGTGAAAAAAGAAGAAAGAATGAAGAAAAGAAGGAAGAATCTGAGAGAGAGTGACAGAACTTTCTGGATCATTTTTTGTGTTTAAACTATTTGAGACTAACAAGAACAAATCACACTTTCTAACTTACACTGTTGAGTATTTATATCAATTCACTATCCTATACCTTAGTTACAGATGATAAATATCTCCTAACCAATTTGGGAACCACTTGCATGCTAGCTCTATTAACTCTATGCTTACACTTGTAACTAATTATATTGCTAACCATCTTCATGTTATATAATAAATTTTGAAAACTAAATCAGTCAATTATGGCAAAACTTTTTTTCAAACCAGGGTAAAAGTTACAAATTTGACTTATAATTGAAAAATCTTTTAATTTATAAAAATGATTTTACCATGTGAGTGATTTGGTTTTCAATTTTCAAATTAAATAAATAATTAACATTAATCATAATTACACAAATAAATTTTTCAAATGTCTATTGAATAAATCATAGAGGATAATCAATCTTTTTTATAACCAACCTTTTATTTATAAGAGTTACTACAACAAAAACAGATTTTAACAACGTTAAAATTTCCAACACCATAAAATCATTCTATAAAATAGTTTTAGATAACGGGTTTTACAATGTTATTGTTGAGGTTTAAATTTTCAGTATTTTACAGCAACAAAATAAAATCATTCTATGAGATCATTATAAGGAATGGTTTTTGAATTGTTACCATGATTTTTTATTAAGCAACAATTTTTAAATGTTGTTTGAATAACTATTCAAAAGCTACACATAAAATTATTCTCTATAAATATTAAATTTGTAAAACACCCAAAAACTATTGTTATAAATGTATAACAAATAAATCTTAGAGCGGGAAACAAAAAAATATTCCCTTCAGAAATAATAAAATAATATTTATTTTTAAACTTAAAAAAAATGGTAAAAGCTTTCGAAAGCACAATGCAATTCTCTTTTCCTCGCCCTCTAGTCCTAAACCCAACACTCATCAGAGTCATCATCATCTAAAAATCAAAATTCATCAGGCAGCCCTCACCATCGTCGAAGCAGTTCCCTGTGTGCTATCGCTGCTTCTCTGTAACACCCTCACTATCAGAATATCACGCTTTCGACTGCGCCACTCTGATAGCAAGAAGTATTACGACGACTTCATATACTCAGTAATAAAATAGGAGCCTTTAACTCGAAACCGTACCGCTGTTTTCTTTGAAAAACTGGAAAAATACTTTATCCTGAACACAAACAAGCATATACAAATATACATAACTTCTTACATAAGTAGCTTATAAATATAATATACATACACAACATACAATTCCTATCCCTCTTATAAGATTATAATAATAAAGGCGAAGGAAAGAAAATAATATCTAAACTAAAACATAACATAAGAAAAACACAATAAAACTCTTCCGAACCTTCTTCATCCGTTCCCTGAAAAGATAAAGCTGTAGGGGAGTGAGGACCTAACCACACGGTCTCACCTCGAAGTTTCAGAATTGTCATAAAAAGATACTTAATAAGAAACTATTTTCAAGCTAAGTGATTATCGTTGTCTTATGAATCTTTTGAAAACCGACGGTCTAACCATCGAAAAATCCAAAACTTTTTTTTAAAGAAATTAGTTAACTATGAAAATCAAAAACCTTTCTTTTCGTATAAGAAAAATCTTAAAAAGTTTTCTAGACTGTATGAAGGACCAACCTATTCCAAGCATAGGTTCATTAAGTCTATGCTGAACCAACTTGATTTTTCATACTTAACAAACCCTCAATCAGAAACCAATCACGGCCTCATGCCCATTCACGCAATCAATCAGCATTTATCATGAATTCAGCACCAAAAACTAATCTCTAAAGTACCACACCGGAGCAAACACAGGCAAAACAGACAAGAAAAATATAGATATAGATAGCAGTTATAGCAAGTAGCTCAGATAGCAGTTAATAACAGTTAAACAACTAGGCAAATCAAAACAAATTCAAACTCAAACAAAGCATGAAAATGCATATGATGCATGTCTGCCCTATGGCTAATCCAGACACTGTCTATCTAGTGCATATTAATATCATTAGAGGGAATACGTGCCTTATCACCATTAGAGGGATTATGTGCCCTGTCACCATTAGAGGGAATAGGTGCCCTGTCACCCTTACAACCAAAGAGAAAACACAGACATACTTGTCATCAATCAACCACAATCATGCCTCGTTCATATTCATTCAATTTCATAATTCAAACTTAGTTTTCATCATTCTTCTTCTCATCTCTTTCCCAGAGCAGGTGGACAATGCCACTACCTTTTACCCGGGGTCACATATCTCATTCACTTACAAATTTACTTTCAAAATCATTCTCATTATCATTCAATTTTCATTCAAAAATCATACTTTGAAATCATAATCTCATCATTCATCACTCTCATACAATCATCATTATTTTTCTCATTCCGTTCATCAATAATTCAAAATTAAAACATAATTCATTCTTTTCTATATAAATCAAACTCAAAAGTAAAACTTTTTTTAATGACTCAGAATCAAATCATATAATCCTTAAAATCAAATCCTTCTAAATAACCACTTTTCAAACGAAAGCTTCGCTTTTTATGAAAATTTCTGCAACATTTCCTCTAAAATTCAGACTTTGCCACCCTTCATGAGTCCCAACCAAACCATTTTCAAATCTCAATTATCTTCCAAAATCTAACCAATTCTATTACTAAATCATTTTCAAAATCGAACTAATTCTATTAATAATTCTTTTTCAAAATTAAGCTAGCTCTAATATTAAATCTTATAAAATCAAACCGCTTCCAAAATTCAAATCATTTTCAATACCAATCCATTTTTATTATCAAACTCATTCCAAAACAAAGAGAAACCAATTTTCATAATATTCAACCAAATAACTTTACAAATCAACTGCTTATCAACGACCATATACCATTCAAGCAATCAGTAATTCAATTCGACAAATAACCACATTTATAAGACAAACGTAGTCACATAAATTTATTTTTCACGTCAATATCTATTTATAACAATTCTATAATATAAAATAGATTTTTAAGAAAAAACCTACCTCAATGTCGTATTAATAACATAATGAGGATAGTGCCAGCAACATTAACCAGAATAACAGTGGCATCAGTAGTTCCGGGCAAGGATGGCAATGCCGAACAGATACAATAATGATTTGCAGCTAGGGAAAATCAAGAAAATAAAGCAAATTATCATCAAGACAGCAGCAAACAAGATAGTGACACAGAATAGAATTCAATCTTACCAGGGGAAAAGAAGAATAGAACAACAATGGCAGCCTAGACAGTAAGGGTTTTCAACAATTCTAATGGCAATACCCACAGTGACAGAGGCTTTGGCATCTGCGAAAACCAAAAGTAGAGGCAGAACAAATGACAACGGGGAGCAGGGGGAGGGACGAAATGCATTAGAATTAGAGTAGCAACTTTAGTGATAAAAAACCTCAGCAGCAGCCAAACAGCAACAGTAACGATACATAATTGTGCCAGAGAAGTGACAACAATACCTCCGGCAGTAAGAGAATAACTGGGTTCATCTCAATTGGCCGCGGTAGCAACTAACTCCGGCGGCAGCGACGCTGGACAGAAACGGAAGAGGAGCGACACTCACTCTCTTCGGTCCTCGTTCATCTCTCCCTCTGGGCTTCTTCCACTACGACGGTGGCACCTTTAATCGACGATGGCGGCTCCGACCACACCAGCACCGAATGGCGACGGTCCCTCTCATATATGTCGCGAGTTTCCTTCTCGGTCGCGCTTGTCTTTCTCTCTCTCACTCCATTGCGAACCTCTCTCTTCCCCTCGTGCTCGATGGCAACGGCGGCAAGGCCTTCAGCTGGCTCTGATCCGTCATCCTTTCTGTCTTCTCCTTCCTATTCTCCTCTTTTCCCTTCTATTTTCCTTTCTTTTTCCTCTGAGCATGCGTGTATGCATTTTGAAAAGGAATGAAATTGGGAATTAGGGTAAATTAAGGTTTTATTTGGAAATTCTAGGGTTAGGATAAAATATATATGAGTAATATAACAATTATACAAAATATTCATGATAGAATAACAATTTAGAATTTAAATATAATACTATAAAAATTAATTTCAGAACAGATATAATTTTATTTATCAATTTATCAATGAGTTCAAATAATTATTTCTAATTTAAATTATAGAATGAACATATTAATCACATCCTATAAAATACAGTTTAAACCCAAAATATTAATTATCCAAATTAAATCATGACCTTTTATTATTTTTCTATCATCGAGACTTTAATTTTAATTTATATAAAATAACTTATTATAATAAAATTGTACATAAATATTAATTGTCTTAAACGTACAGTATTTATAAAAATCAATTTAATTATTTCTAACAAATTAATCTCTAAGAGCTCAATTTAATAAAATAAACCATAATTCAGTCATAATACAAATTTCTTAATTATATTATCTAATACTTCTCTTACTGAATTTTAATTTCAAATAACCAATTATAAAAATTTACACAAGAATATTAATTAACTTAACTCCTAATATTCATAAAACTAATTTAATTATTCTTAATAGATTAGTTTATAGAATAAAGAGTTCAAATTAATAATAAATCATAACTTATCCATAATAGAAGTTACTTAAATTAAACTATACTATTCTTTCTTATTTTTCAATTACTAAAATTATGCAAAATATTCAATTATAATAAAATTACTTAAGAATCTTAATTAATTTAAAATGAAATTATCTCCAAATCTTTTTAATTATTTCTAATAGAATAATTTCTAAAATTATAAAGTTTAAACTTAATAAGATAAAATCACAATTTCTTCGTATTTAGATTTTCAAAAATGCGGGATGTTACATTCTCTGCTCTTCTCGTCGTGGTCATCACAGCTTCTTCCCTCCTCGCCGTGGATCGTCACTGCTTCTCCCCTCTCCTCATCGTAGGTCATCGCTGCTTCTCTCTTCCTTGATGTGGGCCATCGCTGCTTTTTCTCTCCCTGTCGTGAGTTATAGTTGCTTCTCCCTTCCTCTATGTGCATCATTTTTGCTTCCCTGCTCCTTGTCGTTTCTGGCTGTCACCTCTTCTCTGCTCCCCGTCAATCTTGCTGTCCCTAACCCTTTGCTTTGCACCGTATTTCATTGTCCTTGCTTCTCTACTTTGCACCCTGTCTGGCGGTTGTTGGTTCTATGCCCTTCGTCGTGTCTCGTCGTCACTGCTAGGTGGTTTCTACTCCGTGCCATATCTCTTCTCCTTTCTGGATTCGAGTGGCTCAACCTCTATTTATGTAACTCAAATGTCTCTTCTCTTCTTATTTTAATTGATTTGGTTTCTCTTATAATTTTACTATGATTTGGTATAATGCTGCTCTGTTTTGTTATGAAACTAATTACTAATTACTATATTGCTACGGTTAGTTATTACAACATTTACTTCTTTATGTTCTCTGGAAATGTATTTTCTATGAATCGTTATTTGCAATTATTGATTCATACCACAATTCTGCATTAGATTTCTATGTGGTGTTCCTTTGCTATACATACACTAGGTTGATTGGCTTGGTGGCTTAGCTTCTACCCATATGCTATTATTTAGTTTAAAGTTTACGTTGCAATCAATTGCATGAAGTTAAAATTTTTAATCTTATTTGAACTATGCATGCAAATAAAATTGACTTTGTTATTAGTTTTTAGATGCCATAAATCAAAATTTTTTTTGGTTGACTAAGTATATAATTGTTGATTTACAGATAGGCTTGCTAAGGGATAGGCAATTTAACTTGTGTCATTAGAGTTTAGACATGTTCAATGTTCTTTTGTTATGTGGTAACTAGTTTAGACATGTTCAATGTTCTTTTGTTATGTGGTAACTAGCACTACAAAAAAGTCATTGGATACCATCGAATTTACCAGTGAATTTATTTAAAAAATGCACCGGTAACCTGTTTACCGTCAGATTTAGCAGTAGAATAAATTCGACAGTATAAACCTCGCCGGTAATTATTTACTAGCAGATTTTTTTGTCCGTCACTAATTACTGACAAATTTAGCAGCGGATATAAAATTTTAATTTGCAAAGATTCTGGAGCTTGTTACCATCGAATTTTTTTTTCGGTAAATCCGACGATAAACTTAAATTCTAATTTTTTTAAAAAAATTGTTTAAAAATCCAATATATGATTTTAAATATTTAAATTTAATAATTTTTAAACTAACAAAATTCAAAGTTTTACAAGTTCTTATACTAAATTTCTCTACATCGAGATGCTATAGATGTATTATTTTACTAGTTTTAGTGCATGACAACAATTGCTAACATATTCTTGCAATAAAAACAATGGAGGAATGTGTTCTCAAGGTCCACTATGAGTTGCTAAATCTTTATGCTAAGACAAAATACAAATAAATGATGCAATACATATCCAAAGAATTCAAGAACTTTTTCAACTTGGCCTGTAAGGTCATCTAAACAGAACAATGGCTTGTCTAACGAAATCACATTGGCTCCCAACTGCAATAACTCTTAAGCAAATGAGAAAGAGTCTATTAGACTCCATGAGAGATTGTGCGAAGAGCATTTATGGCTTTTTTTTTGTTTCAAGAATCTCAAGAATATAAGTCAATACCAAAGCTTCGAAAATGGTTATAATAAATTAATATTTTATGGAAGTAAAAATGCATTAAAAGTCCGATAAAAATTGATAACTAAAGAGCATTAGAATGTAAAATTTTTCTATTAATACTAACATCATGGTAGGGAACATCAATGTAATAAATGCAGAAGTTATGAAGCAACAAAGAAGAAGCTTCTGGGTAGAATAATAGACCATGAAAATAAGATATATATGCATAGAGACCCTATTTTATTTTTTAAAACTTCACAATTCTCATACACATTCTCCCAATACAAAGATTCTACTTTAATTTGCTTCCAATCCTTCAAAACATTTCTATCCAAAAAAAGACAAGGCATCTTTCTTCAAGTTTAAAATAGAAATAAACTTTACAAAACTGAAAAATAAAATATACAAACAAGCACAGAAACACAATTAACATATGTTCTAAAAATGCATATTAGCTAAATTCTATTCTTAAGCATGTATTATAAGTATTTATTTGTGTCAATTTTGATAAACACAATTACAAATTTATTTGGATGAGCTTTGAAAATAAATAAGTGACATATTTTTTAAAAGATCTTTTAAAAGGAACCTTATTTAATATTTAGATACCTTGTGTAGTGAGTATTTTTTTATTTAACAATTATATTTAAATACAATAAAGTAAAAATATGTATTTATTTATTTGTTATTATAAAAACTTAAGTTTTATATAACAGTATTGGTCTTTTGATAAATCACCAAGCTCAGATTCACTTTTTTAAGTACTGGTATATATATATACCCTAATGTTATTAATTTAAAAGATTTTCTAATATTATACCTTTAATTTAGTATTGGTCTATATATATATACTCTACTATTTATTTCTTACTATTATTATTATTATTATTATTATTATTATTATTATTATTATTATTATTTTGCTAGTTTGTTTCATTGTTATCATTATTACTATTATTAGTTAAATTATTGAAGTCCCACACCACTATCTAATGAATAAGTGATAAACTAATTATACAATTTCACTCTTCACAAAATGCAGAACCCACACCTTCTTTTCTAATCCTTATTTTCAAAACTAATGCCCTAGTCCCTGTTGAGCCCTACAAGCTATTACCATCGAAAGTCGTCTTCTGATCATCATCGTTGATCACCATGCCCGGAGCTGTTGCATCGTCGGCCCCTTCATTGTCGTCAAGCAAGTTTTCGTTCAAGTCCTCGTCGTTCTCGAAATCGAGGTCTTTGACTCATCATCAAGCCTACGTCCAAGGTCACATTCTTCTTCTGTCGCCGTCATTTCCAGTCCTCTCTCACTGCCAGTAAGCACTACTGCTTCAATTTCTAGAATAATGGCTGATATGATATGAATGATTTTGTTATGCAATTTTTGCTGAGTTAACTTGTTGATGGAGTTCTAAGTTAACTTGTATCATTATTATTCAGTGCATGAATAGTATTTTTTTTTTAGAAATTACAAACTTATTTAAAGTTACGTTACAAACACTTTTGTACAAATTATTAATTAAAAATTGTCTAGCATAAACACTTTGAATAATAATGATACAAAAATTACTTCTGTTAATAAAAAAAAGTGAGGGAGAGGGAGAAAAAAAGAGGTATTTCTAGGAAGAGTGTAGGTTTTTCTTTCTGTGTGTTGTTCCCAGATTAGGGTTTGATTTCAAGTGGCATTAATAATAATGTGTTTGTTTTAAGCTAACAAAGTGGGCTTCAATGTACATGTCTCTATTATATGAACAAAGATAATAAAACAACATCTTTGAAAGTGATTATATTAATTAAAGGAAAATGCAAGGGCTGAGCATACGTGAAGTGTTTATTTTAAGAGATTATAACTATATCTGTACTTTTTCTCCATCATATAAAGTGTGATGGACTTATAGCATGATTTAAGATTACTGATTTTTTCTTGTTTGTGCTGGTTTTTCCATTCAATCTTTTTAAAATATTGTTATACACTTAATTGCTTTTCCTATAATTTCCATTTTATGATGTGCATTTTTTGATACTAGGAATTTAAGATGCCCAGGGAAGCTCGTTACACGAAAAAGACAAGATTGAAAATACCATGTCAGTAGCCTCCAACGGGAGCTCCTGCATCTTTATCCTCTGCTGATGATGACTGGCTAGTTCTCCGACCCAGTGATAGTGGTGTGCCCGCATCGGCATCTTTGTGGCCATTCCGTCTGCCCCAGAGCGAACCAAGACCTGAGGCAGAGACCTGTGTCAATGGTGTACAAATGTTAGAGCCATGCGATGAAGACTTGGACCCAAAGGTGAACGAGGTAGATTCATTTGAACAACACGTTGATAACATGTTTGCTGCTGCTGATGCTGAGAGGCGCAAAGGATGCAAGACTACCGAGTTCTGCAATGTTGATGTCATCGGTAACAAATCTTGAACCTTAGTATATACAAAATTATTAGACTCTGTTAATTTATTTTTATTTTTATGAACTCAAACCAAACCGGTGTTTGGATTAATATAGTTTAAATTGGAGTGGAGTACAGTTAAGTAACTTAAAATGAAAACTTTGTTGTTCTGATATATTATTTGTATAAAAGAGTGAAATAGCTTAAGGGATTTGGAATATAAACAATAAGGTATAAATTAAGTACTATCTTTTTTTATATATTTATTAAAAAAGGACATTAAGATGTTGCTTTTTGTATTAATGTTTTGATTTATTAATGATGGAGATGTTAATGAGTACTCTCTTTTCATAGTAATTTTTGTTGAGTATAAAATCTTGGTTCAGTCTTTTGTTTCTTGAATACCGACTAAATCATGTTCATAATTTAAATGACTAGAACAAGCACTTACTTTATTTTTAACCTTTTTAAGAGATTAAACACATTTGAATATGGTTCTATTTATTATAGCTTCTGATGGCATAATCAAACAAGCTAAATTAAGGGGAAGCTATGGAGCGGTCTCTTAATGGTAGGAAGATCATACTGAGGTTCAACACGAAACTACAACCAATCAGAGATAGTGCTGGTTTATTGAGTGGCATTTTTAGAACGCTGAAAGTTGATTATGACAAATTTTCTATCTGTGGGTAAAATTGGAAAAAGGTGATGGACAAAGACATGGTGTATAATGATTGCATAAAGGTAATAATTTTTAGATTTTTAAATTAAATAAATTCTTTCATTATACAATGACTAACAACTTGAGCTTATCGTTGCAGGAAATGTTCCACTTTGATGAAGATAGAGGTGGAAGAATCAAGAAAACAATTTTTCAAAGCATGGGGAAGTCCTGAAAAGAGACAAAGGGTAGATTGTATGACAGTTATTACAAACCAACAAGGATGCTTGAGCAAAATCTTGAGGACCTCCTGACAGGTATTGATAAAGAGCATTGGAGATGGTTCTTAGATTATCGCAATGACCATGGCACAAAGGTAACCTATTTTTAAGTAGCATACAAATTTAAGTAGCCTTTGTTATTAATCCAATTAGATTCCAGATAAACATATATAATAACAACTAATAATATGTCGAAAAGATTACATTATTGCATTCAACATTAACAATAACATATATAGAGCATATATATATATATATATATATATATATATATATATATATATATATATATATATATATATAAATTAATTTTGCACATCAAGCACTTATTATTTGGAGTCATATAAATTATTAATGATGTAAAGACCTACCTGATGATCTATCATTTCATGAAGAAAAGAAAATGCAACAAAGTAAAAGAAATATAAGAACATTTAACTATTTATGGTACACTGCTATGTGCAAGTTCCATGCATAACCAATCTTACTATTAATGGCATAATAGAAGAAGTATGGGCAAAATACTCTAAATCAATCGAAGGAACTTTACACCCACACTGGCGGTTCTAAAAGCTTGGCTAGGCAAAAGGAAGAAGAGGTAATTTAGGTTCGAATACATTTTGAACTATATTTTGGACTGCATCTTCTTTATTTGGGTTTAATACGGTTATAGTATAAACTATATTGTCACAGTTAGAACTATAGGAGAAGAGAGTTGGTAAAGGAAAATTATGGATGTTACAGCACAAACAACATAATGGCACCTATATACATGAAGAAGCTTGGAGAATTGGTATAAGTACTTACTTTTTTAATTCTTTATGTTGTAATATGTTGGATTGGTTTATAAAAATGCGTTGAGTATGCTCTATTTCTAGTATGATTATGTATGCTTATTTATATTTGTAGGATAAAATATCTGAGATTGAGCAGCATGATGAATCCATGAGAATATTGTCTGAAAATGATTCCCTTGCCCAAGCTCTCAGAAAAGAGTACTCGGGTAGAGTGCGTGACGTAGGTTTCAGACCAATACTAAGTCAAATATTTCATCTGAGTTCGCAACCACCGGTGGATGAGCTCAAGCATAGGAGGCCCAAAGGATGCTGATTGAACTACAAGCAGAGGTGACAAACGAGAAATTGAGAAGGAAGACAGGGAAGGATGAAATAGCAGCATAGAAATTGAAAAGAAAAGCAGTGGACGATGAAGTAGCAGCAGAAAAGTTGAAAAGAAAGGGAGTGGAGGATGATGTAGCGACAGAAAAGATGAAGAGGCAGGCAATAGATAGTGTACTAATTATCTGATTCAATGGCAATGTAGGGAGTTGCCACCAGACATCGTTGCACGGATGAATTTTTTATGGACATGGCGAGAAATAGAAATTAGGAGTCGTGTGTAATTTTATTTGAAGTATATGTTTAGTTGACTATGCAGCTTTATTAACTAGTAAAATACTTTTTTTGTGCCTAGTGAAATACTTTATTGATATTAAATATGTTAGTTTGTTTCGCAGTTAAATATTCATGAATTCTCGACCTCAATTTAGATATTTAGAAAATTAATAAGATTTATAAAATTAAAAAATAATCATAAAAAAATTTATCCCCAAGATAATTCAAGAAAAACAAATTAAAATATTAATTTTAAAAAATACCAGCAATAAATAGCGATAGTTGTAACCGCCGCCATTAGTTTTGAATAATTGGTTGGGTCATACATGGCAACGGTTCAAAACCGCCACAAATATATTTAAAAAAAATCGTAGCATCAAATAGCGACAGTTAGGGAGCGTCGCAAACATGTGCAGAAAATCACCTTGATCACATAGCAGCAGTTCGAAACCACCACTAGTCCAACCGATGCAAAATACATGAATTGTAGCAGTTATGCCAATGGTTGCTGGAAACTGCCACAAAATGCAATTCCTGCACCCTTATGGAAGGTGATCCTTGAGCCGCTGGCGTTTGGTTTCGCGACAGTTTGAAGTTGTCACAAATCGGCAAAAAACTTCCACAAAACTTCGTTTCTGTTATAATGTCATAATATTAATATTTACTATAATTTTTTAAATTAAATTATGACTTCTCAAAAAATCATTTAAAATACTTATAAAAAATAAAAAAAGACTTTTTTTTTAAGTTGTTTATTATTTTTCTTTTAAAATAAATATTTTTTTGACTAAACAAATCAAATACAAAATTATTTATTTATAATCTATTTTAATATAAATTCTTATATTTTAAATTTTTTTAAAAAAATCTTAATTAAATTATTTATTCAAACTGACTTATAAAGGACAAGGGAATAATTGGTTGCAGATAATATCTATCTAAATAAGGTTAGATATTTTTCTGTTGACACAAAAAAAAAAACAATAAAAAAATAAATTCAAACTTGTGAAATTATAAATATATTTTAAAATTAATTATTATCTCTTTTTCTAATTTTAAGGATATTAATTACTCCTTCTCTTTAATTTTAAACACATTAATTATACAAATTCTTTTTCTAATCTTTATAGTCTAATCCTAATCACTTATTTATATATAATGGCTATAATTATACCCTCTCATTTTTTATATAAGGATACCTTTCTCACTAGATGCCACCTTTATATATATATTGAACAATAAAATAAAAATTTATATTCTTATCTTTAAAGTCACTCCTCCCAATCAAGTTTAATTTATATATCTATAGTGAAAACTAGAAATGTTGTTTTTTATTTTTTTTTTCATTTTCAATTATACTTTTTTCTCTCTCTTAGCTTAGTCTTTCTAACTTTGTTTTCTTGTTTTGAATTTTGTAAGTATAGATTGGAAGTCTTAGTAAAAGTGGTGTTTTATATTCAGACACATTAGATTTTTTTTTAAAATCGATCCATAGGTATCAATTTTTCCAATTCTTTTTTAAGTGCTAATATATACCGAGGTTGAACCATTATATATTGTATAATTTTATGATTATCATGATTTTTTCTATTACTTTTAAATTTCTTCTTGTTTTTTCCGGTAATATTAATAGCATATAACTTAATTATTGAGGCATGCATGTCGTAGCTCAAAATTACTAACTATTTGACCACTTTTTAGGTAACAACAAAATAAAAACTATTAAGAATTGTACTATATTAAACATTAAACTACTACACCACTCTTTGTAGCTACCACCATCTTAGGCATTAAAGTACACTATAGGTAAATCATTTAACATGTTATCTCTATGAATTGTTTAAAGATTTAATTGTTAAGAATATTTAGTGATTGATTGATTAAGCTTGTTTGCATAATTTGTTGGATATGAATTGTTAGTTTCATGATTGCTTGAAATATTTCTTTTGAGCATTAGTAGTTGACTTCTAGAAATCCTTTAGAAGTAATAGGCTCTTGATTAAAAAAATCACTTATCGTTAGTCTAAAACTCATGTCTGTATCTTTTATTTAAGTTGACAAAATAATAGACAAAGCGTGCACTAATTTACCAAGACATACTGAGGGGTATCAACATGGTATTAATTTATTTTTAGATTTTGCCTTTTCTAAAGATAGACCACAAGGACAAAAATTCTTTTCTCTTTTTCTATATGTAACAACTTTATTTTATGATCATTTAATAAGGCATTTCAAAGAAGTTACATTGTGTGTGTTCATCATGGCGAGAGAATAAGTCACATGGATATTGATTCCTAAGAGGTTGAACTCTAGCAAGGATTTGTCGCTAACATTGAAGGGTTGTTAAACGAGACGTTTAGGCATGTGCTTGAAGGAGACAAATATGGTAATGAGCCAAACGAATATGCAAAGAAGTTTTATAAGTTGCTTAAGGAAGAAAAATAAGAGTTGTATCCTAATTGTAAATTTTTTTGACATTATCATTCATTATCCGAATGTATATGTTGAAATTTCTAAATGGTTGGAGTAATATGTATCCTTTACTGCTTTACTTAAATTATTGAAAGAAGCAATTTCTCATTTAAATATTACTGATTCTTTCAATAAAATCAAGGCCATGGTAAAAGATTTAAGACTTGATTATAATAAAATTTATGCTTGTCCCAATGATTGCATTTTGTTCTAGAATAAGTAGGAAGATGATGGATTTTTTCTAGTTTGTGGAGCTTCCATGTACATAGAAAATATTGAGATAGATACAAAATTTGATAAGTTAAAGAGAAAATTTGTACCTGCAAAGATTTTGGGGTATTTTTCCTTGATTCCAAAGCTTAAGAAGTTGTTCATGTAAGACCCGAAAAAATATTAACTAGTTAATTAATTAATTAAAAGTGAGATAAGTGGGTTTAAATCTCTCGATCTGGGTTAAAAATTTAAATTTATAATTTAAAAATTTACAGATAAGAATTGAACTCAGAAAATTATTTAGAGCGCGAAAGCATAATTATTTGTGGAAAAAAGCGTACCAGCATTATACTTAATTGTACACGCTTACGTCTATCTGGAATTACATATGAGAAAAATAAAAATGTAGAAATAACCAGAAAAATATTTATAATAAAAACCGAAACACTTATTTTAAAGATTTTGGCCCTAGGTGGGCCAATAGACGAAAGGACAAATATCCTTCACCCACTTAACATAAAAACGTGACTCCATCCTCCAAAATTTCATTTACCTCACCGAAGAGAGGGAGAGAGCCACGAGACTTGAGAGAAGAGAAGGAAGAGAAACCAAGCCCTAACACTATTCATTTTCTTCTTCAATCTCACTTTTCTCCCAAACCAAAGCTCCGATCGACGATCCGTTTACAGCCACGCAATCATCTCATCATCCTCTTCGCTTCTATATGACTCTTGTGATGAGTACTCACAAGAACTCTAACCCATTTTCATTTTTCTCTTGTTTTTGTATTTTGGTATATATAGAGTTGAAGTTTGGGATTTTAATACTTTACGAAAAACTCAATCTCAACTTCTAGTAGAATTTTGATCCAAGATTATGTGATACAAGGTAAGAAAACTCTTTTTCTTTAATTTTCTATAATTATATGTGGAATCCTAGCTTGAAAATGTGTAATATTAGTGTAATTAGATTGAGTGGAATTGCTTGATTGATTTGGTGCGGAGTTGGGTGCGTCACTTGATCAAAGGAGGATTAGCTGAGGCTTGTTTGGGTTAATTGAAGCCTAGGATTGATCTGAGAGAAAATTCAAGGGATTTGGAAATTGCCGTCAATTAAAAAATAGGTTTTGATTTCGAGTAAACACTATATAATGCTATGTGAAAACCTAGGTTAGATGACCCTATGATATTGTTGAATAATTGATGTTGTTATTTGATGATGGTGTAATTGAATAATTGAGGTGGATGGATTGTTCAAATGTTGATCTATTATAGTATGATTTTGTAGTTTGATTGATTATTGATGGTTGGATGAAAATTGGGTCAGAGGCCGTGATTGGGTGAATTGCACCCTTGGTAAGTATGGGAGAATTGATTTGAGTCATATGAATCGTGAAAGTATGTGAATTTAATTGATTAATGGTTATTGGATGTCGGAAGCCGTGATTAGATGAATGTTGGTAAGTTTGACGAGGATTGACTGAGTAAAATGTTATTATGTGGATATGCATTGATTGTGTTGCGATATAATGGTTGAGTTATATGCATTGATTTTGGTGTGGTATAATGTTCAGTTTGGAATTGATGTAAATTGGAAGTGGTTAAGTGATAGGAATTGGTTGGTTTTGGGTCTTGAATAGCTAGGATGTAATTTGTGAATTAGAATTTATGATTGACTATAAAGGATGCCTAAGATTTGGTTTATGTTGGTGTTAAAAGAGGTGAAATTGAGAAATGACAAAATTGAGTTTTGTATAGAAAATTTAGGTAAAACTTCAACGAGTCATAACTTGGTGTTCAGAGTTTAGAATTAAGTGAAGTTTATCTTGAATTAAAATTGGGGATGAGTATTTTAAAACCGTTGAAGAACGGAGGAAAATTAATTTATATAAAGTTATGAGTGTTTGAAACTTGGTGTTTAAAATTGAATTTTGCGGAGTTTGCAAAATTGGTGACCGAACCAGGTTCTGCGCATACACACGAGACATGCATACGTACGAGGCCAACTTCTTGCGAGAGCCGAACCAAGTTTCGCGCGTACGCACGAGGCATGCGTATGCACGACTCCCTTGTTTTTTTTATAAAATATTGTTTTTGAACTATTTAGCCTTTCTGACGTGTTTGTAATCCTTTGTAACCTCTGTATGGAGTCGAATAACCAATTGTTAAACCTTAAATATACTGGGAGGGGATATAATGAATTGAGTTGATTAATTCCTAGATGAATACATGGTTAACCAGATGAAAATATTGTGGGAATGGTGGTTCGTCCCGCCCACAATGAGGATAGTGGTTAGTCTCGCTCACGACATAATGACATTGATTAATTGATAGACGAATGGGGTTATGATTGGTTGAGATTATGATTTTGATAAATTTGATACTTGATAGTGAGTTTGATTAATAATGATTATTGATTGTCAAGGTCGTGGGTTTTGTCCCATTTGTGTGGCAAGGTCGTGGGTTTTGTCCCACTTAGATAATTGTAATTAAGATGTGAGTATTGATTGGCAAGGACGTGGATTTTATCCTGCTTGCCTTATGGATGTTATGAGGATGATGATTTCTCCCACCCGCGGTAAGGACGGTGACTTTTTCCCGCTCATGAATAGGCAAGTTGAGAATGACGGATTTCCTTTCTTGTTGCAATAGATAAGTTAAGGATAAAGGATTCACTCTTTTATTATGGTGTAGATGTAAGGACGATAAAAAGACACTCTCCTTCGTATGTGGAAAGACACTCTCCTTCGTATTGTTCCCCATATTTCTCTTTGGTTGCAAGGTGGAAAGACACACTCCTTCGTATTACCTCTAGAAGAAGGTGGAAAGGCACTCTCTTTCGATTATATTCCTCATAGGGATGCCTAATCAAGAGACAATGTCCGAGTTAGCTACTAGATGTATCGGGTCTGGCAGTTTAATTGACATGTGAGCTCACGGCTAATAGGACAAGCATACATCATACTGCATTTTTTTATTATTGTTTAAGTGTGCATAATTGTTTTGGTTTGTCTAAATGATTATCCTACTTAACTGTTACTTGTACTACTTGTTCTAATTGTTCTTAATTGTGATTGCTTTGTATTTGCTTTATGTTTGTGATTGACCCTATTGAATTGAATACTAAACTGAGAAATCTTAAGACTGAGGATAAATATGATGATGCGTTGGAAAAATTGAGGTTAGAGGTAATTGATAGAGCTGAGACTTTACAAATTAATCTTGTTGGGATTACTTAAGACCCTAGACTTGAACTTCTGTGAAGTTGGAGATTAGGATTACCTAGAGGGTTCATATTTCTTTATGTAGTCTTTATTTGGAACTATTACCCTATTGGGAACCTTCGAGTTCTCACCCGCTGTGGATTTTGTTGTTTTTTATATGCATGATGCAACGCACCTCGTTGAAAATATGGGATTCCATGTGATGAAGCGAAGAAGACCTTTTGAGATTTATTTTGGTTTTAGGATTCTCTCCACTTTTGATACTTTATTGTATATTCTGTATATTTCTCTTAGAGATTTTTATTTGGAGAGATAGACTGCTTATTTTGTATACTTTCTGGTGTTGTAATATCCTAGCCGGCCTTTTCTTTACAGGTTGAGACAAGTAACTATTATGCATATATGTTTTTATGTATCTTATCATAGAACTTACGAACTCTTGCTTTTGTATACGATATTTAATCGCGTTAACGTGTTTGAGTGTTGCTAACAGCTATCAGTTTTGTTTTTCCTTCACAGGTTCCTAGTTATATTATCAATCTTCAAATATTATATATGTATTTCTCTTTTAAGCATAGAAATGTCTCACCACCTTTAATTTATGACTATAGCATAAAGTTTTGTATGGTAGGATATTAAAGTTCATGTATTCAAAAACAGCTTAATCATTAAGGTGGCATGATGAACATCATTCAAAAGATGAAAAATTAAGACACCTACTTAATGGCCAAGCATGCAAAGACTTTGATAGGCTTAATCCTGATTTTCTAAAGAATCTCATAACATAAGACTAGGGCTAACTAGTGATAGATTTAATACATTTAGAACCATAAGCATCTCCTATAGTACATGGCAGGTAGTTTTGGTGGCATACAGTTTTCCTCCATGATGTTGCATGAAACTAGAGTATGTTATGATGTCCTTGCTCATCCAGAGCATGTTCGCTTGGAAAAAGAATTGATGCGTATCTTCAGCCATTAGTTGAAGAATTGAAAGTCTTATGGGACATTAGAGAGGAAACATATGATGCTTTAGAGAATAAGTGCAAGATTGGTACAATTTTTGTGTATCTTCAGCCATTATTTGAAGAATTGAAGATTTTATGGGACGTTAGAGAGGAAATATACGATGCTTTAGATAAGAAGTACAAGATTGATATAATTTTTTAAATTGTTGTGTGTTTTAGAAATAAAATTATTTTAATCTCTTTTGCTAAATGCTATTTGAACTGAATTTACAGACTGTTTCTAAGAAAAATAATGAACCACCTACTCAAGTAAAAATATTTGTTGAAACTCGCCAAAGCACATAGAACAAACCACTGGATGAAGATACTTTGGATGTAATTGTAAGTATTGAAGTTAATTTATTCAAAATAGGTTATAAATGTCTTGTGTCTTAGCCATTTGTTAATCAATTATTGTTACTTTTACGCTTGTAGCTGTGTTAACGACTCTTTGATGTTGTTCTTAATTTGTAGTATTATTTTGATATTGTCAAATGATATATGTGTTTTTAGTCTAATTGTGTAGCTACTCTTTTTTTTTAAGTATTTTTATTTTTTGTCAAATTAACATAGGCACATCTACAAGTTGAGAATGAAAAGTCTAAAGAATCAGTAATTAGAGTTTTCTAATCTATATTTGAAAAAGAGAGGACGAGTGTAATGTCACGAAAGAGTTACCACACCAATTTTGTTGAAGAAAAATGAAAAAAAATTGCTACTTTAAGTAGCAACATGCAAATGAAAAAGCAATCTTAGAAGGTAAGGTTGATATGATTCAATAAGAAGTAGATAAACTAAAATCTCTTGCTAAGATGTTCTTGCAACAAAAAAAAATTTAAGAATGGACCTTGAGGTGTTAGCTACTCAACTAAGAAGCACTTTAGGCAATCCAAACAATGATGCTAATGAGGAGGTATCATTTGTTTGTTAAAGTTTCTATAAATTATCATATCTTAAATAACAGCTTATTTATGTTGATCTTGATTCAATATATTTACAAGGGTAAAGTATTATTTTAGTCTCTAACGTTTGGGACGAATCTGGTTCCTAATATTTCAAATGTCCTATTTCAGTACCAAAAAATTTCAAAAGACCTATTTCAATCCCAAAAAAAAAAAATTTAAGCGGGTTCAATGTTGTTTCACCATTAAATTTGACACAGATAATTCGCATATTGAAGAGCCAATAATATTCGATTTTAGTATGTAAGTAAAATCGATCCACCAACAATCACTAATATAAAAATTTTTCCTTTGATTTGTGAAGTGTTGTTGATTGATTATTAGGATTTGGAGTTTTGTACAAAAAGAAAATTGAGTAGAAGAAGTGTTACAAGAAAGTTTTGGTTATATTTTTCTAACGCATAGAAAAAGATATGATTTAACTAGTAACGTTATTAACATCCATGTCACTCACTTCGACAACTATTAGTATCAAATTTATCGGTAGGACAACAATGAACCTGTTTGAATTTTTTTTGGATAGAAATAGAATGTTTGAATATATATGTTTGCTCTCTCTCTCTCTTATATTTCATTTACTATTTGTTGTTTTCTTCACTAAAAAATCATTTTGAAGGAAAAAACAAACTTAATTAATGTCACAAAGTTTGAAGATTAAATGTTAGAGAGTAAAAGTCATGAAGTTGTGGACATGATGATAAGCCTACTTGCTACATAATTACTTCAACTCTCATTTGTTATTGAATATTTTGCAAAGATGATATAGTTAAAGATTGTTATGACTTAGACTAGTATTATAATATTTTGAACAATGATAATATAAGGGCAATTTACATAAATAAATTGTTTGTCCTTCAAATTTATGCAATTGCATTCTTTTAAATATAAAGACGCAAATACATTGTTTCATATACCTATAGAAACCGTTACTGGCAGTAGCAGTTTACGTAAACACATAATCCGCTATAGCCAGCCGCGGATTACATGCAAATGGGGGAACACAGAAATCGCTAGAGGCTGTTACGATTTCTGTTTATTGATGCTTGGCCATAAACCGCTACTAGCAGTAGCGGTTTATGTATATTGGGAGACGTGCGTAAATCGCTGGAGGCTACCGCGGTTTAATCCAGTGTTCACATATATCTTAATCTATCTTTATCTAATTCTAATCATTATTATTCCTATCATTTTACTTTAAATTATATTCATTAATATTAATTAAGAATATTATTACCATTTAAAGTTTATTTCTAACAAATAATATTACTATTCAAAATCTAATAAACAACAATAATTCTTTAATTTCTAATCTAACATGAAAATTTTTAAATTAAGTAAAAATTAATGAACTAACCTTCTTATTAATGTGTCTATTAAAATAGATGAAATCGTCTAGTCAATAAAAATTATCTATTTTGTTTAAGATTCTAATAATCCTATAAGTTCTTTTAAAATTTTTGAAAGAAAAGATTTGAAATGGTAGTTCGTCACTAAGAACCACAAACTTAAAGCTCTCTCCTCCTATTAGTTCAATACAAGGTTAGGTGAATTAATGTAACCCCTTCTCAAGTTAGTTAGCTGAAAATAGAAGGAAATTATAGCTTCACGTAAGTAGTAAGAGCCTGCCACAAACTGCTCTTTTCCTTTTATACTAATTTGTGACTTGATGTCGTTAATAATTCTAAGCCTACTAAATTATTTTTAGCTTTAAAAAATTATTTGTGATTTATTGATTTAAATAATATGATATAAGATTTAACAATTTACGTTTAAAAACTCATTTCGTACCAGTTTGCACAAATTATATAAAAATAAATCAAGATATGAATATATCAAACTTCAGACAAAGACAATTGATTAATTTTGAGTTGAAAATATTTTATTTAAAATCATAATTCATCATTTTTAGTTATTTTTTTAATTTTTTATCTTATTTAAAATCATTACATTTGTTTTTATCCTATATGCTTCTTGTATCATTATATTATATCGTAATATTAACCAAAATTGTACTAAACCGCTGCTGCCTCTAGCGGTTTACGCACGTGTCCCTATACACATAAATCGCTACTGCCAGTAGCCGTTTATGGCCAAGCATCAATAAACAGAAACCGCGACAGCCTCTAGCAGTTTCTGTGTTCCGCCATTTACATGTAATCCGCAGCTGGCTATAGCTACTGCGAGTAGCGGTTTCTATAGATAGATGAAATAATGTATTTGCGTTTTCATGTTTAAAAGAATGCAATTGCTTAAATTTGAAGGGCAAACAATTTATTTATGTAAATTGCCCATAATATAATTAGAAGTGGCTATGACTTAGACTAGTATTATGGTATTTTGTAATGATGATATAATGTGTAGATCTTGTAGAATATTTTATAAACCAAATTTAATGAGAAATATTTATTAGTTTTCATTAGTAATTTGATTTAAATAATTAAAGTTATTTATTAACACTAAATTAAAAAAAATTGAAATACTAATTTCAATGCAAAATGAGAAAATTATTAAAGATAAAGAAACATATAACTACAAAAACTGTTGTCAAAAGTCACAAAAGATAGTGATATTAAAATCGTTGTCAAAAACAATTACAAAATAGCAATGCTATTAAAATCATTGTAAAAGAAAATAAAAAACAATAATTTATAAACCATTCTTAAAATTATCAACAAAAACAACGGTATTCAAATCGTTATTCAAATTAGTAACAAAACTGCAGCAGTGTAAAATTGTTTCCTATCCAACAAGTGCGGTTCTAAATTGTTGCATCATGACAAACAACGGTACAAATTATTCTGTAAAAATTATTGTAAAAATCAGTTGTGTATTAAGATAATAAGGACAACAGTTTTTTTTTATTATGTTGTCATAGACGAAAAACTATTGCCTATTAATATTGATATTGGTTGAATATGGAACAGTTCAAAAATCGTTGACTAAAATTTCAAGAATAATTTTTTAATCTATGACAATAATTTTAGACCGTTGTAAAAATCGTTCTTTATTGTAGTGAGTTGGTTATTAATGATAATATTCTAAAAAAAATAATTGAAATTATTTTATGTAACATTTATAATTTTTTTATACATAATATTTATAATTATATATTTTTATATTTAAAATTATATAATTATTTTAATAATAATTAATGAATATTAAATAAATAATTTTATAAACTATTTAAACTGATTTTTTTTTCAAATATTATTTACTAAAAGCCTGAAAGTCACCACGATCTTATTCAGGGATAAAATGTTCAATTAATCGGATTGCCCCCACTGCCCCACACACGCGCAAAGCCAATGAACATTTTAATTTTTCAATTTCAAGGCATCCCATCAGATTCAAAATAATTATATTGTTCCTAACCTTTAATTTGTTTGAACCGAGCTATATATATATATATAAAGAGAATTATGAGAATTTATTATTTTTTGTTATTAATTAATTATAAATATTTAAAAATATAAATTAAAATATATTATTAATTTATTAAATTAAAAAATTTAAATTAATAACTAAAAATAATAAAAATAATAAATTTTATTAATCTTCTAATATTTTTTCCAAGCATAAATAACTAAGATGCAAGTTTTAATTTGTCTTAATTCGATACTATTTTTTTTTAGATATAGTTTACAACAACTCGACCTACAAAAAGAGAGGGTAAAAACGACAAAATAATTCTGGATGATAATTAGTTATCCCTTTAATATTGCGATCAAAGACAACTAAATATTTATGAGAGCTACTATTTAATAACAAAGACAACAAATTAATTAAGAAACAACATCCTTATTACATATATTAGATATAACACCATTCCCCTACTTCTATTATAATTCTCCTTTCTCACTATGGTTTCGGTTGTTAGCTCTTCAACTGAATCCATTTGCTCTCCTTAGGTATTGAGATAGACAGGAATTTGCAAACAACTTTTTTTATTAATTAATTATTATTATTATGGGATCTTATCACTTTAATTTGTTACGAAGAAATCAAAGCTTTGCAAGAATGGGTATAGTGAGAATGTCAATTTGTCAAATGAAAACGATATATCAAAAGTAACATCCTAATTACTTGCTTTGCCAAAGGCAATGCAATTAAAGTGCTTTGACAGCTTTCCTTTTACCAACTACAGTTTTACTTTATTTGGTTATTTTCTTTTCCGATTTAATTTATAATTCTTTTTTTTTTCGTGCACATACTATTAGAATTTTGAGAGTGAATTATCAATTTGATCTCTGTTCATTTTTTAAAATAACAATGCATCTCCTTAAGATAAAAATAATCCATTTTAGTTTCTGTTCTCGTGACACAACGTAGTTCTTATGAGTATTTTTTCGTCAACTCTGAATTAAAAATGCTAACGTGTCAAGTTCAAAAATAGACAAAGACCTAATTGTCTCTAAATTCAAATTAGTTAGAGATTTATTTATTTTTATTCTTTAAAAATATCTTTTTCAAATTATTTTTTATTTATTATATATATTAATATTTTTTTAATAAATGATTGAATATATAGTATGATAAGTACAAACTAATTATAAATTATTCAAATTTAAAAATATCATTTATTATGAAACAAAATAAATAATTTTTAAATATATAAATAATAAATATTAAAATATGGTTAATAAATTAATAATAATAACCCTATGATATACTATTATATTATGATCTAGATAATTTTTACAATAAAACAAAAACTAATAAACATATTATTTGATATATAATAAAAAAAATTTGAGTAATAACAAATTTAATTTTTTCTCTTTTTAAATTAAATTAATAATTCTATTTGATATCTTTGCACTAAAATATACTATGAGTAGGCTACTAATACTAAATGAAATAAAATATAATATATATATATATATATTATAAAGTATCAATAATATTATTAATCTATTAATAATACATATTCTCATAAGATTATAGATTGATGAAGATTTATCAATATAAGAATAATATGAATTAACTGAAATTTTATGTACACTAAAATTCAATTAAATTTACATATATTTTACTCAAAATATTATTAATAGGTTAATAATATTATTGATGCTTTGACTTTGTTGGGTTTATAAATGGTCTCTATAATCTGTATATCTATATATCTATATATTATTTTATTTAGTATTAGTAGCCTACTCATAGTGTATTTAAGTGTAAAGATATTAAATAGAATTATTAATTTAGTTTAAAGAGATAAAAAAATTAAATTTGTTATTACTAAAAAGATATCAAATAATGTGTTCATTAGCTTATATTCTATTATAAAAATTATCTAGATCATAATACTAATAGTATAGCATAAGGTTATTATTAATATATTAATCAAATTTTAATATTTATGATTTATATATATTTAAGAATTATTTATTTAGTTTCATCATAAATAATTTTTTAAATTTAAATAATTTATTAATTAATTTGTACTTATTATATTATATATTCAATAATTTATTGAAAAAACTATTAATATAATGAATAAAATTTTTTAAAAAATATTGTTTAAAGAATAGGAATAAATAAATTTCTAACCAATTTGAATTTAGATATAAATAGGTTTTGTCCATTTTTAAACCTAACACGTCAATGTTTTCTGTTCAAGAGTTGATGGAGAAATACCCATAAAAACCACATTGTGTCATGAAAGTAGAAGACAAGAATCGAAGTAGATCGTTTTTATTTTAAAAAATTACGTTGTTATTCTAAAAAATGGTCAAGAGCCAAGTTAGTAATTTACTCAAATTTTTGTGTATCAAATATTTAGAGTTTGATTTTTATTATTTCAAAGAATCTTAGTATAAAGCAAAAACAGATTTATATATAATTTATTATTGAAATTTTAAAAATATTAACTTAGAATACGCGCAGATAGTAAATTATTGATAGCATTTTTTAGTTTTTGAATAGCAAATTTTAACCTAATATTCAAACAAAAATACTTTGCCTATACTTCATATTAGGTACTAAATAAATTATTATGTATTCATATATAAATATATATAATGTTTAATTGATTTTTAATATATACTTGATATTTTAATATATATTTTATATAATTAATTTAATAGCTAATTTTAATATACACCAAAAATAAATTCGTTTAATTAATTTTTTAACTTAGGGTATTCAAGGTTCGGCCAATTCTCTTTCCAAAAAAGTTATATGTATCACTTTTTGTACATCTCAAATAGTACAGTACTTTCTATTTTGTAGTATCATTAAATTAAAATTCTAGGGCAGTGAAAGTAACTTTTTCCATGGGCGAACTCTGTCATCACTTATGGAGAAGATCGTGCTCCTTGGTTTTACAGGCTATGTGGCACCAGAGATGGATTAGTTATGTGCTCCTACATGCACAACAAAAAAGTTATTTTGGTATTTTATTTATTTATTTTAAAGAAAGAGCTTTTTATTTTATTTTCAGTACAAGCTAAAAAACCAATTTGATTTGATTTAAAATCTATTTAAGAATTTGCTATTAATCAATAAATTAAAAGTAATATTTAAACTTTTAATATTTGTTTAAACAGATAAATAAATTGGCAATTCAACCTATTCAAGTTAATTATTTAAAAAAAAAATAAAAGACATTAAAGTAGAGCAAACAAATCAAATAATCAAAAGACAGAAAACAGTAAAATAACAAGTGGTCTACTATTCCTATATTGTCTTCAAAGTTGCTATCGACAACAACAGAAATTAGCCACCAATGCACTTCAATCCCTAAATTGCTGAATGATTTGTTAATATTGTCAGTCACCTCTGTTGTTTTATTCTAAAAGATATTATATATTTTTTCTCAACAAAATATTCTAAATAACAAAAAATAATCGAATCAACTATTTCTTACGCACTTTTTTAGGGTTAACTCAAAGTGTCGTCAGTGTTAAACAAAAAAAATGTTCACTTCTCAGTGTTTTTTTTTTTTTTTTTCACGTACATAATTTTACACAAAAACACAAACCTTCACATATGACTTCTAGATCGAGAGTTCACTGGGAACAACAAACGCCTATAGCGAGATTGCTCTTCCTTCCTTCTATAGCGTTGCAAACTTTTCATTATGAAAAAGAAGAAAATGAAGGAGACTTGGATATTTTTTCAAGTATTAATAATTTTATTTTCTACTTTTTTTCATAATTATAATCTTAAGTGTTGGTTGTTATCGAGTTCTGTTATAGAATCTCTTTTTTTCAATTTTAATTTGTTGACTTAAGATGTTCTATTTGTAATTTTATTCATATCAATGAATAAAAATACTAATCTTTGATTAAGAAACAATATATATACAAATATATATATATATATATATATATATTCACAAAAGTGAAAAAAAAAAACTATTAGCTACCTAGCTAACAAGACTCATTAATAAAAGCTTAAGAAGAAAAAAATAAAGTGCTAATTTAGTATTATTTGAACTAAATTTTAATTTTATCGTTAAAATTTAAAATATTTTTTATTTTAAATATTTTATTTTGTCTTATGGTTAAAATTATTTTTGCTTTTCAAAAATACTCTTTTTTTATTATAATTTTCTTTTAAATAATAAAAAAAATCGTATTTATAATAATTATAATAGTGGTTATAGTGATTTGAGAGTAAAAATAGTAGAAGAATAAGAGAAAATAATAATAATAATAATAATAATAATAATAATAATAATATTATTATTATTATTATTATTATTATTATTATTATTATTATTATTATTAGCTTTGAAATAAAAATTTTAATTTTGATAAGAAAAAAATAAAATAAAATAAAATATTTAAAATAAAAAATAGTATATTTTAAATGTTAAAAACAAAACTAAAACTTATTAAAATATTGGAAACTAAAATATTATTTCAAAAGAAAATATATAAGAATTTTATCTTTAAACGTTTATGGTACTTAAAAAACTATAAATTAAACTATGACAAAAAATATTAAATAACTCCTGACAATTATCTCAAAAAATAATGAAGTTTCAATAAAAAATATTCTTTTTGGTTCTTAATTTTTATTTCTATGAGACTGTTAGCCTCTTTATTAATATTTTCTCTCTGTATTAACGGAATAAGCTAAGCCTATATGACATATTAAACTGTTGATATATCTATTAAGAACCAACTAAAATTGACAAATTCGTTTTTGTTTGGAGTCTGATTATCTTTTAAGGATAGTTATCAATGTCGTTTATTTTGTTATATTTTTTGTTATTTTTCTAAATATATTAGTTAAATTTATGGTATAAAATTAAAAAAATATTAATACTTTTTAAATTATTTTTATCTATAAAAATTAAATGAAAATATATTAATAATTATTCTATCACATAAATATATTCTAAAGAGAAATTATTTACAAAAAAATTAATTAAGTAAAAAAAATTAAATATCAAAGATAAAAAAAATATTTTTTTTTTGTCGAGACTTCTAAGTCTCTCGAAAAAATTACCAAGAATTATGATGAATATTCACCCTTAAACTATTCCTCTATTCTCCTAAAAAATTTCCTTTCATCACTGCTACAGAACTTACACAGAAGCTATCATAATTTTTTTTTACCCCTTTTTCTTTGCATTTTCTATCTTTGTGATTGTTTCAATCTTTCCTTCTCTATATTTTAATGGGACCCCGTGTTTGTCAGCTGAAACAGAAAACTCCAATATTAATCACAATTCGACTAAATAAAAAGTTCAATTTTATGGTGTTATGAGTTTTTGTCTAAATATTATTTAACTTATTTTTTTAGTAAGTTTTAATTTTTTAAAAATTATTTATTTTTATATTTTTTAAATAAAATAATAACTTTTAACCATTTTTAATAAATAAATACCACGTTATAAATACATAGCATTCACCAAATAAAAATACTCAATATACATTTATATACATGCATGTCTTACTTTTTCCAAATTAAATGTGATTCACTTTTCACGTTCTTTTAATGCATGCATTACTTTTTCCCTCCTTTTGTAAAATTTTAGTTGTCCCAGAAATCTTGTAATTCGGGCTTCGTCGCTTCCAGTGCTAGAAATTAAAATACTTTTATGCCAATTTACTTTATTTAATTTTATGCATTATTTTTATAGGATAAGTATGATTTTATTCTCTAACATATTGAAAATTTAATTTGTTCTCGATCTTTTTTTTTTATAAAATGGTTCTCAAGATTTTAATTTGTTTTAAAATCATCATTTTCATCAATTTTATTTTTTTATTACCAAATTATTCCCTCATTAAAAAAATTTTAAAATAAAATAAATATAAAAAAAAGAAAGGGATACAGAGAAGCGGAGTGGGTGGGAAGAGGAGAGAAAGAAAGGGAGGGGAGGCGAGAAAAGGAGCGGGGGGAGGACTAGAGGAGGAGAGAATGGGGACGCCATGCCGTCACACCGCGCCGCCCGCTGCCTGCCGCTTCTTTTTCTTCTTCTTACCGCCGCACCACCGCACCATCGCACTGCCACCCTGTCATCTTTGATCCTGCCATTGTCCACCCGCCGCACCACCGCACCGCCGCCCTGCCGTTTCTGATCCCGTCACTGCCCACCCTGTCGTACCGTATCACCGCACCACCATCTTTTTCTTCTTCTGTGAACTGGATTTTTGTGAAATTTTTGAAATTTAATTTTTTTGTGATTTGGCTTGAATTTGAATTTGTTGTTGTTGAATTTGTTTATTGAATTTGGATTTTGGTGTTGATGATGATGGTGGGGTGGTGGTGGGTTCTTTTTGAGTTTTGTTGTTCTTTTGATGATGATGACCATGATGATAATGGTGGTGGTGGTGGATTCTTGTTGATTTAGGTTGATTTTAGAAAAAATTCTGATCATGATGATGATGACTATGATGATACTGGTGGTGGTAGTGGTGGTGGTTCTGCTTGGTCGTAGGTTTCTGTTCTGGTAATAGTAGTGGTGGTGGTTGATTTTGGAATGAAGGGAGAAGAGTATTTTCGTCCGAAAGACGATTTTAAAACAAACTGAAACCTTGAAGACCATTTTTTAGCGAAAAATAAGGCTAGAGATAAAATAAATTTTCGCCCTCTACGCTAGGGACCAAAATCATACTTATCCCTTATCTTATTTATAAACCTTATAATATTATTAGTTTTTTCTTTTGTTTTTTTTTTATCTTCCCAGATTTTAATTATAAAATCTCAACATATTGTACAAACGTTGGGGTTTGTTTGGTACGAAGGTAAATTTCATACATAAATGAATTGGGAAAAAAAATTATATAAATGTTCTAAAGTAAAATTTGATTATATAATTATCTTGTTTGTATATTCATATAAATAGAATCAATAATAAACTAACAAAATATTTATGAAATTTCTTTAATTTATTTTTAATAGGCACAGATATCTCAAAAAAATTATTTTATATAGAATAAAATATATTTTTAAAATTTTTAAATTTTTAATTATGTAAAATATTTTATTTAAAATTTGAGTATATGAATATTTATATTTAAATTTAATTTGATTTTTTAAAATTATTTTGTATTAGATAATATTATTTTTTAATCTCTTAATTATTGATTATGTAAAAAAATATTGTATTTAAAATTTGAGTAATATATTTTTAAATTTAATTAAAGAAGTAATGTTCTAAATTAACCCGCTTCAATTAAATCCTCCACTTTTTAAAATGACCAAATATATTCCTCACTTTTAGAAATGTGAGCTTTCGTTAATCCAAATGTCATAAGTCATTTTAACGTTGCTGATGTGTGCAGTTAAGTGACAACTTAACAGTTTGCTAAAAATTAACGTAGACAAACAATAAATTTAACTCAAATTAGTATTCTAAATTTGTTTAAAATGCTCAAATTGGTCCATACATACTTATAAAATCCTAATTCTCAATTTGAGCATTTTAAATAAATTTGAGATACTAATTTGAGTTAAATTCAATTGTTTGTCCACGTTAATTTGCAACAATCTGTTAAGTTGACACTTAACTACACACATCAGCAACTTAAAACGGCTGATAATATTTAGATTGACGAAAACTCACATTTTTTAGAGTGAGAGATACATTTAATCATTTTAAAAAACGAAAGATTTAATTGAAGCAAATTAAAAATTTCAAGAACTCTTTAGGACATTACCTCTTAAATTAAATAAATTATACCATAAAAAATATATTAATTTTGTATTTCACAATATGATTTATTTGGAGTACTGTCTAAATAATAATTTTACAAAAAATAACACTTCTTTACAATAATAATTCAAATAAAATAGATTCGATTTGTTTGAAGCAAATCGAAACATATTGTATCGATTTATTATTATTCTTTTTCATAAATCGAATTTTTTTGCTTAGATTTATCATGAACCGTGTAAGTTTAGATGTGATTTTCTATTAAATCAAATCTACTTATTTGAATTTAATACTACTCCTATTATTTTGAATTTAATTGATTCAATTTACATAGATATATAAACGAGAGAGTTATATAACTAATTTAACTTAGATCATCTTGTAAATTTTCTTTCAATTCATTTTTCTACGAAATTTATCCTTGGTACGATGATGAAAGCAACCAATTTTATTTTAGGGCATCTTGTAATTATTTTTCTCAATTCATTTATGAAATTTATCCTTGATACGATGATGAAAGTATGAATGCGTGAGAAGATTTTATATGAAGGCCAATTTTACAGTACTTTTTATTTGGTGTTTAATTTTTGTTTTAATTTATTTTTTATATAAATTTTAAATATTTAAATTTTTTAATTTATATATTTTTAAATTTAAATTAATTATTTAATATTTTTTAATAATTAAATAATAATTTTTTGGACACCAACAAACACCTTATATACGAATGCATAAGCTAAGTATATTTTGTGTAATTGTTTTCCTTGGTATCACTTTTACCTTAATTGTATATATGACACAGGCCCAAAATATGAAATATGTACAAGTCCCAACAAAGTTTGGTAATAATTATTGGTTATTAATTTCACGCCTTTATTCTTTCCAAGAACGATAATAGAGAGCACTGATCTATTTTTGCCTTATTGGTCCTTTAGCTTTTAGTAATTTTCTTTTATTTTTTTTTTCTTTTTGAGTAGTTAAATACTTTCTTTACACATTTGATGGGTTTAACGCTATTTTCTATATATAATATATAGGTACAATCTCTTAGGTTTCGATATACAGTTTTCAGAAATTATGAAAAAGAATAAAGTTATATTTTTATTGATAATTATAAATTTTGACTTGATAATAATAAGCGTGTGTATTTTGGTAAATAAAATTCACTATTTTTAGCTCAGATATGTGTAGTTGTGTACTTAATATTATATGTATAATTCTTAATTTCACTCTCCATACGGTTTTGCAATGCAACTTTGCACAAACCTTGTAGAAGGATAAAATTGATTCTTGCTTCGAAACCTACTAAAAAAAAGGGTCATTTTGCACAAATTGAATTAGGTCCGCATAATTTTACGACGATTATTCGTATGAAAAAATATTTTTAAGTGAAAATTATAGTTAAAATGATATTCATTATATCAAGTAATTTAGTTAAATATATTAAATTATTTAATTATTATTTTTATTCGAGGCATAGTAATCACAAGATCCTTTTGTGATTCTACACACGGCTTATGTCGAGTGGATTTCAAACAAAAAAGGAAAAAAAAAATAGAAACATACTTGTCTCCCTTACATAATACGTACAAAATTGCGTGAGAACTAAGAAGCCATGGAGAGAGTTTGTTGGTAAAGTTGATTGGAAGAATTGGACGAGTAATATATATTATTGGATTTGCATATATATATTTAAATTAAATTTGTTATTTTTTATTAAGAGTATTAATTCTTAATATTTACCATTTTAAATTTCGTACAAAATTTTCAATTTGAAAAAACTTAAAAATAGAAAGTTTAGATAACTTTAAAGGGTTAAGAAATATTTTTAAAGCGGCAAGGAAAATTGAGATTAAGAGAATAAAACTGAATTAAGAGATAGACTAAATTAAGTCCCTAAATTGTGCTTGGTGTAAAATATACTGAATTGAGTTATGTCTTAATATTATGTTTAGTTTAAGATAAATATAGAGATTAAGAAAGATATATTTAAAATTTAAAAAATTAAATGAGTATTTTTTTAGAAGAAATATCATTAAAATTTCAGTCTCAATTTCTAAAAATTTCAATCTTATGTGTCTCTATTTTTTTAAAAATATTAAAAGATCTAAAATTTTGTAACTCAAAATTAAAATTTTAGTTTCAATTTTTTTTATTACATTAAATATAATATTAAATCTCAGTCCTCCAATCTCAATCTCAATCTCTAGAAATAAACGTTAGTTAAAATCTTTAACTTGTGAAATTCACTAACAAGAATAATTTAATCTTCTAAAACTATTTAATTTTGTTCCCTCTAAAATTCTTAAAATCCGATAAAGACACCCTAAAAGAATTTATTTTATGTTGATGATATGTAATAATGCATACATGTCAAATTAAAGTGAATTTATATCTCTGTTGTTATTAATATAAACGCGTCATTAATAATTAGTAAAGTTTGTCTCTATGCTTTTTCATGCTAACAACTAGGGTTGGAAGTGAGTCAAGCCAGCTGATGAGCCAGTTCGAACTCGACTCATTAATAGCTCGATAAGCTAAGTTTGTGAGCTGGTGAGCCAAGCTTGAGCTTGGAATTGAGCTCATAAATTAAATGAGCCGAACTTGAGCTTGGATAAGCTCAGCTCATTAGCTCGTGAGCTGGCTCAATTATATATATAATTAATACACATATTTTATATGCATCTAGTCTATACTTTTAATATTATATATATACATATAAAATAGTAATATATAATTATATATATTAATGATATTAATTATTTAAAATTTTATATTTATTTATTACATATAATTTTGATGTAGGATATAAATAAAAAATTTATATTTATTGATAGATAAATAATATATAAAATTGTTCTTTTCAAATATTTTTTTAAAATATATAAGTTATAATTTATTGATATAAAATTATAGATTATGTATTTATGTTTCTATTATTTGAGCCAGCTCGTGAGCTTTTGGTGAGTCGGACTTGAGTTTAAGAAATAGGCTCGATTGTTAATGAGTCGAGCCGTGAGCCAAGCTCAATTTTGGTGAGCCGAGCTTGAGCTTGGTCTAACTCGGCTCAACTCGACTCACTTCCAGCCCTACTAACAACCACACAAAGACGAATCTCTAACCTTCAACACACGGTTAAAGAAAAAAGGTACCCCAATAATTAAACTAAGTGTACATTAAAATTAATTATTAATATAAAATATATATTAAAAATAAATTCAATAATATATATATATATATTATATAAATACATAATAATTAATTTTAGTAATTAGTTTTGATGTATAAATAAAATTTTTTATAATAAAAATAATAAAGGGCGTAATCTTATTTTGGTCTTTCAAATTTAAAGTGTCATATCTGAATCTAAAAAAGTTTTATTTAGTTTTAATATAGTTCCACCGCGATGTCAAAGTTAAATAATTAACGAAATGTCCTATATGACAACAGTACAAGAACAAAGTTGATAATTTAGAGAACAAGTACAAGCTCTCAAGGCACAAAATTAATCGTGTACATTTATTTATCATTCTCCTTAATTCTATAAAAAATATTTCATTTAAATTGTAAGAAAAATAATAAATAAATGTACAAATGCATTTTGTGCTTCTCGAGTTTTTACTTGTTCACCAGATTATCCATCTTATTTTTGTACTACTGTCATATAAAAGATATTCCGTTAATTATTTAACTTTGACCTCACAGAACTACATTAAAACTAAATGAAACTTTTTTTAATTCAAAGAGAACACTTTAAACATTAAAGACCATAATATAATCAATTTAATACTTTATAATATTTAATCCCCTTTTTCATATTTATGGCTTGGCTCTCTCATCTTTCTCTCTGATGAGTTTAACTTCTTTTTATTCGCAATACGATAAACCCTACCAACCCAATTATATTAGGTATCTATGTATCTATCTTCCCAAGAACAAACACTTCACATCTCCATCTTCTATCTCATAACATACATACACATAGAATAGATTCTTCAATCCTCGGATGAACATTACATTATTATAATTATAACTATAATCTAGCATTGTTGCATGGCTAGTGGTGCACCATTTCCTTCTTCCTTTACTTCTTTTGTGACACTTTTCTTCTTTTCGTTGCTCTTAGCTTTTCACTTTTCTATGGCTATTCCAATAAAACACACCTTCTTCACTCCTTTAACTTCAAGCAAGAGGAACACCTTGAATACCATGGTAGTAGCTTCACCTTCACCTTCAAGAGAAGCCACTAAGAAGAACAATAATGTTCTTGATAGAAGAGCTTCACGACCTCCATCATTTCAATGGCGAAATAAGATCTTCAACGTAAGTCAACATGAAGTTCCTAGTGGTCCAAACCCTATCTCAAACAGGTAAATATAAATTTAAATTGAAAAAAAAAATAATAATGTTCTAGCTAAGAGAGGTTTAATTTATGGTGGTTTTCACTTTTCAGGGTTTTCTTTTAAGCTTTATGCCTTCTTCCTTTTTTATGTTATTAATTATTTATATTATTTTATTTCCAATTTTTGTTGGTCCATAATATATTATTATTCTTTAGTTTCCATTTGCAAAATATTATTAAAGAGAATTGGGTTTGGATCGGAGATTCTAGGGATTTTTTCAGAATAGCATGCAGCAGCAGATTGGTGTGAGTAATGATGAAGTTCTCTTCATATGATTGTGTAAAAACTGAACCGCACGTAGTAATATCAATTACAATAATAATCATTTAAATATGTGAATATATATGATTACTTCTTTTTCAGGATTGTCATCATATAGCTCTTTTTTTTTCTATTATTTTCTCAATTATTATTACTGCCCTCAATCAACAGACCATGTCTTTATGATGCTAATAAATTTGACTCGTTTCCAAACCGATCTAATTAGTAATTAAGATCTACTATAGCAATTTTTTTTTTATTATTGGTGACATACTACATTTTTTTTGGGAAGAGGGGGGGTGGGGGGAGTGAACTATTTTGGGAAGGGGGTGTGAAAGTGCACTAATTAGGAAGGTTATTCCAGTCATTTTGTTTAATATAGATTCAACTAGAGCTATGGAGAGATCATAAATTAAATTGGTAAAGAAATATCTAACCACCAAGAATTAATCAATAGTCCTTTTTAAAGAATAAAGGTTTGCTTATTAATATGTGCTTTAAGATTACTTATTAAGATTTTTAATGTAAAATTTTATATTATAAATTTTAAAATATTATGTATGCGTGTAAAAAAATAGTCATCGCATTAGTCATTATATGTATTTATATATAAATATATGTATTATATGTAGTATAATTTATTTTTAATATATTTGTTGTATGAGCAATGCTAGGGGCCAGCAATTTTTGTGACTGTTAGCCATCAACTAGCCATCAATGATGATTTAATGGTGTGAGATTGGTGTGAGATTTTATCTAATGGCTCACCTTCCTCTGCTGGTTACATGCTGGCCAAAATTCAACAAAACTGCTGGTCCCTAGATTTTTCCTTGTTGTATTTTAATATGTGTTCTATATGAATGACTTATTTAGTGACTAATTTTTTTATACTTAATATAATTATAATAAATTAAAAGATTTAGCTGATATATTTTAAAAATGCATATTAAAATTATTATTAATAAAATTTATTTTAATAAATTCATAATAAATGTAATAAAAATTTAAATTTTATATTTTTTATATAAAACTTTTTTTTATTTATAACTTTGGACACATATTAGTTAAATTCCTAATTAAAATTTTGAAAATTTTAATGCACTACAAAAAAGCTTTATCATTAATTAACAGCAAATTTCAAATAAGAGTACAGAAATTAATACAACTGGCTCTGTCTACCTATTATTGAGAAAAGGGAATCTATCTGCTTAATGGGTAATTATCCAAAGGATGAAAAAAAAAAAAAAATCACACACACATAGAGGGTAGGGACATAATGATTAAACTTGCAATGAAGGTTTTGAAAGTCCTTTTTGTTTAGACGAGGAGTTTCCGATCCTCATTGCCATTCACACACAAAATAATAATAAGAAATTAGTTAACTTGTGTGTTAACCACATATTTTAAAATATAATAATAAATTTTTTTGAAATATTATTTATTTATTTTATTAAAAATAAAAAAAATGTTATTTTTTTTTTTACCAATTTTTATAAAAGATTTTTTATAGTGTTCTTAATCTATATCTTTAGGACACACAATAAAAAAATCTTAATAATAAAAAGGAGAACTTGAGTTAACAAAAGTGTTCACAAACATACATCTCTCATCTACCATTGTTTTGCGTGAAAAAGTTAAAACACAAATTTGGCATTCAACAAAGCTGTGTTTGAAGGGTCAATATCCTTGGTCCCTTATTTACCCAAAATAGCCTCATCACTCTCACCACAACTTACGTGGTATCCTTTGTCCCTCTCCCTTTAAATTGAAACAAAACATTATTATTATAGGCTCGCTTATCAGTTCACTTGTTAATTAATGTATGTATATGTATCCTTAATATGTTGTCCTATATGTTTCTTTAATTTCTTCTTCGAATGGTGTTCGTTTAAGATTAAAAAGTGAATATCAATTGAATATCCAAGATGATTTAAAAATCTAAAAAATTATTTTAAGTGTTCAAATAGAAGCGATGATATAAAATATGTTTATTTTTGATAAAAAAAATTTAGATGAGCTCAATATTTGTTATAGTAAAGTTTTTTTTTTTTTTTTTTACGGTATCTCTTGACTCAACCATTTAAAATTATTCTATTATGAATACATGAATTTTATTTAAGAATTTATTATTGACTAATAAATATATACTACTTACTAAAATAATCTTCATGAATTTACGTCAAAAGCAAAATTAAAATCGAATTCTAATAGAATTCAAATTCTTTTGCCAAAAAAAATGTCAACCATATTTTTAAAAAAATACTTCTAAGAATTATTTAAAAAAAATGATAAAGTCGAACTTGAAACTGCATATACTTAAATGAAATATACAAAAAATTAACTACTTAATTAATGAGTACAATAATATACATTTTCTTTCTTCAGATCGTACTTTCTAATTTGTTCATCATGCATGCATGTGGACATGCCAAGGATTCTGACTAATTATTAGGCCTCTTTATTTGCTTATTTAGATGACTAGATGTTTATTGGGTTTTTAATAACTCTATTAACTATTAATGGTATCCACTTCGATCATGATTTGAATTTTCGGGACATAGTAGCTATATATTCATCAAGATTCCATATAGAATTAATCATCTTAAATTATCGTTTAGCATCTTGTGGAATGAAAAGCATAGCATGGTACCACTTACCAAATTCATTGTCAAATTTAATGGATGTTACTCACACTTTAAATCCAATATATTTTCTTTTCTTTTTATTTTCCACCGCGTACCATCCCATCATATCCCATTTAAACTTTTTTTTTAGTTTTGATTTAGATTTTGATAAATAATTTTACATAATCTTTTAATCAAATTCAAGCGTTAAGATAATTTTTTAAATTGTGAGTTTAAAAATTAATTACTTTTACAGATATGACAATACACGATTAGATAATTGTATATTTTTTTTTACAAGGTCAATATATTTAAATTAAATTCTTTAATTAAACCTAACATAATATCGGTTGATTTTAGACAAGATATCTAAAAGAGGGATAGGTAAAGCATTTGGGCATGATTTTGTTTCTACTTTTTGGTTTTAAGGGTCTTGTCACTTTAAATAAGTTACTTTAATTTCTTATAAGACTCAACCCAAGCTAATGGTGCTTTTGTAAGAGTATGGCTTGAGAATGTTTGTCAAACAAAAAAGATGTCAAAAGAACTGCGTGTAGCTGCTTTGACAAAAGCAACCAAAGTGCCTTGACAGCTTTCCTTTTCATCCACACTCTTTTCTTTATTTGGATTTTTCAGTTTCCTTTTAATTCATTTTAATTATATTCCAATTTCATTATTCAAATATTTCATTTTTTAGTTTAATATAAAGCACGGATACTTTGTTAAGTTGTCGTGTCCGCGTGTCGGACACATTTCGGACACGACACTCACCAACACTCGTCCGACACATGTGTCTGCTGTGTCCAACTGTGTCTTAATAAAAAGTAAAAAATTCTTTTTCAGATACGCTTGGATACACATAAATACCATCACGTGCCAGCGTGTCCAATCTTATTCTTAACATATATTCTTGAAATAAATTTAGATATAGTATATATTATTATTTATTAAAACAAAAATATTTTAAAAACTTGATATAATTAAAATAAGACATTAAAATTAATTAAAAAAATTAATTTATATTTTAATATCAATAAAATATCAAAATATCATTATGATTTATCTAAAAAAGACTTTATATCTCATATGTATGCGTGTCCCCGTATCTTATAAGATTTTAAAATTCTCGTGTCGGCACGTCCCATATCCGTGTCAGTGTCCGTGCATCATAGAGTTTATTTATTTATTTTTGGATTCTGAATTTCTGATCTTGAAGAATGAAGACAAGCAGAAAATTTTCATATTAACACATCTTGTGTTAAAAAGATATGGGTGTGAGAGCATGCTATAAATGATTTTTTTAATAAAAAGTTTATTTATTAGTTTGATCATATTTTCTGAAATTGATGGATTGAGAATCAATTCAAATTAGGTGTAATAATACCTATTTGGTCTTTCAGAGATTTTGTATTTCAATCTAATTTCTTTTTAATCTTTTGCTAAGAAAATAGGAAAAATAGGATATGCACATGCTCAAGGTGGAAAACAAATTTTGAATTTCAATAATTCCAAGATTGCACATGGTGAGAATCAAACCAAAGACCTTAGTGTTTGCAATGTCTTGAAGCTTGGTCATTCACACTTAAGCTAACCAAACAATAATGTTTTTATTTCTCATTAATAATGTTAATTATAGTTTATGTTTAATTAGTTTATAATAAAAATTTCAATTAATTCTACATTTTATGTTTATTTGCTCATGTGAATAATTGCCATAGGACAATTCTCACAAGGTCAAATTAAAATACACAACTAAATTCACCTAATATTATCAAGTTTTTCTAAAGCAAAAATGTTAATAAAATGAGAAAATAAAATCTTAAATGCCAAATAAATATAGCAAAATTCATCCACAATAAAAATCATAAATTCAATAATAACTAAACATCTACTTTCTTGATACCATTGACCAAACACTGAAATCGCAATCCAAATAAATCAAGAAATCAAATCTTAAAATAAAAGCCTATCCCAAGATATATCTAGTTATCTACAACCCTGGTAGTTCAGAAATCAGAAGGACCTAATTTACATTTGCATAGGGCTTTCATTTAAGCATATTACATAAACTATCATATCAAAATTTGGTGTGTATATATTTATAGCATAATACTAGTAGCAGTGTAGGAGCTTCACACACATAACCAGCGCATATAAAATAGTCCTTCATCATGTGATCCAAGCCATGCACTCATACAAGATTCATGCTTGTGTTGGTTCTTTTCATCCTCATCTTTAAACCCTATACACTCAAATAATATAGTTCAAGATTAGCAACCTCTAAAACTATGCTCTCAAAAGTTCCGAGTCGCAAGAAGATTGAAATTACAACTTCTTCTAAAAATCGCACATGGTATAAATTGACCCTAAATTATAAAACACAACTCTGAATTTATTTATGTTACTAAAGTTAAAAAAGGGCAGCCCGATGCACAAGCATCCCATGTTAACACAGGTTCTGAGAAGGGATGCACCCAAAGAGTGTGATGTACGCAGCCTAGCCTGTTTCCACGGCTTGAACCTGTGATCTTTAAGGTCATACGGAGACAACTCAACTGTTGCTCCAAGGCTCCCCCTCTATGTTAAAAGTTAATAGCATCTAAATTCGGGGATAAAATTTTGTGTTTTCTAATTTATGTATGAGCAAAAGTTCTTTAAGTAGATGAAATTGTAGTTTCTTTTTCTCACAAATAGGAAAATTTATTAAATTGAATGGAGAAAGGCCAAAATCATATTGGGGTCACTACCTTTACATGATTGATAGCAAACACTGGAGAGAACTGAATCACAGAATTTTTCCTCAAAAAGAAGTTTGCCAGTTTTGATACTCCACGACCGTAGGTTGCGATCCTCTCCACCTGAGTGAGACAACTAAATCAGAATTTTTCGAAACTCAAGGATGAGAATCAGATAGCATATTTGAAATGACATCCACCTGACATAACAAATCTCTCATCTGGGTCAACACCGAGTTGTATACGCGAATGGGAATTCACATGCCCTTCATAAGATTGAACAGAACCTCTCTGAAGCAGGCGAAGATCATAGAGCCTCATCTATAATCAAAACGAAAAGATCGCATAAGAAATAATTTCTCTCATGCAGTTGGCACATTGAAATGATTGCTACAAAGGCCATTTACGTAACATTTTCTTTCCTAGTTAGCGAGTTGTAGTAACATAAAAGAAGTTCCACCACAAAAAGTGACAGATAAACTAAAGTGGACCTACTTCTGCAGTTTAAATTCAAGCAAATTTCTTTAATTAATATAAATGTCTAGGCATTCTGAACCATGATGAGCAGAGTTAAATGATAAATATTAGCTAGTGGTCTTCCTAAAGAATCAACTAACCGTTCCGTCCATGGAGCTTGCCAAGAAGTACTGATCATCATACTGAAGTGATACCAAACTATTGTCGAATCCGCGAAAAAAGATAAGAAATAGTTGGTCGAAATAGATTAATTTCCAGTTAAGAAACAAGTCGAATAGCAATTGGCAGGGGATAAAGACTGACTAACCTGGATATAGATGAAGGCATTCTAATGGTAAGAGAAGGGTCTATATCTCCACTGAGCTACAATCACCACATAGAAGGTCTCAGATACAACCCCGTAGTACAACAAATAAGAAGTTCCATCAGATAAGAAATTTCAACAGACTTAAACGCACAAAATGCAGACGAAACTACTAGATGATTTTAAACAATAAATAATTAAGAAATATGAATTATTAGGAGTTTTAAACCCTAAACCCTGGTAAAAGTTGAACATTCATTTGTTTTCTTTTTCTTTCCCAAACAGAGTCTCAAAAATCTTATTATTAGGAGTTCCAAACCCGAATTATTTATGATGATATAGATAATTCAGCTTCACCTAATCTTCTAGTCGTTGTTATGCCAAACCTACCAGCTTCGCACTTTGCAGATTTATACACATTGATTTATATATTTTGTATCTACTAACCAATCTTACTATAAAATATTCAGATTGTTTATTGAAAGTTGATCCTTTCCTTAAACCTTTATTTTTTTTTTATATTTTTATTTAAAAAAGAAAAAAGCAAAAAAACCACCTTGAACCATTCTTTACTAGAATTTCGAACTTTCTTATTTGGTGATGCATAAGGTATCCTATGTTCAATAAGTGTTCGCGAGACTCTTTCTCTTTTCTCACGGAAATCTACACCGACAATTGCTCCATTTCTGAGTCCACATAAAACCAGATTTCCCTGCAACCAAAAAAAAAAAAAAAAGATTCACACATCCACAATCATGGATAGACAGATATGACATGATTTGAAAACACTCTAAAAACATAAAATAGAACAAACTAACAAAATATCTTTCAATTTGGGGGAGAGAAAATTTATTTAAGAGAAGAAGTAAACAATGGGGTAAAAAAAATCTCTAACATAAGGTAATTATATGATATCATCACTGCCTAAACAAAAACATCCAAGTACATCAGAAGAAGTCTGGATAGAAAGCCTCTAATAAAAACCATGGGTTCTTAACCAAAAAGAATCCATGAGAAGATCACATCATTAGGGATAAATATCAAGAGAAACAGAAACGTTGACTTTGACAGAATACACTAAATCGTCAATTTTTTTTCCCCTAAATTTGGATATAGCAAACTCTTGCTACATTTTTCACTCAAAAAGGAAAAAGCATCTGGACCTTGTTAATTAGGGGAGTCAGTAGACTATATATAAAGAGAGGAAGGGATTAATATGAAGTCCTGGCATCTATTGTAAGTCATGGAGAGTTGAGGAGCTCTGGCTATTGCTGTTAATCCTATATCAATAAACAGATTCGTTTATTAAAAAAAATCTCTCTTTAATAAAAGAATTTCATTAAGATGGAGAGAATAATAATAATACAAGATAAAAGATGAATAAATACAGAAACTTACTGAATTCACAATCTGCTGTGCAAAGATATCACTTTTACATCGTAAAAACCATGATCTCCTCCCAGTTGCCAAATCCACCAATGCAGCTCCCATGTTGGTACCTATAAAAGATAAAGAACAGCACAAATGAATACTTCACAGAAAATTAGATATACTATATGCTCAGATGTTTCTCGTGGGAAAAGGGTGTATATATATATATCACAAACACAATTGCTCATCTTCATGAACTACCAAGACATTTAGTATTTAAACCTTTCCTATGGCCCATTTTTCACATTATCGTATCTTAATTGATATAAATGGAAGCAAAAGGTAAACAGAAGGCACAGGTAAAACAGATCGTTCACAACCACATTGATGTGGGCTAAGTAAATCATTCAATTTAGCTGGACTGCAGGAGTGTACAAGTTAAAAGTGAATAACGGATTCTTGGACTATGAATAGCATCAGTATTTAATTCCAAATTATAATGAATGTGCATTTCGCTGGGGAAAAAATGTTTCTCAATCCAGCATGCATATAAAACTGTTAATTAAAAATATGGTCATAAGTCAGGGCCTAAAACTATTCATCCGCTATGCCCTATATAATAACAAACATGAGACATTACATATTTTGCATGTCCAAAAAGTTGTAAATACAGATTCCATAAAAAATGTAACTTGGCCATATCTGAACAATGTATAACTTACCAATTATAGCCCGATGTCTACTATAATCATATTCTGCTGTCCAAATGGTACACTTGAAAGAAGCAACTTCATCCAGTCTGCTCCATGTGTTCAGTATACCTGACCCAAGATCTAATGATTCCACAAGGCCAAGAGAATAAATTGACCCACCGGATGTCTCTGAACCCAAAGTTGTAAACCTATTCACCATGTTAAGATCTTCCACCTTAAGATTAATTTCAATGAGAGAACTATTTTGTTATGCACTTGTGCAAAAAGAGAGAAGAAAATCTTGATTGTTAAATCTCATATAAAGATTAGAAGTTACTTAATCACATGACGATTTAAAAGTGTTAGGTGAATTTATATTTTAACTTTGTGTGTATACATGTAGAGAACTGAAGTATAGATTGAAGAGAAAATTGTACTAAAAAAGCAAAAGGATACAATGCATGTCCAACAATAGGACCGCCATTTGCAGCATGAGAAGAACACTCCGGGCCTGATCTTATGCAAGATATACCAGATGACATAACCACGGACCCTCCAGTAGGTCTTGAAACTGGACCAGGCACCACATTATTCTCATCAGTTTTCCCTTTAGCATAATTCTTCACACAATCGGGCGTCCACTTAACCTCACCATCAAAATATCCCCCATCCCTTCCAACTTCACAAAGACTGCAAGTACAAAACTTCACAAACAACAACTAGTAAAATAGTAATCAACATTATACATCAAAGTTGAAGTTGATAAGAATGAATTAAGAATCCAAAAATTGAGGTAAATTAGCATAATCAATCACTTAGTAAAAAACTTAGTTGTTGCTATTGTTCCTGTATTATCTCACAAACAAAATACTATTTAAAATGTGAAATATCCAAGTGCGGTTCATGGTAAGCACAAATACACAATACAATAGTAAGAGAAAGCAAGTGCAAGTCCAAATATGGAACACATATAGATGTAGGTTACCTGAATGAGCCATTGGTGCTGCCTGTCAATATAACATCACTATCACATTCACCCTCAAATGTCTGCACACGGACATGCACCTGTTTCAAAGCACTAATACCAATCTTATCTGTTCCCTTATACTTCCATACCTGCAATTCAAAACACCCCCAAAAAAATTCATTTTAAGAAAAATAAAACTTGGTTGTTGAGACTGCTTTTCTTAAACATTTGGAATCACAGAACAAAATACCGAAGGCTGTGATGCTTGTATTTTCCTAAACTCCTCAGTGAAGTTACACTTGTAATTGTGGGAAGCAATGACACGATGACCATCTATCTCCCTAGCCTGAATCAACTTGGAGGTTCTGCTTCTAAGCTTCCTGCAACAACTCCTACTCTTTTCCTAGGTAACCAAAAATTAATCCATCAAGTCTTGATTTTTGACCATGATTACACTACCCAATAGGCCAAAATATTGAAGAATCATTGAACTAACAAAAGGAGTTGCAAATATAATGCTATAATTTATACCTGAGTTGAAGATGTTTGGGATGCTTTGTGAGTAGCATGCTTTGAAGATGAAGATGAAGAACGAGAAGAGCCTGGTATGGGACCTTTGATGGGGAAATACCTATTCTTCTCAGGGTCATAGTAAAACCCAGGAAGATCTGTCACACAAACACATAATTATTAACTAATTAATTAAGAAATTGCATTAAGCTTAATTTTGATTATTGTTGTGGTTATTATTAGGGGGAAAAAAGAATGGTTATGGAGACATGGAACAAATGAAATCACCTGGTGCTGGTGGCGGCGGTGGCATGATTTTGGTAACGAGAACGACCTAACGGCTAACGATTTAATTGATTGACGCGAAGACCTTGTTACCCGGGGGCGGGGGTGAAAATGCCACCGTTTTGATGTGGCGGACTATAACAACTGATCAAGTCTGATATACTGTGACTTTTCTTTGTTCTTAGAAGCAATGTTGTCAGAACCGAACCGGTGATCGAACCGGTCAGGCTACTGGGTCACTGGGTCACTGGTTCAATCGGTGGGTCACTGGTTGAACCGGTTGACCCGGTCCCACATAAGTAAAATGTATAAAATAGCTAAAAACTAAAAAATTAACAGTTAAAAAACATATGTAAACTATCAAACAGAAATCAAACTACCAAAACAGAAATCAAACTATCAAAAAATTATCTTGAAAATCAAACATATGTAACCAATCAAACATGCTCTCAAGTCTCAAGTCATCTGCCTGAAATCTGAATACCATAACTAATCAATCTACAATAATCAGTTAACACTGCTCTGGAATCTGGATAATTAATAAACTGAAGTACTTACCTCCACGGCTGCACGGCTGGACGCCTGTACCCTGGACCTGGAGGGATGGAGCGACGACCGTCGAGCAGAGAAGAGGGAGACCTGGAGATGGCGCGAGGAGCTTCGAGCAGAGAAGAGGGAGACCTGGAGGGATAGAGCGACCAGCGTCGAGCAGAGGAGAGGGAAACCTGGACGGAGACCTGGTGGGTGGCGCACTGCTCGGGATGTGGTGGTGAGGTGAGTGCCGCGTCGTTGAAGGAAGCTGAACGGCGCGACGAGGTGGCTGAAAGCGTGGAGGTGCAGCAGAGTAGGCGAGTAGCAGGGGAGGGACTAGGGAGTCATGGACTCATGGTGGATGGTGCCATGGTGATGGTGATGGTGGGAAACAGGGGAGGGAAGGGGATCTGGGAACTCAGAACTGGGATGGAGGCTAGGCTAGGGTTAACCAAAATGAAAGTATGAAACGCAGGCGCAGCAGCTCTTTTGTTTCTTTTTTTTTTTTAAATAAACGACGTCGTTTTCCTCTAGAAAAAAAAAAATTAAATTTCGAACCGGTCCGGGTTAAACGAAACCCGCCGGTTCACCGGTTTTAGTCAAACCCGGCCGGTTCAATTCGGGTTTTGCCGGTTCAATTCCTTGTCCGGTTCGATGCCTGACCCAGACCGGTTAAGGCACCGGTTCCCCGGTTTTCCGGTCCGACCGGCCGGGTCGGTCCGGTTCTGACAACATTGCTTAGAAGATGGTAAATAAATTCTCACCATGCACGTTTTTTAAATAATATAAAAACTGGATTTTTTATTTAAATTAAATAAATATAATATTTACCGATTTAAATGAACATAGAAGAATTTATTAAAGGATTTTGCTAGGTAAACAATGACTTTTGTAAATAATATTAACAGTGGACTTTAGAATTGATCCAACAAAGTAAAAAAATCACTCCACCCCTCAAATTACCTCGTAAACCTTAACATTAGGATAACTATCTGTAAACTTAGTGAATTGAACATCCAGCCATTGTTAACTGTGCATGAGTAAATCAAATCAAAAGAAATAATCATTCTATTAAAAATAATGAACATAATCATCTGCATACCTATTAAATTGAACATCCGACATATCTATTGTTCACATTGTTTAGTATTCTCATTGTCTACCTATACTTTTCCTTTACAAAAATACGTCGTTAGTCACATCTCAAATACAGTGGGGTGCTCCTAAAAATGGCCACATCTCGAGTACATTGACCCCGTTCTATGAAATGGAGTGTGCGAGGCATATCTCGGGTGCACCCGTGATATGAACAGGGGTGTATCTCGAATACAATGCATCCGAGATACGGTTGTTTTCTACTTTAGCCCACTACATCTGAGATACAACCGTGATATGAACATAAGCATATCTCGGATACACTGCATCCGAGATATGCGCGTTTTCTGATTCAGGTCAGAAAAGATCCAGGTTACTACCAGACTTGTCCTCTATATGTTTACCCATGTTGGTGTATATTTTTTTTATGAAAATATTATAATGTTGCAGATAAAAAATGGGCCCGTAACATCGAAAGTAACTAGTTATACAGAAATTATGTTTCATTACACATTAAACACATTTAATAACAATCACTACATCAAAGTGACAACATTGGAACAAAAAGGCCTAAATCTTAAACTGCATGCGTCGTCATGGATTCAAATCGGGGGCATAGGGACACCCACGTCTAGTGTGGCCCTCTCCGCGACAGAGCCCACATCCCTTCTCCGCACGCTCAATGGCATCCATCTCATTCCGGATCCGTGTGGATACCGACCTTCCCAATGCCTTCCTCCTCATAGCTGAGTCGGGCTTCAGGCATGCACCGTACCATGGAGGCCACATCTTTTCGTCTGGTATCGGCGAAAACTCCCTCTCATATACCTTGAATACAGAGGCCATCGTGTACACGGGGTCCACGAAATGATCCCACTCAATATTCATAGCTGCACATGCCACCAGGGCATGTCGACATGGGTAATGCAATGACTGGAACAGACCACAATCGCATGTACGCTTAGTCAAACAAACCCGATATAAAGTATGTGACCAACAATCCACCGGCTCCATCTTTTCCACGCTAAAAACGGATGCCATACGATCACAATGGGTGACTCGCAACATCGGCAGGCTCTCTCTGTTCTTATCTATAGCTGTCAACAGTCGCTGCGAGTAGATTTGTTCACCCTGTAACTGAGCACGTTCTTCGCGCCCTCTGCGCACGAACAACTATTACAACCTCTCATACGTTATCCGAACAATCACTGCCATTGGAAAATTCCTCGTTCCCTTCAGCAAGGCATTTATACACTCCGATAGGTTCGTTGTCATCTGACCATACCGAAGACCTTCGTCGCAATGTTGCAACCATAATCCTTCCTGAAACAAAAAGCCCAATCCATAATTTCACGGGATAGTGTACCGAAAGTATACAAGTACCAGTCGCATCCCTCCTTACTTGCACTATAAATAGCATTTATAAGGTACCTCTGACCCTCGGCTGATTTGAACCTGGAATTGAAGTTTGAAGCCATGTGCCGGATGCAATAAACATGATATGCTAATGGGGGAAATGCCCAGAAAACCTTATTAAACTGACTCCACTCTCCGTCAACCATATTTTCATTGTAATAAGGGACAACAATGCATTCGTGGATCGTACCTGGGAGGCACTCCTGCAAAGCTTGTAAGAGCGCCAGAATCCTATTATATGACTCTTCCTAGTCGCCATAGATCTTGGCAATCGCCTTTTGCTTTGCCATCCACACCTTCCGATACGAGGGCTTAAAATGATAACCCTGATGGACAGCACATTGCAACACTATGATAGACACCGACGGATTAGTCTTTATCATAGGTAACACGACCTTGCAAATCAATTCACTATCCAGTTGCGCATGTTCCTAAGACATGATTGGTGCCAGACAGGTATGTGATCCACCGAACCGATGTACCTCCCTATGAATTTTGTTCCATTATCAACAACATACTAAACAAAAAACTAACGTATAGAGTCTAATGCATCTATAATATAACATAAAATATACTAGTAATTCAAATTCTGTCGTAATGCTACACGAAAACTCCATGAACAACCATTGGAAGTATGAAATGTGTTGAAGTATGAAATGTGTTGAACAGGATTATGGGAAGGGAGGGTGTTGAACATGAATGTGGTGTCAGGAAGGGTAGGAAATCGGACCGTGCGAGACTCTAGCATCAACTCGGAGGGTACGAGTTGTGTGTGAGCATCAACTCGGAGGGTACGAGTTGTGTGTGTGAAAGCGGAGGGTCCGAGTTGCTGCATGTTGGACACGCGGCACTCAGACGTTGCTCCCCAGACGGTGCCCCACATACAAGGTTGGTGGATGAGAATTAATCTCTCACTATCTGAGTTTCTCCTTTCAGCCCTCACTTTCCATTTCCAAAACTCCATTGCTCTTCTTCAAACCTCTGCTGCCGGTGCTTTGCATGCTGGGAGAAAGAAAAATGTCGAAAAAAAATAAAATGAAAGATGTTGATCGTCCTGAGTTGCATATTATACACTATCTCAATGTGCCTGAATATGTAAGTTTGTTATCATTTTTTTGAATTTTTATAATTATAATTATTGTTGTTAAAATTTTTAGTAGTTATTATTATTGTTAGGATCTGAACTTAGAAATATATATGGAATAGTTAGGAATAATTTAAATTTATTTTTTAATTTTTTGACTATTTCTGTATGAAATTTGTTATTGTTAGGGTGTTAATGGTTTTTATGTATGTAAATTCTTGTTGTTATTGTTGCGGTGATTAAAAAAAAAACGGAGAATTTTTTTTTATTTGTTTAAATTTTTTTGTATAATTTTCAGGATTTTGTTTTTATAATTTTTAGAATTTCGGAAGAAGTGAAATATTATTAAAATAGGTAGAAAATAAATTTTGAAAATGAACAAAGAGTGCCGAATTGTTAATAAATTTTGGATACAGTATGTTAATTTTTTTTGGAATAAATTTATAAATTCTTAATTATTTATAATTGTTACTGTATTAGTAAATATTATTGTGGCTACAATAAAATAATAAAGTGTTAAATAAGAACAGCATAATTTTCGAAAACGTGTTACCTTAAATAATTGTAATTATCATTATAAGAGATGTTAATTTATTTATTGTTAAATTTATTTAAGTAACGTGTTAATATTTAAACAAAATAGTGTGAGTTGATGACTAATTACTTGTTTTGTCTTTTTTAGAAATTAAGAATGTTGACCTGTGACCATCCACTTCCCCCGGATCGGTATAACGATCGGGTGGAAGACCATTTACGAGTTACTGGCTTCTATCATGCATCTCAAATTGGTGTCGTACAAAATCAGAAAGCACTCGTGAATGCTCTAATAGAACGGTGGCACCCTGAAACACATACGTTTCACCTTCCAATTGGTGAGTGTGCCGTAAGTCTTGAAGACGTGGCTCTAATTCTTGGTCTCCCGGCGGATGGTCTTCCAGTTACTGGGATGACAATGAGTAGCTTCTCTGCGCTGGAGGCAGAATGTTTGCATCAATTTGGAGTGGCACCGAGTAAGGTAAAGTGTAGAGGATGTTGTATAAAACAGACTTGGCTGCGGGACCTAAAAGAAAACATTCAGTTGAATGATGAATTAAGTATACAGAGGTACGTGAAGTGCCATATTATGTTGCTGATCGGGACGATCTTGTTTGGGGATAAATCTGGGGCAGGTGTGCACTGGAAGTTTCTACCCTTGCTTCGTGACTTTGCCAGTATTGGACATTATAGTTGGGGTTCGGCATGCCTTGCACACCTCTACAGGGGGTTATGCAGGGCCTCTCGTTATAATTGTAAGGAAATAGATGGTCCAATAACACTTTTGCTTGCTTGGGCGTGGATCCGACTGCCATATCTATCGCCGATCCCGAGAGAGCCCCATAGCTTTCCATTAGCCAACAGGTAATGTCACGTTACAATGTACTCGTAGCTTTACATTTTAAATTCAGTTTATCTAATTGAATATGTGATATTAGGTGGCGTAATTGGGAGCGTGGTGATCGACGATATAGGTATTTGAATCTAGCTCACTTTAGGAAGGCCTTTGATGAACTCCAGGAAGGCCAGGTGTGGTTTACTTAAATATTTATGATTTTGGGTTAATTTAATTAGGCATTTTTATTGTTATTGATGTTCTGGGTTGTATTCATAAGTATCTTCTATTTTTTCCAGTTTGTGTGGGTTGCGTATGCTGTGGATCGCGTGGATCCGAACATAATTCCTCCTGAGATCTATATGCAATCGGTTGTGTGGTCTGCAACTGTTCCGTTGGTGTCATTTGAATGTATCGAGTGGCATGCTACCGACAGGTACAGGAGACGGTTCGGTTTCGTTCAGGAAGTACCTCAGCAGGTGCAAAGTCTTGACAAGGCGCATGGAGAAGTACTGACTGGTCCTAAGAATCTTAACTGGGCCACAAGACCGACTCATTCAATTTGGGTTATGCATTGGACAAACAGGTATCACTACGTTCTTTCTGAGCTTCCCATGCCTTCACAGCATCCATTGGAAACTTATATGTAATGGTACCGGTCAAAATATGGTGACCACTTGAATTTGTCGAATCTTGTGGGTCAAGAAAGTGATGACGATAATCAGGATATGGATGAGGGTAATCAGGATATGGATGATGGTGGTGAGGGTATGGATGAGGATAGTCAGGACGGGGATAATGACAATGAGGAGCTGGAGCCACAGCCGGTGCCGCCACCTAGTTCGAAGCCAGTTCCACTAGAACAACCTCAGTTTTCAGGCCAGTATGTACCTCAGTCACAGTTCTCCCCGTCCGTTCCAATGCCGCAACAATATTGGGGTATGTCACAGTTTGAAGCAGGAGAAGGAGGTTCTTTTAGTCAGTTGCTTGAGTTCATGGGTGCAGATGCTGGACAAACACAATATACCAATCAGCCTGATTTCTTGGCAGGTAGATATTCATTGGATGCGAGGCTCCCGTGCCATACCTCATCGGTTGCTTCCGGAGGGTTCGTATCTGTCGATTCTAGTAGAAGTGTAGGTGGACGCGGAGTTCTTAATACTCAAAATCCTAACCGTGTTGACATGGGACCACTTCAAGAAGATGATAACCCACTCGAGCAAGAGACTAATGCATATCTAGTGGATAACCCGGATGACGAGGATGATGATGACGAGGATGAAATAGAGGAGTTCGATGAGGATGAGGAATCCCGCAATGATGGTATTATGCTTCGTATTTTCCTTTACATATTCGATTTTATGTTCATTCTGTGTTCATAAGTGGTATCCATGTTGGTTTGAGTACCTAATGTTACTATATTTAACTGTTATCATTAATTTGGGTTCATTAGTGGTATCCATGTTGGTTTGAGTACCTAATGTTATTTTATTTAATTGTTTTCATTAATTTGGGTTCATTAGTGGTATCCATGTTGGTTTGAGCACTTATGTTATAATAATTAATTGTTATTATTAATTTGGGTTCATAAGTGGTATCCATGTTGGTTTGAGCACTTATGTTATAATAATTAATTGTTATTATTAATTTGGGTTCATAAGTGGTATCCATGTTGGTTTGAGCACTTATGTTATAATATTTAATTGTTATTATTAATTTCATTTTTCTGCTACACAGGCGGGGCACAAACTCCGGATGACAAAGGCAAAGGTTACAATCTGAGGATTGATCCACCACATCGTAGCGCTAATCGCTACACGCCGTCTGTGTTAAAAAAGGCCGCAAAAAAATGCAAGAACTTAGTGAAAGATGTAAAGTGGTCAATGAGAAAGTAGTTGTGGTGTAATACTCTATTTATGCCTTAAAAATTGTCTACAATGTCTATATTTATTCGCATCTGTTGGCCATTATGTATGCATGACTTGTAGCATTTACGGTTTAGGGTAATTATGTATTAATACTGATCTGGAGTATGGTTTGTTTAGAGTAAGTATGTATTAATAAATTTGACTACGGACTTTGTTTTAGTAGTTTGTTTGTTTAGAGCTTTTATGTATTTATGAAGTAATTGTAGGGATTAAATATGTCGACTATTTTGGTTTATGTCAGATTATAAAATGCTACAGATGGAGAGTAAGGCTGGGTTGCCGTAGTTTATAACACAACACAGAACAGGTTACATATAACATACTTGCTTAATTCAAATGCACAACTCATGACAAACCATATATTGCCACATAGATAAGTAAGAATAACAATGTCAACGCAGAATAAGAATCTACTAATGCTCTCTGTTGGCATTTGCACCACCTTGCTGACGGCATCTGCCACGGCTGTGCCCCTCAGCCCCACAAAGCGTACATCGCCTAGGCCGACGTAACATCCGTGTGTCCATCTCGTTCAAGAATCGTGTCATTTTTGGGCGACCTTTCCCGAGGCGTCTCAAGAACGGATTCGGGATGAACCGAGGTCCGTTGTAAGCAGGCCATGTAGTAGGGTTACCTAGTGGCCTAAACCTTGCTCGGTACACCCGCCGAACTTGGTCCATCTTATACACATCATGAACATACACTTGCCAATCCAGTCGCTGGTTGGCACAACATGCAAACACATGTCGACAGGGGATCCGGTCCACCTAGAACTCACCACAGTCACATCGAAGCCCACGTAGGTCAACTGCAAACTCCATGCCACTTGGCATCTCACGCACCTCAAAGACCTCATTCTGCCGGTCAAAGCAACTAACCTGAATATTTCCTGACGCAAGCTGGTTTGCATGCAACTTGGAGGTAACGACATCGGAAAACACATGGCCAGCATTAATCCGGGCTTCCGCTTCCGCTCTTTTTCGGGTAAACAACTCGTTCAGTCTGTAGAATGTTGCCTTCACAAGGGCAGTCACGGGGAGATTGCGTGCACCCTTCAATACTGAGTTGATGCATTCCACTAGATTTGTCGTCATATGACCCCATCTATATCCACCATCAAAAGCCAACACGTACTGTTCCCGGGGGATTCGGTTTAACCAGTCAGTGTATGCCTCGCCCCGTTCTCGTAAACGTTGGTAACGCACCTCGTACTCACGCACCGTTCTCGAATATCCTGCAGGATAGAAATCCATAATTGAGACAATGTTGGTCAACACACGAATTGAATCGAACTCTGATATTAAATTAATTAGCTACTCTGATAGTTACCTATGTTGACGACCAGTTTCTGCAAGTACGGCGCCTTGAATTTCCTCAAAAAATTCGACTCTATATGCCTGATGCAAAACATATGAAAGGCTCTCGGAGGTGACCAAGCCCCGTTACTCCTTTCCACAGCTGCATTTATGGATTCGTGACGGTCGGATATGAGCCCCACACCATCCCGGGTGACAACGTGCTGACGAAGGTTACTCAGAAAAAAGTGCCACGCATCTGAAGTCTCTCCCTCCACAATTGCAAACGCAATTGGGACGATATTGTTGTTGCCATCCTGTGACACTGCCACTAGTAGACAACTCTTGTACTTTCCGTACAAGTGAGTCCCATCGACCTGGACAACTGGCTTACAATGTCTGAAAGCTCTAATGCAAGGGTAATAACTCCAAAAGACACGATGCAATACCCGAATATCAGTCACCAGGTCATCACCTTGATATGCAGGCATAGTCTCAAAATGAACCACAGCTGACGGCTCCTTCTGACACATGGCCTCAAACCATATAGGCAACGCTTCGTACGATGCCTCCCAGCCACCAAATATTTTTTCCACTGCCTTTTGCTTAGCCAACCACGCTTTCCGATAGCTAACAGTGTAGTTGAACTTCGATTGCACCTCTGCTATAACCGATTTTACCTTTAAGGCGGTGTCAGCCTCAACCAACGGCTTAATTGCTTCTACAATTGTAATTGAGTCCAGCTTAGAATGATCCTGAGAAATTGTTGCTCTGGTACATGTGTGACTGCCATTATACCTCCTTACAACCCAACAGTACTTCCGGCTGATCATGCTAACCCGGATAAGCCAATCACATCCTGACCCATACTGAACACACTTCGCATAAAATGTCAATGGCTCAGACTCATACACCCGATAATCTACGCTTCTTCGTATAGTATACTCTTTTATCGCCTTAATAACAGCGTCCCTCGAACTGAATTCCATCCCAATGGCAAATTCACCATCTGCGACAACAGGAATTTCTGCGGGCAGCCATACAACAAATTTTAGAAACATAAATATTAAAACATTCGAAAAAAAAGGTAAAACAAATGATGACTACATCAATTATAATGAAACCATCCAAGCTAATTATTTTTAACTAATTAACTAACAAATATTTGTATTCAACTAATCAACTAACAGATCCTAATTTTAATTAAACTAATTTAGTAGTTATATTTCTATTTACTTAATTAACTAATCAATTCCTATTTATATTCAGTTAAATTTAATTTAAAGAACTTTATCAGATTTAACAAATTTTAATTTACCTAAGTTACCTATGTTGACTTAATAATATACTAACTTACATTTAATTTAACTAAATTTAACCCCGTAAAGAAATTTTAATTTAACTAACTTACTTATATGTAATTAATAACTTCCAATTTTACCAATTTTAATTAAACTGATTTTCTAGTTACATTTACTTAATTTACTAATAAATTCCTATTTATATGGACTTAATTTTAATTTAACTAAATCTAACCAATTTAACAAATTTTAATTTAACTAATTTACTTATATTTACTTAATAAATTCCAATTTAACCAATTTTAATTAAACTAATTCACTAAAAAATTTCAATTTATAATTACTTAATTTATTAAATTAACTCATAATTATGGAGAATCACGTACCAGTATTTATATAATCCGGAAACTCCGGAACATGCATGGCTTCCAAATCCAAAACTCGCATGAATGATGGCTCCTCAAACGGCACATCGTTTGCCAGAGCAGTTGCGACATCAGACACATCCGGAGCCATAGCTCCGTCACCTGGAACCTCATCTCCATCTGGACCAACAGCTTCGTAGTTGCTTTCGAACTCTTCCTCACTGTCACTATTGTAATCCTCCCGTAGAATATTACGGTCGGCCTCACATTGCTCAAACTCCACATACAACTCGATGAACGATAGTTGTCTCCGATTTTCAATATACATGGAAAACATATCTTGCATGCTCACTTCGTCCGTTACATATTTCGTTTGAAACTGGACGAATCCACCAAACATTTGTATAGGATTTCTGTATAGAATACATGATATCCTTCTTGCTCTCTCGGAATCAATCTTTTCACATATCACACCCTTTAGCTCTTCAAATGAGATTGTAAAAGGAATCACCAGATCTAACGGATTCTCACAAACAAATGTTACTCCTTCAGATGTTTGTAACAAAATCTGACCAAAATAATACACCTTCAATAACACTCTGTCACTCATTTCCCTCAATCACATTAACAACCTCATAAACTTGAGTTTCAGATTTTTGACTCCTTTGATAAACAAGAAACAAAAGAGATGAGCTACAAAACGAGAGGACCGTTGTTGAAGAAGGAGAAGAAGACGATGCGAGAGTGATTGCTCTGATATGCATTTTCACCAACTTTTATTAAAGTCCCAACCAAATCGGACTGTGCGATTCCCTAACTGAATTCAAAAAAATTATATAATAAAACATGTCGGACCCTCCGATTTCACAACGCAAAAAAAATTAAAACCATCAACTCGGATGGTACGATTTCCATCATCCATAAATTCGTCATCACTCCTTCCACAAATCGTACCTTACAACTTCTTCTAAAAATCGCAAGAAGATTGAAATTACAACTTCTTCTAAAAATCGCACATGGTATAAATTGACCCTAAATTATAAAACACAACTCTGAATTTATTTATGTTACTAAAGTTAAAAAAGGGCAGCCCGATGCACAAGCATCCCATGTTAACACAGGTTCTGAGAAGGGATGCACCCAAAGAGTGTGATGTACGCAGCCTAGCCTGTTTCCACGGCTTGAACCTGTGATCTTTAAGGTCATACGGAGACAACTCAACTGTTGCTCCAAGGCTCCCCCTCTATGTTAAAAGTTAATAGCATCTAAATTCGGGGATAAAATTTTGTGTTTTCTAATTTATGTATGAGCAAAAGTTCTTTAAGTAGATGAAATTGTAGTTTCTTTTTCTCACAAATAGGAAAATTTATTAAATTGAATGGAGAAAGGCCAAAATCATATTGGGGTCACTACCTTTACATGATTGATAGCAAACACTGGAGAGAACTGAATCACAGAATTTTTCCTCAAAAAGAAGTTTGCCAGTTTTGATACTCTACGACCGTAGGTTGCGATCCTCTCCACCTGAGTGAGACAACTAAATCAAAATTTTTCGAAACTCAAGGATGAGAATCAGATAGCATATTTGAAATGACATCCACCTGACATAACAAATCTCTCATCTGGGTCAAAACCGAGTTGTATACGCGAATGGGAATTCACATGCCCTTCATAAGATTGAACAGAACCTCTCTGAAGCAGGCGAAGATCATAGAGCCTCATCTATAATCAAAACGAAAAGATCGCATAAGAAATAATTTCTCTCATGCAGTTGGCACATTGAAATGATTGCTACAAAGGCCATTTACGTAACATTTTCTTTCCTAGTTAGCGAGTTGTAGTAACATAAAAGAAGTTCCACCACAAAAAGTGACAGATAAACTAAAGTGGACCTACTTCTGCAGTTTAAATTCAAGCAAATTTCTTTAATTAATATAAATGTCTAGGCATGCTGAACCATGATGAGCAGAGTTAAATGATAAATATTAGCTAGTGGTCTTCCTAAAGAATCAACTAACCGTTCCGTCCATGGAGCTTGCCAAGAAGTACTGATCATCATACTGAAGTGATACCAAACTATTGTCGAATTCGCGAAAAAAGATAAGAAATAGTTAGTCGAAATAGATTAATTTCCAGTTAAGAAACAAGTCGAATAGCAATTGGCAGGGGATAAAGACTGACTAACCTGGATATAGATGAAGGCATTCTAATGGTAAGAGAAGGGTCTATATCTCCACTGAGCTACAATCACCACATAGAAGATCTCAGATACAACCCCGTAGTACAACAAATAAGAAGTTCCATCAGATAAGAAATTTCAACAGACTTAAACGCACAAAATGCAGACGAAACTACTAGATGATTTTAAACAATAAATAATTAAGAAATATGAAGTATTAGGAGTTTTAAACCCTAAACCCTGGTAAAAGTTGAACATTCATTTGTTTTCTTTTTCTTTCCCAAACAGAGTCTCAAAAATCTTATTATTAGGAGTTCCAAACCCGAATTATTTATGATGATATAGATAATTCAGCTTCACCTAATCTTCTAGTCGTTGTTATGCCAAACCTACCAGCTTCGCACTTTGCAGATTTATACACATTGATTTATATATTTTGTATCTACTAACCAATCTTACTATAAAATATTCAGATTGTTTATTGAAAGTTGATCCTTTCCTTAAACCTTTATTTTTTTTATATTTTTATTTAAAAAAGAAAAAAGCAAAAAAACCACCTTGAACCATTCTTTACTAGAATTTCGAACTTTCTTATTTGGTGATGCATAAGGTATCCTATGTTCAATAAGTGTTCGCGAGACTCTTTCTCTTTTCTCACGGAAATCTACACCGACAATTGCTCCATTTCTGAGTCCACATAAAACCAGATTTCCTTGCAACCAAAAAAAAAAAAAAGATTCACACATCCACAATCATGGATAGACAGATATGACATGATTTGAAAACACTCTAAAAACATAAAATAGAACAAACTAACAAAATATCTTTCAATTTGGGGGAGAGAAAATTTATTTAAGAGAAGAAGTAAACAATGGGGTAAAAAAAATCTCTAACATAAGGTAATTATATGATATCATCACTGCCTAAACAAAAACATCCAAGTACATCAGAAGAAGTCTGGATAGAAAGCCTCTAATAAAAACCATGGGTTCTTAACCAAAAAGAATCCATGAGAAGATCACATCATTAGGGATAAATATCAAGAGAAACAGAAACGTTGACTTTGACAGAATACACTAAATCGTCAAATTTTTCTCCCCTAAATTTGGATATAGCAAACTCTTGCTACATTTTTCACTCAAAAAGGAAAAAGCATCTGGACCTTGTTAATTAGGGGAGTCAGTAGACTATATATAAAGAGAGGAAGGGATTAATATGAAGTCCTGGCATCTATTGTAAGTCATGGAGAGTTGAGGAGCTCTGGCTATTGCTGTTAATCCTATATCAATAAACAGATTCGTTTATTAAAAAAAATCTCTCTTTAATAAAAGAATTTCATTAAGATGGAGAGAATAATAATAATACAAGATAAAAGATGAATAAATACAGAAACTTACTGAATTAACAATCTGCTGTGCAAAGATATCACTTTTACATCGTAAAAACCATGATCTCCTCCCAGTTGCCAAATCCACCAATGCAGCTCCCATGTTGGTACCTATAAAAGATAAAGAACAGCACAAATGAATACTTCACAGAAAATTAGATATGCTATATGCTCAGATGTTTCTCGTGGGAAAAGGGTGTATATATATATCACAAACACAATTGCTCATCTTCATGAACTACCAAGACATTTAGTATTTAAACCTTTCCAATGGCCCATTTTTCACATTATCGTATCTTAATTGATATAAATAGAAGCAAAAGGTAAACAGAAGGCACAGGTAAAACAGATCGTTCACAACCACATTGATGTGGGCTAAGTAAATCACTCAATTTAGCTGGACTGCAGGAGTGTACAAGTTAAAAGTGAATAACGGATTCTTGGACTATGAATAGCATCAGTATTTAATTCCAAATTATAATGAATGTGCATTTCGCTGGGGAAAAAATGTTTCTTAATCCAGCATGCATATAAAACTGTTAATTAAAAATATGGTCATAAGTCAGGGCCTAAAACTATTCATCCGCTATGCCCTATATAATAACAAACATGAGACATTACATATTTTGCATGTCCAAAAATTTGTAAATACAGATTCCATAAAAAATGTAACTTGGCCATATCTGAACAATGTATAACTTACCAATTATAGCCCGATGTCTACTATAATCATATTCTGCTGTCCAAATGGTACACTTGAAAGAAGCAACTTCATCCAGTCTGCTCCATGTGTTCAGTATACCTGACCCAAGATCTAATGATTCCACAAGGCCAAGAGAATAAATTGACCCACCGGATGTCTCTGAACCCAAAGTTGTAAACCTATTCACCATGTTAAGATCTTCCACCTTAAGATTAATTTCAATGAGAGAACTATTTTGTTATGCACTTGTGCAAAAAGAGAGAAGAAAATCTTGATTGTTAAATCTCATATAAAGATTAGAAGTTACTTAATCACATGACGATTTAAAAGTGTTAGGTGAATTTATATTTTAACTTTGTGTGTATACATGTAGAGAACTGAAGTATAGATTGAAGAGAAAATTGTACTAAAAAAGCAAAAGGATACAATGCATGTCCAACAATAGGACCGCCATTTGCAGCATGAGAAGAACACTCCGGGCCTGATCTTATGCAAGATATACCAGATGACATAACCACGGACCCTCCAGTAGGTCTTGAAACTGGACCAGGCACCACATTATTCTCATCAGTTTTTCCTTTAGCATAATTCTTCACACAATCGGGCGTCCACTTAACCTCACCATCAAAATATCCCCCATCCCTTCCAACTTCACAAAGACTGCAAGTACAAAACTTCACAAACAACAACTAGTAAAATAGTAATCAACATTATACATCAAAGTTGAAGTTGATAAGAATGAATTAAGAATCCAAAAATTGAGGTAAATTAGCATAATCAATCACTTAGTAAAAAACTTAGTTGTTGCTATTGTTCCTGTATTATCTCACAAACAAAATACTATTTAAAATGTGAAATATCCAAGTGCGGTTCATGGTAAGCACAAATACACAATACAATAGTAAGAGAAAGCAAGTGCAAGTCCAAATATGGAACACATATAGATGTAGGTTACCTGAATGAGCCATTGGTGCTGCCTGTCAATGTAATATCACTATCACATTCACCCTCAAATGTCTGCACACGGACATGCACTTGTTTCAAAGCACTAATACCAATCTTATCTGTTCCCTTATACTTCCATACCTGCAATTCAAAACACCCCCAAAAAAATCCATTTTAAGAAAAATAAAACTTGGTTGTTGAGACTGCTTTTCTTAAACATTTGGAATCACAAAACAAAATACCGAAGGCTGTGATGCTTGTATTTTCCTAAACTCCTCAGTGAAGTTACACTTGTAATTGTGGGAAGCAATGACACGATGACCATCTATCTCCCTAGCCTGAATCAACTTGGAGGTTCTGCTTCTAAGCTTCCTGCAACAACTCCTACTCTTTTCCTAGGTAACCAAAAATTAATCCATCAAGTCTTGATTTTTGACCATGATTACACTACCCAATAGGCCAAAATATTGAAGAATCATTGAACTAACAAAAGGAGTTGCAAATATAATGCTATAATTTATACCTGAGTTGAAGATGTTTGGGATGCTTTGTGAGTAGCATGCTTTGAAGATGAAGATGAAGAACGAGAAGAGCCTGGTATGGGACCTTTGATGGGGAAATACCTATTCTTCTCAGGGTCATAGTAAAACCCAGGAAGATCTGTCACACAAACACATAATTATTAACTAATTAATTAAGAAATTGCATTAAGCTTAATTTTGATTATTGTTGTGGTTATTATTAGGGGGAAAGAAGAATGGTTATGGAGACATGGAACAAATGAAATCACCTGGTGCTGGTGGCGGCGGTGGCATGATTTTGGTAACGAGAACGACCTAACGGCTAACGATTTAATTGATTGACGCGAAGACCTTGTTACCCGGGGGCGGGGGTGAAAACGCCACCGTTTTGATGTGGCGGACTATAACAACTGATCAAGTCTGATATACTGTGACTTTTCTTTGTTCTTAGAAGATGGTAAATAAATTCTCACCATGCACGTTTTTTAAATAATATAAAAACTGGATTTTTTTATTTAAATTAAATAAATATAATATTTACCGATTTAAATGAACATAGAAGAATTTATTAAAGGATTTTGCTAGGTAGACAATGACTTTTGTAAATAATATTAACAGTGGACTTTAGAATTGATCCAACAAAGTAAAAAAATCACTCCACCCCTCAAATTACCTTGTAAACCTTAACATTAGGATAACTATCTGTAAACTTAGTGAATTGAACATCCAACCATTGTTAACTGTGCATGAGTAAATCAAATCAAAAGAAATAACCATTCTATTAAAAATAATGAACATAATCATCTGCATACCTATTAAATTGAACATCCGACATATCTATTGTTCACATTGTTTAGTATTCTCATTGTCTACCTATACTTTTCCTTTACAAAAATACGTCGTTAGTCACATCTCAAATACAGTGGGGTGCTCCTAAAAATGGCCACATCTCGAGTACATTGACCCCGTTCTATGAAATGGAGTGTGCGAGGCATATCTCGGGTGCACCCGTGATATGAACAGGGGTGTATCTCGAATACAATGCATCCGAGATACGGTTGTTTTCTACTTTAGCCCACTACATCTGAGATACAACCGTGATATGAACATAAGCATATCTCGGATACACTGCATCCGAGATATGCGCGTTTTCTGATTCAGGTCAGAAAAGATCCAGGTTACTACCAGACTTGTCCTCTATATGTTTACCCATGTTGGTGTATATTTTTTTTATGAAAATATTATAATGTTGCAGATAAAAAATGGGCTCGTAACATCGAAAGTAACTAGTTATACAGAAATTATGTTTCATTACACATTAAACACATTTAATAACAATCACTACATCAAAGTGACAATATTGGAACAAAAAGGCCTAAATTTTAAACTGCATGCGTCGTCATGGATTCAAGTCGGGGGCATAGGGACACCCACGTCTAGTGTGGCCCTCTCCGCGACAGAGCCCACATCCCTTCTCCGCACGCTCAATGGCATCCATCTCATTCCGGATCCGTGTGGATACCGACCTTCCCAATGCCTTCCTCCTCATAGCTGAGTCGGGCTTCAGGCGTGCACCGTACCATGGAGGCCACATCTTTTCGTCTGGTATCGGCAAAAACTCCCTCTCATATACATTGAATACATATGCCATCATATACATTGAATACAATCGCATGTACGCTTAGTCAAACAAACCCGATATAAAGTATGTGACCAACAATCCACCGGCTCCATCTCTTCCATGCTAAAAACGGATGTCATACGATCACAATGGGTGACTCGCAACATCGGCAGGCTCTCTCTGTTCTTATCTATAGCTGTCAACAGTCGCTGCGAGTAGATGTGTTCACCCTGTAACTGAGCACGTTCTTCGCGCCCTCTGCGCACGAACAACTATTACAACCTCTCATGCGTTATCCGAACAATCACTGCCATTGGAAAATTCCTCGTTCCCTTCAGCAAGGCATTTATATACTCCGATAGGTTCGTTGTCATCTGACCATACCGAAGACCTTCGTCGCAATGTTGCAACCATAATCCTTCCTGAAACAAAAAGCCCAATCCACAATTTCACGGGATAGTGTACCGAAAGCATACAAGTACCAGTCGCATCCCTCCTTACTTGCACTATAAATAGCATTTATAAGGTACCTCTTACCCTCGGCTGATTTGAACCTGGAATTGAAGTTTGAAGCCATATGTCGGATGCAATAAACATGATATGCTAACGGGGGAAATGCCCAGAAAACCTTATTAAACTGACTCCACTCTCCGTCAACCATATTTTCATTGTAATAAGGGACAACAATGCATTCGTGGATCGTACCTGGGAGGCACTCCTGCAAAGCTTGTAAGAGCGCCAGAATCCTATTATATGACTCTTCCTAGTCGCCATAGATCTTGGCAATCGCCTTTGCTTTGCCATCCACACCTTCCGATACGAGGGCTTAAAATGATAACCCTGATGGACAGCACATTGCAACACTATGATAGACACCGACGGATCAGTCTTTATCATAGGTAACACGACCTTGCAAATCAATCCACTATCCAGTTGCACATGTTCCTAAGACATGATTGGTGCCAGACAGGTATGTGATCCACCGAACCGATGTACCTCCCTATGAATTTTGTTCTATTATCAACAACATACTAAACAAAAAACTAACGTATAGAGTCTAATGCATCTATAATATAACATAAAATATACTAGTAATTCAAATTCTGTCGTAATGCCACACGAAAACTCCATGAACAACCATTGGTGAATTGTTTGCATCGATAGTGATATTTAAGTCTATATGAGTCCAGCACTCTATACTCCGCATTCCATCGAATATTGTAGTTTTTCACCACCATTAGGATTGTTTCTCGGTTGTTGAACCTATGCCCAATTCAGAATTCTACCCTACCATCCGTGTTGTAATCCTCCCCGTCCCCAGCCTTCAAAAGATCGTCTAGCTGCATTGCATCCAAGTTCAACGTCTGATAATGGCTAGGAACATCTGACAGTCGAGGAATGACCAAAGGGGGAGGTAGCAGAAACCTACTAACACTGCCGTTGGGAGTCTTCGACACAAACTCATCTTGTAACGCTATATTGCTTGACGACCTGGACCCAGCAACATAGGTTGAATCGCCCTCATTGTCGGAATCGTCGGCACTATCAGGAAGTTGGATATAGTGGATCGGTGTTGCCTCGAGCGGCACGACTTCAGGAGCCGAAGGAGACGACCCACCCCTGACAACTACATCACGGACCACAGCATACAACTCCATCACATGTTAGGGCATCAGTCGTGCATGTACGTCGAACATTACCCTCACATGCTGATCTTCATCTATCCAGAATAACTGGTTTGTAAATCCATCGTTCAAAAGCGTATACAAAAATCTATATATAACCCTCTTAACCTCCTTTGTTCCTATTCCTCCCATATTGCTCAACATGACCGTCTTTAGCACATCCAGGGTATCAACCCAGTAAGTGCCAATATCACAGTCTTGTCAGACTCAAAAATCACTCCTTCATCACATTGTCTGACTATCCCATTCGGATAAACCACCACAAAGAAGTATTGATTATTTTTCATCAGAACAAAATCGAAAGAAGAGAAAGAAAAGAATGGTTTGTGAATTGTGTGAGAAGAAGTATTGGGATGGTCTTTATAAATAGACTTATTCTACAGCATATCTTGGGTATAGAGGGAGAGAGTGCTCACGAGAGAGGGGGAGCCGCCGTCGGGATCGCCGCTGTTGTCGAGTGTCGTTGAGGGAGGAAGGAGCACGAGATGAAGGAGCCGTCGCGTTCTGTCACTACCAGCTCTGTCGCGAGTTTTTGCCATGGCTGAAAGGGAGTCCGACCGTCCTCATCACTATAGACTTCTTCGCCGAGCTTCTTCCGCCATCATGCCATGATCAACGTCGTGGTGGTTGTTGTTGCCGCTATCTGGGTTGCTGCCGGTGGAAGAGAACTCGCCAGGAGGGGTTGCCGAAGTTTCTGGCTGCCAGGAACGTAGCCGTTGCCACCAGAACCACCACTGCAGTTACCGTTGTTCGGTTCAGTCATTCCTCTTTAGTTACGTAAGCATTTTCATTCTAGAACCTTTGAAATCAGTATTCTATTATAACCTGTTAGAGATTTTGAGTTGTTGGTGACATAGGGTTGAATTCCGGTTCTTGAATGCTGAGTTTAATGGCTGTTGCATGCGACATCAAGCTGTTGCACTGCCGCTAGAGCTCTTTGCCGTTGTTCTGCTTGCTAGAAGTCGTCATTGGAGTTTCCGCTGCTCCGTTCTCCTAGATATTCGTAAGTATAGTAAGTTGTTTCTCATTTTGAACCTCTATACTTGCTATTCTGTTATATATTAGCAAGGCTTTTGTGACGTTAATATATCAGGGTCGAGTTTCTATTGTGAGTGATACTTTTGTGGCTGTTGCTACTACTGGGTTAGTTCGGAGGCTGATGCTTCATTCTTTTGTTGCGGGTCAAATTGTTGTAACTGCAAATGGTGAATATTGTTACTGCTACCGTGGATTGATAGGAAAGCGTTTATTCCATTTTAATTGCTGCGAGTTTGATCAACCGAGATAGGAGATAATTAAAAATGTTTTAGACTTTGATTACCTGACAAGTTTAGTGTATTAGTGCAAATGAATGAATGCTTGTGATGTAAATGATTTTTTTTGCTGTGGTTGAATATATGATTGTTCGTGTTATTGATTGGTTGATTTTTGAAATTCTAGTGAGACCGAATAAATAGGTTGTGTTTGTTTATTTTTATTTTAATTGGGTATTATGTTTTCATTTAACAATCGAAGAATTATTTAGAAACTTTGAAAGCAATTTTTTAATCCTTCAGCAATATTTTAGTGGGATTAATTTATTATTGAATGGCCGATGATGACTTGGAATATGTTTAAATGTTGATGTTGGCCATGGAAGCTGGTTGAGGTTGAATTGAAAAATTCGTGAAAGGTGGTAAACTTTGGTTTTTAGGAGAGGTTTTGCCAAAATTTTTGTAAGAATTTGAAGAGTTTTGAGAGTTTTGATTATAGTTTCGAAAATGGGTTGAAAGTTTTGGTTAACGAAAAATAATTTTGGTTTGATTAATTTTATCAAAAGAGATATGTCTTGAGTACTTTTAAATATTTTAGAGTAATTAAAGTAATGAATTTGAGGATAAATGCTTTTAGAATTTTCAATTAGGATTTTCAATTTTTAACTGGTATGGCTTTGAACTTTGTTGAAAAAGTTTTAAAGTTTGAAGTTTGAAATTAGTTCAAAAATTTTGATTTAAATGAAAAATGAGTGCTATGATTTTGTTAATTTGTGAAATTGGTTTATGATTTAACTTATCTAATTTTGAATAACAACAAAAGAGATATAATTATTTTTGTTAAAGATTTAAAAAGGTAAATCATCTTATCAATCAACAAGTTCAGATTTAGGAAGTGTGAAACGAGGTAGTGTTAATAGAGCTAAGTAATAGAGTGGAAGAAAACAGAGATACTTAGGAGAAGATGTAGTTAAGTTTTGATTTACAAGAATGATGAGACAACGGTTGACGATCTTGGGAGTATTAAATTGAAATTGAGGATTATAGAAGTTGGGTTTGTCAGTCTATAAAGTGACTAATTAGAGAAATGATTTAATGAGATTGAATGGAACATGCCGGGTTTGAGTTAGATTGGTGTTAGTTATGAATAATTATGTTCTATTTGAGTTGGTATGCAACTTTGACCTCGAGTCTAGGGTGTTGTATTAGAGACCTCATACCCGCAAATCGTATGTAACGGCCTAAACCTAACCCGGTGAGCATTGGAGTGTGCGAAGTAGGAAGCGGAGTGGAGTTTATGATCATGATGAGAATTCTATCTAGTATGAGATCATTGATGAGAAGTAAAATTAATATCAAGCTTACGATAAGTACTTGACTAAGTTGAGATATGTACGAGAAATTTTGATTGAGGATGATGATTATGTCATTAATGATAAATTTTTTTACTGTGCTGACAAGGGCCGAGGTCAATCCCGCTTGCATACTTGTGCTAGCAAGGCCGAGGTGAATCCCTATTGCACACTAAATTGAGTTATAACAGACCAAAGACGGTGGTTAAACCCGCTTGTTCATGGTTTTCTCTAATTGCACGATGACAGAGCATTCTCCCTCTAACGAATGATAGGGGCATTTTTCCTTTAACAGTGACAGTGTCCCAAGAGAAGGTGACATGGCATTATTCCTCTAACGAATGACAGGGGCATTATTCCATTAGAAAGTCCTTTTTAAACTATTTACTTTACGAATTTATAAACCAAAAGAGATTCTTTATGACCTTTTCAAATTAAGATTTCTTACAAAACTTTTCCAAAGAGTTATTTCAAAGATAAACTATTTTTATAATCAGATTCTTTCTATTTGCAAGTATATATTTACTTTGATGGTATTTCCTTCTTTACTAAGAACATGTTTGTTCCCGCTCTTTTTTATATCCTACATTTCAATGACAGGTTCAGAAAATTTTGGCGCAAAACCGTGACCAAACCACAAAGCTTTATATATTTATACTTTTTGTATTTGATTTAGTTGGGATTCTTTGCGCTTTTACTTATGCGATATTATTGTATTAGTTCAGTTATTATTTTTCCTCGCTATTATTATTAATTTTTGTAAAGAGGGATAGGAGTTGTGATTGTAATAACATGTCATGTTTATAAGTTATTTCTATAAGAACCCTTATTATTATTATTATTATTATTATTATTATTATTATTATTATTATTATATATGAAGTGTTGTAATTGGTTTTGTATGTATGTACGTACATTTTTTTTAAAAGTATTTTTATTTTTTTAAATGAAAAGTTTATACGATTTTGAGTTAAAGACTTCTATCTTATAATTAAATTTATGTACATTATCGTAATGTCCTCGCTATTAGAGTGGCGCAACCGGAAGCGTGACATTCTGACAATAAGGGTGTTACAGAAGTGGGGTTGAATCTATAGCCTCTTTTAATCTTGTACACTTTAAACTTTAAACCAGGAGACAATTTCATTTCGTCTTATAACGAGCAAATAAGAAAGAGAAGAGAAGAGAAAATAACACAACCATATATCCTGGTTCAACCATCATGTGTAATGTGATCTACATCCAGTCTCTACCATAACTGTGTTAGAATTTTTACTATCTTTTTCAAATATTATAAACATCAATTTCCAAGAATTCTATCTAATCCTATTAAGGATAAACCAAACTTCTAACCAAGTTTTATTTGACTAGGTTCACTCCCTAAACTCTCAATACTAAGTGCTCATCCAACTTAGCAAGAAAAATCTCTCAAGTTCATGAACACAAAACAGAAACGATAACAAAAAAGATTGAAATAATTTATGATTTTTCTCCAAGTTTAATTTCTTTATCTTTTCTCTCAGTGGCTTTTACTAATACCTCATAGATTTGTCTTTCTCCATTGATTAAAATAAAGAAAGATGAATCTGAAGAACAAAAATTTTAATGTAAAACCATGACGGATAAGAAAGTATAGCCAAAGTGCTATGAAGACCTAAATAGTATGCTCTCTCTCCTTACTTCAATTTCTAGCTGTTTACCCTTTTTTATAAGGATAAAGCTTCCAAAACTTGAGTTTGGTGAGAATACCGATTCTTTACAGTAGAGCACCTTTGAATTTGTCTTCTTCCCAAAAATAAAAATAGAGACGCAGAGAAGAGATGTGGCTCCGACATAGCTTCATGGCTGCTAGAGTTGGCTTGAATTCTGACCTAGCTGCTTCTCTTTTTTTCTTTTCTACTTCAAAAATCAGAAGAGAATTTCTCTTTCCTCTTTTTACCCAAAAATGTGCAACAGAAAAAATGGTAGCTTCAACAAGTTAGAATGGTTGCACAAAGATGGCAATCAACTTCTTTGATTAGTTTCTATACTAAATCTGATTTTGTATTTTTTTTCTTTTGGCTTAAACATTTGACCTTTTCCTCTTTTTCCTTTTCAATGATAAAGTTTGGTGCTTCATTTTTTTATATTGCTTGAACCTACTTCTGAACATGATGTGTAGCTTGTGAAATATCTTTTCATTCTTGGTTTGTGGGTACAACACTTAGGTTATAGGCCTGAGGAGGAAAGAAAATATTTGCAATGGAATTTGGGCTTGTTTAGTTGTATTTTATTTTTTTTGCACAATAACCACATACGTTACAAATACTTTTGGACTTTAAACTCAATCAATAATATTTTATCATCATCAAATAATTATTATTATTTTTTCTTTAAAGTCAACAGTATGAAACCCACAATAGATGAAAAGACCAATCAGAGATTAACTTGAAGAGTTTCAGAAGAAGAGATTAAAAATGCCACTTTTTCTATCAACCCCTTCTATGCTTTGAGAGACGATGGCTTCATAGCTAAATTCTTTCAATACTATTGGGATATCATAAAGAATGAATCAGTGGAAGCTGTGTGTAGTTTTTTTTAGGGGATAAATTGCTTCGAGTCCTGAACCATACCCAAATTTGCTTGATTTTTAAGGTGCCAGCAACAGATTCTATGAGTCAAATTAGACCTATCAGCCTAAGCTCAGTATTTTATAAGGTAATCTCTAAGATCTTGATTCAGATCACTACTGGTTATCAGGCACTACTTCTCAATTAACCTAAAAACTCTAATTATTCTAAAATTTTAAGGCAAATAAATAAACTTATTAAAGTTTTATAAAAAATTAGTTTCACTTAAATTAGATGTCAAAGATGAGAGCAAGTAATTCAGAAAAATACTGACTCTCTAGTCTAAATTCTACAAATTCTGGTTTAGAAAGTCAGTGAGCTAGTTCCATTCTAAATTGCATAACTTACTCCCTAGGACTTCAATTACCCTGATATTTAAACTGGATATACAAGACACATTAAAATTTTATTTAAATTTAGTTTGGACTAAAAAATCATTCAAACTTGAGAATTATGTACATTGAAAATCGATGCTATCTGGACAGAATTCTGTCCAGTAAAATAGTGGGCACTCCTTCTTCCAATTTGCATAACTTCCTCTATAAAATTTTGATTGTTCTAAATTTTGGACAGGTTAGTTTAAATATTCTCATATTTTATTTGCTACTAATTTCATATCAAAACTCACTCAAAATTAGGAGTTATGCATGTGAAAAATTTCTGGTTTAAAAATAGAATTATGGTTTTCTTAGCAAAAAAGTGTTTAGATAAAAAATGCATATCTCCCACTTCACAACTCCGAAGACTCTAAAACTTTTTGAGAGTAAACTAGACTCACTATAAGTTCGTCCAAAATTAGTTTCATGTTAATTTGATTCTAGGTTAAGAGGAGAAATTTTGCAAAGTTGCTGCTCATATTGCATAATTCTACAGAATCTGGTTTACATAACTAGTGAGCTCATTTTTTTTAGAATAGATAATTTTGTTTCTAAATTTTAGTTTGGTCTAAAATTTGAACTGATCATTCTAGACATCTCAATTTTTATTTTTCCATAAGTTTCAAGTCAAAAATCTTACGGAATAAAGAGATATATAGATTGAAAGTTTTTTCTCCGAAAACTTGAAAAACGCATTTCTGCAAAATTTTGACTAATCTTTAAGAAATAATATCTTCTAATCCACAATTTCAAAAATTCTCAAATTTTGTGATAATAAAATAGACTTATCAAATTTTTATAGAAAATTAATTTCATCTAAATTAGATGTCTAGAATGATAACAGTGACTCAAGAATATTTTCTGTAGTAACTTGACAGATTTGAGTTTGAGTTCTCATTTACAAGTTTTGATTTCTAAAGCTTTTAACTTTTCTTTTTTAAGACATCTTTCTCACTTTCTTAGTCATTTACACATCTTTTATTAGTTCTTTAGTTCTAAGGGTTAAGCTTTTTTTTTTCACTCTCATCATCATAGAGAGTGCAATCATATAAATTTATCATCATAAATTAAACACTCAAGCATCATCATTCTTATTCAGGTTCATTATTATTAATAACCATTATATTCATCAACTTTCCAGCCATAGTATCATACATCATCATTCAAAATAGCAACACATCATCATCATCATCATCAACAAGCTATATCATTCACTTAGAAAATATACATAGTCCTCATCTTTACCTTTGCTTGCTAGTTCTCTAGAAAAATATGTTCTTAACTCTCTCTTCCTTTCTCGGTCAAGGCTCCTGGTGGACGAAATTGTGATCATCAATAATGGCTCTTTGGTATGTGCATCTGTTAACTCAGCACTTTCTTTCCACAACTTCGCTCAACTAACCAGCAAGTACACTGGGTCGTCCAAGTAATAAACCTTACGTGAGGAAGGGTCGATCCCACAGAGATTGTTGGTATGAAGCAAGCTATGGTCACCTTGTAAATCTCAGTCAGGCGGATAATAATTGATTATGGAATTTCGAAAATTAAATAATAGTAAATAAATATAAAATAAAGATAAAGTTACTCATGTAATTCAATGGTGAAAATTTCAGATAGGTATATGGAGATGCTATGTTCCTTCTGAATCTCTGCTTTCCTACTGCATCCATTCAATCCTTCTTATTCCTTTCCATGGTAAGCTGTATGTAGGGCATCACTGTTGTCAATAGCTACATCCCATCCTCTCAGTGAAAAAGGTCCAAATGCTCTGTCACAGCACGGCTAATCATCTATCGGTTCTCAATCAGGTTGGAATAGAATCCAGTGATTCTTTTGCGTCTGTCACTAACGCCCAGCCTTTAGGAGTTTGAAGCTCGTCACAGTCATTCAATCCTGGAATCCTACTCAGAATACCACAGACAAGGTTAGACTTTTTGGATTTCCATGAATGCCGCCATCAATTCTAGCTTATACCACGAAGATTCTGATTAAGGAATCCAAGAGATATGCGCCCGGCCTAAGGTAGAACGGAAGTGGTTGTCAGTCACGCGCGTTCATAAGTGAGAATGATGATGAGTGTCACGGATCATCACATTCATCAATTTGAAGTGCAACGAATATCTTAGAATAGGAATAAATCGAATTGGATAGAAGATAGTATTAATTGCATTGAAACTTGAGGTACAGCAGAGCTCCACACCCTTAATCTTTGGTGTGTAGAAACTCCACCATTGAAAATACATAAGTGATAAAGGTTCAGGCATGGCCGAATGGCCAGCCCCCAAAACGAAAATCAGGATGTCGAAATCCAAATATGGAACCAAGATAACCAAGATATCTAATAGACTAGTAAAAAATTCTATTTATACTAAACTAGCTACTAGGGTTTACAGAGGTAAGTAATTGATGCATAAATCCACTTCCGGGGCCCACTTGGTGTGTGCTTGAGCTGAGCTTGATCTATTCACGAGCTGAGACTTCTCTTGGAGTTGAATGCCAAGTTGTAACGTGTTTTGGGCGTTCAACTCTGGTTCGCGACGTGTTTCTGGCGTTTGACTCCAGAATGTAGCATGGAACTGGCGTTGAGTACCAGTTTACGTCGTCAAATTCCGAATAAAGTATGGACTATTATATATTTCTGGAAAGCTCTGGATGTCTAATTTCCAACATCGTTGAGAGCGCACCATTTGGAGTTCTGTAGCTCTAGAAAATCTATTTCGAGTGCAGGGAGGTCAGATTCCAACAGCATCAGCAGTCCTTTGTTAGCCTCCTATCAGAGTTTTGCTTAGGTCCCTCAATTTCAGTCAGAAAATATCTGAAATCACAGAAAAACACACAAACTCATAGTAAAGTCCAGAAATGTGAATTTAGTATAAAAACTAATGAAAACATCCCTAAAAGTAACTAGATCATACTAAAAACTACCTAAAAACAATGCCAAAAAGCGTATAAATTATCCGCTCATCACAACACCAAACTTAAATTGTTGCTTGTCCCCAAGCAACTGAAAATCAATTAGGATAAAAAGAAGAGAAGATACTATAAATTACAAAATATCAATGAATATTAATTCTAATTAGATGAACGGGACTTGTAGCTTTTTGCTTCTGAACAGTTTTGGCATCTCACTTTTTCCTTTGAAGTTTAGAATGATTGGCTTCTATAGAAACTTAGAATTTCAGATAGTGTTATTGATTCTCCTAGTTAAATTTGTTGATTCTTAAATACAGCTACTTTTATGAGTCTTGGCCGTGGCCTTAAGCATTTTGTTTTCTAGTATTACCACCGGATACATAAATGCCACATACACATGACTGGGTGAACCTTTTCAGATTGTGACTCAGCTTTGCTAAAGTCCCCAGTTAGAGGTGTCCAGAGCTCTTAAGCACACTCTTTTTGCTTTGTATCACGACTTTAACCACTCAGTCTCAAACTTTTCACTTGGACCTGCATGCCACAAGCACATGGTTAGGGACAGCTTGATTTAGCCGCTTAGGCCTGGATTTTATTTCCTTGGGCCCTTCTATCCATTGATGCTCAAAGCCTTGGATCCTTTTTACCCTTGCCTTTTGGTTTTAAGGGCTATTGGCTTTTTCTGCTTGCTTTTTCTTTTTCTTTCTAAATATTATTTTTTTTCGAGCTTTTACTTTTTCACTGCTTTTTCTTGCTTCAAGAATCAATTTCATGATTTTTCAGATTATCAATAACATTTCTCTTTGTTCATCATTCTTTCAAGAGCCAACAATTTTAACATTCATAAACAACAAGATCAAAAATATGCACTATTCAAGCATTCATTCAGAAAACAGAAAGTATTGTCACCACATCAATATAATTAAACTAAATTCAAGGATAATTTCGAAATTCATGTACTTATTGTTCTTTTGTATTAAAAACATGTTTCATTTAAGAAAGGTGAAGGATTTATGGAATTTATTCATAGCTTTAAGACATAGTTACTACATACTAATGATCATGAAGTAGAGACACAAAATATAGATGAACATATAACATAAAAACCGAACAATAGAAAATAAGAGCAAGGAATGAGTCCACCTTAGTGGCGTATTCTTCTTGAAAGACCAATAATGTCCTTAATCTCTTCTATGTCCCTTCGTTGCCTTTGTTGCTCCTCCCTCATTGCTCTTTGATCTTCTCTAATTTCATGGAGAATGATGGAGTGCTCTTGATGTTCCACCCTTAATTGTTCCACATTGTAACTCAAATCTTCTAGGGAAGTGTTGAGTTGTTCCCAATAGTTGTTGGGAGGAAAGTGCATCCCTTGAGACATCTCCGGGATTTCTTGGTGATGAGCTTCCTCATGCGTCTCTTGGGTTCCATGAGTGGGCTCTCTTGTTTGCTCCATTCTTTTCTTAGTGATGGGCTTGTCCTCCTCAATGAGGATGTCTCCTTCTATGATAACTCCAGCTGAGTAACATAGATGGCAAATAAGATGAGAAAAAGCTAGCCTTGCCAAAGTAGAGGACTTATCGGCTATTTTGTAGAATTCATGGGAGATGACTTCATGAACTTCTACTTCCTCTCCAATCATGATGCTATAAATCATGATGGCCCGATCCACAGTAACTTCAGATCGGTTGCTAGTGGGGATGATGGGGCGTTGAATGAACTCCAACCATCCTCTAGCCACAGGCTTGAGGTCCAGTCTTTTTAGTTGAACCGGCTTGCCTTTGGAGTCTCTTTTCTATTGAGCTCCTTCCACACATATGTCCATAAGGACTTGGTCCAACCTTTGATTAAAGTTGACCTTTCTAGTGTAGGGGTGTGCATCTCCTTGCATCATGGGTAAGTTGAATGCCAACCTCACATTTTCCGGACTAAAATCTAAGTATTTCCCCCGAACCATTGTAAGATAATTCTTTGGATTCGGGTTCACACTTTGATCATGGTTCCTAGTGATCCATGCATTGGCATAGAACTTTTGAACCATTAAGATTCCGACTTGTTGAATGGGGTTGGTTAGAACTTCCCAACCTCTTCTTTGGATCTCATGTCGGATCTCCGGATACTCATTTTTCTTGAGCTTGAAAGGGACCTCAGGGATCACCTTCTTCTTGGCCACAACATCATAGAGGTGGTCTTGATGGGCTTTGGAGATGAATCTTTCCATCTTCCATGACTCGGAGGTGGAAGCTTTTGTCTTCCCTTTCCCTTTTCTAGAGGATTCTCTGGCCTTAGGTGCCATCAATGGTAATGAAAAAACAAAAAGCTTATGCTTTTACCACACCAGACTTAAAATATTGCTCACCCTCGAGCAAGAGAAGAAAGAAAAGAAGAAGAAGAAGAAGAAAATATGGAGGAGAGGGGGAGAGGTGTATTCGGCCAAGAAGGAGAAGAGAGGTTTGTGCTGTGTGTGAAAATTAAGGAGAATGGAGGGGTTTATATAGGGAAGTGAGAGAGGGTAGGTTCGGCTATTTAGGGTGGGTTTGGGTGGGAAAGATTTTTGAATTTTGAAGGTAGGTGGGGTTTATAGGAAAGAGTGGATGGATGTGAGTGGTGAAGGGGGTAATTGGGAAGAGAGATTGAGGTGATTAGTGAAGGGTTTTTGGGAAAGTGTGTTATAGGATTAATTAGGAGGTAAGGTGGGAATATGTTAGGTAGGGATCCTGTGGGATCCACAGATCCTGAGATGATCCTGTGGGGTCCACAGATCCTGAGGTGTCAAGGATTTACATCCCTGCACCAATTAGGCATGTAAAATGCCTTAGCATACTATTCTGGCGTTTAAACGCCGAAGTGGTGCACGTTCTGTGCGTTCAACGCCCATGTGTAGCATGTTTCTGGCGTTGAATGCCAGTTCCATGCTTGTTACTGGCGTTCAGCGCCAGCTTTCCTCAGGGCACATTCCTGGCATCCAAACGCCAGGATGTTGGTTGCTTCTGGTGTTCGGCGCCAGATCCATGCTCTGTTCTGGCGTTGAACGCCAGCCAGATGCTCCTTACTGGCGTTCAAACGCCAGTAAGTCCTTCCTCCAGGGTGTGATTTTTTTTCTGCTGTTTTTAATTCTGTTTTTAATTTTAGTATTTTTTTCGTGACTCCACATGATCATGAACCTAATAAAACACAAAATAACAATAAAATAAAAATAAAATTAGATAAATAAAAATTAGGTTGCCTCCCAACAAGCGCTTCTTTAATGTCAATAGCTTGACAGTGGGCTCTCTTGGAGCCACAAAGGTGATCAGGTCAATGTTGTGAACTCCCAATACCAAACTTAGAGTTTGGATATGGGGGTTCAACACCAAACTTAGAGTTTGGTTGTGGCCTCCTAACACCAAACTTAGAGTTAGATTGTGGGGGCTCTGTTTGACTCTGTACTGAGAGAAGCTCTGCATGCTTTTTCTCCAGTGTTACAGAGGGATGGTCGTATGCCTTAAACACAAGGTAGTCCCCATTCAATTGAAGGACTAATTCTCCTCTGTTAACATCAATCACAGCACCTGCTGTGGCTAGAAAAGGTCTTCCAAGGATGATGCATTCATCCTCTTCCTTCCTAGTGTCTAAGATTATGAAATCAGCAGGGATGTAAAGGCCTTCAACCTTTACTAACACGTCCTCTACTAATCCATAAGCCTGTCTTACTGACTTGTCTGCCAATTGTAATGAGAATAAGGCAGGCTGTACCTCAATGATCCCTAGTTTCTCCATTACAGAGAGTGACATAAGATTTATAGATGAATTTTAAACTCAACGGTTGAAATTTGTCGTTATCGATACGGTTTTTGGCTTGTGAATTGTGACACACTTTTACTTCTCACTGTACTTTCTTTTCTTTTCACTTATCTTATTTAAATCCGCTGTATTATATTGTGATGAGGTAATTCTCAAATATTTAATGAATTCTCATCACAGAATTTTTGAGAATTATTCTATAAAAAAAAGCAGTGTTATACTATGGGTACCCTACCTCTTGATATTGTGATTGTCCAAATTGGACCCACCCCTATGTATTTTTTTCATTACAATATATGAAATAAAATACAGTTGGCTTAGAAAAAAAATAAAAAATTCAAGAAATTTAAAATTATAAAAACAACGTAACTTTGAAAAAATAAATACATAAATATTAGAAAATAAATTTATAATTGACCATAAACAAACAATAAAAAATAAAACTTTAAAATTATCTTGAAAAATAAAGCTTTAAAATATATGATTAATTAAAAGTGTAACTAAAATTAATAATAAATTGCAATAAGGCATGACAATTTGAAGATCCTTCCAACAAAGTGATGAAAATTAGCGAAGGATTTAGCATTTAGAGAAAAAATTATGATTTAGAGAGATATTAAGAATTTGAAGAAAAAAAAATAGAATTAAGAGTATAAATTGTAATTACTAATTATAATAAAAGATATTTTTGATAAAAAATTGTTTTTGTTTCTACTTTTTTTTAAGTAATGTGTTGTTGATTTTTTAAAAAAATAGATTATTTACTTTTTCTAATAAAAGTATTTTTTAAAAAAAAGTGATATCCAAATATGTTTAAAATTTAAAAAAAATAAAAAATATTTTCTTTTTGTTTTTCACAGTATTTCCCAGTTTGGTAGGTTAAGGACTAATCCGCCATGGCACTAAGCTCTATTTAAGGGTCTGCCGCTGGCTAATGAGTTACTGCATACACAAGGCAGGTTTCGAACCCCTGACACTTATTTAAGCGGAATAGTGAACTAACTACTAGCACTTTATCATCTATAAAATAAAGTAGGATCCAGCATCAAAGATCCGAAAAGATCTAAGAGCACCGGAAAAGGTCCAAACATGTTTCATACAAAAAGGGAAGTATACAACCTCTTTTAAATGATTGACAAAAAGAAAAAATTAAAATCCTTAGATTTTAAGATTTTTTTATGGAGAGACGGGTCAAAACCCTAAAGAAAAAAGAGAAAAAAATATAGATGAGATACTCAAACGCCCCTAATTCTAAAGAAACCTGAAACATCCATAACTAAAATATAAAGAGTATCCAGTGGTACTGTATCAAATAGGTGAAGACTGATAGGGAGGTCTTGACCCTTCTTGGCCAAAATATCAGCAACTGTATTGATTTTGTAAAGAGTGTGGGTAAACTCAACTACCTGAATTCTTATGGCAAGGATGATGGGATGGGCATCCAATCTTCACAAAATTAATTGCCATACAGGAATCAGAGTTAATGATCACATGTTGTATTTCTTTTGCATAAGCAATCTATAGTCCTTTGACAATATCTCATAGCTTAACATGCATGATTGAACAACTTTCTAGGTTGCATGAAAAGCCCACAAAAATCTGCTCAAACCATCTCTAAAAATATCACCGCATGTTGCATTATTTGTCTGTAAAATAAAAGAGTCATCAACATTCAGTTTTAATCTCTGTTCTGAGGGAAGTGTCCAACAAATAAGGTGTTCATGGGATGGGATGCTCCTCTTTGTGGTGAGGTAGCTTTTAGTAACTCTTTGAAATTCAAAAGTTCGGACTTTAATGTTGTCTGAGGCAACAGATGGCAGAAGAATTTTTTCCTAAAAAATGAGATTATTTTGATAAAACCAGAGAAAAGAGATAGCAACTCCAAATAAACAAGCCTAGTCATTTTTTTAGCCAGATTATTGATGAGCCAGTCACAATGATTCAGAGCATAATTGTCAGAACCGAACCGGTGATCGAACCGGTGAGGTCACTGGGTCACTGGGTTACTGGTTCAACCGGTGGGTCACTGGTCGAACCGGTTAACCCGGTATAATTAAGTAATTATGTAAAATTTAATTATTTTTTCTTTATTATAAGTACTTTTATTTTGTTTTTATAAAAATAATAATTATTTTCAAATTTTAATACTTTATTAATTAATTTATATTTATTGTATTATTGTATTACTATAAATAAAAACTTACATACAGTTAATTTTCATGTGAAGTTGATATTTAAAAACAGTTAGATGATTTGACAAGTTTAACTAAATATCATCTAACGATTTTCAATTATTAACTTCATATGAAGATAACTGCATGTGAGTCTTTACCTATTATTATATGCTACAATTATTTATTGAAAAAATAATATTAATAGATATCATATAATCATAAAAAGAAAAAATAAATTATGGTTAATAATTTTTTATCTTTTTAATATATATATATATATTAATAAAATATATAGTTAAATAAAATATAATTGATTTAAAAATGAGTGACTTTAAAATTAAAATTAATTGAATATAAGTAAAATAAAAAATTGCTATATGTATTCATTAAAAATAATATTAATATATTATATAATTATGAAAAGAAAAAATAAGTGAGTTTATAATTATTGTTAAATAAAAATATAATTAATTTAAAAATGAGTGAGTTTATAACTAAAATTAAAATAAAATAAATAAAAGTAAATTATTTGATAAAAGATATCTATATATATTATAATTTGCATATATATTAATGAAAATCAACACGGCTTAGCGGCAAGGAGAGGTTTTGATCTTCCAGCAGATAGGGTTTTGAACCCCATATCACACATTTTGGATAATTTGCCTCATAGTTATCAAAACCGAACCGGTGATCGAACCGGTAAGGTCACTGGGTCACTGGGTCACTGGTTCAACCGGTGGGTCACTGGTTGAACCGGTCAACCCGGTATATATATTTATTTTATTATATTATTATTATAGGTAAAAACTCACATACAGTTGTTTTTATGTGAAGTTGATATTTAAAAACCGTTAGATGATTTGACAAGTTTGACTAAATATCATCTAAGAAATTTTAACTATCAACTTCATATGAAGACAACTCTGCATGTGAGTCTTTACCTATTATTATATATTAAAAGTATTTAATAAAAAATAATATTAATAGATATCATATAATCATGAAAAGAAAAAATAAATTATGATTAATAAATTTTGTTTGTTTATATTTTTAATTTGTATATATTTAATAAAATATATAGTTAAATAAAATATAATTGATTTAAAAATGAGTGGCTTTAAAATTAAAATAAATTGAATATAAATAAAATAAAAACTTGATATATGTATTATAATATGTATATAAAATTAACAAAAAGTCTGTCAGCTTGGTGGTATAAACTTCCTCCTAACATCCTTAAGTGAAGTAGTTCGAACCTTGTGCTGGACATTTTGGAAAATTTTCCAAAAATTCACAAGGCTTGACACTTGGCAGCACTGGAGACATACGGAGTATGGTGTTCTTCCACAACGCAGCTGATGAGCGGATAATTTGTACACTTTTTGGCATTGTTTTTAGTATGTTTTTGGTAGTTTTAGTTGAGTTCTTAGTATATTTTTATTAGTTTTTAGTTAAAATTCACTTTTCTGGACTTGGCAGCACTGGAGACATACGGAGTATGGTGTTCTTCCACAACGCAGCTGATGAGCGGATAATTTGTACACTTTTTGGCATTGTTTTTAGTATGTTTTTGGTAGTTTTAGTTGAGTTCTTAGTATATTTTTATTAGTTTTTAGTTAAAATTCACTTTTCTGGACTTTACTATGAGTTTGTGTGTTTTTCTGTGATTTCAGGTATTTTCTGGCTGAAATTGAGGGACCTGAGCAAAAATCTGATTCAGAGACTGAAAAGGACTGCAGATGCTGTTGGATTCTGACCTCCCTGCATTCGAAGTGGATTTTCTGGAGCTACAGAAGCCCAATTGGCGCGCTCTCAACGGCGTTGGAAAGTAGACATCCTGGGCTTTCCAGCAATATATGATAGTCCATACTTTGCCCAAGATTTTATGGCCCAAACCGGCGTTCAAAGTCACCTACAGAAATTCCAGCGTTAAACGCCGGAACTGGCACCTAAATGGGAGTTAAACGCCCAAACTGGCATAAAAGCTGGCGTTTAACTCCAAGAAGAGTCTCTACACGAAAATGCTTCATTGCTCAGCCCAAGCACACACCAAGTGGGCCCGGAAGTGGATTTTTATGTCATTTATTCATCTCTGTACACCCTAGGCTACTAGTTTTCTATAAGTAGGACCTTTTACTATTGTATTTTCATCTTGGTTCTTCTGGTTCCCTCTCTGGGGCCGAAACCAATGATCACTCTTGTTCTTATGTATTTTCAACGGTGGAGTTTCTACACACCATAGATTAAGGTGTGGAGCTCTGCTGTACCTCGAGTATTAATGCAATTACTATTGTTCTTCTATTCAATTCCGCTTGTTCTTTGTCCAAGATATCACTTGTTCTTCAACTTGATGAATGTGATGATCCGTGACACTCATCATCATTCTCACTTATGAACAAAGTGACTGACAACCACTTCTGTTCTACAAGCAACAAGGCTCTAGTGAATATCTCTTGGATTCTTTAACCGGAATCTTCGTGGTATAGGCAAGAACTGATGGCGGCATTCAAGAGAATCCGGAAGGTCTAACCTTGTCTGTGGTATTCTGAGTAGGATTCAATGATTGAATGACTGTGACGTGCTTCAAACTCCTGAAGGCGGGGCGTTAGTGACAGACGCAAAAGAATCACTGGATTCTATTCCGGCCTGAACGAGAACCGACAGATGATTAGCCATGCTGTGACAGAGCATTGGGACGTATTTTCACTGAGAGGATGGGAGGTAGCCACTGACAACGGTGAAACCCTACACAAGCTTGCCATGGAAAGGAGTAAGAAGGATTGGATGAAGACAGTAGGAAAGCAGAGAGACGGAAGGGAAAGCATCTTCATTCGCTTATCTGAAGCTCTCACCAATGATATACATAAGTATCTCTATCTTTATCTTTATGTTTTATTCATTCATCATCTACACCCATTTGAGTCTGCCTGACTGAGATTTACATGGTGACCATAGCTTGCTTCATACCAACAATCTCCGTGGGATCGACCCTTACTCACGTAAGGTATTACTTGGACGACCCAGTGCACTTGCTGGTTAGTTGTGCGAAGTTGTAGTGATCACAATTTCGTGCATGAAGTTTTTGGCGCCGTTGCCGGGGATTGTTTGTGTATGGACAACTGACGGTTCATCTTGTTGCTTAGATTAGGTATTTTTCTTCAGAGTTCTTAAGAATGAATTCTAGTGTTTCAAGGTGATGTTCTTATCATCACCAAAGCTGATTGATTCTCATCAATTTAGCTCTTGAATGCAATGTCCTGCTGAAGCTTGGCCGGCCATGTCTAATTTCTTTAGACTAAAGCTTTAGACTAACATTGCATGATTCCTGGAATTCTCATTAAGAATTTTGATACCTTTATTTTCTTTTTCTACATAATTTTCGAAAAAACACAAAAAAAATTACAAAATCATAAAAACCAAAAATATTTCTTGTTTGAGTCTAGTGTCTCATTTTAAGTTTGGTGTCAATTGCATGTTTCTGTTCTTCTTGCATTTTTCGAATTCATGCATGTGTCTTCATTAATCTTCAAGTTGTTCTTGATGATTTCATTGCTCTGATCTTTGAATTCTGTTGACTTGAGTATTTTGTGTTTCTCATATGCATTCTCATCTTGTTAGTGTCAGAAGTATACAAACTGCTAAGTTTGGTGTCTTACATGCATTGTTAATTGATTTTAGTTGCATTTTGATTATTTCTCATTATTAAAAATCCAAAAATATTTTTAATTTGTGTCTTTTCAAGTCAATAATACAGAGAATTGAAGATTCAGAACATACAGCAGAGGAATTATACAGAAAAAGCTGGGCATTCAAAAATGCCCAGTGAAGAAGGACAGACTGGCGTTTAAACGCCAGCCAGGGTGCCTGGCTGGGCGTTTAACGCCCAAAAGGGTATAGTTTTGGGCGTTAAACGCCAGAATGTGCACCATTCTGGGCGTTTAACGCCAGGATGGCTAAAGGGGGAAGATTTTGTTTTCAAATCAATTTTTTTTCAAGTTTTCAAAGTTTTTCAAAATCAAATCTTTTTCAAATCAAATCTTTTCAATCAAATGTTTTCAAAATCAATTTCTTTCCATTTTTAAAGATACTTACTATCAATTAATGATTTGATTCAACATCTCAAGTATGTTGCCTTTTCTGTTGAGAAAGGTTTAATATTTGAATCATATCTTTTCTTGTTAGGCAAGTCATTACTTTTTAAAATCAAATCTTTTCAAAATTGTTTTCAAATCATATCTTTTAAAATTATTTTCAAATCATATCTTCTCAATCACATTTTTTTAAAACCATAACTTTTCAATCATATCTTTTTAATTACATCTTTTTCAAAATAAGTTTTCAATCAAATCTTTTTAATTTCTAATTTCAAAATCTTTTTCAAAAATCACTTGATTTCTTTTCCTCTTTGAGTTTTCGAAAACTATCAATCAATTTTTCAAAATGTTTTTAAAATCTTTCTTAATTAATTTTCGAAAATTCTCCTCCCCTCTTCTCACATCCTTCTATTTATGGACTAACACTATCCCTTAATGCAAAATTCGAACTCCATCTTCTCCAATAAGTTCGAATTTTCAACTTCTGTCTTCTACTTTTCTTTTCCTCTGACATCTCAAGGAATCTCTATACTGTGACATAGAGGATTCCACATTCTCTTGTTCTCTTCTCTTTCATATGAGCAGGAGCAGAGACAAAGGCATTCTTGTTGAAGCTGACCCTGAACCTGAAAGGACCCTGAAGAAAAAGCTAAGAGAAGCCAAAGCACAACTCTCTTTAGAGGACCTGACCGAATTCTTCAAGAAAGAAGAACACATGGCAGCCGAAAACAACAACAATGCCAACAATGCAAGGAAGGTGCTGGGTGACTTTACTGCACCTACTCCTGATTTCTATGGGAGAAGCATCTCTATCCCTGCCATTGGAGCAAACAATTTTGAGCTTAAGCCTCAATTAGTTTCTCTAATGCAACAGAATTGCAAGTTTCATGGACTTCCATTGGAAGATCCTCATCAGTTCTTAGCTGAATTCTTGCAAATCTGTGACACTGTCAAGACCAATGGGGTAGACCCTGAGGTCTATAGACTTATGCTATTCCCTTTTGCTGTAAGAGACAGAGCTAGAATATGGTTGGACTCACAACCTAAAGAAAGCCTGAACTCATGGGAAAAGCTAGTCAATGCCTTCTTGGCAAAGTTCTTTCCACCTCAAAAATTGAGTAAGCTTAGAGTGGAAGTCCAAACCTTCAGACAGAAGGATGGAGAATCCCTCTATGAAGCTTGGGAAAGATACAAACAATTAATCAGAAAATGTCCATCTGACATGCTTTCTGAATGGAGCATCATAGGTATTTTCTATGATGGTCTCTCTGAACTGTCCAAGATGTCCTTGGATAGCTCTGCTGGAGGATCTCTTCATCTGAAGAAGACGCCTACAGAAGCTCAAGAGCTCATTGAAATGGTTGCAAATAACCAATTCATGTATACTTCTGAAAGAAATCCTGTGAACAATGGGACAAATCAGAAGAAAGGAGTTCTTGAGATTGACACTCTGAATGCCATTCTGGCTCAGAATAAAATATTGACTCAACAAGTCAATTTGATTTCTCAAAGTCTGTCTGGAATGCAAAATGCACCAAGCAGTACTAAGGATGCTTCATCTGAGGAAGAAGCTTATGATCCTGAGAACCCTTCAATGGAAGAGGTGAATTACCTAGGAGAACCCTATGGAAACACCTATAGTTCTTCATGGAGAAATCACCCAAATTTCTCATGGAAGAATCAAGAGAGACCTCAACAAGGTTTCAACAACAATAATGGTGGAAGAAACAGGTTTAGCAATGGCAAGCCTTTTCCATCATCTTCTCAGCAACAGACAGAGAATTCTAAGCAGAACCCCTCTGACTTAGCAACCAAATGGTCTCTGATCTAATCAAAACCACTCAAAGTTTCATGACTGAAACAAGGTCCTCCATTAGGAATTTGGAGGCACAAGTGGGACAGCTGAGCAAGAAAGTTACTGAACTCCCTCCAAGTACTCTTCCAAGCAATACAGAAGAAAATCCAAAAGGAGAGTGCAAGGCCATCAACATGGCCGAATTTGGAGAGGAAGGAGAGGCAGTGAACGCCACTGAGGAAGACCTCAATGGGCGTGCACTGACCTCCAATGAGTTCCCTAATGAGGAACCATGGGAATCTGAGGCTCAAAATGAGACCATAGAGATTCCATTGGACTTACTTCTGCCTTTCATGAGCTCTGATGAGTATTCTTCCTCTGAAGAGGATGAGTATGTCACTGAAGAGCAAGTTGCTAAATACCTTGGAGCAATCATGAAGCTAAATGACAAGTTATTTAGAAATGAGTCTTGGGAGGATGAACCTCCTTTGCTCACCAAAGAACTGGATGACTTGTCTAGGCAGAAATTACCTCAAAAGAGACAAGATCCTGGGAAGTTTTTCCTACCTTGTACCATAGGCACCATGACCTTCAAGAAGGCTCTGTGTGACTTAGGGTCAAGTGTAAACCTCATGCCTCTCTCTGTAATGGAGAAGCTAGGGATCTTTGAGGTACAAGCTGCAAGAATCTCATTAGAGATGGCAGACAACTCAAGAAAACAAGCTTATGGACTTGTAGAGGATGTTCTAGTAAAGGTTGAAGACCATTACATCCCTACTGATTTCATAGTCCTAGAGACTGGGAAGTGCATGGATGAATCCATCATCCTTGGCAGACCCTTCCTAGCCACAGCAAAGGCTGTGATTGATGTTGATGGAGGTGAACTGATCATTCAAAGTGAATGATGAATCCTTTGTGTTTAAGGCTCAAGGATGTCCCTCTGTCACCATGGAGAGGAAGCATGAAGAGCTTCTCTCAAATCAGAGTCAAACAGAGCCCCCACAGTCAAACTCTAAGTTTGGTGTTGGGAGGCCACAACCAAACTCTAAGTTTGGTGTTGAACCCCCACATTCAAACTCTAAGTTTGGTGTTGGGAGGTTCCAACATTGCTCTGAGTATCTGTGAGGCTCATTGAGAGCCCTCTGTCAAGCTACTGACATTAAAGAAGCGCTTGTTGGGAGGCAACCCATTGTTATATTTTATATATTTTTCTTTGTTATTTTTTGTTATTTTGTAGGTTGATGATCATGAGAAGTCACAAAATCAATTGAAAAAGCAAAAACAGAATGAAAAACAGGAAGAAAAACAGCACACCCTGGAGGAAGAACCCACTGGCGTTTAAACGCCAGTGAGGCTAGCAGTTGGGCGTTTAACGCCCAGTCTGGCACCATTCTGGGCGTTTAACGCCAGAAAGGGGCACCAGACTGGCGTTAAACGCCAGGAAAGGGCTAGAACCTGGCGTTAAATGCCAGAAATGGGCACCAGCCCGGCGTTTAACGCCAGAATTGGCTCAAAACGTGTTTTTGAATGCCATTTGGTGCAGGGATGACTTTTCCTTGACACCTAAGGATCTGTGGACCCCACAGGATCCCCACCAACCCCACCACCCTCTCTCTTCTTCACCCATTCACCAATCACCCCAATACCTCTTCACCAAAAAACCCCTCACCTATCAAATCCCATCTTTCTCTTCACCACTCACCTCCATCCTTCATAAAACCCCACTTACCTCACCATCCAAATTCAAACCACTTTCCCACCCAAACCCACCCATAATGGCCGAAACACAAAGCCACTCCCTTCCTCCTCATTTCTTCTTCTTCTACTCTCTTGTTTCTTCTTTTGCTTGAGGACGAGCAAACCTTTTAAGTTTGGTGTGGTAAAAGCATTGCTTTTTGTTTTTCCATAACCATTTATGGCATCCAAGGCCGAAGAAACCTCTAGAAAGAGGAAAGGGAAGGCAAAAGCTTCCACCTTCGAGTCATGGGAGATGGATAGATTCATCTCAAGGGTGCATCAAGACCACTTCTATGAAGTTGTGGCCATGAAGAAGGGTCAACTTTGATCAAAGGTTGGACCAAGTCCTCATAGACATTTGTGAAGAGGGCATTCAATGAAAGAGAGATTCAAGAGGGAAGCCGGTTCAACTGAGAAGGCATGACCTCAAGCCCATCACTAAGAAAAGGATGGAGCAAACAAGAGACCCCTCTCATCATGAGATCCTTGAGATGCCTCAAGGGATGCACCTTCCTCCACAAGACTATTGGGAGCAACTGAACACCTCACTAGGAGAATTAAGTTCCAAAATGGGACAACTAAGGGTGGAGCACCAAGAACATTCCATCCTCCTCCATGAAATTAGAGAAGATCAAAGAATCATGAGAGAGGAGCAACAAAGACAAGGAAGAGACATTGAGGAGCTCAAGCACTCCATAAGACCTTCAAGAGGAAGAACAAGCCGCCATCACTAAGGTGGACCCGTTCTTTAATCTCCTTGTTCTTTATTTTCTTGTTTTTCGAATTTTTATGCTTATGTTTGTCAATGTTTGTGTCTTATGATCATTAGTGTCTTAGTGTCTATGCCTTAAAGCTATGAATATGAATCCATCACCTTTCTTAAATGAAAACTGTTTTTATTACAAAAGAACAAGAAGTACAGGATTTCAAATTCATCTTTAAAACTAGCTTAATTAGTTTGATGTGGTGGCAATACTTTTGCTCTCTGAATGTATGCTTAAACAGTGCATATGTCTTTTGAATTTGTGGTTCATGAATGTTAAAATTGTTGGCTCTTGAAAGAATGATGAAAAAGGAGACATGTTACTGCGGATCTGAAAAATCATAAAAATGATTCTTGAAGCAAGAAAAAGCAGTGAATACAAAAAAAAAAAGAGAAGCAAGCGAAAAAAAAAAAACGAAAAAAAAGGAAAAAGAAAAAGAAAGAAATAAAGTTGTGATCCAAGGCAATAAGAGTGTGCTTAAGAACCCTGGACACCTCCAATTGGGGACTTTAGCAAAGCTGAGTCACAATCTGAAAAGGTTCACCCAATTATGTGTCTGTGGCATGTGTGTATCCGGTGGTAATACTGGAAGACAGAGTGCTTTGGGCCACAGCCAAGACTCAATAAGTAGCTGTGTTCAAGAATCATCATACTTAACTAGGAGAATCAATAACACTATCTGGATTCTGAGTTCCTAAAGAAGCCAATCATTCTGAATTTCAAAGGATAAAGTGAGATGCCAAAACTGTTCGGAGGCAAAAAGCTACTAGTCCCGCTCATCTAATTTGGAGCTTAGTTTCATTGATAATTTGGAGTCTATAGTATATTCTCTTCTTTTTATCTTATTTGATTTTCAGTTGCTTGGGGACAAGCAACAATTTAAGTTTGGTGTTGTGATGAGCGGATAATTTGTACACTTTTTGGCATTGTTTTTAGTATGTTTTTGGTAGTTTTAGTTGAGTTCTTAGTATATTTTTATTAGTTTTTAGTTAAAATTCACTTTTCTGGACTTTACTATGAGTTTGTGTGTTTTTCTGTGATTTCAGGTATTTTCTGGCTGAAATTGAGGGACCTGAGCAAAAATCTGATTCAGAGACTGAAAAGGACTGCAGATGCTGTTGGATTCTGACCTCCCTGCATTCGAAGTGGATTTTCTGGAGCTACAGAAGCCCAATTGGCGCGCTCTCAACGGCGTTGGAAAGTAGACATCCTGGGCTTTCCAGCAATATATGATAGTCCATACTTTGCCCAAGATTTTATGGCCCAAACCGGCGTTCAAAGTCACCTACAGAAATTCCAGCGTTAAACGCCGGAACTGGCACCTAAATGGGAGTTAAACGCCCAAACTGGCATAAAAGCTGGCGTTTAACTCCAAGAAGAGTCTCTACACGAAAATGCTTCATTGCTCAGCCCAAGCACACACCAAGTGGGCTCGGAAGTGGATTTTTATGTCATTTATTCATCTCTGTACACCCTAGGCTACTAGTTTTCTATAAGTAGGACCTTTTACTATTGTATTTTCATCTTGGTTCTTCTGGTTCCCTCTCTGGGGCCGAAACCAATGATCACTCTTGTTCTTATGTATTTTCAACGGTGGAGTTTCTACACACCATAGATTAAGGTGTGGAGCTCTGCTGTACCTCGAGTATTAATGCAATTACTATTGTTCTTCTATTCAATTCCGCTTGTTCTTTGTCCAAGATATCACTTGTTCTTCAACTTGATGAATGTGATGATCCGTGACACTCGTCATCATTCTCACTTATGAACAAAGTGACTGACAACCACTTCTGTTCTACAAGCAACAAGGCTCTAGTGAATATCTCTTGGATTCTTTAACCGGAATCTTCGTGGTATAGGCAAGAACTGATGGCGGCATTCAAGAGAATCCGGAAGGTCTAACCTTGTCTGTGGTATTCTGAGTAGGATTCAATGATTGAATGACTGTGACGTGCTTCAAACTCCTGAAGGCGGGGCGTTAGTGACAGACGCAAAAGAATCACTGGATTCTATTCCGGCCTGAACGAGAACCGACAGATGATTAGCCATGCTGTGACAGAGCATCGGGACGTATTTTCACTGAGAGGATGGGAGGTAGCCACTGACAACGGTGAAACCCTACACAAGCTTGCCATGGAAAGGAGTAAGAAGGATTGGATGAAGACAGTAGGAAAGCAGAGAGACGGAAGGGAAAGCATCTTCATTCGCTTATCTGAAGCTCTCACCAATGATATACATAAGTATCTCTATCTTTATCTTTATGTTTTATTCATTCATCATCTACACCCATTTGAGTCTGCCTGACTGAGATTTACATGGTGACCATAGCTTGCTTCATACCAACAATCTCCGTGGGATCGACCTTTACTCACGTAAGGTATTACTTGGACGACCCAGTGCACTTGCTGGTTAGTTGTGCGAAGTTGTAGTGATCACAATTTCGTGCATCAGCAGCACTGGAGACATACGGAGTATGGTGTTCTTCCACAACGCTAGTGCGTCGTAGGCTCCCCTTCAGACCCGACCGGTTCGGTTCGGTCTGGTTTTCACCGGATTTGACCGGTTTTTACCGGTTCATATCGGGTTTGACCGGGTCAATATCTTAAGCGGTTTGAAAGCTGGACCGGACCGGTATTAGGTCCGGTTCACCGGTTTTCTGGTTGAACCGGTCGGTCCGGTCCGGTTTTGATAACTATGATTCGATACTGAATTGGAAAGAAGGAGAGATTTCCACACCATCCTTGCATAAGCACAATCCCTGAGGACGTGCATAATTCCTTCAGTGATTCCATTACAGTGGGGGTAGTTGTAATTTATGGTAAGATGTCTTTTCCTCCTTGTCTCATTAATTAATAAAGCATTATGCGCAACAAACAAGATGAAGTACCGTATGCGCTCAGGCTCTTTCCACATCCAGACAAGTGTATAGAGTCCATCCGATTGATGATGATTGTCAGTGAGAGCTTGATATGCTGACTTAAGACTGAAAGATCCATTGAAAGTGCACCCCCAAGCTATTTGATCCGCTTCCTTCTAAGGAGAGGGAGGTGCCAATGCAATTATCTTGTTGACTACATTGTCTGGGAGCCACTCTTTAAGTTTCTGAACGTCCCAAGCACCTGAAACAGTGAGAAAATCATCTAAAGACTCATTATAATTAATATTAGACATTACCTGTGTTAAAAACGAATCTAGACTATCCATTTTTGGCACCCAAGAATTGCTCCAAAATTTTATTTGGGATCCTTAATCTTCTAGATAGAGTTACATTCGACTTCCTTCTAGGTTGAGCAGATGCCCTTCCAAAGATTAGAGTTACTTTTTTTTTCTTAGGGATGAATGGCACAATATCATTCCCACAATTATACTTAGCTCTGAACTCTTGCCCAGAGGGAATCTTTTTTTCCACCAAACCCCATCCAACTTTCATCATAAAAACATGGTTAAGATTTTTATCATGCCAAATTCCTAGACCTCCTGAGCTTTTAGGCTTGCTAACTTCCCTCTAGTTGACTAAATGCATCTTCTTAGCATGCTATGTTTCTTCCCAAAGAAAGTTCATGCATTTATGATCAAAAAATTACTAGTAGTACTATGTAAAATAGCAATTTGCATAATATAACTAGGAATAGAAGAAAGAACATATTTCACCAGGGTGGCTCTTCTAGCCAAGAAGAGGGTGGTGGCCTTCCACTTATTTAATCTGGATTTCATCTTATTAATAATCTCATTGAAGGATTCCTTCGTGGTATTTTCATGAAGCAAAGGAACTCCAAGACATTTTCCCAAGTCTTCCGTTCTAGAAAACTGTAGAGTCTCGCTTATCTGGTCACGGACAGTGTTACCCACATTTTTGGAGAAGAAGATCCTTGTTTTCTCATTATTAATCTTTTTTCCAGAGCTATTGCAAAAGGCTTCCAACACTCTATGAATAGTCTCTGCTTGATCTAGATTGGTCTTTGTAAAAAGAAGCAAGTCATCTGCGAAGCACAAATGAGAGAGATTAGGTCCCTGTCTATTAAGTCAGATAGGTTTTCAAAAACCATGAACTATTATAGCAGATATGAGCTGAGATAACCTTTCCATAAAGAGAACAAAAATGTAGAGGGATAAGGGGTTGCCTTGTCGAATCTTCCTAGTGGGGTGGATTTGTCTAAGGCTTTTTCATTCTAAAGCACCTTCATTCTTACTATTGAGATGTGGTGCACGAAATTGCAATTACACTTTTGCAACCCCGCACAACTAACCAGCAAGTGCACTGGGTCGTCCAAGTAATACCTTGCGTGAGCAAGGGTCGATCCCACGGAGATTGTCGGCTTGAAGCAAGCTATGGTTATCTTGTAAATCTTAGTCAGGATATCAGAAATTATCAGGATTGATTGTGAAAAGCAAAAGAACATGAAATAAGTACTTGTTACGCAGTAATGGAGAATAGGTTGAGGCTTTGGAGATGCTCCATCTTCTGAATCTCTGCTTTCCTATTGTCTTCTTCATCAAACACGCAAGGCTCTTTCCATGGCAAGCTGTATGTAGGGTTTCACTGTTGTCAGTGGCTACCTCCCATCCTCTCAGTGAAAACGTTCCTATGCTCTGTCACAGCATGGCTAATCATCTGTCGGTTCTCGGTCAGGCCGGAATAGAATCCAGTGATTCTTTTGCGTCTGTCACTAACGCCCCGCCTGCTAGGAGTTTGAAGCACGTCACAGTCATTCAATCATTGAATCCTACTCAGAATACCACAGACAAGGTTTAGACCTTCCGGATTCTCTTGAATGCCGCCATCAGTTCTAGCTTATACCACGAAGATTCCGATTAAAGAATCCAAGAGATATCTACTTAATCTAAAATAGAACGGAGGTGGTTGTCAGGCACACATTCATAGTTGAGAATGATGATGAGTGTCACAGATCATCACATTCATCCGGGTTAAGAGCAAGTGATATCTTAGAATGGAAGCAAGCATGATTGAATAAGAAACAGTAGTAATTGCATTAATCCATCAAGACACAGCAGAGCTCCTCACCCCCAACCATGGGGTTTAGAGACTCATGCCGTGGAAAGTACACAAAGAAACGTGTAAAATGTCATCCCCGTGATACAATGTCAAAAGATCCTATTAATAGTAAACTAGTAACCTAAGGTTTTACAGAAATGAGTAAATGACAGAAAAATCCACTTCCGGGCCCACTTGGTGTGTGCTTGGGCTGAGCATTGAAGCTTTCATGTGTAGAAACCTTTTCTGGAGTTAAACGCCAGCTTTCATGCCAGTTTGGGCGTTTAACTCCAAGTTTTATGCCAGTTCCAGCGTTAAACGCTGGAATTTCTGAGGCTGATTTGCCACGCCGGTTTGGGCCATCAAATCTTGGGCAAAGTATGGACTATCATATATTGCTGGAAAGCCCAGGATGTCTACTTTCCAATGCCGTTGAGAGCGCGCCAATTGGGCCTCTGTAGCTCCGGAAAATCCACTTCGAGTGCAGGGAGGTCAGAATCCAACAGCATCTGTAGTCCTTTTCAGTCTCTGAATTAGATTTTTGCTCAGAACCTTCAATTTCAGTCAGAAAATACCTGAAATCACAGAAAAACACACAAACTCATAGTAAATTCCAGGAAAGTGAATTTTAACTAAAAACTAATAAAAATATAATAAAAACTAACTAAAAGATACTAAAAACATACTAAAAACAATGCCAAAAAGGGTACAAATTATCCGCTCATCACAACACCAAACTTAAATTGTTGCTTGTCTCCAAGCAACTGAAAATCAAAATAGAATAAAAAGAAGAGAATATACTATAGACTCCAGAATATCAGAGAAACATAGTTCCAATTAGATGAGCGGGACTAGTAGCTTTTTGCCTCCGAACAGTTTTGGCATCTCACTCTATCCTTTGAAGTTCAGAATGATTGGCATCTATGAGAACTCAGAACTCAGATAGTGTTATTGATTCTCCTAGTTAAGTATGATGATTCTTGAACATAGCTAGTGTATGAGTCTTGGCTGTGGCCCAAAGCACTCTGTCTTCCAGTATTACCACCAGATACATACATGCCACAGACACATAATTGGGTGAACCTTTTTAGATTGTGACTCAGCTTTGCTAGAGTCCCCAATTAGAGGTGTCCAGGGTTCTTAAGCACACTCTTTTTGCCTTGGTTCACATCTTTATTTCTTTCTTTTTCTTTTTCTTCTCCCTTTTTTTTCGATTTTTTTTCGATTTTTTTTTGCTTTTTCTTGCTTCAAGAATCAATTTGATGATTTTTCAGATCCTCAATAACAGTTCTCTTTCTCCTCATTCTTTCAAGAGCCAACAATTTTTTTAACATTCTCAAAACATCAAATTCAAGAGACATATGCACTGTTCAAGCATTCATTCAGAAAACAAAAAGTATTGTCACCACATCAAACTAATTCAACTAGTTTTAGAGATAAATTCGAAATCCTGTACTTCTTGTTCTTTTGTGATTAAAGCATTTTTCATTTAAGAGAGGTGATGGATTCATAGGACATTCATAACTTTAAGGCATAATCTTTAAATTCTATTAATTATGAATTAAGAACAAGACTCAAAAATAGATATAAAATGAAACTAAAAGAAAAAATTAGAAAATAAAATAAAATCAAACTAGGCTCCTAATGATAGAGGTTTTCACAGAGTTAGGACTCAACAACCTTGATTTTGAGAAGTGGATGCTCCCTCAGCTTGAGAGGAGAGCTTTTGGCATTTCAACTCTTGGAGTTCACGCCCCTGCTTCTCTTGTTCCTTCAGCAATTTACAGAGCATGCAGTTCTGATTCTGCTGTTCTTCCTTGAGTTGCTCCATAGTCTCTTGCAACTTGGTGATAGATGCTTCTAGGCTGGCCCAGTAGCCAATTTCAGGGAATTCAGGGAGGAACTCCTGCGCCCTCCTTTTGATAGAATTGTCTTGCATTTGTCCTTCCATTGACTTCTTGGTGATTGGATGTTCAATGGGTATGAATTCATCTACTCCCATCTTTACCCCAGCCTCTTTACAGAGCAAGGAGATCAAGCTTGGGTAAGCCAATTTGGCTTCAGTGGAATTCTTATTTGCAATTGTGTAGATCTCACAAGCAATCACATGATGAACCTCCACTTCTTTTCCAAGCATAATGCAATGAATCATCACTGCTCTCTTGATAGTGACCTCAGAACGGATGCTAGTGGGCAGTATGGAACGCCCAATAAAGTCTAGCCAACCTCTTGCAATTGGTTTGAGGTCTCCCCTCTTGAGTTGGTTTGGGACACCCTTAGAATTGGTTATCCACTTAGTTCCAGGGAGGCATATGTCCTCTAGAACATGATCCAACCCTTTGTCTGCTCTCACCATTCTCCTATTAAAGGAGTCAGGATCATCTTGCAGTTGAGGCAACTTGAAGATTTCTCTTATTTTGTCCAGATGGAAGTACATAACTTTCCCTCTGACCATGGTTCTGTAGGTATGGTAAGCGGTTCCAGTCATTCTCTGCTTATCTGTTAGCCACAGATTTGAGTAGAATTCCTGAACCATGTTCCTTCCAACCTTTGTCTCAGGATTGGTTAGAACTTTCCATCCTCTGTTTCGAATTTGCTCTTGGATCCCTGGATATTCATCTTCTTTCAGATCAAATTTTACTTCCGGGATCACTGACCTCAGACCCATTATTTTGTGATAATGGTCTTCATGTTCTTTGGTTAAGAACTTCTCTTGATTCCAAAGATTCTTTGGATTGTTCTCTTTCTTGCCTCTTAAATTGGTTTGTTTTCCCTTAGGAGCCATGATCTTGATGAATCTTGGCTTAGTGATCACGGAAAAGCACACCAAACTTAGAGGTTTACTTGTCCTCAAGCAAAAGAAAGGAAAGAAGAGAGAGAGAGGAGCAAATTTGAATTGTGTGTAGGAATGATGGGGACAAACGTGTATTTATGTAAGAGAGTATGGGTAAGAAAAGGAAAGTTTGAAAAAATCTGATTTGAAAACAAAATTGTGGTCCCCCCACCTTTCTGGCGTTAAACGCCCAGAATGGCACCCATTCTGGCGTTTAACGCCTAGTTGATGCCCCTTTTGGGTGTTTAACGCCCAGCCAGGTGCCCTGGCTGGCGTTAAACGCCAGAATTCCTTTATCATTGGGCATTTTTCTAAACGCCCAGGATGTTGCACACCTGGCGTTAAACGCCCAGAATGGTGCCCATTCTGGCGTTTAACGCCCAAAATGGCACCATTCCTGGCGTTAAACGCCCAGAATGATACCCATTCTGGCGTTTAACGCCCAAAATGTCCCTTACTGGCGTTTTTTCGCCAGTAAGCTCATTTTCTCTGCTTTTTGAGCTGAATCTTTCTGTAACTCTGTGAATTCCATCATTTTTGACACTTGCCTCTGTAAAAACAATTCATACAACCTCCTAATGACTGGGTTGCCTCCCAGCAAGCGCTTCTTTACTGTCCTTAGCTGGACCTTCACTGAGAATCATTCAAGTCTCAGTTTTGAGCATTCCTGCTCAAAATTGCTTTCAAGATAATGCTTGATTCTCTGTCCATTAACAATGAACTTTTTGTCAGAATCAATATCCTGAAGCTCAACATATCCATATGGTGACACTCCTGTAATCACATACGGACCCCTCCACCGGGATTTAAGTTTTCCTGGAAACAATTTGAGCCTGAAGTTGAAGAGCAGAACTTTTTGTCCTGGCTCAAAGACTCTGGTTGACAATTTCTTGTCATGCCACTTCTTTGCCTTTTCCTTATAAATTTTTGCATTTTCAAAGGCATTGAGTCTGAACTCCTCTAGCTCATTTAACTGGAGCAATCTTTTTTCACCAGCTAACTGAGCATCCATGTTTAGGAATCTGGTTGCCCAGTAGGCTTTATGTTCCAGTTCCACGGGCAAATGACAGGCCTTCCCATACACCAGTTGGTACGGAGAGGTTCCTATAGGAGTCTTGAATGCTGTTCTGTATGCCCACAGAGCATCATCCAAGCTCTTTGCCCAATCCTTTCTTCGGGCTATCACAGTCCGTTCTAGGATTCTTTTTAGCTCTCTGTTAGAGACTTCAGCTTGCCCATTTGTCTGTTGATGATACGGTATTGCCACTTTATGGCTAATTCCATGTCTAACCATAGCAGAGTGTAGCTGTCTATTGCAGAAATGAGTGCCCCCGTCACTAATTAGTACTCTGGGAACGCCAAACCTGCTGAAGATGTGTTTCTGGAGGAATTTCAGCACGGTCTTGGTATCATTAGTGGGTGTAGCAATTGCTTCTACCCACTTAGATACATAGTCCACTGCCACCAGAATGTAAGTGTTTGAGTTTGATGGTGGGAATGGACCCATGAAGTCAATTCCCCATACATCAAACAATTCTATCTCTAATATCCCTTGTTGAGGCATGGCATATCCGTGAGGCAAGTTACCAGCTCTTTGGCAACTGTCACAATTACGCACAAACTCTCGGGAGTCTTTATAGAGAGTAGGCCAGTAGAAGCCACATTGGAGGACTTTAGTGGCTGTTCGCTCACTTCCAAAATGTCCTCCATACTGCGATCCATGGCAGTGCCATAGGATCTTTTGTGCTTATTCTCTGGGTACACATCTGCGGATTACTCCGTCTGCACATCTCTTAAAGAGATATGGTTCATCCCAGAGGTAGTACTTGGCATTTGAAATTAATTTCTTTTTTTGCACTTTGCTGTACTCCTGGGGTATGAACCTCACAGCTTTATAATTTGCAATGTCTGTGGTGCACGAAATTGTGATCACTACAACTTCGCACAACTAACCAGCAAGTGCACTGGGTCGTCCAAGTAATACCTTACGTGAGTAAGGGTCGATCCCACGGAGATTGGTGGTATGAAGCAAGCTATGGTCACCTTGTAAATCTCAGTCAGGCAGACTCAAATGGGTATAGTGATAAACGAGTAAAGCATAAAGATAAAGATAGAGATACTTATGTATATCATTGGTGAGAGCTTCAGATAAGCGTATGAAGATGCTTTCCCTTCCGTCTCTCTGCTTTCCTACTGTCTTCATCCAATCCTTCTTACTCCTTTCCATGGCAAGCTTGTGTAGGGTTTCACCGTTGTCAGTGGCTACCTCCCATCCTCTCAGTGAAAATACGTCCCGATGCTCTGTCACAGCATGGCTAATCATCTGTCGGTTCTCGTTCAGGCCGGAATAGAATCCAGTGATTCTTTTGCGTCTGTCACTAACGCCCCGCCTTCAGGAGTTTGAAGCACGTCACAGTCATTCAATCATTGAATCCTACTCAGAATACCACAGACAAGGTTAGACCTTCCGGATTCTCTTGAATGCCGCCATCAGTTCTTGCCTATACCACGAAGATTCCGGTTAAAGAATCCAAGAGATATTCACTAGGGCCTTGTTGCTTTGTAGAACAAAATGGTTGTCAGTCACTTTGTTCATAGGTGAGAATGATGATGAGTGTCACGGATCATCACATTCATCAAGTTGAAGAACAAGTGATATCTTAGAATAAGACCAAGTGGAATTGAATAGAAGAACAATAGTAATTGCATTAATACTCGAGGTACAGCAGAGCTCCACACCTTAATCTATGGTGTGTAGAAACTCCACCGTTGAAAATACATAAGAACAAAAGTGATCATTGGTTTCGGCCCCAGAGAGGGAACCAGAAGAACCAAGATGAAAATACAATAGTAAAAGGTCCTACTTATAGAAAACTAGTAGCCTAGGGTGTACAGAGATGAGTAAATGACATAAAAATCCACTTCCGGGCCCACTTGGTGTGTGCTTAGGCTGAGCATTGAAGCATTTTCGTGTAGAGACTTTTCTTGGAGTTAAACGCCAGCTTTTATGCCAGTTTGGGCGTTTAACTCCCATTTTGGTGCCAGTTCCGGCGTTTAACGCTGGAATTTCTGTAGGTGACTTTGAACGCCGGTTTGGGCCATCAAATCTTGGGCAAAGTATGGACTATCATATATTGCTGGAAAGCCCAGGATGTCTACTTTCCAACGCCGTTGAGAGCGCGCCAATTGGGCTTCTGTAGCTCCAGAAAATCCACTTCGAGTGCAGGGAGGTCAGAATCCAACAGCATCTGCAGTCCTTTTTAGTCTCTGAATCAGATTTTTGCTCAGGTCCCTCAATTTCAGCCAGAAAATACCTGAAATCACAGAAAAACACACAAACTCATAGTAAAGTCCAGAAAAGTGAATTTTAATTAAAAACTAATAAAAATATACTAAGAACTCAACTAAAACTACCAAAAACATACTAAAATCAATGCCAAAAAGTGTACAAATTATCCGCTCATCACAACACCAAACTTAAATTGTTGCTTGTCCCCAAGCAACTGAAAATCAAATAAGATAAAAAGAAGAGAATATACTATAGACTCCAAATTATCAATGAAACTAAGCTCCAAATTAGATGAGCGGGACTAGTAGCTTTTTGCCTCCGAACAGTTTTGGCATCTCACTTTTATCCTTTGAAATTCAGAATGATTGGCTTCTTTAGGAACTCAGAATCCAGATAGTGTTATTGATTCTCCTAGTTAAGTATGATGATTCTTGAACACAGCTACTTATTGAGTCTTGGCCGTGGCCCAAAGCACTCTGTCTTCCAGTATTACCACCGGATACATACATGCCACAGACACATAATTGGGTGAACCTTTTCAGATTGTGACTCAGCTTTGCTAGAGTCCCCAATTAGAGGTGTCCAGGGTTCTTAAGCACACTCTTTTTGCCTTGGATCACAACTTTATTTCTTTCTTTTTCTTTCTTTTTCTTTTTCTCCCCTTTTTTTTTTCGTTTTTCTCCTTCTCTCTTTTTTTTTTGTATTCACTGCTTTTTCTTGCTTCAAGAATCATTTTTATGATTTTTCAGATCCTCAGTAACATGTCTCCTTTTTCATCATTCTTTCAAGAGCCAACAATTTTAACATTCATGAACCACAAATTCAAAAGACATATGCACTGTTTAAGCATACATTCAGAAAACAAAAAGTATATATTGTCACCACATCAAACTAATTAAGCTAGTTTTAAAGATGAATTCGAAATCCTGTACTTCTTGTTCTTTTGTGATAAAAACAGTTTTCATTTAAGAAAGGTGATGGATTCATATTCATAACTTTAAGGCATAGACACTAAGACACTAATGATCATAAGACACAAACATTGACAAACATAAGCATAAAAATTCGAAAAACAAGAAAATAAAGAACAAGGAGATTAAAGAACGGGTCCACCTTAGTGATGGCGGCTTGTTCTTCCTCTTGAAGGTCTTATGGAGTGCTTGAGCTCCTTAATGTCTCTTCCTTGTCTTTGTTGCTCCTCTCTTCATGATTCTTTGAGTTTCTCTAATTTCATGGAGGAGGATGGAATGTTCTTGGTGCTCCACCCTTAGTTGTCCCATGTTGGAACTTAATTCTCCTAGGGAGGTGTTCAGTTGCTCCCAATAGTCTTGTGGAGGAAAGTGCATCCCTTGAGATGAATCTGGAGCATCTCCCATGACTCGGAGGTGAAAGCTTTTGCCTTCCCTTTCCTCTTTCTAGAGGTTTCTCCGGCCTTGGATGCCATAAATGGTTATGGAAAAACAAAAAGCAATGCTTTTACCACACCAAACTTAAAAGGTTTGCTCGTCCTCGAGCAAAAGAAGAAAGAAGAGAGTAGAAGAAGAAGAAATGAGGAGGAAGGGAGTGGCTTTGTGTTTCGGCCATTATGGGTGGGTTTGGGTGGGAAAGTGGTTTGAATTTGGATGGTGAGGTAAGTGGGGTTTTATGAAGGATGGAGGTGAGTGGTGAAGAGAAAGATGGGATTTGATAGGTGAGGGGTTTTTTGGTGAAGAGGTATTGGGGTGATTGGTGAATGGGTGAAGAAGAGAGAGGGTGGTGGGGTTGGTGGGGATCCTGTGGGGTCCACAGATCCTTAGGTGTCAAGGAAAAGTCATCCCTGCACCAAATGGCATTCAAAATCACGTTTTGAGCCAATTCTGGTGTTAAACACCGGGCTGGTGCCCATTTCTGGCGTTTAACGCCAGGTTCTTGCCCCTTTCTGGCATTTAACGCCAGTCTGGTGCCCCTTTCTGGCGTTAAACGCCCAGAATGGTGCCAGACTGGGCGTTAACCGCCCACCTGCTAGCCTCACTGGCGTTTAAACGCCAGTGGGTTCTTCCTCCAGGGTGTGTTATTTTTCTTCCTGTTTTTCATTCTGTTATTGCTTTTTCAATTGATTTTGTGACTTCTCATGATCATCAACCTACAAAATAAAATAAAATAACAAAAGAAAATAGATAAAATATAACATTGGGTTGCCTCCCAACAAGTGCTTCTTTAATGTCAGTAGCTTGACAGAGGGCTCTCATGGAGCCTCACAGATACTCAGAGCAATGTTGGAACCTCCCAACACCAAACTTAGAGTTTGAATGTGGGGGTTCAACACCAAACTTAGAGTTTGGTTGTGGCTTCCCAACACCAAACTTAGAGTTTGACTGTGGGGGCTCTGCTTGACTCTGATTTGAGAGAAGCTCTTCATGCTTCCTCTCCATGGTGACAGAGGGATATCCTTGAGCCTTAAACACAAAGGATTCTTCATTCACTTGAATGATCAGTTCACCTCTATCAACATCAATCACAGCCTTTGCTGTGGCTAGGAAGGGTCTGCCAAGGATGATGGATTCATCCATGCACTTCCTAGTCTCTAGGACTATGAAATCAGTAGGGATGTAATGGTCTTCAATCTTAACCAAAACATTCTCTACAAGTCCATAAGCTTGTTTTCTTGAGTTGTCTGCCATCTCTAGTGAGATTCTTGCAGCTTGTACCTCAAAGATCCCTAGCTTCTCCATTACAGAGAGAGGCATGAGGTTTACACTTGACCCTAAGTCACACAGAGCCTTCTTGAAGGTCATGGTGCCTATGGTACAAGGTATGGAAAACTTCCCAGGATCTTGTCTCTTTTGAGGTAATTTCTGCCTAGACAAGTCATCCAGTTCTTTGGTGAGCAAAGGAGGTTCATCCTCCCAAGTCTCATTTCCAAATAACTTGTCATTTAGCTTAATGATTGCTCCAAGGTATTTAGCAACTTGCTCTTCAGTGACATACTCATCCTTTTCAGAGGAAGAATACTCATCAGAGCTCATGAAAGGCAGAAGTAAGTCCAATGGAATCTCTATGGTCTCATTTTGAACCTCAGATTCCCATGGTTCCTCATTGGGGAACACATTGGAGGTCAGTGCACGCCCATTGAGATCTTCCTCAGTGGCGTCCACTTCCTCTCTTTCCTCTCCAGATTCGGCCATGTTTATGGCTTTGCACTCTCCTTTTGGATTTTCTTCTGGATTACTTGGGAGAGTACTTGGAGAGAGTTCAGTAATTTTCTTACTCAGCTGTCCCACTTGTGCCTCCAAATTCCTAATGGAGAACCTTGTTTCAGTCATGAAACTTTGAGTGGTTTTGATTAGATCAGAGACCATGGTTGCTAAGTCAGAGGGGTTCTGCTTAGAATTCTCTGTATGTTGCTGAGAAGATGATGGAAAAGGCTTGCCATTGCTAAACCTGTTTCTTCCACCATTATTGTTGTTGAAACCTTGTTGAGGTCTCTCTTGATTCTTCCATGAGAAATTTGGGTGATTTCTCCATGAAGAATTATAGGTGTTTTCATAGGGTTCTCCTAGGTAATTCACCTCTTCCATTGAAGGGAGCTCAGGATCATAAGCTTCTTCCTCAGATGAAGCATCCTTAGTACTGCTTGGTGCATTTTGCATCCCAGACAGACTTTGAGAAATCAAATTGACTTGTTGAGTCAATATTTTATTCTGAGCCAGAATGGCATTCAGAGCATCAATCTCAAGAACTCCTTTTTTCTGACTAGTCCCATTGTTCACATGATTTCTTTCAGAAGTGTACATGAATTGGTTATTTGCAACCATTTCAATGAGCTCTTGAGCTTCTGTAGGCGTCTTCTTCAGATGAAGAGATCCTCCAGCAGAGCTATCCAAAGACATCTTGGATAGTTCAGAAAGACCATCATAGAAAATACCTATGATGTTCCATTCAGAAAGCATGTCAGGGGGACATTTTCTGATTAATTGTTTGTATCTTTCCCAAGCTTCATAGAGGGATTCTCCATCCTTTTGTCTAAAGGTTTGGACTTCCACTCTAAGCTTACTCAATTTTTGAGGTGGAAAGAACTTTGCCAAGAAGGCATTGACTAGCTTTTCCCATGAGTCCAGGCTTTTTTTAGGTTGTGAGTCCAACCATATTCTAGCTCTGTCTCTTAGAGCAAAAGGGAATAGCATAAGTCTATAGACCTCAGGGTCTACCCGATTGGTCTTGACAGTGTCACAGATTTGCAAGAATTCAGCTAAGAACTGATGAGGATCTTCCAATGGAAGTCCATGAAACTTGCAATTCTGTTGCATTAGAGAAACTAATTGAGGCTTAAGCTCAAAGTTGTTTGCTCCAATGGCAGGGATAGAGATACTTCTCCCATAAAAATCAGGAGTAGGTGCAGTAAAGTCACCCAGCACCTTCCTTGCGTTGTTGGCATTGTTGTTGTTTTCGGCTGCCATGTGTTCTTCTTCCTTGAAGAATTCGGTCAGGTCCTCTAAAGAGAGTTGTGCTTTGGCTTCTCTTAGCTTTCTCTTCAGGGTCCTTTCAGGTTCAGGGTCAGCTTCAACAAGAATGCCTTTGTCTCTGCTCCTGCTCATATGAAAGAGAAGAGAACAAGAAAAATGTGGAATCCTCTATGTCACAGTATAGAGATTCCTTGAGGTGTCAGAGGAAAAGAAAAGTAGAAGATAGAAGTAGAAAATTTGAACTTATCAAAGAAGATGGAGTTCGAATTTTGCATTAAGGGATAGTGTTAGTCCATAAATAGAAGGATGTGAGAAGAGGGGAAGTAGTTTTCGAAAATTAAGTAAAGGATTTTTGAAAACATTTTGAAAAACACTAATTGATTTTCGAAAACTAAGAATAGAAAAAGAATCAAGTGATTTTTGAAAAAGATTTTGAAATTAGAAGTCAAAAAGATTTGATTTGAAAACTATTTTGAAAAAGATGTGATTGAGAAGATATGATTGAAAAGATATGATTTGAAAACAATTTTAAAAGATATGATTTGAAAACAATTTTAAAAAGATTTAATTTTTAAAAATTAATGACTTGCCTAACAAGAAAAGATATGATTCAAACATTAAACCTTTCTCAACAGAAAAGGCAATATACTTGAGATGTTCAATCAAATCATTAATTGTTAGTAAGTATCTTTGAAAAAGGAAAGAAATTGATTTTGAAAACATTTGATTGAAAAGATATGATTTGAAAAAGATTTGGTTTTGAAAAACTTTGAAAACTTGAAAAAAAATTGATTTGAAAACAAAATCTTCCCCCTTGTGCCATCCTGGCGTTAAACGCCCAGAATGGTGCACATTCTAGCGTTTAACGCCCAAAACTCTACCCTTTTGGGCGTTAAACGCCCAGCCAGGCACCCTGGCTGGCGTTTAAACACCAGTCTGTCTTCTTCACTGGGCATTTTTGAGTGCCCAGCTTTTTCTGTGTGATTCCTCTGCAGTATGTTCTGAATCTTCAATTCTCTGTATTATTGACTTGAAAAGACACAAATTAAAAATATTTTTGGATTTTTAATAATAAGGAATAATCAAAATGCAACTAAAATCAAATAATAATGCATGCAGGACACCAAACTTAGCAGTTTGTATACTATTGATACTAATAGATGGAGAATGCACATGAGAAATAACAACACACTCAAGTCAATAGAATTCAAAGATCAAAACAAGGAAATCATCAAGAACAACTTGAAGATTAATGAAGACACATGCATGAATTCGAAAAATGCAAGAGGAACAGAAACATGCAATTGACACCAAACTTAAAATGAGACACTAGACTCAAACAAGAAATATTTTTGGTTTTTATGATTTTGTAATTTTTTTTTGGATTTTTCGAAAATTAAGTGGAAAAGAAAATAAAGGTATCAAAATTCTTAATGAGAATTCCAGGAATCATGCAATGTTAGTCTAAAGCTTTAGTCTAAAGAAATTAGACATGGCCGGCCAAGCTTCAGCAGGACATTGCATTCAAGAGCTAAATTGATGAGAATCAATCAGCTTTGGTGATGATAAGAACATCACCTTGAAACACTAGAATTCATTCTTAAGAACTCTGAAGAAAAATACCTAATCTAAGCAACAAGATGAACCGTCAGTTGTCCATACACAAACAATCCCCGGCAACGGCGCCAAAAACTTGGTGCACGAAATTGTGATCACTACAACTTCGCACAACTAACCAGCAAGTGCACTGGGTCGTCCAAGTAATACCTTACGTGAGTAAGGGTCGATCCCACGGAGATTGGTGGTATGAAGCAAGCTATGGTCACCTTGTAAATCTCAGTCAGGCAGACTCAAATGGGTATAGTGATAAACGAGTAAAGCATAAAGATAAAGATAGAGATACTTATGTATATCATTGGTGAGAGCTTTAGATAAGCGTATGAAGATGCTTTCCCTTCCGTCTCTCTGCTTTCCTACTGTCTTCATCCAATCCTTCTTACTCCTTTCCATGGCAAGCTTGTGTAGGGTTTCACCGTTGTCAGTGGCTACCTCCCATCCTCTCAGTGAAAATACGTCCCGATGCTCTGTCACAGCATGGCTAATCATCTGTCGGTTCTCGTTCAGGCCGGAATAGAATCCAGTGATTCTTTTGCGTCTGTCACTAACGCCCCGCCTTCAGGAGTTTGAAGCACGTCACAGTCATTCAATCATTGAATCCTACTCAGAATACCACAGACAAGGTTAGACCTTCCGGATTCTCTTGAATGCCGCCATCAGTTCTTGCCTATACCACGAAGACTCCGGTTAAAGAATCCAAGAGATATTCACTAGGGCCTTGTTGCTTTGTAGAACAAAATGGTTGTCAGTCACTTTGTTCATAGGTGAGAATGATGATGAGTGTCACGGATCATCACATTCATCAAGTTGAAGAACAAGTGATATCTTAGAATACGACCAAGCGGAATTGAATAGAAGAACAATAGTAATTGCATTAATACTCGAGGTACAGCAGAGCTCCACACCTTAATCTATGGTGTGTAGAAACTCCACCGTTGAAAATACATAAGAACAAAAGTGATCATTGGTTTCGGCCCCAGAGAGGGAACCAGAAGAACCAAGATGAAAATACAATAGTAAAAGGTCCTACTTATAGAAAACTAGTAGCCTAGGGTGTACAGAGATGAGTAAATGACATAAAAATCCACTTCCGGGCCCACTTGGTGTGTGCTTAGGCTGAGCATTGAAGCATTTTCGTGTAGAGACTCTTCTTGGAGTTAAACGCCAGCTTTTATGCCAGTTTGGGCGTTTAACTCCCATTTTGGTGCCAGTTCCGGCGTTTAACGCTGGAATTTCTGTAGGTGACTTTGAACGCCGGTTTGGGCCATCAAATCTTGGGCAAAGTATGGACTATCATATATTGCTGGAAAGCCCAGGATGTCTACTTTCCAACGCCGTTGAGAGCGCGGAAATTGGGCTTCTGTAGCTCCAGAAAATCCACTTCGAGTGCAGGGAGGTCAGAATCCAACAGCATCTGCAGTCCTTTTCAGTCTCTGAATCAGATTTTTGCTCAGGTCCCTCAATTTCAGCCAGAAAATACCTAAAATCACAGAAAAACACACAAACTCATAGTAAAGTCCAGAAAAGTGAATTTTAATTAAAAACTAATAAAAATATACTAAGAACTCAACCAAAACTACCAAAAACATACTAAAATCAATGCCAAAAAGTGTACAAATTATCCGCTCATCAGTCTGCAAACCAAGGAGCTTCCTGAATGGCAAAGAGTTGCTCATCTGGGAAGGTCTCAGAGATCTCAGTAGAAGGGAGGGACGCCCCAGCTACTGGTTCTATTCGGGACAGATGATCAGCTACTTGGTTCTCTGTCCCTTTTCTGTCTCTTATTTCTATATCAAACTCTTGCAGAAGCAACACCCATCTTATTAGCCTGGGTTTTGAATCCTGCTTTGTGAGTAAGTATTTAAGAGCAGCATGGTCAGTGTACACAATCACTTTGGATCCTACTAGATAAGATCTAAACTTGTCAATGGCATAAACCACTGCAAGTAATTCTTTTTCTGTGGTTGTGTAATTCTTCTGTGCATCATTTAGAACACGGCTAGCATAATAAATGACGTGCAGAAGTTTATTATGCCTCTGTCCCAACACTGCACCAATGGCATGATCACTGGCATCACACATTAATTCAAATGGCAATGTCCAATCTGGTGCAGAGATGACTGGTGCTGTGACCAGCTTAGCTTTCAGGGTCTCAAACACCTGCTGACACTGTGTGTCAAACACAAATGGTGTGTTAGCAGCTAGCAGGTTACTCAAAGGTTTTGCAATTTTCGAAAAATCCTTTATAAACCTTCTATAGAATCCTGCATGCCCCAGAAAGCTTCTGATTGCCTTAACATTGGCAGGTGGTGGTAATTTTTCAATTACCTCTACCTTTGCCTTATCCACCTCTATTCCCCTGCTTGAAATTTTGTGCCCAAGGACAATTCCTTCAGTCACCATAAAGTGACATTTCTCCCAGTTTAAAACCAGGTTAGTCTCTTGGCACCTTTTCAGGACAAGTGTTAGGTGATTAAGACAGGAGCTGAATGAGTCTCCATATACTGAGAAGTCATCCATGAAGACTTCCAGAAATTTCTCTACCATATCTGAGAAGATAGAGAGCATGCACCTCTGAAAGGTTGCAGGTGCATTGCACAGACCAAAAGGCATCCTTCTGTAGGCAAACACGCCAGAAGGGCAAGTAAATGCTGTTTTCTCTTGGTCCTGAGGATCTACTGCAATTTGGTTGTAGCCTGAATAGCCATCCAAAAAGCAGTAATAATCATGACCAGCTAGTCTTTCTAGCATTTGGTCTATGAATGGTAAAGGAAAATGATCCTTTCTGGTGGCTGTATTGAGCCTTCTGTAGTCAATACACATGCGCCACCCTGTTACTGTTCTTGTAGGAACCAGTTCATTTTTTTCATTATGAACCACTGTCATGCCTCCCTTTTTGGGGACAACTTGGACAGGGCTCACCCAGGGGCTATCAAAAATAGGATAAATAATCCCAGCCTCCAGTAATTTAGTGACCTCTTTCTGCACCACCTCCTTCATGGCTGGATTTAGCCTCCTCTGTGGTTGGACCACTGGTTTGGCATTATCCTCCAACAGGATCTTGTGCATGCATCTAGTTGGGCTAATGCCCTTGAGATCACTTATGGACCACCCAAGAGCTGTCTTGTGTGTCCTTAGCACTTGAATCAGTGCTTCCTCTTCCTGTGGATTTAAAGCGGAGCTTATAATCACTGGAAAAGTTTCACCCCCTCCCAGAAATGCATATTTCAGGGATGGTGGTAGTGGTTTGAGTTCAGGTTTGGGAGGCTTATCCCCCTCCTGAGGAATTTTCGAAAATTCCTTTGTTTCCTCTGGTTCTTCTTGATCAGGTTGAGCATCTTTAAAGATGTCCTCAAGCTCTGATTCTAGGCTTTCAGTCATATTGATCTCTTCCACCAAAGAGTCAATAATATCAGCGCCCATGCAGTCATTTGGTGTGTCTGGATGCTGCATAGCCTTTACAGCATTCAACTTGAACTCATCCTCATTGACTCTCAGGGTTACTTCCCCTTTTTGTACATCAATGAGAGTTCGTCCAGTTGCTAGGAAAGGTCTTCCTAGAATGAGAGTTGCACTTTTGTGCTCCTCCATCTCCAGCACCACAAAGTCAGTTGGAAAGGAAAATGGCCCAACCTTGACAATCATGTCTTCTATTATGCCTGATGGATGTTTAATGGAGCCATCAGCAAGTTGGAGGCATATCCTGGTTGGTTTGACTTCTCCAATCAACCCAAGCTTTCTGATAGTGGATGCAGGTATTAGATTGATGCTTGCTCCAAGATCACACAGGGCTGTCTTGGTGCAAGCACCTTCTAATGTGCATGGTATCAAAAAGCTTCCTGGATCTTGAGGCTTTTCTGGTAAGCTTTTCAGAATGACTGCACTGCATTCTTCAGTGAGGAACACTTTTTCAGTTTCTCTCCAATCCTTCTTATGACTTAAGATCTCTTTCATGAACTTAGCATAAGAAGGTATTTGCTCAAGTGCCTCTGCAAACGGAATCTTTATTTCAAGAGTCCTTAGATAGTCTGCAAAGCGGGCAAATTGCTTATCCTGTTCTGCTTTGCGGAGTTTCTGAGGATAAGGCATCTTGGCTTGATATTCTTCAACCTTAGATGCTGCAGGTTTATTCCTTACAGAAGTGGTTGAAGAAGCCTTGTTAGAGGGATTATTATCAGCACTCTCAGGTGTCTGATCCTCCCTTGGCGTTTGAACGCCAGGATTGGGTGGAAAATGGGCGTTTAACGCCAACTTTTCCCCCTTTTCTGGCGTTTGAACGCCAGAACTGGGCAGGGAATGGGCGTTTAACGCCAGCTTTCCCTCCCTTTCTGGCGTTTGAACGCCAATAACATTCCTCTCTGGGCTCTTACTGTCCTCAGAGGGATTTTGAACAGTGGTTTGGTTGTCCTCTGTCAATTGTTCCTTGTTTAGCTTTTTGCTCTTTTGAGCAGTGTTATTCAGTGTCTTCCCACTCCTCAGTTGAACTGCTTGACATTCCTCTGTTATCTGTTTAGATATTTGCTGTTTTGCTTGATTCAACTGCAGTTCTATGTTCTTGTTAGCAACTTTAGTATCATGGAGCATTTCTTTAAATTCTGCTAACTGTTCTGTCATCAGGAGCAATTGTTGATTAAGCTCATTCATCTATTCTTGAGGATTAGGATCAGTGACTACTGCCATGACTTCCTCTTTTGGAGAGAACTCATTGCTAGAATATAAGTATTGGTTTCTAGCAACAGTGTCTATAAGCTCTTGAGCTTCTTCAATTGTTTTTCTCATGTGTATAGATCCACCAGCTGAGTGGTCTAAAGACATCTGAGCTTTTTCTGTAAGCCCATAGTAGAAGATGTCTAACTGTACCCACTCTGAAAACATTTCAGAGGGGCATTTTCTAAGCATACCTCTATACCTCTCCCAGGCATTATAAAGGGATTCATTATCCTCTTGTTTAAAGCCTTGGATGTCCAGCCTTAGCTGTGTCATCCTCTTTGGAGGGTAAAAATGATTCAGGAATTTGTCTGATAACTGTTTCCATGTCTTTATGCTTGCTGTAGGTTGGTTATTCAACCACCTTTTAGCTTGATCTTTTACGGCAAATGGAAACAGTAATAGTCTGTAGACATCCTGATCTACCTCTTTATCATGTACTGTGTCAGCAATTTGTAGGAACTGTGCCAGAAACTCAGTAGGTTCTTCCTGTGGAAGACCGAAATACTGGCAATTTTGCTGCATTATGATAATGAGTTGAGGATTTAGCTCAAAGCTGCTTGCTTTGATGGGAGGTGTACAGATGCTACTCCCATATGCAGCTGTAATGGGGTTAGCATATGACCCCAGAGTCCTTTTGGACTGATCAATCCCTCTTAGATCCATAATGGACAAAAGGGAAGTGATAATGATTGCAAATAGATAAATTTTGTTTTTTTTTTTAATTAACCGAAAATTAAAATAAAAACAAAAGGAAATTAAAATAAAAATTCAAGAATAAAAAAGAAAATAAGATCAAAGCAAATTGAGAACTGAATCAATTAGTTAATTAAAAAGATTTTGAAAAGAGCAATTAGAAAGATGTGATTGAAAAGTTTTTATGAAAAAGATTTGATTTTTGAAAAGAGGAAAGAGAAAAACAACAAAATGACACCAAACTTAAAATTTTTAGAAAATCAAACACTAATTTTCGAAAATTTTGAAAGGAAAAACACAAAGAGGACACCAAACTTAGAACTTTTATGGATCAAAAAGGGACTAAGGACATGCAAAATCGAAAATTGAAAGAAAAACAAAAGCATGCAATTGACACCAAACTTAAAATATGAAACTAGACTCAACTAAAAGACTCTAAACCAACAAAAATAAAACAGTCCTAATCTAAGCAACAAGATAAACCGTCAGTTGTCCAAACTCGAACAATCCCCGGCAACGGCGCCAAAAACTTGGTGCACGAAATTGTGATCACTACAACTCAAATAATCCCTAGTAATGGCTCCAAAGACTTGGTGCTCAATACCATGGCATAAACACAACTTCGCACAACTAACCAGCAAGTGCACTGGGTCGTCCAAGTAATACCTTGCGTGAGCAAGGGTCGATCCCACGGAGATTGTCGGCTTGAAGCAAGCTATGGTTATCTTGTAAATCTTAGTCAGGATATCAGAAATTATCAGGATTGATTGTGAAAAGCAAAAGAACATGAAATAAGTACTTGTTAAGCAGTAATGGAGAATAGGTTGAGGCTTTGGAGATGCTCCATCTTCTGAATCTCTGCTTTCCTACTGTCTTCTTCATCAAACACGCAAGGCTCCTTCCATGGCAAGCTGTATGTAGGGTTTCACCGTTGTCAGTGGCTACCTCCCATCCTCTCAGTGAAAACGTTCCTATGCTCTGTCACAGCATGGCTAATCATCTGTCGGTTCTCGGTCAGGCCGGAATAGAATCCAGTGATTCTTTTGCGTCTGTCACTAACGCCCCGCCTGCTAGGAGTTTGAAGCACGTCACAGTCATTCAATCATTGAATCCTACTCAGAATACCACAGACAAGGTTTAGACCTTCCGGATTCTCTTGAATGCCGCCATCAGTTCTAGCTTATACCACGAAGATTCCAATTAAAGAATCCAAGAGATATCTACTTAATCTAAAATAGAACGGAGGTGGTTGTCAGGCACACGTTCATAGTTGAGAATGATGATGAGTGTCACAGATCATCACATTCATCCGGGTTAAGAGCAAGTGATATCTTAGAATGGAAGCAAGCATGATTGAATAAGAAACAGTAGTAATTGCATTAATCCATCAAGACACAGCAGAGCTCCTCACCCCCAACCATGGGGTTTAGAGACTCATGCCGTGGAAAGTACACAAAGAAACGTGTAAAATGTCATCCCCCTGATACAATGTCAAAAGATCCTATTAATAGTAAACTAGTAGCCCAAGGTTTTACAGAAATGAGTAAATGACAGAAAAATCCACTTCCGGGCCCACTTGGTGTGTGCTTGGGCTGAGCATCGAAGCTTTCATGTGTAGAGACCTTTTCTGGAGTTAAACGCCAGCTTTCATGCCAGTTTGGGCGTTTAACTCCAAGTTTTATGCCAGTTCCAGCGTTAAACGCTGGAATTTCTGAGGCTGATTTGCCACGCCGGTTTGGGCCATCAAATCTTGGGCAAAGTATAGACTATCATATATTGCTGGAAAGCCCAGGATGTCTACTTTCCAATGCCGTTGAGAGCGCGCCAATTGGGCTTCTGTAGCTCCGGAAAATCCACTTCGAGTGCAGGGAGGTCAGAATCCAACAGCATCTGTAGTCCTTTTCAGTCTCTGAATTAGATTTTTGCTCAGAACCTTCAATTTCAGTCAGAAAATACCTGAAATCACAGAAAAACACACAAACTCATAGTAAAGTCCAGGAAAGTGAATTTTAACTAAAAACTAATAAAAATATAATAAAAACTAACTAAAAGATACTAAAAACAATGCCAAAAAAGGTACAAATTATCCGCTCATCAAGATGCACTTGCACACCAAGTCAATAAAATGATCAGTAAATCCAATATCCAGCAGTGTGTCCTTGATGAAACTCCATTTCAGCCTATCATATACTTTTTGCAAATCAATTTTTATAGCCTTCCATCCTTTATGCCCCTTCTTATTTTTCATGGAATGAATAACCTCTTGTGCGATAATGATGTTGTTTGAACTATATCTTCCAAGCATGAAACTACATTGAATAGGATTCACAAACTTCTCCATAACCCGCTGTAGTCTTTTAGCCAAGATTTTTGTAACAATCTTGTAGGACACGTTGCACAAACTAATAGGCCTCATCTGCTTAAGGCTAGTCACTAGTTCCACCTTCGGTACGAGTGTGATGACTGTCTCATTAATTTCAGCCACCTCATTGGAAATATTAAAAATATTCTCAACTAATCTACAAACATCTGACCCTATAAAATCCTAATTATTTTGGTAAAAAATAGCCTGGATGTTGTCTTTAGGCCACCAATATTAAAGATTGAATCTTTGATTTCTTGAGGAGTGACATTCCTGTCAATAGAAATAAGCTCAAGATTACTTAAGGAAGGAAAATCTTTATTAACAATATAAGGAGATTCAGGTATATTATCAAAGTAAAGAGAAGAGTAGAAAGAGGTAGCCATGTTTTCAAGGGCAGAATTGTTAGATATCTAATTTCCATGATCATCTTGAAGAGATGTCACTTTGTTTCTTTTTCTTCTAGCTAAGGTTGTTCTATGAAAATATTTTGTGTTTCGATCTTTGCATTTGATCTACTTGCATCTGGATTTTTGATACCAAAGAATCTCTTATTGGGCAAGAATTTCTTCATATTCCTTCCAAAGAGTAACTTGGAGATTTTTTAAGAAATAGTTGCTACTGTGATTTAACCTATTAACATTTCCTTGGAGCCTTCTTAGGATTCTTTCCTTTTTTCTAAGAATATTACAAAAAACAGAGTAATTCCAATCTTTAAGAACCCTCTGAAACTCAGCAATGCAATTAGACCAAGACACTTGCACTCTCCAATTACTTGAAACTAATTTCACAAAGTCTAGATGTGTCATCTAAGCCGCTCAAAATCTAAACAGTCTTCTTCTCCTGTTAGGTTGCTCGGCAACAAAAAGATGGAGGCACATGGGAGTATGATCAGATTTAAGCATTGGCAACAGTTCAATATTAGCTTCAGAAAAACTAATTTGCCAATCCAAATTACATAAACCCCTATCTAATCTCTCAACAAGGTTTCCTCTCTTCCATGTGAAAGGCCATCCCAAAAATCTCAGATCAAATAAGTCACTGTCAATAATGCAAACATGAAAATCAGAGCAGGCCCCATGGTTCTGATTCAAAGACCCTCCTCTGCGGTTCATAATGTTATAGAAAAGCATTAAAATAATCCAAGAGGCACCATGGATCTTCATAGTTGGTGTTGATATCTCTGATGTTTTGCCACAACTCTCTTTGGAGACTTTTCTGAGGACTCGCATGAACAGCTATGAGATTCCATGGAATAGAGTCTTTGCCTTTCACCCACATATGTATAAATTGCATATGAGTTTTAAGGATATCTACTTTCCAAAGGGCCGAATCCCAGAGAATCCAAATTCTGCCAGAGAAGCCTCTAGCTTCCTCTACAAAATAGCTATCAAAGCCTAATTTCTCGCGAATTTTTTTCTATTTTCACTAATGTGACTTTTGACAAGAATCAGAAAACTAGCTTTATATTGCTTCTTTAGATCTCTTATAAGGGAGGGAAAAGAGTTACTACCCACCCCATGATAGTTCCAACAAATTAAATTCATCATAGAAGATATTTGAAAAAATAGGTTGCCACCAGAGACAGAGGAACTAAAGATTCAAGGCCGCTTCCCTCTCTTCCGATTCAGGCCTAGTACCGCCATTACTAGTCACTATAAGCTTTGTTGTTCTTGCATCCACCATGTTTGTGTCTGGGGGTTTGTCAATCATGACTCCCATCACCTAAGCAACAATTTAATTCTCCATCGCATTTCCATCACGGAGAAGGGATTATCTTTGATTGAAGAAATTATTGGTCACCACATGATTTTCGAAGGCTTGCTTAACCATCTTTGACGCCTTAAATGCCTCCATTTGGTCTGCATTCATCCGTCTCATATTCTCAAGCATCATCTGCTCCATGAAATATTTCTCTGAGCTTTCTTTCGTAGTGATAGAGGGTATTGAACCTTCTACTACACTCTCATTATTGATAGAGACTATAAGTGAACTTTTCTTAGCCTTGGTGTTTCTCATTGGTTGGGTCGGCCCAAGTTTAGGAAGGGATCTTTTTTTTGTACTTGATTATTCTTCCTAGTACCACAACTTAAGACCTTCTTTTAGATTTGGTTGGCCTTTTCTACGCTTTTTTGGTTTAGGCCCACTATATATGTGATCTTCCTCAATGTGTTTTTCCTGCATATTGCTCTCCTCTAAATTCTCTGTGCCATCTTCATAAAGAATATTAAATCTAGACTCACCCTCATGATATTGATCCTTATTATTATCACCTTTTTTGAGGATTTCTTTTTAATTTGTCTTCTAACCAACATCCAAGGCCCAACATCAGGTGGTGCTTGATTAGATTTATGATATTTGTTTCCAGAATAGTCGTGGATGCATGATTATTGTGATTTGTCTCCTAATTGCAATTAATGTCCGAGTTGATGAGGGTCTCATTTTTGTTTGGGCCACCGGCGATATTTCTATCAATCTATTCACCTTGCTCAGTGGCCGTCTCACTACATTGATCGGTTCTATGACCATATTTTCCACAAGTAAAATATATTAGGTGTAGACCTTCATGCTCAATGTTGAGAGTGCTTCCAAGAACTGAAATCCGTGGAACCAATTTTTTTGACAAGTCAATCTCTACGAAAATTCTAGCGAACCTTCCTCTAAAATGAATAGATGTAGCTTTGTCAATCTTTAACATGGTTTCAATGGCAGAACCGACCCTCCATAAGAAATGATAATTATAGAGCTCAATAGGAAGATTTGGAATGCAAATCCATTCCGCTATCTTTTTGACAACATTTTCTGATGACAAGAAAAAGGGTTTCCATCTTTGCACGATAAGATAGTATCCAGCGATCATCCACGGACCTCTAAGAAGAGCATGTGAATAGTCTTTCTCATCTGAAAAATGAACCAAAAATAGTGACGACCATGTTAATAACATTTATCTTACCTTTCTTTATCCACTCTCTATTTAGTCTTTGTTCCATAAAGTCGAGATTCACTCTCTTGCCCATCACTTTTACTATGAGCGCAGCATGCCATGGCTTGCACCATTCATCAAATTTGTCCTTTGACATAGGACTAATTTGGCAAGGATCAAAAGCAGCATCGTCGTTGTCCGAAGAATCAATATCTTTGTACCACCGATCACTATAAAAGAAACGGGACTTAGCAGTAGAGAATTGCCGGCGTTTTCCCAGAACGTAACAAATCGATTGAGTAGAAGTGGTTTTTGTTGCGTAAATGGGTTCCATTCCAGTTGATCGGATTTGTGACTGTTTTGGTCCCCAACCGCAGCAAATAACCTTTGCAGGAGAGGGGGGAGGGGAGGGGAGGGGAGGGGGGTTTGTTTCATTAAAATACCCCAACAAAAATAACCCGTGCCATTACCCTTCCGTCGCCGTCGTGACTCTTTCCTCCGTCAACTCCAGCCGCTGCGTCCATGTCATTGTTCTTCCCCGTCACTGGCCTCCTCTGTCCGCCGTGTAGCTCCCGCGTGCAAAGTTAAAGTGGAAGGGGTCGTCCAAGTCTTCTCTTTCCTCCATGCATGTCGATGACGTCGTCGGTGGCCGCCCCAACCATCCGTCCCGGTGTCATCGTCGGTAGCCTTCCCCCTTGCCCTGTTTTGCATTGCTGATCGCCCCCTCTCCCCTCTCTAGTTTGTTCTTCTCCCTTCTCCCAATTTAATTTTAGTGGCTGTTGATACAATAATTTGGCATTAATTTCATCTCCGTGCCTTCTAAATTGATCGATTAACTTTGGCCAGATTTTTCTTCCCTAATTTAACATTTTGATTTAATTTTCCCCAATTTCTGAATCCTTGAGTCTTTATTACTTAGTCTTGGTAGCTTAATTGAGTACATAACACATGGAAATAAACTACAATGAGTGCTCAGAATTGTATATACTAGAAAAACATGTTTTGTCAATGCCACAAGTAGAGGAATAAAAAGAATTAGTATCTTAATTCTTAATTCTTAAACAAATCACTCACAGACTAATTCAGTTAATTAATTGAATTTTTGCTTTGTTGACCTTCTTTTATGTTCCAACTATTTCAGCAATATGCCAATGATGATTCCTTTAACAGGATCCAATTTTGATCAAAGAAAAAATTAGAATAAAATTATGTATAAATGGCATGGACAGAGTTAATCTGTTGACTGTAGTACCAACAAATTTAAAGCTTTGTTTACAATGAAATTACATTTGCAGCCACAGAAACTTGGATAAAACATAAAAAATCACTCATTTATATGAAAAGATTGAAGACCAAAAAAAGAACAGAAAAAAATTTTAAATGGCTTATGAGTAACATATGTTGTATTAATGTGCTCTCTATATATTTCTTTATTTAAAAGGATGTCACCAAGAGAGAGTTAGAATACTGAAACAGTTTCTGGTTCTCTATATGCAATAACTTTGCAAAAACACCGACTAAGGGGCCAGTATTATATGTGCAAGCCTCAGTTTCTTTATTTAATTGAGTACTCTTTTGGAGTTTTATTTTGCTTTTGATTATGTCCAAATAGGTGTATTTTTGTTTGTGTGTGTGTGTCTAAGAGATTTATAAAATGGTTATGAAATAGTTTTTGTGTACTATTTCAAATGTATGATTTACTGATTTTACATGCATAAGAATATATAACTTTAATAGCAGTTAATTCTACTACCTGACCAATATTCTAAATTTTTTTCTAATTAAACTATTATTCATCAAAATGATTAAATGAAAGAAGAAGAGTAAGAAGAACCCATGCTATTGTATATAAACATATAACCTTAGATAAATACAATATGTGTTGTTGAACTTCTCCTTTACAAATGTGATCTTTCTGCTATAGAATAACAAAGACAGAGAAAATTAAGTAGTTAGCATTTCAATAAATTTTGATGCTTTCATTTTGGGTGTTTTCAAGCATAAAACTATCCTTTATATTATCTAACTTATCCTTTTGATGCGCCTATTTATAGTTATATATTGTTTATTTCGAGTTCTCATACATTATATTGTAATATTATCATCTTTACAGTAATATATGTTAATTAAAAGGTTCATAAACTATGCCATACCAGATTAAACATAAGGCCAAAAAGCCTTTTTCTTCTATATAGAAAATGCGGTTTCATAGTCCTCTTGTATTTATTTTCTTTCTTCTATATAAGGCCATAATGCCTTTTACCTAATTATTTTCTTATATCTAACTTACATTCCTCTTTTCCTTTTTTTAAGGAAGGTTTTTATTTTCCATTTCAATTTTTTGGCATTGGACCTAGAGTTTATTTCTTCTAGTAATTTTTTTTGAAAGTGCAGAATATTTCAATGAGTAAGAAACTTTCTCAAATAATATTGTCGATGTGTATTATCCTGAATGCTAGTAACTGTGTTTTCTTTTTTTTTTATTTTAAGAGTTATTCTCCCAGTTTATTTCAAATAGTATGACCATATCATGTTATACACTCGCTTGTTGTATTTATGATTTATTATTAAGTTTTTCTGGTAGTCTGTTTTTATTATTTGAATTTTCGTTGTTCTATTATATCATTGAATTAGACATTGATAAGATTTGACTTTTAAAGCCACAAGATGGTCTAGATTATAGGGACAGTTTGAACAGATTCTTAGATTTCGCATTTGCCAATGCATCAGCCGATAGGATGATACATTGTCCGTGTCCAAAGTGCGAGTTCTACCTTTTTCAAACTAGAGAGGATGCATACAATCATTTGCTGATAAAAATTTTCCCTTCTAGTTATACATTTTGGGTACATCACGGTGAGAGACCCGTGGTAGAGAGCTCTAGTGGAGGATAAGAAGCAGAACCTAATAGAAACCTCAATGCCCCAATGCTTGACATGGTTCAGGAAGTGTTCAACTTCCCAGGACTTCATGGCGACGAAGAAGATTCAGTGAATGAACATGTTGGCGGGGATATAGAGGAGCTGCCATACTTATCAAATGAAAGTAATCGCGAGGCCCACAACTTGCATGACCTGCTCAAAGATGGAGCACAGGAGATATACCGGGATGTTGAAAGTTCTTAAAGCTGACTTTTTTGGTGAGGCTCTATCATATAAAGTCCATGTGCGGAGTGAGAAACAATGCCTTTGGAATGATACTGGAGTTGTTGGTGGATGTCTTTGAGCATGCAAGGATTCTGAGCACTATGCACGATGCCAAGATGATCATAAGAAGGCTCAGTATCGCGTACAAGAAGATAGATGCATGTCCAAATGACTACATGCTATACCAGGGCAGTGGCCAAGAGCTGTCTAAATGCAAACAATGTGGGACATTGAGATGGAAGAAAAAGACTAATAAGAACTCCAGAGTGAGGATCAACAAGGTTGTTAAGAAGAATGAAAAACCGCAAGTGGCGAAGACTCTTCGCTTCTTCCCCCTTATTCCACGATTGCAGTAGTTATACATGTCTAGTAACATAGCCGCTGACATGCTGTGGCATAATAGAGGTCATAGCTCTGATGGTATTTATCAGCATCCATGGGACGACAAGGCATGGAAGACATTTGACAAAAGATATTCCAACTTCTCCGGCGATTCACGCTGTGTTCGCCTAGCCTTGGCTAGTGATGGCTTTAACCCTTATAGAAACAAGAGCTCGAAGTACTCAATTTGGCCCGTGGTTCTTATTCTGTACAACCTTCCCCCTTGGATTTACATGAAACCCACTGTTTTTATCCTCTCCATGATTATTTCTGGGCCTAAAATACCTGGAAATGATATAGATGTCTACTTACAGTGTTTGATCAATGAGTTGAAGTAGTTGTGGGTTGGTGTTGAAACGTACGATACATACGAGAAAAAAACCTTCAAGATATATGTTGCGTTAATATGGAAATCAGTGATCTTCCAGGCTTGGGCAACTTATCTGGGTGGAATATGTACGGTGGGAGAGCTTGTCCTATGTGCAATTTAGATGCTGAGACTAACCGGCTCACACACAGTCAGAAAAATTTACTGGGAAAAGGACACGTGGACAGCAAACTGCCGTACAAGACGAGTCTCCTTGGAAGAAGAGAAGTGTATTCTTTGAGCTCTCATACTGGAAAAACAAAGGATTGCATCACAATCTTGATGTGATGCACAAGAGAAGAATGTGTGCGACAATATAGTTTTTATCCTACTGAACGAGAAAGGTAAATCTAAAGACCACCTTAACAGTTTGTTTGGATAGATGATTTTGGAAAGAAAGAAAATGGGGGAGAAGAAAACAGATGAAAAATTTAATTTTCCTTCGTTTGGATTAATCATGAAAATGAAGGGAAAATAAAAAAGTATACATGAGACCCACTTAAAAATTTTCTCTTCAAAGTTGGGAAGAAAACTGAGATGGAAGGCAAATTATGAGTAAAAAGACAAATTTTCCCTTTCAATTACAGACATTAGAATCCCTAATTCAATCTTTCTGAAAGAAGAGAACACATATCTTGTCTTCTCCCATTTGGCCTTCTTCCTCAGCATTGCCACCGTAGCTTCCCATCTTCGTCCACATTGCTACAACAGCTTCATTATCATTGTGACAGGTCCACCACATCTTCATCCGGGCATCCTCAAGAGAAAGGTGAGTTCTTTTTTCAGTTGTAGTAGTTTTTCCCAAAACGAAATGAAAAAATCATTATGGCATATAGATTGTATTCGGATTTTATTTTTCAACTGAGATAATGTTCTGATTTTACATTTCATGGATGACGCTTATTTTTATAGTGGAAAATAACCCATTTTTCGTTGTCTATTTTTAAAAGCGTTCTTTGTCCTAATTCAAAAATCCAACCATATCTGAACTTATATTCACTACTAGTTCACGTTTGATACCAGAAAGGAGTAATTTTAAACTCATTTGGTCCTTGAAATGATTTGTCCTGGTATTCACATCATTAGATTTTTCTCAAAGTTTATTACATTATGTCCTTTTTTTTCATGGGGTGGTCCAAATATGAAGAAAAGAACTCAGAAGTGACCATGAAATTTAGTTACATTATTACTAATGAGACTATGAAAAATGTGTGTTAGAAACAAGTAGAAAATGCCAAAAACTTTACCTCTTAAGTCTTGATCTATGTACAACTATACACCAGATAATCAGGCACTTGTATTTAGAAAAATTTACTCAAAAATTAAGAAAGAATATATAGATTGTGATTTGTGAAAGCAACATATTGAAATTAAGAGTATAAAAAAAAGATTAAGCTCCTAATGCACATAATGTAATTCTAAATCAATCTACTAATTATACTTGGAGTTTTGACCGATTAAATCATTCAATCAATTTGAGCATGCATTTTAAACACAATTTTTTGTAGGTTAAAAGGAAGCAATTTTTTGAAGATACAAGCCAGTTTCTTCTTTCCCCTTTTTTACTTTCTTTTCATGTAAATATCATCAACAATAGCTATCAGATATATCATTCATAAAAGAAGAGATTTTACAACCTCTTTTTTAGTTCATGCATAATTTGCTTAGTCCACTAGGTACTTACTTTGTAGATGATTCTTTTTGTAGAATTAAAAAAAATTGAAAAAAACTCCCGTTGCATATCTTTAGAAAATTAACATGAATCGAAATTAAATTAGTTTAATCAAAGATTGGTTGTAGATAAACCATGACAATTACAATTATTTTAGATAGTAGATATTAAATTGGAGATATCATAAAAATTAACTCTTTATAATTTGTCTATTTGTTATATATGTCATAAGAAGAATCTCTATCTTAATAATCCAAATAACTTTAGGACAAAAGAAAGTATAGTATTTTTAATATAGATTAAGCAGTTATAGAGTTCATAGAATATGTACCCGTGCTTATCAGTTATCACAATATTTTTACATGTTTAATATCTTAATTTTTTTATTTTTCCTTTTTTTAATTGTTTTGATTTGTTAATTATATGCTTAAATTGTAACCAACTGTAGCGTGAACTGAATCAATATCATGGGTATAGTTTATTCAAAAGTCCATCGCTTACTATGTAGATCCATCTGGTTAGATTTTATCTATAGGTGTTGTGATGCATGTACCTAATTAGTACAATCATCAATGGGACAATTTATTCCTTTTTTTTTTCTTGTTTCTTTTTTTTAAGTATAAAAATGAATAAACGGACATAAAGCATGGGACATAGATACAATTATTACTATGGAATAATTTCTTTTTGAGGTCTCATCCAATTTTTGCTCGCAACTTATGTTTATATGTTTTTCCGATTGAATTTTGGTGATAAACCAATGCATTTATTAATATATTATGTCATTTATAGTTTATGTTTATTGTTTATGGCAGTTGGTGGACGAAATTGTGATCACATGCTCTTTGTACTTGTATGAATTTATTCAATAATTGTCCTTATTTGAAGTCACAACTCCGTTCAACTAACCAGCAAGTGTACTAGGTCGTCCAAGTAATAAACCTTACGTGAGTAAGGGTCGAATCCACAGAGATTGTTGGTATGAAGCAAGCTATGGTCACCTTGTAGATCTCAGTCAGGCGGATTAAACATTATTTATGGGTTCGAGAATTAATAATAAAAAGAAATAATAAAAGGGATAGAATACTTATGTAGATTCATTGGTGGGAATTTCAGATAAGCATATGGAGATGCTGTATGGCTCACGAACGCTTGCTCTCCTACTGCTTCTACTCAATCCTTCTTACTCCTTTCCATGGCAAGCTGTGTATAGGGGTTCACCATCAGCGGTGGCTACTTTCAATCCTCTCGGGAAAATGATCCTATCCGGATTCCCAGGATCCTACTCGGAATACCACAGACAAGGTGAGACTTTCCGGATCCTCATAAATGCCGCCATCTATCTAGCTTATACCACGAAGATTCTGTTGGGGAATCTAAGAGATACACATTCAAGCTCTGTTGCATGTAGAACGGAAGTGGTTGTCAATCACGCGCGTTCATAAGTGAGAATAATAATGAGGGTTATTTACTCATCACATTCATCATGTTCTTGGGTGCGAATGAATATCTTGGAATAAGAATAAGAGAGATTTGAATAAAAGAAAATAGAACTTCATTAATACTTGAGGTACAGCAGAGCTCCACACCCTTAATCTATGGTGTGCAGAAACTCCACCGTTGAAAATACATAAGTAAAAGAGGTTCAGGCATGGCCGAATGGCCAGCCCCCTCAAACGTGATCAATAGCCTCTTAGGATGAAGAATAAAACAAAACTGAGACCAAAGATGTCTAATACAATAATAAATCATCCTATTTATAATAAACTAGCTCCTAGGGTTTACATGAGTAAGTAATTGATGCATAAATCCACTTCCGGGGCCCACTTGGTGTATGCTTGGGCTGAGCTTGATCAATACACGAGCTAAGGCTTCTCTTGGAGTTGAACTCCGAGTTATGACGTGTTTTGGGCGTTCAACTCCGGATCATGACGTTTTTCTGGCGTTTAACTCCAGACAGCAGCATGTACTTGGCGTTTAACGCCAAGTTACGTCGTCATTCTTCGAATAAAGTATGAACTATTATATATTGCTGGAAAGCCCTGGATGTCTACTTTCCAACGCCGTTGAGAGCGCGCCAATTGGAGTTCTGTAGCTCCAGAAAATCCATTTCGAGTGCAGGGAGGTCAGAATCCAACAGCATCAGCAGTCCTTTTGTCAGCCTTTTTCAGAGTTTTGCTCAAATCCATCAATTTCAGCCAGAAATTACCTGAAATCACAGAAAAACACACAAACTCATAGTAAAGTCCAGAAATGTGAATTTAACATAAAAACTAATGAAAACATCCCTAAAAGTAGCTTGAACTTACTAAAAACTACCTAAAAACAATGCCAAAAAGCGTATGAATTATCCGCTCATCAGCAGTCAGTTTTGGAATCGAGTTTAACATTTAGGAGTTGGAGATAAGTGCCTCATAACAAAGTATTTTTGTGTTTATAGCATGTCACCATAGTTTTATATAAAATTTTAGTTTCAATTAAGTTTTATATTTTGACAAATGAATTGTTAAAATGTAACAAACATATGCGACTTTCTGGTTACTTTCTTTATTGATATGTCCACCCTAAACATCATATTTTCATAGATGGATAACGAAAATATCGAAGATGCGAATCTCGAAGATAGAACAAATGTCATATATGATTCAGAATTTTAAGTAGGTCAAATCACTTCTACTGACCTATATCATCCTGAACCAATACAAATACTAACTCGTGTCAGGGAAGAGTTAGAAAATAGACAACATATCCGTGTTACATCTCTTTCATGTGTTGCAGTGCATCAGTTGTATCTTTTGGAATTAATATCACAATATAGGCCCAGACAAATTAATGACGACAACTTGGAAAGAGAACTTAGGCATACTCAATTAATGACATAGTTACTGGAGTCTGAAAAGTACCGAGATGTCATACGTATGGGCCCTGAAGCATTTAGGAAGTTGTGTCAGAAGTTAAGAGGAACTGGTAGAGTAAAGGATTTAACTCGTCCTACGGTTGAAGAGCAAGTCGCTAAATTTCTACTATATTATAGGGCATAATGTAAAAACTAGAACTATGTCTTTCTTCTTCTACCAGTAAGGGAAGACAATTAGTCGTCACTTTCACAATGTCCTACAAGCTATTCTATCATTAGAAGGAGAATTTTTCAAGCAACCATCTGGTGAGAAAGTTCCTTATGAAATACTTAATAATAGTTAATTCTATCCCTTTTTTTAAGGTACTAACTCTTTTGATTTACTTAGTGACATTTATATAATTGTCAATGAAATAATTGTAATACTGTTATGTTAATAAGCCAATATACTTTCCAAAAAAGGATTGCATTGGAGCCATAGATGGAACTCATAGTCATGTGAAGGTACCAAGGGTGCACGCCCCTCGTTTTCGCAGAAGAAAAGATTGCCCAACATAAAATGTTTTAGCGGCCTGTGGGTTTGATATGAAATTCACTTATGTGTTGTCCGATTGAGAAGGAACTGCCTCTGACTCAAGAATTTTGAAAGATGCTTTAAGGAAGGAATATCTACTTCGAATTTTTGAAGGTCTGTGCTAATGTAATTTACGAAATCATCTACATAAAGTTAAATTTATAGTCATAGTATGTTATACTTTAATTTTTTTATGCAACTGTTGTAGGAAAATTTTATCTAGGCGATGCTGGATTCATGCTGAAGCCTGATATACTTACACCATATAGAGGTGTTCGGTATCACCTGAAAGAGTATTTTGTATGTGAGCCTGGTGCACGAAATTGTGATCACTACTGTTCACAACTCAAATAATCCCCGGTAATGAATCCAAAAACTTGGTGCTCAATACCATGGTATAAACACAACTTCGCACAACTAACCAGCAAGTGCACTGGGTCGTTGGTGGGCGAAATCGTGATTCATTCTTTTCACTTCAACAATCCAAGGTAATGGCTCCAAAGACTTGGTGCACAGAACCATGGTCCAAAATTAACTTCACAGTCTCGCTCAACTAACCAACAAGTGCACTGGGTCGTCCAAGTAATACCTTACGTGAGTAAGGGTCGATCCCACGGAGATTGTTGGTATGAAGCAAGCTATGATCATCTTGTAGATCTCAGTTAGTGAGTGGAATCATAGGGTCAAATGTAATTAAATTGGATAAATAAAATAAATAAAAGGGATAGAAGTACTCATGTAATTCAATGGTGGGAATTTCAGATAAGCGTGTGAAGATGCTGTGCTCCTCTTGAATCTCTGCTTTCCTGTTGCTTTCATCCAATTCTTCTTACTCCTTTCCATGGCAAGCTGTATGTAGGGCATCACCATCATCAATGGCTACTTTTAATCCTCTCGGGAAAATGGTTCTATGCGCTGTCACTGCACGGCTAATCGTCTGGAGGCATCACCCTTGGTTGATAGCTACATCCCATCCTCTCAGTGAAAATGGTCCAAATGCTCTGTCACAGCACGGCTAATCATCTGTCGGTTCTCAATCAGGTTGGAGTAGAATCCATTGATTCTTTTGCGTTTGTCACTAACGCCCAGCCTTCAGGAGTTTGAAGCTCGTCACAGTCATTCAATACCGGAATCCTACTCGGAATACCACAGACAAGGTTAGACTTTCCGGATTCCCAGGATCCTACTCGGAATACCACAGATAAGGTTAGACCTTCCGGATCCCCATGAATGCCGCCATCTATCTAGCTTATACCACGAAGATTCTGTTGGGGAATCTAAGAGATATGCGTCCGGCCTAGAGTAGAACGGAAGTGGTTGTCAGTCACGCGCGTTCATAGGTGAGAATGATGATGAGTGTCACGGATCATCACATTCATCAAAGTGAAGTGTAACGTATATCTTGGATTAAGAATAAAATTGATTTGGATAGAAAATAATAGTAATTGCATTGAAACTTGAGGTACAGTAGAGCTCCACACCCTTAATCTATGGTGTGTAGAAACTCCACCGTTGAAAATACATAAGTGAGAGAGGTTCAGGCATGGCCGAATGGCCAGCCCCCAAAACGTGGTCACTGGATCAAAAATACAATCCATGATCAAAACCAAGATGATAATATGATAGTAAAGAGTTCTATTTATAATAAACTAGCTACTAGGGTTTACAGAAGTAAGTAATTGATGCATAAATCCACTTCCGGGGCCCACTTGGTGTATGTTTGGGCTGAACTTGGTCTATCCACGAGCTGAGGCTTTTCTTGGAGTTGAACTCCAAGTTATAACGTGTTTTGGGCGTTCAACTCCGGATCATGACGTGTTTCTGGCGTTTAACTCCAGACAGCAACATGTACTTGGCGTTCAACGCCAAGTTACGTCGTCAATTTCCGAATAAAGTATGGACTATTATATATTTCTGGAAAGCTCTAGATGTCTACTTTCCAACGCCATTAAGAGCGCGCCATTTGGAGTTCTGTAGCTCCAAAAAATCCATTTTGAGTGCAGGGAGGTCAGATTCCAACAGCATCAGCAGTCCTTTTGTCAGCCCTTTTCAGAGTTTTGCTCAAGTCCCTCAATTTCAGCCAGAAATTACCTGAAATCACAGAAAAATACACAAACTCCTAGTAAAGTCCAGAAATGTTAATTTAACATAAAAACTAATGAAAACATCGCTAAAAGTAACTAGATCATACTAAAAACTACCTAAAAACAATGCCAAAAAGCGTATAAATTATCCGCTCATCACAACACCAAACTTAAATTGTTGCTTGTCCCCAAGCATCTAAAAATAAAATAGGATAAAAAGATGAGAATATACTATAAATTTAGAATATCAATGAATATTAGTTCTAATCAGATGAGCGGGACTTGTAGCTTTTTGCTTCTGAACAGTTTTGGCATCTCACTTTTTCCTTTGAAGTTTAGAATGATTGGATTCTCTAGGAACTTAGAATTTCAGATAGTGTTATTGATTCTCCTAGTTAAGTATGTTGATTCTTGAACACAGCTACTTTTTGAGTCTTGGCCGTGGCCCTAAGCACTTTGTTTTCCAGTATTACCACCGGATACATAAATGCCACAGACACATAACTGGGTGAACCTTTTCAGATTGTGACTCAGCTTTGCTAGAGTCCCCAGTTAGTGGTGTCCAGAGCTCTTAAGCACACTCTTTTTCTTTGGATCTTTTTTTTTAAATATATTTCTTTTTTTTTGCCAATTAATTTTTTTATTATTTTTTTTCACAAGCTTTTGCTTTTCACTATTCACTGCTTTTTCTTGCTTCAAGAATCAAATTCATGATTTTTCAGATTGTCAATAACATTTCTCCTTGTTCATCATTCTTTTAAGAGCCAACAATTTTAACATTCATAAACAACAAGATCAAAAATATGCACTGTTTAAGCATTCATTCAGAAAACAAAAAGTATTGTCACCACATCAATATAATTAAACTAAATTCAAGGATAAATTCGAAATTCATGTACTTCTTGTTCTTTTGAATTAAAACATTTTTCTTTTAAGAGAGGTGAAGGATTCATCAAATTATTCATAATCTTTAAGGCATAGTTACTACATACTAATGATCATGAAGTAGAGACATAAAATATAGATAAACATGAAGGATAAAAACCAAAAAAGCAGAGAAAATAAGAACAAGGAATGAGTCCACCTGAGTGAGGGTGGCGCCTTCTTTGAAGATCCAATGGTGCTTTTTGAGCTTCTTTATGTCTCTTCCTTGCTTCTGTTGCATGATCCCTAGTGATTTTGGTGTTCCTATCCTTAGTTGCTTCCAATAATTATGTGGAGGAACATGTATCCCCTGAGGTATCTAATGGATTTCTTGAAGAGGGAATTTCTCATGCTTTCTTGATGTGCAGTCAAATGCTCTTCTACTGGGTTATGGCTTTTTCTTTCTTTCTTTCTATATTTTTTTCGCCAGTTTTTTTTTTTGCAAGCCTTTTTCCTTGTTCCTGCTCATATAGGGAAGAAGAGAACAAGAAAAGAAAGAGGAATCTTCTATATCACAGTAAAGAGGTTCCTTATTGTTAGTAGAAGAAGAAAGGAATAAAAGTGGAGAATCCAATCACAATGGTGAGGATAGAGGCAGTGATTGGAGATGAAGAGAGGTGAAGAGAAGTGTTAGTAAATAAATAAAATAAATAGAAAGAGATGAGGGCGAGAGAAATTCGAAAATAATTTTGAAAAATGGGTTTGTGATTTTCGAAAATTAAAACTAAAATTTGAAACAATTAATTAATTAAAAAGAATTTTTGAAAAAGAGGGAGGTATTTTCGAAAATTAGAGAGGAAAAAGTAGTTAGTTGATTTTGAAAAAGATAAGAAACAAACAAAAAGTTAATTAGTTAGTTGAAAAAAGATATTAAAATCAATTTTGAAAAGATAAGAAGATAAGAAGTTAGAAAAGATATTTTAAAATTTTTTTTTTGAAAAAGATAAAATTTTGAAAAAAATATGATATAAAAGATATGATTTAAAAAGATATGGTTTTGAAAAGATAAGATTGAAATTAGTTTTGAAAAAGATTTGAATTTTAAAATCACAATTAATGACTTGACTCACAAGAAATCACAAGATATGATTCTAGAACTTAAAATTTGAATCTTTCTTAACAAGAAAGTAACAAACTTGAAATTTTTGAATCAAAACATTAATTTTTGATGCAATTTTCGAAAATATGATGTAAAGATAAGAAAAAGATTTTGAAAATATTTTGAAAAAGATTTTTGAAATTTTCGAAAATGATGAAAAAATGGAAAAGATATGATTTTTGAAAAAAGATTTTAAAAAGATAAGATTTAAAAAGATAAGATATTTTTTTTATTTTTGAAATTTTTTTTTTGATGAGAGAGAAAAACACTAAAAATACTCAATGCATGAAAATTTTGGATCAAAACACATGATGCATGCAAGAACACTATGACTGTCAAGATGAACACCAAAAACACTTTGAAGATCATGATGAACATCAAGAACATATTTTTGAAAAATTTTCAAGAAAAGAAAACATGCAAGACACCAAATTTAGAAATTTTTCATGTTTAGACTCTATGAATGCAAGAATGCATATGAAAAACACCATACAACACAAAACAAGAAAATATGAAGATCAAACAAGAAAGTTCATCAAGAACAACTTGAAGATCATGATGAATGCTATGAATGCATGAATTTTTCGAAAATTTTATGCAAGAAAAAGATGAACATGCAATTGACACCAAAATTATGACTTGACACAAGACTCAAACAAGAAACACAAAATATTTTTTATTTTTATGATTTTCTAATTTTTTTTGTATTTTATTTGATTTTTTTCGTAAAACATATAAGAAAAGGAAAATAAGAAATTCAAAATTTTTAATATGAATTCCAGGAATCATGCAATGTTAGTCTAAAGCTCCGGTCCAGGAATTAGACATGGCTTAATAGCCAGCCAAGCTTTCAATGAAAGCTCCAGTCCAAAACACTAGACATGGCAAATGGCCAGCCAAGCTTTAGAATACATAGTTCAAGCATGTGAAGAGGAAGCCTCAGTCCAAAAGAATTTAGACATGGCTTTACAGCCAGCCAGGCTTCAACATGCTTCATGAAGCTCCAGAATGCATAGTAAAAAAATTTTTTGAATAATTTTCGAAAATAGGGAGAAGATTTTGAAAAGTTTTTAGAAAAAAAAAGTTTTTTTTAAAATAAAATAAAAATTACCTAATCTGAGCAACAAGATGAACCGTCAGTTGTCCATACTCGAACAATCCCCGGCAACGGCACCAAAAACTTGGTGGGCGAAATCGTGATTCATTCTTTTCACTTCAACAATCCAAGGTAATGGCTCCAAAGACTTGGTGCACAGAACCATGGTCCAAAATTAACTTCACAGTCTCGCTCAACTAACCAGCAAGTGCACTGGGTCGTCCAAGTAATACCTTACGTGAGTAAGGGTCGATCCCACGGAGATTGTTGGTATGAAGCAAGCTATGGTCATCTTGTAGATCTCAGTTAGTGAGTGGAATCATCGGGTCAAATGTAATTAAATTGGATAAATAAAATAAATAAAAGGGATAGAAGTACTCATGTAATTCAATGGTGGGAATTTCAGATAAGCGTGTGAAGATGCTGTGCTCCTCTAGAATCTCTGCTTTCCTGTTGCTTTCATCCAATTCTTCTTACTCCTTTCCATGGCAAGCTGTATGTAGGGCATCACCATCATCAATGGCTACTTTTAATCCTCTCAGGAAAATGGTCCTATGCGCTGTCACTGCACGGCTAATCGTCTGGAGGCATCACCCTTGGTTGATAGCTACATCCCATCCTCTCAGTGAAAATGGTCCAAATGCTCTGTCACAGCACGGCTAATCATCTGTCGGTTCTCAATCAGGTTGGAGTAGAATCCATTGATTCTTTTGCGTTTGTCACTAACGCCCAGCCTTCAGGAGTTTGAAGCTCGTCACAGTCATTCAATACCGGAATCCTACTCGAAATACCACAGACAAGGTTACACTTTCCGGATTCCCAGGATCCTACTCGGAATACCACAGACAAGGTTAGACCTTCCGGATCCCCATGAATGCCGCCATCTATCTAGCTTATACCACGAAGATTCTGTTGGGGAATCTAAGAGATATGCGTCCGGCCTAGAGTAGAACGGAAGTGGTTGTCAGTCACGCGCGTTCATAGGTGAGAATGATGATGAGTGTCACGGATCATCACATTCATCAAACTGAAGTGCAACGTATATCTTGGATTAAGAATAAAATTGATTTGGATAGAAAATAATAGTAATTGCATTGAAACTTGAGGTACAGCAGAGCTCCACACCCTTAATCTATGGTGTGTAGAAACTCCACCGTTGAAAATACATAAGTGAGAGAGGTTCAGGCATGGCCGAATGGCCAGCCCCCAAAACGTGGTCACTGGATCAAAAATACAATCCAGGATCAAAACCAAGATGATAATATGATAGTAAAGAGTTCTATTTATAATAAACTAGCTACTAGGGTTTACAGAAGTAAGTAATTGATGCATAAATCCACTTCTGGGGCCCACTTGGTGTATGTTTGGGCTGAGCTTGGTCTATCCACGAGCTGAGGCTTTTCTTGGAGTTGAACTCCAAGTTATAACGTGTTTTGGGCGTTCAACTCCGGATCATGACGTGTTTCTGGCGTTTAACTCCAGACAGCAGCATGTACTTGGCGTTCAACGCCAAGTTATGTCGTCAATTTCCGAATAAAGTATGGACTATTATATATTGCTGGAAAGCTCTGGATGTCTAACTTTCAACGCCGTTGAGAGCGTGCCATTTGGAGTTATGTAGCTTCAGAAAATCCATTTTGAGTGCAGGGAGGTCAGATTCCAACAGCATCAGCAGTCCTTTTGTCAGCCCTTTTCAGAGTTTTGCTCAAGTCCCTCAATTTCAGCCAGAAATTACCTGAAATCACAGAAAAACACACAAACTCCTAGTAAAGTCCAGAAATGTGAATTTAACATAAAAACTAATGAAAACATCCCTAAAAGTAACTAGATCATACTAAAAACTACCTAAAAACAATGCCAAAAAGCGTATAAATTATCCGCTCATCAGTCGTCCAAGTAATAAACCTTACGCGAGTAAGGGTCGATCCCACGGAGATTGTTGGTATGAAGCAAGATATGGTCACCTTGTAAATCTTAGTCAGGCAGACTCAAATGGTTATGGATGATATATGAATAAACATAAAGATAAAGATAGAGATACTTATGTAATTCATTGGTGAGAATTTCAGATAAGCGTATGGAGATGCTTTGTCCCTTCCGTCTCTCTGCTTTCCTACTGTCTTCATCCAATCCTTCTTACTCCTTTCCATGGCAAGCTGTATGTTGGGCATCACCGTTGTCAGTGGCTACAATCCCGTCCTCTCAGTGAAAATGTTCAACACACCCTGTCACGGCATGGCTAATCATCTGTCGGTTCTCAATCAGGTTGGAATAGAATCCATTGATTCTTTTGCGTCTGTCACTAACGCCCAGCCTTCAGGAGTTTGAAGCTCGTCACAGTCATTCAATCATTGAATCCTACTCAGAATACCACAGACAAGGTTTAGACCTTCCAGATTCTCTTGAATGCCGCCATCAATTCGAGCTTATACCACGAAGATTCCGATTAAAGAATCCAAGAGATAAACATTCAAGCCTTGTTTGCTTGTAGAACGGGAGTGGTTGTCAGGCACGCGTTCATAAGTGAGAATGATGATGAGCGTCACATAATCATCACATTCATCAAGTTCTTGAGTGCGAATGAATATCTTGGAATAAGAACAAGCTGAATTGGATAGAAGAACAATAGTAATTACATTAATACTCGAGGTACAGCAGAGCTCCACACCTTAATATATGGTGTGTAGAAACTCCACCATTGAAAATACATAAGAACAAAAGTGATCAATGGCTTCGGCCCCAGAGAGGGAACCAGAAGAACCAAGATAAAAATACAATAGTAAAAGGTCCTATTTGTAGAGAACTAGTAGCTTAGGGTTTACAAAGATGAGTAAATGACATAAATATCTACTTCCGGGCCCACTTGGTGTGTGCTTGGATTGAGCATTGAACCATTTTTGTGTAGAGACTCTTCTTGGAGTTAAACGCCAGCTTTTGTGCCAGTTTGGGCGTTTAACTCCCATTCTTGTGCCAGTTCCAGCGTTTAACGCCGGGCAATTTTGAGCTGATTTGGAACGCCGGTTTGGGCCATCAAATTTCGAGCAAAGTATGGACTATTATACATTGCTGGAAAGCCCAGGATGTCTGCTTTCCATCGCCGTTGAGAGCGCGCCAATTGGGCTTCTGTAGCTCCAGAAAATTCACTTCGAGTGCAGGGAGGTCAAAATTCACTTCTGCAGTCCTTTTCAGCCTCTGAATCAGATTTTTGCTCAGGTCCCTCAATTTCAGCCAGAAAATACCTGAAATCACAGAAAAACACACAAACTCATAGTAAAGTCCAGAAAAGTGAATTTTAACTAAAAACTAATAAAAATATACTAAAAACTAACTAAAACACACTAAAAACATACTAAAAATAATGCCAAAAAGCGTATAAATTATCCGCTCATCACAACACCAAACTTAAATTGTTGCTTGTCCCCAAGCAACTAAAAATCAAATAAGATTAAAAGAAGAGAATATACTATGGACTCCAAATTATCAATGAAACTTAGCTCCAAATTAGATGAGCGGGACTAGTAGCTTTTTGCCTCCGAACAGTTTTGGCATCTCACTTTATCCTTTGAAATTCAGAATGATTGGCTTCTTTAGGAACTCAGAATCCAGATAGTGTTATTGATTCTCCTAGTTAAGTATGATGATTCTTGAACACAGCTACTTTATGAGTCTTGGCCGTGGCCCAAAGCACTCTGTCTTCCAGTATTACCACCGGATACATACATGTCACAGACACATAACTGGGTGAACCTTTTCAGATTATGACTCAGCTTTGCTAGAGTCCCCAATTAGAGGTGTCCAGGGTTCTTAAGCACACTCTTTTTGCCTTGGATCACAACTTTAATTTTTTTCTTTTTCTTTTTCCTCTTCTTTTTCGTTTTTTTTTCACTGCTTTTTCTTGCTTCAAGAATCATTTTTATGATTTTTCAGATCCTCAGTAACATGTCTCCTTTTTCATCATTCTTTCAAGAGCCAACAATTTTAACATTCATGAACAACAAATTCAAAAGATATATGCACTGTTCAAGCATACATTCAGAAAACAAAAATTATTGTCACCACATCAAAATAATTAAGCTAGTTTTAATGATGAATTCGAAATCATGTACTTCTTATTCTTTTGTGATAAAAACATTTTTCATTTAAGAAAGGTGATGGATTCATAGGACATTCATAACTTTAAGGCATAGACACTAAGACACTAATGATCATAAGACACAAACATAGATAAACATAAGCATAATTTTCGAAAAACAGAAAAATAAAGAACAAGGAGAATAAAGAACGGGTCCACCTTAGTGATGGCGGCTTGTTCTTCCTCTTGAAGATCTTATGGAGTGCTTGAGCTCCTCAATGTTTCTTCCTTGCCTTTGTTGCTCCTCTCTCATGATTCTTTGATCTTCTCTGATTTCATGGAGGGGGATGGAATGTTCTTGGTGCTCCACCCTTAGTTGTCCCATGTTGGAACTCAATTCTCCTAGGGAGGTGTTAATTTGCTCCCAATAGTTTTGTGGAGGAAAGTGCATTCCTTGAGGTATCTCAGGGATTTCATGATGAGTGGGATCTCTTGTTTGCTCCATCCTTTTCTTAGTGATGGGCTTGTCCTCATCAATGAGAATGTCTCCTTCTATGTCAACTCCAACTGAATAACAGAGGTGACAAATGAGATGAGGAAAGGCTAACCTTGCCAAGGTAGAGGACTTGTCCGCCACCTTATAAAGTTCTTGGGCTATAACCTCATGAACTTCTACTTCTTCTCCAATCATGATGCTATGAATCATGATGGCCCGGTCTAGAGTAACTTCGGATCGGTTGCTAGTGGGAATGATTGAGCGTTGGATAAACTCCAACCATCCCCTAGCCACGGGCTTGAGGTCATGCCTTCTCAGTTGAACCGGCTTCCCTCTTGAATCTCTCTTCCATTGGGCACCCTCTTCACAAATGACTGTGAGGACTTGGTCCAACCTTTGATCAAAGTTGACCCTTCTAGTGTAAGGGTGTTCATCTCCTTGCATCATGGGCAAGTTGAATGCCAACCTTACATTTTCCGGACTAAAATCTAAGTATTTCCCCCGAACCATTGTAAGCAAATTCTTTGGGTCCGGGTTCACACTTTGATCATGGTTCTTGGTGATCCATGCATTGGCATAGAACTCTTGAACCATTAAGATTCCGACTTGTTGAATAGGGTTGGTAAGAACTTCCCAACCTTTTCTTCAAATCTCATGTCGGATCTCCGGATATTCACTCTTTTTGAGTTTGAAAAGGACCTCGGGGATCACCTTCTTCAAGGCCACAACTTCATAGAAGTGGTCTTGATGCACCCTTGAGTTGAATCTCTCCATCTCCCATGACTCGGAGGTGGAAGCTTTTGCCTTCCCTTTCCTCTTTCTAGAGGTTTCTTCGGCCTTGGATGCCATAAATGGTTATGGAAAAACAAAAAGCAATGCTTTTACCACACCAAACTTAAAAGGTTTGCTCGTCCTCGAGCAAAAGAAGAAAGAAGAGAGTAGAAGAAGAAGAAATAGAGGAGAGGGAGATGGCTATGTGGTTCGGCCAAAGGGGGAGAAGTAGTGTTTAGGGTGTGTGAAAATGAAGGAGTGAAGATGGGTTTATATAGGGGTGGAGAGAGGGGTAGGGTTCGGTTATGGGAGGGTGGGTTTGGGAGGGAAAGTGGTTTGAATTTGAATGGTGAAGTAGGTGGGGTTTTATGAAGGATGGATGTGAGTGGTGAAGAGAAAGATGGGATTTGATAGGTGAAGGGTCTTTGGGAAAGAGTGGTTGAGGTGATTGGTGAATGGGTGAAGAAGAAGAGAGAGGGTGGTGGGGTAGGTGGGGATCCTGTGGGGTCCACAGATCCTGAGATGTCAAGGAAAAGTCATCCCTGCACCAAGTGGCGAGCAAAATTGCTCTCTGTGCCAATTCTGGCGGTAAATGCCGGGCTGGTGTCCATTTCTGGCGTTTAACGCCAGCTTCTTGCCCTTTTCTGGCGTTTAACGCCAGTCTGGTGCCCCTTTCTGGCGTTAAACACCCAGAATGGTGCCAAACTGGGTGTTAAACGCCCATTTGCTAGCTTCACTGGCGTTTAAATGCCAGCAAGTTCTCCTCCAGGGTGTGCTATTTTTCTTTCTGTTTTTCATTCTGTTTTTGGTTTTTCAATTGATTTTGTGACTTCCCATGATCATCAACCTACAGAAAACATAAAATAACAAAGGAAAATAGATTAAATATAACATTGGGTTGCCTCCCAACAAGCGCTTCTTTAATGTCAGTAGCTTGACAGTGGGCTCTCATGGAGCCTCACAGATGCTCAGAGTAATGTTGGAACCTCCCAACACCAAACTTAGAGTTTGAATGTGGGGGTTCAATACCAAACTTAGAATTTGGTTGTGGCCTCCCAACACCAAACTTAGAGTTTGACTTTGGGGGCTCTGTTTGACTCTGTTTTGAGAGAAGCTCTTCTAGCTTCCTCTCCATGGTGACAGAGGGATATCCTTGAGATTTAAACACAAAGGATTTTTCATTCACTTGAATGATCAATTCTCCTCTGTCCACATCAATCACAGCCTTTGCTGTGGCTAGGAAGGGTCTGCCAAGGATGATGGATTCATCCATGCACTTCCCAGTCTCTAGGACTATGAAATCAGAAGGGATGTAATGGTCTTCAATCTTTATCAAAACATCCTCCACAAGTCCATAAGCTTGTTTTCTTGAATTGTCTGCCATCTCTAGTGAGATTCTTGCAACTTGCACCTTAAAGATCCTTAGCTTCTCCATTACAGAGAGAGGCATGAGGTTTATACTTGACCCTAAGTCACACAGAGCCTTCTTAAAGGTCATGGTGCCTATGGTACAAGGTATTGAAAACTTCCCAGGATCTTGTCTCTTTTGAGGTAATCTCTGCCTAGACAAGTCATCCAGTTCTTTGGTGAGCAAAGGAGGTTCGTTCTCCCAAGTCTCATTACCAAATAACTTGTCATTTAGCTTCATGATTGCTCCAAGGTATTTAGCAACTTGCTCTTCAGTGACATACTCATCCTCTTCAGAGGAAGAATACTCATCAGAGCTCATGAATGGCAGAAGTAAATCCAATGGAATCTCTATGGTCTCAGTGTGAGCCTCAGATTCCCATGGTTCCTCATTAGGGAACTCATTGGAGGTCAGTGGGCGTCCATTGAGGTCTTCCTCAGTGGTGTTCACTGCCTCTTCCTCCTCTCCTAGTTCGGCCATGTGGATCATGTTAATGGCCTTGCATTCTCCTTTTGGATTTTCTTCTGTATTGCTTAGAAGAGTACTAGGAGGGAGTTCAGTAATTTTCTTGCTCAGCTGTCCCACTTGTGCCTCCAAGTTTCTAATGGAGGACCTTGTTTCAGTCATGAAACTTTGAGTGGTTTTGATTAGATCAGAGACCATGATTGCTAAGTCAGAGTGGCTCTGCTTAGAATTCTCTGTCTGTTGCTGAGAAGATGATGGAAAAGGCTTGCCATTGCTAAACCTGTTTCTTCCACCATTATTGTTGTTGAAACCTTGTTGGGGTCTCTGTTGATCCTTCCATGAGAGATTTGGATGATTTCTCCATGAAGAATTATAGGTGTTTTCATAGGGTTCTCCCATGTAATTCACCTCTTCCATTGAAGGGTTCTCATGATCATAAGCTTCTTCTTCAGATGAAGCATCCTTAGTACTGCCTGGTGTATTTTGCATTCCAGACAGACTTTGAGAAATCATGTTCACTTGTTGAGTCAATATCTTGTTCTGAGCCAATATGGCATTCAGAGTATCAATCTCAAGAACTCCTTTCTTCTGATTAGTCCCATTGTTCACAGGATTCCTTTCAGAAGTGTACATGAATTGGTTATTTGCAACCATTTCAATTAGTTCTTGAGCTTCTGCAGGCGTCTTCTTCAGATGAAGAGATCCTCCAGCAGAGCTATCTAAAGACATCTTGGACAGTTCAGACAGACCATCATAGAAGATGCCTATGATGCTCCATTCAGAAAGCATATCAGAGGGACACTTTCTGATCAATTGTTTGTATCTTTCCCAAGCTTCATAGAGGGATTCACCTTCCTTCTGTCTGAAGGTTTGGACTTCCACTCTAAGCTTACTCAATTTTTGAGGTGGAAAGAACTTTGCCAAGAAGGCATTGACTAGCTTTTTCCAAGAGTTCAGGCTTTCTTTAGGTTGTGAGTCCAACCATATCCTAGCTCTGTCTCTTACAGCAAAAGGGAATAGCATAAGTCTATAGACCTCAGGGTCAACCCCATTAGTCTTGACAGTGTCACAGATTTGCAAGAACTCAGCTAAAAATTGATGAGGATCTTCCAATGGAAGTCCATGGAACTTGCAATTCTGTTGCATTAGAGAAACTAATTGAGGCTTAAGCTCAAAGTTGTTTGCTCCAATGGCAGGGATAGAGATGCTTATCCCATAGAAGTCGGGAGTAGGTGCAGTAAAGTCACCCAGCACCTTCCTTGCATTGTTGGCATTGTTGTTGTTTTCGGCTGCCATGGGTTCTTCTTCTTTGAAGATTTCTGTTAGGTCCTCTACAGAGAGTTGTGCCTTAGCTTCTCTTAGCTTTCGCTTCAAGGTCCTTTCAGGTTCAGGGTCAGCCTCAACAAGAATGCTTTTGTCTTTGCTCCTGCTCATATTAAAGAGAAGAGAACAAAAAAATATGGAATCCTCTATGTCACAGTATAGAGATTCCTTGAGGTGTCAGAGGAAAAAGAAAAATAGAAGGAAGAAGTAGAAGAATTCGAACTTATCAAAAGAGATGGAGTTCGAATTGTTCATTGAGGAATAGTGTTAGTCCATAAATAGAAGGATGTGAGAAGAGGAGAAGAAATTTTCGAAAATTAAGTAAAAGATTTTAAAAACATTTTGAAAAATACTAATTGATTTTCGAAAACTAAGAGTGGAAAAGAAATCAAGTGATTTTTGAAAAAGATTTTGAAATTAGAAATAAAAAAGATATGATTGAAAACTATTTTGAAAAAGATGTGATTAAAAAGATATGATTTGAAAAACAATTTAAAAAGATTTGATTTTAAAAATTAATGACTTGGCTAACAAGGAAAGATATGATTCAAACATTAAACCTTTCTCAACAGAAAAGGCAACATACTTGAAATGTTGAATCAAATCATTAATTGATAGCAAGTATTTTTGAAGATGGAAAGAAATTGATTTTGAAAATATATGATTGAAAAGATATGATTTGAAAAAAGATTTGATTTTGAAAAACTTTGAAAACTTGAAAAAAATTTGCATTAAAAACAAAATCTTCCCTCTTGTGCCATCCTGGCGTTAAACGCCCAGAATGGTGCACATTCTGGCGTTTAACGCCCAAAGCTCTACCCTTTTGGGCGTTAAACGTCCAGCCAGGCACCCTGGCTGGCGTTTAAACGCCAGTTTGCCTTCTTCACTGGGCGTTTTGAACGCCCTACTTTTTCTGTATAATTTCTCTGCTGTATGTTCTGAATCTTCAATTCTCTGTATTATTGACTTGAAAAGACACAAATTAAAATTTTTTGGATTTTTAATAATGAGGAATAATCAAAATGCAACTAAAATCAAATAACAATGCTTGCAAGATACCAAACTTAGCAGTTTGTATACTACTGACACTAACAAAATGAAAATGCACGTGAGAAACACAAAACACTCAAGTCAAGAGAATTCAAAGATCAGAGCAAGGAAATCATCAAGAACATCTTGAAGATCACTTAAGACACATGAATGAATGCAAGAAGAACATAAACATGCAATGGACACCAAACTTAACATGAGACTCTAGACTCAACAAGAAACATACAATATTTTTGGTTTTTATGATTTTGTAATTTTTTTGGATTTTTCGAAAATTAAGTGGAAAAAGAAAATAAAGGTATCAAAATTCTTAATGAGAATTCCAGGAATCATGCAATGTTAGTCTAAAGCTTCAGTCTAAAGAAATTAGACATGGCTAGCCAAGCTTCAGCAAGACATTGCATTCAAGAGCTAAATTGATGAGAATCAATCAGCTTTGGTGATGATAAGAACATCACCTTGAAACACTAGAATTCATTCTTAAGAACTCTGAAGATAAATACCTAATCTAAGCAACAAGATGAACCGTCAGTTGTCCAAACTCAACAATCCCCGGCAACGGTGCCAAAAACTTGGTGCACGAAATTGTGATCACTACTGTTCACAACTCAAATAATCCCCGGTAATGAATCCAAAAACTTGGTGCTCAATACCATGGTATAAACACAACTTTGCACAACTAACCAGCAAGTGCACTGGGTCGTCCAAGTAATAAACCTTACGCGAGTAAGGGTCGATCCCACGGAGATTGTTGGTATGAAGCAAGCTATGGTCACCTTGTAAATCTTAGTCAGGCAGACTCAAATGGTTATGGATGATATATGAATAAACATAAAGATAAAGATAGAGATACTTATGTAATTCATTGGTGAGAATTTCAGATAAGCGTATGGAGATGCTTTGTCCCTTCCGTCTCTCTGCTTTCCTACTGTCTTCATCCAATCCTTCTTACTCCTTTCCATGGCAAGCTGTATGTTGGGCATCACCGTTGTCAGTGGCTACAATCCCGTCCTCTCAGTGAAAATGTTCAACGCACCCTGTCACGGCACGGCTAATCATCTGTCAGTTCTCAATCAGGTTGGAATAGAATCCATTGATTCTTTTGCGTCTGTCACTATGCCCAGCCTTCAGGAGTTTGAAGCTCGTCACAGTCATTCAATCATTGAATCCTACTCAGAATACCACAGACAAGGTTTAGACCTTCCGGATTCTCTTGAATGCCGCCATCAATTCTAGCTTATACCACGAAGATTCCGATTAAAGAATCCACGAGATAAACATTCAAGCCTTGTTTGCTTGTAGAACGGGAGTGGTTGTCAGGCACGCGTTCATAAGTGAGAATGATGATGAGCGTCACATAATCATCACATTCATCAAGTTCTTGAGTGCGAATGAATATCTTGGAATAAAAACAAGCTGAATTGAATAGAAGAACAATAGTAATTGCATTAATACTCGAGGTACAGCAGAGCTCCACACCTTAATCTATGGTGTGTAGAAACTCCACCGTTGAAAATACATAAGAACAAAAGTGATCATTGGCTTCGGCCCCAGAGAGGGAACCAGAAGAACCAAGATGAAAATACAATAGTAAAAGGTCCTATTTGTAGAGAACTAGTAGCTTAGGGTTTACAAAGATGAGTAAATGACATAAATATCTACGTCCGGGCCCACTTGGTGTGTGCTTGGGCTGAGCATTGAACCATTTTCGTGTAGAGACTCTTCTTGGAGTTAAACGCCAGCTTTTGTGCCAGTTTAGGCGTTTAACTCCCATTCTTGTGCCAGTTCCGGCGTTTAACGCCGGGCAGTTTTGAGCTGATTTGGAACGCCGGTTTAGGCCATCAAATTTCGAGCAAAGTATGGACTATTATACATTGCTGGAAAGCCCAGGATGTCTACTTTCCAACGCCATTAAGAGCGCGCCAATTGGGCTTCTGTAACTCCAGAAAATTTACTTCGAGTGCAGGGAGGTCAGAATCCAACAGCATCTGCAGTCCTTTTCAGCCTCTGAATCAGATTTTTGCTCAGGTCCCTCAATTTCAGCCAGAAAATACCTAAAATCACAGAAAAACACACAAACTCATAGTAAAGTCCAGAAAAGTGAATTTTAACTAAAAACTAATAAAAATATACTAAAAACTAACTAAAACACACTAAAAACATACTAAAAATAATGCCAAAAAGCGTATAAATTATCCGCTCATCAGAGCCACAAAATCCTAAAGAACTATTCAACCACCAGCATTCTTTATTAAGTAATGTCATTGAAAGATGTTTTGGAGTTCTAAAGGAAAGATTTCCAATTATAGCTGGCGACACTGAAGCATATTATTCATTTGAAACTATGAGAGACATTTTTTTGGCATGTTGTATACTGCATAACTTTTTGATGGGTGTTGATGTTGATCAATCTGTAATTGATGAGGTTGACTGAGAATTGCTACAAGAACGCGATATCGATAGATCATAACCAAATCAATGTTATGAGGAATATAGGCATGCAGCATTGTTACGAGATAATATTGTAGGTGAAAAATGTGGAATGTGTATCAAACATTATGAGTGATTATACCTTTGATATATTTGAATATGTATATATATGTGTAGTTTGTCGTCAAAGTTGTTTAATTGGATTTTTTAAGAAAATGTTACAAGTTAAATAATGCTAAATAAAGGAAATAAAATAGAAGCAACTCAACCTTCTAAAGACAACTTAAGATGGCCTGATGATATGGATGAAGCTCTGCTGAATGCATTAGCAGAAGAAGCATTTAAAGGTAATAGACACGATGGCTCGTGAACAACTGAAGCATATGCCAATGTTGTGAAGACTTTGAGTACAACAATAATTCCGCACATAATGAAGAACCACATCAAGAATAGAATGAAGACACTGAAAGATCATTTTGCTGAGGTATATGACTTATTTCATCACTTAAGTGGATTTGCATGGAATCCTATTACTAGAAAGTTTGAAGCTGAAGAAGTGTGGCATGGCTTTATTAAGGTATCTTATACTTTTTTGTTACTTATACTAATGATGAAGTGAGTCAAAAAATAATTTAACATTTCTTTATGCAGCAAAACCACATGCAGAAAAATGAAAAAAAATACAAATTAAGCATTATGATACTTTGAAGGAGTTGTTTGGAGTTGATAGAGCTATTGGTAAAGGGGCTGCTACTTCACGAGAAATGATTCAACAACTTGATAGAGATTCCATTGACTTGAATGACTCATTTGAAAACATTGGATTTTCTGACATATATGTGAATATGGGACATGATATCCCAACATTTTCTACTAATTTAGATTCACCAAGTGCTCTTCATAGTCAACCAAATTAATTAGGAGGGACTTCAACTTCAAGAGGTACAAAGCGTAAGTCTCCTATAAATGATTTTTTGGAGGCACAATACGAGAAAGTTGCTTTAGGAATTACTACCATGGCCGATGCTGTAAAAGATGGTAGTTATCTGTCTAGCAAGCTACATGACGTGGCTCGGAGGCAGGTTGAATCAGTTGAGAGACAAGCTTTTATGGCTGAGAGGCAAGTTTCGATTGTCGAAAAATAAGTCTCATTAATTGAAAGACAAGTCGTGATTGCTGAAAAAGGATTAGCTATTATGAAACAAACTAGGCATCGTCTTTACAGTGAATCAGATGTATGGGATATGTTGATTGAATTGGGTCTAGTAGGTTCATTTCGGATGCAATGTTATCAGTTTTTATGTGAAAATGAGCAAAAAAAGTGCCAAGTTTTTGGGATCCTACCTGAAATGCGACTGGATGCTCTTTTTCATTTCATGACTGCTGTTGGTGTTCGCTTAGGAGATATGGTACTTTCAGAAAACATTCACCATTACAGGTATAATTTTTATGCGCGCTTAATCTCTGGTTATTTTGAGGTTATTGCTTTTAACAATTGATTATGTGTTTCTTATTGTCATAAAGTATGAGTATATCTTTATGTATTTGACAAGATATAATTTTCTGTTTTATTTATGTTAACACATGGTTGGAAATCCCTTTTCACTGATACGTTGAGATTGATTGGTTGTTTGAATAGAAAGATATCGATAAAATAGATTATCATGATCAACTGTAATCTTTGTGTTAATTTGTCTTTATTATATATGCTCGTGCAGGAATCCTAATACTTGAAAATGTTTGGACCCAATGAGTACACTGCTTAGGACAACTAGAAATCGATCATGTATTAATATCTTTAACTCAGAAAAACTTTATTTTTTTGAAGTAGATGGGTACAGATGGCTCAAGCTATGTAGAATTTTTTTTGAAAACAAAAGCTCAACACAATAAAGTGGAGCAAACAGAAAAAGATATCCAAAACAGACAAGTAACTATATAAGGGAAAACAAAATAAAGAGCTCTCCATGTCCTCCTCGGCATAGTCATCAACAACATGAAGAGAGTGAACTCCTCCACTCATCGCAGTTAACCATTGACATGTTGATTATTTCCTCAACACCTCTGCTTGTATTTTGCAATATCCTCCTATTCCTTTTAATCTAAATGTTCCAAATGTTCGCACAAAAGCACCTTAATCGCTACTTTTGGTCCTCCTTCCTACGCGGCTCTTCTGTCCAACATAAAAGATGGACCTTCATAAATCCCGGAAGAGACCATAACTGGCCAAACACAGCCATCCAAACACTCCACACCTGCCAAGCAAAATCACAGCCGAGAAACAAGTGGTGGACCTGCTCATATCCTGTATCCAGATCTTGAACTCTTTCGTAGCCAGAGATAGATTAGTAGCATCTTTTCGTTCTTCCACCTTCATAATCTCATTAAAATCTCCTATAAAACAGGATGGAACCTGGCATAAGCCAGCTATGTAGCTCTGCTCCTTCCACACATGACTCTTCTCCCCTCTACTATGTGCACCATAGACCAAGAAAAATGCACAGTTAAAACTATTCTTTAACAAGACTCCTTCAACACACAACCACCTATCCCTTTTATAGCAGTTATTCATTTTAAAATCCATTTCATCCCAGATCAACAAAAGCCCCCAGATGCACCGTCGGATCCTATAAATTCCCACCCCGCCCCATCATTCCCCCAAATTTGTGCCACGTCAAACCTCGTCACTACCCTCCTTTTCGTCTCAATCAAATATATCATGCTCAAGTTATGCTTATTCTTAAAATCCTTTACCACTCTCATCTTTCCATTACCCTGTAACCCCCTAACATTCCAAGAACTGTAATTCATTTAGAACTATTATGACGCACCTGATTTTTATTTTTGGGTCTACACCATCTCATCTTCTCCTTTTGTTTTGCCAGCTTTCTCTTATGTGCAATTTCCTCATTCTACGCCTGAAGAATGGCCATAATGTCATCCTCCTTGTTATACAACACTGCCCCTGATTCCATCGCCAGTGCCAAAGTCAGTTTGTTCTCCAACAGTTGTTCCTCTAATCCCCAAGTGTCACCCTCCACTTTCGCCTTCTTGCCGTCTTCCTACCCCGACCCAGTACATGCAATGTCTTCCCCAGCTTGCCCAACCTTCGTAGTACCACCGCTCTGTTCCTGAACAATTGCTTGGCTAGGTTCCAGTTGCCCAAGGTTCACACATAGCTCCCTGCACCGTACAACATCAAGAACCTCCCGAGCCAGACCTTCGACCGCGGTCAAGCCGTCCTCCCCCATCGTACCAGGACCACCCTCAGTCACCCCAGTTCCCCCTGCCCTCCGTATCATCCCGCCTCTCCCGTCCTAATCGCCAACCGAACTTGGCAGGAGTGCGGCGCCATCGATTGGTCCAGGCCTACCATCATCAGCAGCAACAGCTACGCGATCTGGCCTGTTACAGTCCTCCTCGCCGCGAACCGAGCAGCTTCCCCAAGAACCTGACCGTCTTTCCCCGCTTACCCCATCCCCGTCTCAGAGTCGACCATCCCCTCCAACGAAGCTCCCTCCCCCGATATCACCGCGTTGTTGCGTGTCCGGGTGAGAGTGGCTCGCCATCGCCAATTCCCTTTGCCAAACCGGGTCATGCCCAATAGCCAAATGAGCTAGGCCCAACCCGTTAGAGCTATCCACCAGACCCTTCCTTTTTGTCCTGGCCCACAGACCCTTCCTTTTTGTCCTGGCCCATCCGTTGGAGCAGCTTTGGTTTTTTTGTTTCTTTTGCTTTTCCTTTTTTCCAGCCCCTTCCAGCCTAGCACGCCTTGAAGTGTATACACAAGTAACCGTCCTATTCGATTCATCATTAGAACAAGCCCTGTTGTCACCCTCAAAATCCGAAATTCCATGATTCACACCCTTAACAGCTTGATACATTACTATTTTTTCGCAACTGTTATGGACACTACAATTAACCCAATCATTCAAAAAATCATCAAAATTTACTAATCTGCCCTTATCTTCCTCGTCCCTCCTTTCCACCATCATCAGCATTCCGTCGTCCTGATCAGTCTTTTTAGAAGGACCAGGTATATCTCTTCCAACATTCGTAGTCGCCACCGCATGATTCACAGCCTCCGAATTGGTGGTTACATTATCCACACAATTCCTTTCATACTGCATGTTCCACATTGTATGTCCACTCTCCTTCACCAACACTTCATAGCTCCTAGAACCAACACAGACATGAATCCTCTCTTGTATCACGTCCATGACACACGTATCGATCTATACACGACCTATTGAGAAATTGCTACCCAATTCCGTTTCTGTTGCACACCCAACTACCGCTCCCCACTGGCCTCCTATCTTCTTGAAGGTGTCTACAGACCACGCGCTCAACGGAACCCCGAAACATTCGAGCCACACCCTCCGGGATCCGTTGCGCTCCGACTCCTTACACTTCCATACGCGGTGAAACGTTTGTAGCAGACAATTCAACGTGAAAGTATACGTCTCCTCAACATGGAGTGCGCTATCAAACGTTAACAGAGCTTTACAAGCTCCCATTTTCTGAATTTGGATAACAGAAGGCAAGTTCTTCGCTGCCATTACCCTCAATGATGTGACATCAATAGACTTCGTTGTAACTTCCACCAAACTACTCCGCACCCATTCCAAGCTTCCCTCCGCTTCTGCAGCTTCCACCTTCTTTATATTTGGACTCCCACTCATGGGCTGCAAGTTTTCCTTCGTCCTTAACCCATGTGCAGTACCGTCCCCTACTTCCCTCGGAACCTTCTACGTTAATGGGTCCTCGCCCGGCGCCCTTCACTACCATTTGTGGTTCTCAACGTCCTTCTGTATTTTGCCTCTCCTACAAAGACAATCTTACCTCGTATTCTCAGCTTATTCATCTCTGCTATTGCTTTCGATGCCCCTCCTTTCGTCGTGTATCGTATGAAGGCAAACATGTAGATATTACTATTTTTTGTTTCCGAGATAGATAAATATCATTGATACGCCCAGACCAGTTGAACAGCTGAAATTACTCTCTTTTTGAAATGTCCTCTGGGAGATGATCCAGAAAGATGGAAAAAGTCTCGTGTTCCAGTCTTTGATATTCTCTCCTGTTCCAAATCCTAGGATCCTTGGCATGGTCATGAACCCAACCCCTCTTTGTGTTTCTCCCCTCGCTCTCGCTCTCTCCATTTATCTCTTACATAGAAAGCGTTAATGGCTTTTTATGAAACTACCTCCATTTGAAAATTTTTCGTGTGTAACACCCTGTTTTTCTACAAAATTAATTCACAAAAATTCTGTGATGAGAATTCGTAAATTAGCTATGTAGAATTAATATTTTGGAAGTAGGCATATGTTGATTACTCTGACCAAGAAGAATTACCCTTTTGGAAAGTGTTGTGTGGTGATAAAATAGTACTCTCTTGGAGTCCTGGTCGTTAATTTTTTAGCGTTTTGTTATATGTTTGTAAAAATTGTATATGATTTTTTGTCGCATGTAGTAAGAAAGAAATGCTAGCCACTTTTGATAATATTTTATTTTGTAAATACAATTTAGTGGAACTTTTTCTTAAAAATGAGATTAATGATGTAGTATGAGTAGTTTTTATTATTCTTTTAGAAAATTATTTATTTGTATATATTTAAAAAGAATGATATATAATTTTTATTTATGACATTAAAAGACAACAAAAAAGGATAAATTCAAAAAAATATTATTGTTAATAAAGATAACACATTATTCTAAAATATAATTGGGATTACCTTTTTTATTTGAAAAATAATTTAAATATATTGGTATATTATAATTTATATATAATATAAGGAAGGGTATTAATGTAATTTCACTTGATTATGATTTTCTCTCTTCTTACTTTTCCTTCCATCCAAACAAAAGAAAAATTTTCTCCTACTTTCTTTAATTTCCATCTATTTTTTCTTCATCCAAACAATATAAAAAGAAATAAACTTTTCCTTTCATTTTCTTTCTTGTCATTTTCTTTTCTCCCATTTTCTTTTCTCGCATTTTTCATCTTCTATCCAAACAAAGTGTAAGACAAGAAAAGACCTCCAATTGATGGGAATCATGCATAATCTGTGGCACGAGAAGATGAAAAGTACCCATCCACCATCTTTACTATGACCAATCTACATATGCATATTTTTTAAGGACTATCAAGAATGTTGTATTTTCAGATGGGTACTCTAGCAACATTTTTCTGATGAGTATTCTTCCTCTGAAGAGGATGAGTATGTCACTGAAGAGCAAGTTGCTAAATACCTTGGAGCAATCATGAAGCTAAATGACAAGTTATTTGGAAATGAGACTTGGGGGGATGAAACCCCTTTGCTCACCAAAGGAACTGGATGACTTGTCTAGGCAGAAATTACCTCAAAAGAGACAAGATCCTGGGAAGTTTTCCATACCTTGTACCATAGGCACCATGACCTTCAAGAAGGCTCTGTGTGACTTAGGGTCAAGTGTAAACCTCATGCCTCTCTCTGTAATGGAGAAGCTAGGGATCTTTGAGGTACAAGCTGCAAGAATCTCACTAGAGATGGCAGACAATTCAAAGAAACAAGCTTATGGACTTGTAGAGGATATTTTGGTAAAGGTTGAAGACCATTACATCCCTACTGATTTCATAGTCCTAGAGACTGGGAAATGCATGGATGAATCTATCATCCTTGGCAGACCCTTCCTAGCTACAGCAAAGGCTGTGATTGATGTTGATGGAGGTGAACTGATCATTCAAGTGAATGAAGAATCCTTTGTGTTTAAGGCTCAAGGATATCCCTCTGTCACCATGGAGAGGAAGCATGAAGAGCTTCTCTCAAATCAGAGTCAAACAGAGCCCCCACAGTCAAACTCTAAGTTTGGTGTTGGGAGGCCACAACCAAACTCTAAGTTTGGTGTTGAACCCCCACATTCAAACTCTAAGTTTGGTGTTGGGAGGTTCCAACATTGCTCTGAGTATCTGTGAGGCTCCATGAGAGCCCTCTGTCAAGCTACTGACATTAAAGAAGCGCTTGTTGGGAGGCAACCCAACGTTATATTTTATCTATTTTCTTTTGTTATTTTATTTTATTTTGTAGGTTGATGATCATGAGAAGTCACAAAATCAATTGAAAAAGCAAAAATAGAATGAAAAACAGGAAGAAAAACAGCACACCCTGGAGGAAGATGTTGCTGGCGTTTAAACGCCAGTGAGGTTAGCAGTTGGGCGTTTAACGCCCAGTCTGGCACCATTCTGGGTGTTTAACGCCAGAAAGGGGCACCAGACTGGCGTTAAACGCCAGAAAAGGGCAAGAACATGGCGTTAAACGCCAGAAATGGGCACCAGCCCGGTGTTTAACGCCAGAATTGGCTCAAAATGTGATTTTGAATGCCATTTGGTGCAGGGATGACTTTTCCTTGACACCACAGGATCTGTGGACCCCACAGGATCCCCACCAACCCCACCACTCTCTCTCTCTTCTTTCCCATTCACCAATCACCTCAACACCTCTTCCCCAAAAACCCTTCACCTATCAAATCCCATCTTTCTCTTCACCACTCACATCCATCCTTCATAAAACCCCACCTACCTCACCATTCAAATTCAAACCACTTTCCCTCCCAAACCCACCCATACATGACCGAACCATGAGCCCCCCTCTCCTATATACACCCTTCTTCACCCCTTCATTTTCACACAACCTAAACACCACTTCTCCCCCCCTTTGGCCGAACACAAAGCCACTCCCTTCTTCCTCATTTCTTCTTCTTCTACTCTCTTCTTTCTTCTTTTGCTCGAGGACGAGCAAACCTTTTAAGTTTGGTGTGGTAAAAGCATTGCTTTTTGTTTTTCCATAACCATTTATGGCATCTAAGGCCGGAGAAACCTCTAGAAAGAGGAAAGGGAAGGCAAAAGCTTCCACCTCCGAGTCATGGGAGATGGAGAGATTCATCTCAAGGGTGCACCAAGACCACTTCTATGAAGTTGTGGCCTTGAAGAAGGTGATCCCCGAGGTCCCTTTTTCACTCAAAAAGAGTGAATATCCGGAGATCCGACATGAGATTCGAAGAAGAGGTTGGGAAGTTCTTACCAACCCCATTCAACAAGTCGGAATCTTGATGGTTCAAGAGTTCTATGCCAATGCATGGATCACCAAGAACCATGATCAAAGTGTGAACCCGGATCCAAAGAATTGGCTTACAATGGTTCGGGGGAAATACTTGGATTTTAGTCCGGAAAATGTAAGGTTGGCATTCAACTTGCCTATGATGCAAGGAGATGAACATCCTTACACAAGAAGGGTCAACTTTGATCAAAGGTTGGACCAAGTCCTCACTGACATTTGTGAAGAGGGCGCCCAATGGAAGAGAGATTCAAGAGGGAAGCCGGTTCAATTGAGAAGGCATGACCTCAAGCCCGTGGCTAGAGGATGGTTGGAGTTTATCCAACGCTCAATCATTCCCACTAGCAACCGGTCCGAAGTTACTCTAGACCGGGCCATCATGATTCATAGCATCATGATTGGAGAAGAAGTGGAAGTTCATGAGGTTATAGCCCAAGAACTCTATAGGGTGGCGGACAAGTCCTCTACCTTAGCAAGGTTAGCCTTTCTTCACCTCATTTGTCACCTCTGTTATTCAGTGGGAGTTGACATAGAGGGAGACATCCCCATTGATGAGGACAAGCCCATCACTAAGAAAAGGATGGAGCAAACAAGAGACCCCTCTCATCATGAGATCCCTGAGATACCTCAAGGGATGCACTTTCCTCCACAAGACTATTGGGAGCAACTAAACACCTCCCTAGGAGAATTGAGTTCCAACATGGGACAACTAAGGGTGGAGCACCAAGAACACTCCATTCTCCTCCATGAAATTAGAGAAGATCAAAGAATCATGAGAGAGGAGCAACAAAGACAAGGAAGAGACATTGAGGAGCTCAAGCACTCCATAAGACCTTCAAGAGGAAGAACAAGCCGCCATCATTGAGGTGGACCCGTTCTTTAATCTCCTTGTTCTTTATTTTCTTGTTTTTCGAATTTTATGCTTTATGTTTGTCTATGTTTGTGTCTTATGATCATTAGTGTCTATGCCTTAAAGTTATGAATGTCCTATGAATCCATCACCTTTCTTAAATAAACATTTTTCTTAATTGAAAAAGGATAAGAATTGCATGAATTTTGAATTTTATAACAGTTTAATTATTTTGATGTGGTGGCAACACTTTTGTTCTCTGAATGTATGCTTGAACAGTGCATATGTCTTTTGAATTTGTGGTTCATGAATGTTGGCTCTTGAAAGAATGATGAAAAAGGAGACATGTTACTGAGGATCTGAAAAATCATAAAAATGATTCTTGAAGCAAGAAAAAGCAGTGAATACAAAAAAGGGGGGAAGCAAGCGAAAAAAAAACGAAAAAAAAAGAAAGAAAAAGAAAGAAATAAAGTTGTGATCCAAGGCAATAAGAGTGTGCTTAAGAACCCTGGACACCTCTAATTGGGGACTCTAGCAAAGCTGAGTCACAATCTGAAAAGGTTCACCCAATTATGTGTCTGTGGCATGTATGTATCCGGTGGTAATACTGGAAGACAGAGTGCTTTGGGCCACAGCCAAGACTCAATAAGTAGCTGTGTTCAAGAATCATCATACTTAACTAGGAGAATCAATAACACTATCTGGATTCTGAGTTCCTAAAGAAGCCAATCATTCTGAATTTCAAAGGATAGAGTGAGATGCCAAAACTATTCAAATGCAAAAAGCTAAAAGCCCCGCTCATCTAATTAACACTGATCTTCATAGATGTTTTTGGAGTTCATTGCATATTCTCTTCTTTTTATCTTATTTGATCTTCAAGTTGCTTGGGGACAAGCAACAATTTAAGTTTGGTGTTGTGATGAGCGGATAATTTGTACGCTTTTTGGCATTGTTTTTAGTATGTTTTTGGCAGTTTTAGTTGAGTTCTTAGTATATTTTTATTAGTTTTTAGTTAAAATTCACTTTTCTGGACTTTACTATGAGTTTGTGTATTTTTCTGTGATTTCAGGTATTTTCTGGCTGAAATTGAGGGACCTGAGCAAAAATCTAATTCAGAGACTGAAAAGGACTGCAGATGCTGTTGGATTCTGACCTCCCTGCACTCGAAGTAGATTTTCTGGAGCTACAGAAGCCCAATTGGCGCGCTCTTAACGGCGTTGGAAAGTAGACATCCTGGGCTTTCCAGAAATATATGATAGTCCATACTTTGCCCAAGATTTGATGGCCCAAACCGGTGTTCAAAGTCACCCTCAGAAATTCCAGCGTTAAACGCCGGAACTGGCACCAAAATGGGAGTTAAACGCCCAAACTGGCACAAAAGCTGGCGTTTAACTCCAAGGAGAGTCTCTACACGAAAATGCTTCATTGCTCAGCCCAAGCACACACCAAGTGGGCTCGGAAGTGGATTTTTATGTCATTTACTCATCTTTGTACACCTTAGGCTACTAGTTTTCTATAAGTAGGACCTTTTACTATTGTATTAATCATCTTCTGATCTTTGGAATCTTTTTCTTTAGATCTTTTGATCACTTTGGGAGGCTGGCCATTCGGCCATGCCTAGACCTTGTTCTTATGTATTTTCAACGGTGGAGTTTCTACACACCATAGATTAAGGTGTGGAGCTCTGCTGTACCTCGAGTATTAATGCAATTACTATTGTTCTTCTATTCAATTCCGCTTGTTCTTTGTCCAAGATATCACTTGTTCTTCAACTTGATGAATGTGATGATCCGTGACACTCATCATCATTCTCACTTATGAACAAAGTGACTGACAACCACTTCTGTTCTACAAGCAAACAAGGCTCTAGTGTTTATCTCTTGGATTCCTGATACACGATGCATGGTTGTCGCCTGACAACCGAGTGCTCGCCTGACAAACGAGCCAGCCATTCCGTGAGATCAGAGTCTTCGTGGTATAGGCAAGAACTGATGGCGGCATTCAAGAGAATCCGGAAGGTCTAACCTTGTCTGTGGTATTCTGAGTAGGATTCAATGATTGAATGACTGTGACGTGCTTCAAACTCCTAGCAGGCGGGGCGTTAGTGACAGACGCAAAAGAATCACTGGATTCTATTCCGGCCTGAACGAGAACCGACAGATGGATAGCCGTGCCGTGACAGGGTGCGTTGAACATTTCCACTGAGAGGATGGGAGGTAGCCACTGACAACGGTGAAACCCTTGCATAAGCTTGCCATGGAAAGGAGTAGGAAGGATTGGATGAAGACAGTAGGAAAGCAGAGAGACGGAAGGGACAAGCATCTTCATACGCTTACCTGAAGCTCTCACCAATGATATACATAAGTATCTCTATCTTTATCTTTATGTTTTATTCATCATCTATACCCATTTGAGTCTGCCTGACTAAGATTTACAAGGTGACCATAGCTTGCTTCATACCAACAATCTCCGTGGGATCGACCCTTACTCGCGTAAGGTTTATTACTTGGATGACCCAGTGCACTTGCTGGTTAGTTGTGCGAAGTTGTAGTGATCACAATTTCGTGCACCAATACCCCATACATCAAACAACTCAATCTCCAAGATCCCTTGTTGAGGCATGGCATAACTGTGAGGCAGATTGCCAGATCTTTGGCAACTGTCACAATTAAGTACAAACACTCGAGAATCTTTATAGAGAGTAGGCCAGTAGAAGCCACATTGGAGGACTCTTGTGGCTGTTCGCTCACTTCCAAAATGTCCTCCATACTGTGATCTATGGCAGTGCCATAGGATCTTCTGCGCTTCTTCCTTAGGCACACATCTACGGATTACTCCGTCTGCACATCTCTTGAAGAGATATGGTTCATCCCAAAGATAGTACTTTGCATCTGTGATCAATTTCTTTGATTGCTGCCTACTGTACTCTTTGGGTATGAACCTCACTGCCTTGTAGTTTGCAATGTCTGCAATCCATGGCACTTCCTGGATGGCAAATAGTTGCTCATCCGGAAAGTTTTCAGAGATCTCAGTAAGAGGGAGGGACGCCCCTTCTACTGGTTCTATTCGGGACATGTAATTTGCTACCTGATTCTCTGTCCCTTTTTTGTCTCTTATGTCTATATCAAACTCTTGCAGAAGCAACACCCATCTTATAAGTCTGGGTTTTGAATCCTGCTTTGTGAGTAGATATTTAAGAGCAGCATGATCAGTGTACACAATCACTTTTGATCCTACTAAATAGGATCTGAATTTGTCAATGGCGTAAACCACTGCAAGTAGCTCTTTTTCTGTGGTTGTGTAGTTCTTCTGTGCGTCATTTAGAACACGGTTGGCATAGTAAATGACGTGCAGAAGCTTGTCATGCCTTTGTCCCAATACTGCACCAATGGCATGGTCACTGGCATCACACATTAGTTCAAATGGCAATGTCCAGTTTGGTGCAGAGATGATTGGTGCTGTGACCAATTTAGCTTTCAGAGTCTCAAATGCCTGCAGACACTCTTTATCAAAGATAAATGGCGTGTCAGCAGCTAGCAGGTTGCTTAGAGGTTTGGCGATTTTTGAAAAATCCTTTATAAACCTCCTATAGAATCCTGCATGCCCCAGAAAGCTTCTGATTGCCTTAACATTGGCAGGTGGTGGTAATTTTTCAATTACCTCCACCTTAGCTTGATCCACCTCTATTCCCTTGTTCAAAATTTTGTGCCCAAGGACAATTCCTTCAGTCACCATAAAGTGACACTTCTCCCAGTTTAAAACAAGGTTAGTCTCTTGGCATCTTTTTAGAACAAGTGCTAGATGGTTAAGGCAGGAGCTGAATGAGTCTCCAAATACTGAAAAGTCATCCATGAAGACTTCCAGAAATTTTTCCACCATATCAGAGAAAATTGAGAGCATGCACCTCTGAAAGGTTGCAGGTGCATTGCACAGGCCAAATGGCATCCTTCTGTATGCAAATACTCCAGATGGACATGTGAATGCCGTTTTCTCTTGATCCTGGGGATCTACTGCAATTTGATTATAACCTGAATATCCATCCAGGAAGCAGTAGTATTCATGACCTGCTAGTCTTTCTAGCATCTGGTCTATGAATGGTAAAGGAAAATGATCCTTTCTGGTGGCTGTATTGAGCCTTCTATAATCAATACACATACGCCACCCTGTAACTGTTCTTGTAGGAACCAGTTCATTTCTTTCATTGTGAACCACTGTCATGCCACCTTTCTTAGGGACAACTTGGACAGGGCTTACCCAGGGGCTGTCAGAAATAGGATAAATAATCCCAGCCTCTAGTAATTTAGTGACCTCCTTCTGCACCACTTCCTTCATGGCTGGATTCAGCCGCCTTTGTGGTTGAACCACTGGCTTGGCGTCACCCTCCAATAGGATCTTGTGCATGCATCTGGCTGGGCTAATGCCCTTAAGATCACTGATGGACCACCCAAGAGCTGTCTTGTGTATCCTTAGCACTTGAATTAGTGCTTCCTCTTCCTATAGCTCTAAGGTAGAGCTTATGATTACAGGAAAGGTATCACCTTCTCCCAGAAATGCATATTTCAGGGATGGTGGTAATGGTTTGAGCTCGGGTTTAGGAGGTTTCTCCTCTTCCTGAGGGATTTTCAGAGGTTCTATTATTCTCTCTGACTCCTCCAGATCAGGCTAAACATCTTTAAAGATGTCCTCTAGCTCTGATTCGAGACTCTCAGCCATATTGACCTCTCTTACAAGAGAGTCAATAATATCAACACTCATGCAGTCATTTGGGGTGTCTGGATGTTGCATAGCTTTGACAACATTCAACTTGAACTCCTCCTCATTGACTCTCAGGGTTACTTCCCCTTTTTGGACGTCAATGAGGGTTCGGCCAGTTGCTAGGAAAGGTCTTCCTAGAATGAGAGTTGCACTCTTGTGTTCCTCCATTTCCAGCACCACAAAGTCAGTAGGAAAGGCAAATGGCCCAACCTTGACAATCATGTCTTCAATCACGCCTGATGGGTATTTAATGGAGCCATCAGCAAGTTGAAGACATATCCTGGTTGGTTTGATTTCTTCAGTTAAACCAAGCTTTCTGATAGTAGATGCAGGTATTAGGTTGATACTTGCCCCAAGATCACATAAAGCTTGCTTGGTACAAGTACCCTCTAATGTGCATGGTATCATAAAGCTCCCAGGATCTTTAAGCTTCTCAGGTAAGCTTTTCAGAATGACTGCACTGCATTCTTCAGTGAGGTAAACTTTTTCAGTTTCCCTCCAATCCTTCTTATGACTTAAGATCTCTTTCATGAACTTAGCATAAGAGGGTATTTGCTCAAGTGCTTCTGCAAACGGAATCTTTATTTTAAGAGTCCTGAGATAGTCTGCAAAGCGGACAAATTGCTTATCCTGTTCCGCTTGGCGGAGTTTTTGAGGATAAGGCATTTTGGCTTTATATTCCTCAACCTTAGTTGCTGCAGGTTTATTACCTACAGAAGTGGGTTGGGAAGCCCTTTTAGAAGGTTTGTTATCAGCACTTGTATGTGACTGATCTCCCACTGGCATTTGAATGCCAGGGGTGGAAGCTGGAGTGGCGTTAGACGCCACCTCCTTATTTGTTACTGGCGTCTGAACGCCAGAACTATGCTCCCTTTGGGCGTTCAACGCCGGATTCATGCTTGTTTCTGGCGTTGAACGCCAGGAATGAGCATGGGCTGGGCGTTCAGCGCCAGCATTATTCCTCTATGGGCTCTGACTGTCCTCAGAGGGATTTTGAGTAGCCATTTGTTCATTTCTTGGCTTCTTGCTGCTTTGAAGTGAGGTATTTAATCTTTTCCCATTTTTTAATTGAACTGCTTGGCATTCTTCTGTTATTTGTCTTGATAGTTATTTTTCTGTCTGCTTTAACTGTACTTCTATATTCCTGTTAGCCATTCTTGTTTCCTGTAATATTTCCTTGAATTCGGCTAGCTGCTGAGTTAGAAAGTCTAATTGCTGATTGAATTCATTAGCCTGATCTACAGGACTGAGCTCAGCAGTTATTGTTTTAGCTTCTTCTTTCATAGAAGATTCACTACTTAGGTACAGATGCTAGTTTCTGGCAACTGTATCAATAAGCTCTTGAGCTTCTTCAATTGTTTTTCTCATATGTATAGATCCACCAGCTGAGTGGTCTAGAGAAATCTGAGCTTTTTCTGTAAGCCCATAGTAGAAGATGTCTAATTGTACCCACTCTGAAAACATTTCAGAGGGGCATTTCCTTAGCATCTCTCTGTATCTCTCCCAGGCATCATAAAGGGATTCATTATCTCCTTGTTTGAAGCCTTGGATGCTCAGCCTTAGCTGTGTCATCCGTTTTGGAGGGAAGTAGTGATTCAGGAATTTTTCTGACAGTTGTTTCCATGCCTTTATGCTGTTCTTAGGTTGGTTATTTAACCACCTCTTAGCTTGATCTTTTACAGCAAAGGGAAACAGTAATAATCTGTAGACATCCTAATCTACTTCCTTATCATGTACTGTGTTAGCAATTTGCAAAAATTGTGCCAGAAACTCTGTAGGTTCTTCGTGTGGAAGACCGGAATACTGGCAGCTTTGCTGCACCATGATAATGAGCTGATGATTCAACTCAAAACTACTAGCTCCAATGGAGGGTATACAGATACTACTCCCATATGAAGCAGTAGTGGGGTTAGCATATGACCCCAGAGCCCTCCTGGACTGTTCATTTCCACTTAATTCCATGATGGAATAAGGGAGATGATATGTATGTTGATATTATTTATTTTATAGAAGTGGAATAAATAAAAACAGAATATATATAAAAAAATTGAAAATATTTTGTGAAAATTTTTCGAAAAATTTTGAAATTGAAATCTGAATTTTATATAAAAATTTCGAAAATGTAGTTTTAAAATTAGTTAGAAAAGATATTTTTTTTTAATTTTGAATTTTATGATGAAAGAGAAAAACACATAAAAGACACAAGACTTAAAGTTTTTAGATCTAATGCTCCTTATTTTCGAAAATTTTTGGAGGGAAAATACCAAGGAACACCAAACTTAAAAATTTTAAGATCAAGACACAAGAAAAACTCAAGAACACCTTGAAGATTCACAAGAACACCAAGAACAAAAGAAAGAACACCAAACTTAAAATTTTTAGAAAACCAAGATAAATTTTTGAAAATTATATTAAAATTAACAAGAAAACACCAAACTTAGAGTTTGGCACAAGATTAAATCAAGAAAAATTATTTTTGAAAAAGGATTTTAAAAAGAAGGTGCCCAATTGCCAAGAACATAAGCCAACGCTATAATCAACTAAGTTAAAAATATAACGTATTTTAAAGATGTATTATTTTTATGGATAAAATAAATTTTTTTGAAAACTAATGTTTTGAAAAAGCACAAGAAAAAAAAGAAAAGACACAGAACAAGAAAAATAAACAAGAACAACTTGAAGATCAAGGAAGAACAAGAACATGCAATTCGAAAAATTAAGAGACAAAGAAAAGCATGCAATTGACACCAAACTTAGAATAAGACACTAAACTCACTAAAATTAGGAATTAATAAAGAAAAATAATTTATTTTTGAAAATTTTTTTGAAAAGGGAATAAAAGACTCAGAATTTAATGACTCTATAACAACAAAAATAAGTTATTCCTAATCTAAGCAACAAAATAAACCTTTAGTTGTTCAAACTCGAATAATCCCCGGCAACGGCGCCAAAAACTTGGTGCACGAATTTGCAATCCGTACAACTAACCAGCAAGTGCACTGGGTCGTCCAAGTAATACCTTACGTGAGTAAGGGTCGATCCCACGGAGATTATTGGTTTGAAGCAAGCTATGTTTATTTTATTATTCTTAGTCAGGATATTAATTAAAATTATCAGTTGGAATTATTAGATTGGAAAAATAAAAGAGAATAAAATCGTTACTTGTTGTGCAGTAATGAGAAATATGTTGGAGTTTTGGAGATGCTTTGTCCTCTGAATTTCTGTAATGTAATATTCAACTCAATTGTTTGTAAAGCACGTCTATGGCAAGCTGTATGTAGGGTGTCACCATTGTCAGTGGCTACCTCCCATCCTCTCAGTGAAAACGGTCCAGATGCTCTGTCACAGCACGGCTAATCAGCTGTTGGTTCTCGATCATGTTGGAATAGGATCCATTGATCCTTTTGCGTTTGTCATCACGCCCAGCAATCGCGAGTTTGAAGCTCGTCACAGCCATTCAATCCCGGAATCCTACTCGGAATACCACAGACAAGGTTTAGACTTTCCGGATCCTCAAGAATGGCCGCCATCAATTCTAGCTTATACCGCGAAGATTCTGATTAAAGAATCTAAGAGAAGCTCATTCAATCTGATGTAGAACGGAGGTGTTTGTCAAGCACGCGTTCATGAGTTGAGGAAGGTGATGAGTGTCACGGATCATCACCTTCTCTATAATTAAGCGCGAATGAACATCTTAGATAGTAGCATACAAACGTTTGAGTGGAGAAATAAAAACAATTACATTAATTCATCGAGACGCTGCAGAGCTCCTCACCCCCAACAATGGAGTTTAGAGACTCATGCCGTCAAAGTGTATAAAGTTCAGATCTGAAAATGTCATGAGGTACAAGATAAGTCTCTAAAAGTTGTTTAAATAGTAAACTAGTATCCTAGGTTTACAGAATATGAATAAACTAAGATAATTGGTGCAAAAATCTACTTCTGGGGCCCACTTGGTGTGTGCTGGGGCTGAGACTAAAGCTATCCACGAGCTGAGGCTTTTCTTGGAGTTGAACTCCAAGTTATAACGTGTTTTGGGCGTTCAACTCCGGATCATGACGTGTTTCTGGCGTTTAACTCCAGACAGCAGCATGTACTTGGCGTTCAACGCCAAGTTACGTCATTTATCTTTGCGCAAAGTATGGACTATTATATATTTCTGGAAAGCCCTGGATGTCTACTTTCCAATGCCGTTGACAGCACGCCAATTTGACTCCTGTAGCTCCAGAAAATCCATTTCGAGTGCAGGGAGGTCAGGATCCAACAACATCAGTAGTCCTTTTTCAGCCTAACTCAGATTTTTGCTCAGCTCCCTCAATTTCAGCCAGAAAATACCTGAAATCACAGAAAAACACACAAACTCATAGTAAAGTCCAGAAATATGATTTTTGCCTAAAAACTACTAATATTCTACTAAAAACCAATTAAAACATGCTAGAATCTACATGAAATTACCCCCCAAAAAGCGTATAAAATATCCGCTCATCAATTAGGTTCTAAGGAGTGCTTCATCACTTGATAACTTGGGTTAACTAACCTGGGATTATCAACCAAAAGTCCATTATCAAGAGCAGCCTTGCTACAAAGCATTTAGCAACGCAAAGAGGTGTTGGGCATCAATGTCTCAATGTTAAATTGCAAGTCAAGTGCCTATGGTGTGTATGAGTTGAGGAGAGGCTTGAGTCAGTAAGTCCTAATGGGTGCTTCAACACCTAACACCTTGAAGCAATTGGGTCAAGAGTGTTGACTGAAAGCTTATCATAAAGAGCTGCCTCAACATAGAGCACTAAGCTTCAATAAAAGGAATAAGCCTCTAGCAAAGGAAAAAAGAAAAGAAAAAAGTTCAAACCAATGATCAAAGAATAAAAGGGTCTCATAGAAGCAGCACAGTTAATACTTAAGAGGATGTTATAACCTAGAAACCAATAAGATAATGGACTTCAAAGATGTCATGCATGAAACCCCATGAACTAGGATTGAACATCTCTCAATAAGGAATCATGCTTCTTTGTGTTTTCATGCATTCTCTTATGCTTTATCACTTACTTGGGGACAAGCAAGTTTTAAGTTTGGTGTTGTGATGCCTAGGCATCTTTGGCTAGTTTCACAAGCCATTTTCTATAGTTTTTACTTAGTTTCATGCATTATCTTCATCAATAAGCAAGTATTTGGATGAGTTCTCTATGCATGTCTTGATTCATCAAACATTGTGAATTATAAACATTTTCATGAGATTGATGCAAGAATTACTTGATGCATTGAATAGTGTAATATGTTGTGATTATGATAAAGCTTTGATGCACTTGTTTGATTGATGACTAGCAAGGAGAAGCAGAGGAAAGCAAGGGGGCTGTGGCATTAGTGGCCAAGTTAGCATACTAACGCCAAGGTCAATGCTATATCAAGAAGGGAGCTGGCATTTGTGGCAAAGTTAGCCCACTAACGCCAGCGATAATGCTTGCCCAAGGAAGGAGAAGAAGCTGGCGTTATTGGCCAAGTTAGCCCACTAGCCCACTAATGCCAGTGCTAACGTTGCCAAGGAAGAAGAGGAAGCTGGCGTTGGTGGCAAAGTTAACCCACTAACGCCAGTACCAACGTGACTCAAGAAGAAGGCAACGTTAGTGTGGCCAAAGTTAGCTCACCAACGCCACTACACAAGGAAGAAGGTGCCAACGTTAGTGTGCTAATGCCACCAACGTTAGCACACTAACGTCTTTGATCATTGCACGAAGTTGGAACTGGAAGATTTGGCTAGTGTGTGTATGCACGGAGCAGTGTGCATACACACCAGAGGAAAATTGGTCAGTGTGCGCAAGCACAAGTGGCAAAACTCACTAGGATGTGCACGCACGAAGCAGTATGCGCACGCACAAGAGACACTGGCGTTAGTGGCAGCGTTAGCACACTAACGCCAGTGTTAACGCCAACTTGGAAGAGAATTGTGGCGTTAGCAATGCTGTTAACGCCAGTACCAACGCCAGCTCCAAGGCACTCATGCAAGTATGAAAGCGTTAGTAAGCTAACGCCAGCGTTAACTTCAGAAAGGGCCACTCTTAACTTTCTTCAACTAAGGACAATGGGCCCACATTCAAGTACTTGAAGACTCATTTGAAGATCACAAAAATAGTATATATATAGCAAGTGTTTTGAACTTAAAAAGGGATTACGAACTCTTACACAAGAGGATCCGAATTGGAAAACTCTGAATCATTTTTCTTTCTTCTTTGTACTTGGTTTACTTTTCATGTACTTTCTTTTTCTCTCTAAGTTTTCCAGAGCAATTATGAACTAAATCCCACATCATTAGGGGGAGGAGCTCTATTGTAATTCAAATGAATGAATGAAATTCTTCTTCTTCTCAATCCGCTTGTTGTAGCTAAGGGAAAATTTCTGTGCTTAATAGATCTATTCACTACTGGAAGGGGGTTTAAATCTACTTGAATCTCTATGTGAGTCTTGGAAGAGGAATCATAGAATTCAGTTTGAAGCTCTTTCCCTCACAACTCTTTTGATCAATAAATTCATGGTTTGAATTGAGATCCTGAGAGCTTGTGTGGCTTATGGATTAGAGAATTGAACTTAACATCTTCTCATGAACAATTAGATCAAGGAATTGACAATTGATTGTGTTAAGAGAAATTAGATTTCCAAGGAATTAGAACTCAATTAATTACAATCCGCCATAGATTTACTTCATATGATTGAGAATGAACTTGAGACCCATTGATTCATGAAGGATTATAATATCTCCAATCCCTAATAAATCTCACCCATTGTTGCTCTTCCTTTCAATTACTTTAAATTTCTTGTTATCTTTAATTCCCAGCACCTAGAACCCATTTACATTTCATGCAATTTATCTTTCACTGCCATTTACATTCTTGCTTTTGCTTTCTTGTCATTTAAGTTTCGGTTCTTTAATTTCTTGTCATTTAAGTTTCTGCCATTTACCTTTCACAATTTACTTTTAGCCTTTTATTCTTCAGTAGTTTACTTCTTGCACATTTACTTTCTTTGTAAATCACCATTTTGTTCACTCAATTACACAAAATCATCAAATATTTGATTGACTAGATAAATCACCTAACTAAAGTTGCTTAATCCATCAATCCTGTGGGATCTACCTCACTCAACAGTAAGTTATTACTTGGAGATTCCGTACACTTGCCGAAAGAATTTGTGTTATGCAAATTTCCAGTCATCAGTGCCATGTGTATTTCACATCACATGATCACTTTGAATTTTTGTGAACTGGGCCAATCATTAATCCAAAGAGTCCTTCTAAATATGTTGTCAATATTTTTTGAATCCCTTCTTAATATAAAATTGAATCTCTTCCTCATTATATGTTTTATTAATGTAATAAATATAAATTGTGATACCATTATTGTTAGTTAGACAATAACTTAACAATACTTACGTATATACTTTTGGACATTGCGCATACACGCTATGAGAATAGTTTTATTGTTGAACTTGATATTACGTCTCGGGAGTAATTCATTCTTATAGAAAGAAAGCTTCCACGACTTTGTGACTGTAAGCCAAACAATAATTCTACAGTGTTATGCTTAAGCATGGTTTTTTTTGTACAATTTGTAACACATTGGATTTACTCGGCACTGATGTAACTTTTAGGTTTATTTTAGGAGAATATTCAAGAAACTTCAGAAGAAACAGAGGAGGTATTTCCAGACTCGATACAGGAAGAAGATATTGTGCCAGACGATAATTCTGACGAGGTTGTTTTTACTGTAAACAATGCTCCAATGCTTACTTTTGACCTCAATAAAACACCAGAAGAGAATGAGATCTTTTGAGTTATGTTGCCTGATAGATTCTTCCACATAGTTATTAAATACCAACTTGTTTAGATTTGTTAATTTGATCTTGTTAGATACCTCTAAATTTTTACGGACATTGAGTGAATATGGTTATTGAAAAATTGGCATGTAATTGATATTCTCGGTGAATGATATGACTTCATATTGGTGTGAACTTAATGAAGTAGAAATGAATATGTTCGAGATTGAAATAATGTTGCCTTCATAATTTTCAGTTTGTCTTTTGTAACTTGAAATGGTTTGGAGACAAGATTCAATTGACAGCTAAGATTATTCTTTTGTTAAATTTTTATTATGAAATAATAGTATAAAAAACATAGAAATATATCTCCCATTAAATGAATATGTTTAACGAATTGATGTTTTCTTATCAATAACTATGCTTACTCGGTTTATAGAATATTAACTGTCTAAAATCAGTACTTTTAAATAAAAAAGTCATCGTATTCATATTATTTTAAAATTAAATAATTATGAACAAAAGCACTTCTCTTATATTTTAAAAGTTTAATATAAATATGTTATAAATATAATCTTTACCTGGTTAATTAGACTCCAATATTATTTAATTAATGACCACGTAATAATTATATATATTTTATTTTGTTGAGATGATTTGTTATTAAGTAATAATTATAATTTTTATATTTATTAATAGGCACGAAATTATTGATATCTCGTATGTGACAACTGCAATTATTATTATTAGAGCAATGCTAAGGAACCAAAAGGGTATTAGCCAAAAACCTGCCAAATACCTTTGGGTGAATTTAAAATTTCTACAAGTTAACATATATGGATGTTTCTTCTGCTAAGTATCAGAATGTTTCTTTTTCATACTAAATGGATGTTCTTTTATATATTTTTCGAATTTTTTATTGCAAATGTGAAAGTATCTATTTCTTTAAGAATTTTATATATATTTTTTAAATTTTATAGATATTTAATTATTTTTGCTAAAATATAATTGGATGTTTCTTTTGTTAAGTATTAGGATATTTTTTTTCATATTAAATGGATGTTTTTTTTTTATAATTCTGTAATTGTGTAGTTTACAGTCTCTTTAATCAATAAAACGGCACCTAATATCCCACAACGCAGAGAGCAACATCTGCAACAAACTCCTAATTACAAACATATGTGTTGAATACAAAATAGGAACTCCATCATCCACCATCCTTTTCACTAGCATCATAGCACCATCCACCTTCTTAACCTTACATGCGCCCAACACAAGCACAGGTAAGAAAAGCAGGTCAAGAAACAGGCACTGTTAATGCAAGCAGCACATCATCGAGCTCCAAAAATATTATGAACATGAATAATGCATCGTCAATAACATCATCAATTTTCTCTAGTAATGGCAAAACTGAAGTACATCCCAATTATGCTCTCTTACACCCATGTATGATTGGAGTGATCAATTACAATAATAAGAACGAAGCCAATAATGAATCCCATCAACGTAAGACCTTCTCAGCGTTGGATCTAAGATTTGATACAGAGAAGCTATCAAATCTTTATGAATAGTCTAAAGTTGGAGGATCTAACTTTGATCCTATTATGTTGAGAAAAGTTTTCTTTTCCTTTTTTTTTTCTTCTTCTATTGTTAGCATCAGTTAATGTTGAGAGAGGTCTATATGTGTAATTGTTGGAGGTGGGTAGGTTAATGTGAGAGAGAATAGGAAGGCTTTTATAGATTTTAATTAGGTTCACTTAATTAATTTTAAATTTTTTAAATTTTGAATTTAAAAAATTTAAAATTAATTATTAATATAAATTAATATGGTTTTGTTTAGTTTTTGGCTGATAACCTTTTGGTTCCATATACTTTTTCCTATTATTATTATTGTAATCCTTAAATAATGTATGGTTTATTGTTAATTTTATTAGTATTGTTAGCAATGATATATATGATAAATTTTTAATAGGCTTACGCTAATGCAAACTTATATTATTTATTATTATTCTTTAGAGGCTTATTTACACTAAGTGAAGCCCTTTATTGTTATTGCCTTCAGGAGATAATCAAATTCATTCTTTTAATGTTCAAAATCCATAAATTTTTCCCACTTTATTAATCCTAATTTCTTTCACTGTTGAAGCCTTCCATGAGAAGCACCTTCATCTGTTGCCATTGGATCCAATCTCCTCCTCTAAGAAGTCTTCGGATCTCATTAAGTTGGAGTAGTCGTTGATGTTCTAAAGCCAGAATCCATCAGTCTCGTCGAGCTGTGTCCATCCGTCAAGCAATTGCGTCTTGAGGTGCTTTTATATTGCCGTTGATAACCTTCCTCTTGCTGCCGGTAAGCACCACTAGTTGACTTTGTGTGATTATTGATTTTTCCATTGAAAATTCACATATTACTTAACCCTTATTTATGGATTTAGTTTTGTGTCCCCATGATCAAGTTCCTCTATTTGTTATTGTGAGGTTAATTTGAAAACACTAAATATTAACTTCAAGAAAGTATTGTTGCCATGCTGCACTTGTATAACATATTTGATTCACCAATAATTTGGTTTATCTTTGGTTTGTTGCATTTAGTAGTGTTTTTTGTTCCTAGTATTTTACTAGCTATTTGATTATCATTAGCAAGGTTATATTGTTATTATATCAACATTTGTTGTGTTCTGATGAAAATTGTTTATACTACATAATTTAGGAGCATGACAAAAGGGTCTCTTTGCCCTGTTTCTCCCCACTTCTTTAGTCAGTGCATATTTTTGTCAAATTTTAACATCTTTTTATTTTAAATCATCTAAATTTTGATATCCTTTTAGATTATTGTTTCCATTCCATTTTTTATTTCATATTACGTTAAATTGGTTGTTTATGATGTTATGTGCATCTTTGAATTCAATAAATTATTGTGCCCTTCTTTTTCTTGTCAAAATCATGTTGGATTTCTTGCTATTATATGTTGATAGTTGAAGAATGATTACAATAATGCATATATATTACTGAGATCTTCCATGTCTTTGAGCTATATTCTTTTGGAATTTGTGCGGGTTAGTAGCTTTGTTTTAGAAGTATTTTTGACAGACATAAGAATTTCTTGTCATAAAATTTCTATTTATTTTTTTTCAGTTTAATAATAGTACAAATGATAACCCTTGGTGGTACCCAGTTTATTAAGATGCCCAGTATAGGTCGTTACACAAAGAACTCAAAGTTAAACATAGCATGTCAACAACCTCAAATAGGATTTGCTGCAGCTTCATCTGTGCATCAAGTGAATTGCCTAATTCCCCCGTCCAATGGTGCTGGTGCTCTCGCAACCTCATCTTTACGCCCCTTTCGACCTCCTCGTACCAAACCACTGCCTACTCCACAGACTTGCACGAATAGTCTTCAAAACTCGAAGCTGGGCGATGAAGACTTAGATCTAGAGACAGATGGGATAGATTCTTTTAAGCAATATGTTGACAACCTGTTTGCTGCATCGGAGGCTCAGAAGCGCAAGGGACGCAAAACCATCGAATTTTAGGATGTTAAAACAATTGGCATACAAGAATTATCCCATTGAATTTTTATGCTTAATTTTTCTATGATTTCATCGCATCTTGGCCACAATGGTTACTCACATAGACTAATTATGATTTACAGAGTCCGATGGGACGTTCAAGCAACTTCATTTGAGTATGAAGGAGGCTATGAAGCCAGCTAACAGTAGAAAGATCGTACACAGGTTCAACAAGAGACTGCAACCAATTGGAAATGAAGTTGGTATACGGAGCGACGTTCTCGGATTGCTAGGATCTAACTACACCAAATTCCCAATCTGCGAGAAGGACTGGAGAAAGGTTTGCTCTAAGGACAAGATCTATAATGAATGTGTAAAGATGAAACATTGTATTTTTGTAGAGTTCAGAAATCTTAGGTTGACACCTACTAACAATTTAATTTTACTGTTATAGGAAATGTTCTATTTTGAAGAAGATAGTGGAGGAATTATCAAGCGTACAGTATTAAAAATGCTAGGAAGGGCATGGAACAAAACGAGAAACAGGTTGTACCATCAATATTACGACTGACAACTAACTCTTGAACAAAATATTAAAGGCCGCCCACCGAAAATTACTGCGAATCGGAGATGGTACCTTGATTATCGCAATAGTGAAAAGACAAAGGTAATATATTTTTATTTCATAACAGAAAAAGTCTATTTATGTTACATTGAGTTAATTAGAAATAGTGTCTAGTAACTCTTACTTTTGATGGATTAATAGGAGAAGTGTAGGAAAAATGTTGTGAATCGATTGAAATAGTTATACACTCACACTAGCGGATCAAAAAGCTTGGCAAGGCTTGGAGAAGAAGAAGTAATTTACGATTGACTCACTTTTTGAACCTTCTCTTCGTATACCTATTCACTATTTAAGCTATATTATTACAGCCGGAACGACAAGGGAATCCAGTTGGTAGAAGGGAGTTGTTTGTCTTAACGCACAAACGACTTAATGGCTCCTATCTCCATGATGCAGCTAAGGTTATTGGTGTAAGTAATGTGTTATGAATCGCTAAGTTGTTTCTCATAGGTTTTGTTTGTTAAAGTTGTGTTGAAAGTCTATTCGGTTAGCAATTAGCTAATAAATATTTATGTTCACTTATCTAACTATGTAGGAAAGAATTGCGGAGATTGAGCAACATGATGAATCATCTAGACTGTTGTCTCAGAATGATTCGCTTGCTCAAGCTCTTGGAGAGGAACATCCAGGTAGAGTGCATGGCATGGGTATCGGACTGACTTTTAGTCAAGTGTTTGGTACAAATTCACATCAGCTGAGCAATGAAACTCAAAGAGAGGAGACCCAAAGTGTGCTGTTTGAACTACAAGCAGAGCTGGCGGCCGAGAGAACAAAAAGGTAGACAATTGAGGATGAGGTAGCAGCCAAGAAGAAAAAAAGACAGGCAATGGAGAGTGCTCTGATATGTCTAATTCAAGGGCAAAGTGGGGAGCTACCACTAGATGTGGTTGCATGGATGAATTCATTGAAGGGACAGAGTAGAAAGTAGAACCTAGGATTTGAAATTTATTTTTTAGTTAAATATATATATATTTTTATTGTTGACTATGCAACTCTTAGTAAAGAATACACTTTATTGATATTTGGATAAATATGAGTATTTTTATCAGTTTTGCTAATGTCGTTTACCCATCAATTTATTTTTTCAGTTACAAAATAATTAAGATTTCTAATATAAGAAAAAATTCAAAAAATAACAAAAAAAATAATACCTAGTATATTCAAATTAAAAAAGCATTGATTGTCGGTGCAAAATATAGTATTTTTGCGCCAATTTGGACGGATAAATAGCGGCAGTTACAAAACGGCCGAAAATAAATTTAAAATTATTGAATATCAGATAATGACGGCTTTAAACCACCGCAAAATACATTTTAAAAAATACAACGGTCAACAGAATAGCATTGGTTCAAAATTGCCGGAAAATGCCGTCACATTCAATGTTGGACAAAAACCACCGCAAAAATCAACCGACGTTATTCAAGGGATTTTTCTACATTTGTGCCAGCAGTTCAGTAAAACCGCTGCAAAATCAAATCTTCAAGTCCCATGCTGCAACGTTTTTCGAAGCACTAATAACTCGTTTTGCGACCGTTTAAAACCGCCGCTAAATCCGTTTCTCTTGTAGTGGATCTTTCGGGTTCAGTGCCTCTTCATCAACGTCTCCCTCAAGCATTTCCGTATGCTCTTCCATTAAGGGTTCTGTGTGAGTGAGGAGAGAATCCTTATAAGAGGATTTTTTAGGAGGGTTAGTTGAAGCTTCTTCTACCACTTCCATGGATTCCTCTCAGTTAATTGAGATCGACTTCTTCTCAAATTTTAATTTTTTAGTACTACGTTGTACTAGGTCTTTTTCTTGGATAGAAACCTTAACAAAGCTTTTGTTTGTAGCTTTCATAATTTTTCAAGTCTCTATTTGTTTTTTAGAAAAATATAACCTTCCCTTAGGCTTTAAGATAAACTCAGATAATTCCATCCAAAAATAAATGCGCAAGTTCCGGGAATTTCACGACCAGAAAAATAAAAGGTATTGGGGTTCGTAGTTCACATATTTTTGTCCATAAAGAAAAGCCACATTTCTTATTTGCTTATAAAAAAATGCAAAAGGAAAATGTTTATTTAATAATAAAACACAGATTAGCAATGTAATTTGGGCCAATTGGAGTCATGCAAAATTCATTTGATTACATCACTTCTAAAATAACAAAGGTAAGACCTCGTCGTAATAGAGAAAACTGATAAAGACGAGAAGAAAAAACGAAATATATAAAAATAAAGATGATAAACTAATAAATAATTTAATATATTTAATTAAATTATTTAACTTAATATATTATAATATTTTAAAAAAATATTTTATATATACAAAAATTAATCATCAAATTAATTATTATATATTTTTATATAAATATATATATTATTTAATTATTTTTAAAATATATTATATTTTATACAAATAACTAATTTAATAATTAAATTTTTATATAAATAACAGATATTTTAATTATTAATTTTACATAAAAAATATTTTATGTGAGTACAAATATAAATAAACAGCCTATACAAACGAAAAATTACATTTGATTTTTTATATCGCTATTTGACTATTTGTCCCTTCACTCTTTACATTCTAAACTCGTGACTCAGACTTATACTTTTATATCAGCGAACGGTGCTTGTCATCAAACGAAACCATGCAATTGATCATAATTCAAACCATGGCCATTATTCAACAAAAATTAATACTAGCTGACACCTCGTGTTATACTATTTTACTTCCTGACAAAGCTAACATCATAAGATTGAGGATCGATCAGTTATTTTTCAAATTTTATTTTAGTTTTCAACCGTGGAAGAAACTAGCTACCATGTCTCATGCATGGTTAATTATTTTAGTGAAATAATATAACACTGTCTTATCTTCATTAACTAAAAAAATGCATATTATTAGTCTAACTATAGTTAAGTTTAATATTATCATGAGAGAAGAGATGAAGAGTGGTTTAATTTTTTTAAAAATCTTTAGTTTGACCAGTATTCGGTAGCCCGAAAGGCCGAAACCAATTCCACAAAATGCTTGACTAACCTTAAAACCATTAAGAAACTTGATTGTGACAAGTTCTTATATTAGATAGTTTTTTATACTTCTTTCAAACTCGCAACATGAGCATGCCCGCCATCTTCTCTTCACTTTCATATTTTTGGGATCTCATAAAATAAAATATATATAACTGATTTTGATAACGGATTTTAATATATGTTTAGTATTTTTTTTATCATCAAATTACTAAGAAACATATAAGTACTATTACAAAAGAAAAAGTTGTTCAAGATAGATGAAAAAATTAATAAAAAAATAAAATTACAGATAGTTAATTATTATTAAATTAATAATTTTTATTATTATATGTGAATTTTATTATCTTAATCTAAAATAATTAGATATTTATCTTTTATTTTACTACTTTTTCACTTTACAATAATTTAATCTATTAAAAAAGTTCCTATTAACTCAACATGATCTCACCAGAGTCCGAGAAAAATAAAAATAAAAATTTTCGATCAGTAATTTTCAATTTACAAAAATATTATTATTTAATAGTAATTACCCACATAAAAATAATAATTAAAAATTATTAAATAATTTATTATATTTAACGAACTTACTTAATATATAATATATATCAAATTTTTAACTATTATTTTGAGAAGAAAATATTTTATCCCATTACACACTATAACCACCATCTATTGAAAGCTAAATGTTTTTATCATGAATAAAGACAATATGCAATTCACAATTCAATTATGTTGATTTTGCATGTGTTATTTTTTTAATAGGAGACTATGTAATCGGATAGTCTGATTACTTTATAAAAAAAATTAAAAAATTAATATTAAATTAAAGAGTTTATTTTATTTGTTGTAATTCTTTTATTTTAAAGTTTATAATTTTTATTTTTAAAAAATTAAAGAGTCCAATTTTTATTTTCCTAAAGATGGCAGTGTCCGATTTTTACATTTTAAATCAAATAATATCCTATTTAAAATTAACACTCTTACATTTCACCATCCTCACCTCAGTATAAAAAATAATTTGCATCTATTTAATGTGATTCAAGCAGCAGCAAGGATCAACTAACTAACCGTATTTCCATCGTCAAAGTGCAAATCACAAAAACGATCCACCAATGGAAATGGAACCCTCATTGTTCTACTCTCTTATACTCTTCCCAGTTTTTCTCTACACCACCTTCAAGCTTCTCTCTAAGAGCAGAAGATTAAGAAACCTTCCACCAGGTCCAACACCTCTTCCAATAATAGGCAACCTCCACCACCTAAAACCGCCGCTCCACCGCGCATTCCACCGCATGTCGCAGACATACGGCCCCATATTCTCCTTGTGGTTCGGCTCGCGCCTCGCGGTCGTCGTCTCATCGCCGTCGGCTTTCCAAGAATGCTTCACTAAGAACGATATCGTGTTGGCGAATAGGCCAAGGTCTCTGTCCGGAAAGTACATATTCTACAACTACACCACCGTAGGGTCTTGCTCCTACGGCGACCACTGGCGCAACCTCCGCCGCATCACTTCTCTTGATGTTCTCTCAACGCAACGGACTCACTCCTTCGCCGGAATCCGAAAGGATGAAACCGACAGGTCTCTCAACTTCACTTTTATCATCGTTTCATTTTTTTTCTTTCTAAATTTTTTATATTAGTGATTTATATTTGAAAAGATAATCTATTAATGAAGTTAATTTTTTTTTGAAAAATGCTATTTATATTAATGATTTTATTTGTACATCTAGTATGATTGATTGTTTTGTTAAATTACCGAAAATCATCGCTCATTACATATATAGGTTGATGACAAAATTGGCGAAGGAAACAGGGTCAGGGTTTAGTGAAGTGGAGCTAAGTTCTATCTTTCATAATATGACTTACAACAACATGATGAGAATGATATCAGGGAAAAGATACTATGGTGATGACCATGACATCAAAGATTTGAATGAAGCCAAAGAATTTAGGGACACAGTCACAGAGTTGCTTCAAATGGCAGGTGTTTCTAACAAAGCAGATTACATTCCTTTCCTAAGGTGGTTTGACTTTGGCAATTCCCAAAAGAAGTTGAAGAATATTAGTAACAGGTTTGATGATTTCTTGAATAAACTCATCCAAGAGAACCGTACTAGGAAGCAGCACCAAGAAGGTGAAAATTCCATGATTCACCATCTCTTGAATCTTCAGGAATCCGACCCTTACTACTATACTGATCAAATCATCAAAGGGCTAGCTCTGGTAATAATTTTATGTATAATTACTAATTAATTATTATGTTCTACTTTCAGGCCAACAAAAATATTTTTATACTAAATTTTAAATTCTAACAATATAAAAATAAAATATTAATTTAAAATACTAGCTAATATTAATAAAAATTATTAAATCTCTTAACTAACATTTCTCTTGTAACAAATAGAATCTAATGTTTGCTGATTATTAATATATGTTACATGAGTAAATAATTAAATTAATTTTCTAAATTTTTATTAAATCAAAATGGTCTTCAAGTTTATCATGTCAATTATGTCTTTCTCCAAAATCCAAATCACTCTGACTAGAGATGAATGTCATTGGTTTTGATAAATTTAAAAAGACGAATTTAATTTAATAAAAACTTAATATGACCAACAAATAAAATTTAGAAAAACAATTTAATTTCTATACTTATATTGATATTGAAATAAATGATGTTGACATTAATATAATACTATTCACTTTTGAGTTTTGAATTAGTCAATAGTCTATGCTCTACGCTATTTCTTTATCCAATACTTACGTATATATAGTAGGTGCATTCTGTGCAGGTAGGTAGCGTTACTTTTTGACTTTCAAAAAGGGATCCTTTAACACGGTAAAGATAGCTAATAGAGGAGATAAAAAATTTAAAGGATAATTAGATAGAAAATCACATTATTTTTTGATAGAAAATTAAAATAAAAGATAGACATCTCCTTCTAGAATTGGTGAATGATTAGGTATAATTGACTTAGGATTCTTGGTGGGTTGTTGACGGCGTCCTATCGCAAGGTTTGGCCATTGAAGCGTAGTTATTGTAACCGAAAGGAGAAAAAATCACAGCAAAATCGCTGTCGAGATTGCTGATAATAACTGGCGTGACAACGAAGAGTAAGGATTGGAGAAGACAGGGCAGATTATAAACAATAAATAAATAAATATAAAAATTTTAAAACAATATACGAATAAATAAATAGAAAAATAAAATTCATTTTATAAAAATAAATTAATTTTTAAAATAAAACGATTAAATTTATTTTACATAAATAATTAAACAAAAATATTTTTATATAAACAAAAATATAAAATATTTATCCAAATCAATAACTGAGATTTTTAAAATTAGAGACTTTAGTCTTTTAAATTTTAAAATATATAAAACAGTCTCCAACATTTATTTTTGTTCCCAATTCATTCTCTCTCTAATTTGATTCGAAGGGTAAAGTATAAAATTCTTTCTAAGAATTTACAATTATCAAAACAGTTTTTAAAATTATTTAAGAATTTTAAAACAATCATTTCGATTACAAAAATCAAGTTAAAAGGAGATTGTATTGTGTCACAAAAGAATAAATATTATAAATTAATTTAAAATATTATAAATTAATTTATGTGTTTTGAAATTTAGGAGATTCATACGTTTAATATTAAAAATTTTAAAATCTAAAAATTTTCAGATAATTTTAAATTAATATTATAACATTTCTATTAAATATCTATAATTTGTAAAATATGTCAGTGTTCATAATACTAACATAAATAATAAAATTTTATCCAAAAAAAAAATTCAGAAACCAGTAAAAAAAGAAAAGAGTTTCAAACAAAGAAGACGTGTCATGGAAGTATTTTTCTCTTCTTTTTCTTTTTTATTTTTGCTCTCTTGCTTGTAACTTGGATTTTCTTTTTTTTAGAGTCATGTATTATAAATTTGGTTATCTACTAGTTTAGTTTAAAAATAAAAAATAAAAAAATCCAAGATCTTTTCTTCCTGGTATTTATCAATTTTTGTCCATATTAATATTGTGTTTTTCATGTTTTTGTTGGCCTAGCACACATCCCACATCATAAGATTTAATTTTTAGAGCTCAAATTTCTATTTTGCCCTCACAGTAACATTTGGTGAGTTACGGCACCTTTACCATTCTCACTATTAATTAAGCAAGTTTCCTTTCATAATCTTTTGGCCAGGTGTTACATATCTATTAGTGGGTCAACAATTAGCGACCACTAGGCATCATTTTTTGTGCCACCATAGACTTAGCCTATATAGTATCTATCTACCAAAAAATGTTTCCTACTTAGTTTATGGCTGCATAATGCTACCGATTAATTATGATATTGTATAATGTATGTCTCCGTCATATCATTTATTTTCAGCAGAGTGAAATTTCACGAATTTGTATATGCTTGGCTAATACATATATGTTATCTTTAATTAAATATCATGTTTAGTTTGTAGTATATGGTTAAAAAAGATGTATAGTAGTATATAATAACTTAAATAATTTACACCGAAGAAATATTTTTCTTGTCAATAATATTGACAATAAATTTATTAACAATGTTACATAATCAACAAATATTATTATTTTAAATCAGTATTTAGTCAGTAATAATTAATTTTATATTTATATTTATAAATATTTATACACATAAAATATATAATTTGTATTTATATTTACTAGAATTAATACATATAAATAATCACATCTTGTATAAATATTTATTAAAATTTATATACATAAATTAATAAAATTATATTTGGGTGACTTCAAGATTTTCTCTAAATTTATAGAAGACTATATTTGCATTTCACATGTTAATATCTAACATATAGAAATTATAACATCGTTTGTTAATTTGATTGAACTATTGTAGGCCATGCTGTTTGCGGGAACAGATTCATCTGCTGTGACTTTGGAGTGGTCACTGTGTAATTTACTAAATCACCCTGAGGTTTTGAACAAGGCAAGAAAAGAAATAGAGACACAAATTGGAGAAGAGAGGTTGTTAAGTGAATCAGATCTTCCAAAACTACCTTACCTTAGGAACATTATTCTAGAGTCACTAAGGTTGTACACGCCAGCACCATTGCTCATACCACACGTGTCATCACAAGACATCACAATAGGAGGATTCAATGTTCCAAAGAACACCATAGTGATGATCAATGCTTGGGGGATGCATAGAGATCCTGCGGTGTGGAGTGATGCCACGTGTTTCAATCCGGAGAGGTTTGAGAAAGAAGGAGAGGAGAAGAAGTTGGTTGCTTTTGGATTGGGACGAAGGGCTTGCCCTGGTGAAGCAATGGCTATGCATGGTGTTGGTTTCACTTTGGGATTGTTGATTCAATGCTTTGATTGGAAAAGGGTTAGTGAGGAACCCATTGATATGAGAGAAAGAAATTGGTTCACTCTTTCAAGGTCGACTCCATTGAAGGCTATGTGTAAACCACGCCCAATTGTGAACAAAGTTTTCTCAAATATTTAGGGTAGAATTTGATTTGCAACAATAAAAATTAAGTATGTTATATGCATACTAAAATTAGTGATAAGAATAAAATATATATTAAAAATAAATTAAATTATATATATTTATATATAAATATATAATAATTAATTTTAATGATTAATTTTAGTGTGTAAATAATATTTTTAAATAAAAATAATATTAATAGAGTATCAAAAAATATTTTTTAATAAAGAATAAATTATTTTATAATAGATTAAAATAAGAAAAAAATATGATGTATAATATATATTTTAAATTTTAGTTATAATTTTCACTCTTTATTTATTGTACAATATATTTAGATATATCGCGTTTGTAAACATTAAAAAAAATACTACTCTTATACTGCTTCTTCACGAGTCAAGGTTGGATCTCAAACCATACTTCAGCAATGTAGGCTATGTGTGAAGAATGAAAATGCGTCTGCGATGCCATCTTCTCACTAGACCCCAGTGCCTCGTTGCTCTTCCCTCCAAAAATGGCCAAGACCGCCATACTTGCAGAGCTTGCCGACAAAGAAGAATGAAAGCATGGTGGTGGATGCTTCCGCGAAGGTTGCTTTAGCGGCAATGCCGCTAGGGATGAAAGTCTCGGTGCCGAAGGATCCAATGAGGGAAGGCAATGATAAGAGGGCCTCCCAATTTCTTTCATTGGAGGCTCTTTTCATTGTTACTTTTCGTTTTAGGAGGGGCATCTCAGCGACGGACAGTTGTCCATGATGTTTTTCTAGTCAGGAATCAGTTGTTCATTGTAATTAGGATTGTCCGAAAGCTCAGTTATTAGTCTGGCAAGCATTGAAGATTTTTTGTCAACCTTTGAATTTGATAAATTGATTATTGCTTCATAGCAAAGAGCGCCATTTTAGATTCTTTTCTGGTCTTTGGTGGATTTAGCGTTCCAGGAATAATGAGACATTTCATCCACACGAGTCCTGACCCCTGAATAAGGTGACTGGTATTGCTTTGTCCTTGGAAAAGGAGCTTCGTAATGTTTTTGAGTTGAAACGAGTTCCTATTTCTCTACTATTAGTGGATCATGGATTCTCTCTTTCGGTAAAAACTTTTAAGATTAATTGTGATGCAAGTTATCCTGGTATTGGTGATCGTGTTGGTTTTGCCTATGTTAGTAAAGATTAAAATAGAAGTTGGCAACGAGGTTATTTGAGAACGATTGAGAGTCGTAATGTTTTATAAAGAGAGTTGTTTGCTATTTGAAGAGTATATCTTTTAGTCTAGGACTTGGAGTGAAAAAATGTTATTTATGAACAGATTGTGTGGATGTCTTTATTCTTATCAATAATTCTCAAAATACTTCTGGTTTTGTTGATTCTTTGGTGCTGAAAATCTGGGATCATGTCTTGAAAATGGCGTGTGGTCCTTTGGTTGATCTTGAAAGATGCAAATAAAGTGGTGGACATTATGACAAAGACGGCAATAAAGACTCATACTCTCTAAGTGGAGCTCCCGTTACTTTAAAAGGAGTTTGAGAGTAACATTCAACGAAACTGTCCTACTTCTTAAACTATTCCTTATTTTTTATTTTTTTTTTGTTTATTATTTTGTTATTTTTCAGTCAAAAAAAAGAGAAATTATTATTATTGCAACTTAATTATTGAACTTAGTGCTTTTTTTATTTGTCTAATTGTTCTGACCGCTCAAAGCATAACTGATTGAGACAATAATGGTCCTAACAAATTCATTGGTTTTTGGAGCGATGCCTTAATCCGCTTTTTAATTTTGATATTGGAGAGTAGTTGGTGTTAGGCGTGGATATGGGGGGACTGGGTGCTTAACAAAGGTGTGGTGTCAGGAAGAATGCTATAACAGGAATCGGACCCAGCGATTCCCCCCCCCCACGAATCGGACCCAGCGATTCCCCCTCCCACGAATCGGAGCCAGCGTTTGGAGGAATCGGACCGTCCGATTGCGCCCCCTTCCACGTGTCGGACAGCAGCTTCTCCCCAGGACGGTGCCCCAACAGCCAGCATACCCCCCTTTCCCCCACTCCCTCAGTCCGAAACATCATTTTCAAGCCTGAAACCCCATTTCTTCCTCTCTGAGTTCATCCTCTTCCTCCCTTCTTCTTCAAAAACTTTGCATGCAATAGAATCTGTGGAAATGGCTAAAAGACACAAAGCTAGAGATGTTGATCGTCCTGAACTTCACATTGTAAATTATCTGTCTAATCCTGATTATGTAAGTTAAATTTTTTAATTTTTTGCAAATTTCTGTATTTTAATTAAATTTTGTAGAATTTTTTTTTGTATTTTATGGTTAAATATTGCAGTTAGGTAGATAGATATGTAAATGTTGATTGTTACAGATTTTGTAAGAATTTTTTCGGAGTAGTATTAGAAATTTTAATTAATTAATAAAATCTGATGATTAATTTAAAAATTATAATATTAGCAATTATGATAATTTTTTGTTATTATGTTTAGATATTGTTAGTTAATTGGAAAATATATTAAAAAAAATTTTGTAAGACCGTTAGAAATTTTGATTAATGAATAAATTTTGATGATTAAACTTATAAATTATGATTGTAAATTGTTTGTTTTGTTATTATGTATAGATGTTGTTAGTTAGTTGGAGGAAATGTAAGATATTATTTTTCGAATAGATTTAGAAATTATAATTTAGTAACTTAGCTTTTATGATTCATGTTATAAATTATAAGTTTAGGAATTATTTCCACACATTTTTGTTGGAAATTATATATTTAGGATTTATTATAATTTTTTGTTGGAGAATATGTTAGAAATCTTTTTGTAATACGAGTAGATATTGTAGTTAACTAATTAACTTTTGTGATCAATGTTAGAAATTATAATTCTGATTTTGTAATAGATTTAGAAATTAGAATTACTTAATTTACTTTTGTTATTAATTTAAGAATTTATAATCCGGAACTGCATCATTAATAACGATATTTTTTAATATTAATTGCAAGGCCAATTTACTTAATACATAGTTCATTTGGGAAGAAAGGTAAATTATAAGAATTCAATTATAAAAAAACTAAGAATACTAAAGTAACGTTAATTTCGTATGTTGTTAGTTAGACAATGTTTTTCAAATGTTGTTTGTTAAATATCTATAAATTAATATTTTTGTTTTATTTTTGTTATTGATAATTATATGATATCTATTAATATTAATATTTTTTAACATATATTTGAATAATGTAATAGATACTAATTAATTAATGAATTAGAAAATAAGTTAATTTGATAACTATGGTTGAACCAATGACCCAGTAACCCAGTAACTTAGTCGGGTCGATTGCCGGTTCGATTCTGATAACTATGGTCATAAAGAAGTCTCAGGTGTCATAAAGAAGTTTCATGAAAGAACAATGTTCCGATACACATAAACAAACGGATAAAAATAAACAAGCAAATGCCATAAAGTACTACAATGAAACATGATAGGCATAAATCTACTGTCCTGGGTTGCTGGGACCTACACCAGCTGACCGACGGCATCTACTTCGGCTGTGTCCCTCGGCTCCACATTGCCGACAACACCTAGGAGCACGTAACATTCGTGTGTCCATTTCGTTCAAGAAACGTGTCATCCTCGGGCGACCTTTCGTCACCCGTCTCAGGTTCGGATTCGGGACAAATCGAGGGCCGCTGTACACAGGCCACGTTGTGGGATTCCCCAGTGGCCGAAACCTAGCTCGGTAAACCCTCCGAACTTGGTCCATCTTATAAACTTCGTGGACATACACTCGCCAATCCAGTCGCTGATTCGCACAACATGCAAAAACATGTCGACAGGGAATCTGATCCACCTGGAACTCACCACAGTCACATCGTTGTTGACGGAGGTCGACGGCATACTCAGTTCCACCTGGCATCTCACGAACCTCGAAGACCTCATTCATCCTGTCGAAGCAATTAACCTGGATGTTTGAACATGCAAGTTGATTTGCATTCAATTTCGACGTGACAACCTCAGAAAAAACATGTCCAGCTGTTATCCGCGACTCTGCCTCGGCTCTTTTTCTAGTGAACAACTCGTTAAGCCTGTAGAATGTGGCTTTGACAAGTGCAGTTATAGGAAGATTGCGTGCCCCCTTCAACACTGAGTTGATGCATTCCACTAGGTTTGTCGTCATGTGACCCCAGCGGTAGCCACCGTCATACGCCAACGCGTACTGTTCGCGTGGGATTCGGTTAAGCCAGTTCGTATATGCCTCGCCCCGTTCACGTAAACGCTGGTAGCGCTGTTCGTACTCGCGCACCGTCCTCGAATAACCTGCACAACAATCAAAGCCACACAAGAGAAGAATTCATGAGAAACGCTGCTTGAAGGTAACTCGGTTAATAACGAAATTCGAATTACTAAAATTTACCTATATTGACCACAAGTTTTTGCAGGTACGGTGCCTTGAACTTTCTCAAGAAGTTCGACTCTATATGCCTGATGCAAAACATGTGGAATGCTCTCGGGGGCGACCAAGCTCCGTTGCTCCGGGCAACAGCTGCATTGATGGATTCGTGCCTGTCAGAAATCAGTCCCACACCATCCCGAGTCACAACATGTTGTCGCAAGTTACTAAGGAAAAAGTGCCATGCATCAGAAGTCTCCCCCTCCACAATTGCAAACGCAATAGGGACGATATTATTGTTACCATCCTGTGAAACTGCGACCAACAAACAACCCTTATACTTTCCGTACAAGTGAGTCCCATCAACCTGGACAACTGGCTTGCAGTGTCTGAACGCTCTAATGCAGGGGTAATAACTCCAGAAGACTCTGTGCAATACCCGGATATCAGTTACTTCCTCATCACCTTGATATGCAGACATAGTCTCGAAATGGACGATTGCTGATGGCTCCTTGTTACACATGGCCTGAAACCATATAGGCAAAGCTTCATATGATGCTTCCCAACCGCCAAATATTTTTTCCACTGCTTTTTGCTTCGCCAACCATGCTTTCCGATAGCTGATGGTGTAATTGAACTTCGACTGCACTTCCGCAATAACTGATTTCACCTTTATCTACGGGTCAGCCTCAACCAACGGCTTTATTGCTTCCGCAATTGTGTTCGAATCCAGCTTCGAATGATCCTGAGAAATAATGGCTCTAGTACAAGTGTGAGAACCGTTGTACCTCCTTATAACCCAACAATACTTTTTGCTGATCATGCTAACCCTGATAAGCCAATCACACCCTGATCCATACTGTGTACACTTCGCATAGAAGGTCAACGGCTCCGACTCATACACACGGTAGTCTACGCCTCTTCGGATGGTATAATCTTTCACCGCCATCATAACAGCTTCCCTAGAACTGAATTCCATTCCGATTGCAAATTCACCATCTGCGACCATAGGAATTTCTACCACAACGACAAGCAAATCAAAATAATTTAAGGCAAATACATTTAATAACTGAAATTAAGACTACGTCAATGCTCCCTATATCCACATAAATATAAATATTATTCCTATCATGTTGTCATCCCACTTTTAACATCATACAAACATAAACACATAAAAAACTTTGGACGAATGCGCACAAATTAATTTTCACGTGACTTATATTCTTATTTACATCTATCAACATAGATTATTTCCCAAAGTCTACTACTTTCTATATTTATATGTTAATACGTACCGGCACTCATATATTCCGGAAATTCCGGCGCATGCATGGCTTCCAAGTCCAGAACCCGCATGAAGGACGGCTCCTCAAAGGGATCTTCGTTTGCAAGTGCATTTGCAACGTCTCCCACATTTGGAGCCACCACCCCGTCACCTTGATCTTCTTCTCCTTCTGGAGCAACAGCTTCGTAATTGCTTTCAAACTCTTCCTCACTGTCACTATCGTATTCTTCCCCTTCAATATTTCGGTCCGCTTCAGATTGTTCGAATTCGACGTACAACTCTATCACCGATATCTGACCGCGACTTTCAAAATACATTGAAAACATCTCCTGCATACTCGCTTCGTCGGTTACATACTTGGTTTGATACTGCACGAAACCACCAAATACCGGTATGGGATATCTGTATACCATACATGATATTTTTTTGGATATCTGAAAACCTATCTTCTCACAAATCACACATTTTAGCTCCTCAAATGAGATTGTGAACGGAATAACAATATCTAACGGCTTCTCACAACTAAATCTCACTCCTTCAGATGTTTGTAATAGAATCTAACCAAAATAATATACACTAAGTGTAACTCTATCAACCATTTTTCATACTCTCATACATAAATATCTAGTGAACTCTCATTTACTCTTGGAGTTCAAATGAAATAACAGAGACGCAAGGAGAAGTAGAAGAGAAACAGGGAGAGGAAAAAGACGCAGAACAACGAAGAGGAATCAGATATGAGGAGTGCATCCGAGTTTCCAAAACACACACACACACACACACACACACACACACACACACACACACACTCAAATCGGACCCTCCGAATCCTATTAAAAAAATTTTTTTTTTGTGCAACAAAACGGACCCAACGACTCCATAAAAACAAAAAAAAATTTCTGCCAGAAAACGGACCCAACGACTCCATGATAAAAAAAAATTATCTGCCAGCAAACGGACCCAACGAGTCCATGAATAAAAAAAAAAAACCACTAAACGTACCCTCCGATTCCACTTTCATACACAAAATAAAAAAACTTAAATTTGGTCCCTTAAGGAATCGGACCCTACGATTACTACCTACAAGTTCAACTTTTTCTCCCACGCAAGGCAATCGCTCGGTCCGACTCCCCCCTGCCATGGCTCAGAAAAAGCTGCCCCACACCATTGTCTAACACCACCATATTCCATATCCCTGCACAACTCATCCACCCGTCCAATATTGAAAAAATTGAGCCTGCCTTAATCATATATTTTTGGCGTATGTAAGAATAAAATTTGCTTTTGTTTGGGCTTGTGGCTCATTTTTTTAGTACCGGAGAGTGAATATGTATTATGCATAGTTATGGATTAGTGATATATTTTTTATTGGAAAAAATTACCAAAAGTACCCATGAAGTTTACGAACGTTGACAAAAGTACCTATAAATTAAGGAAATTAATGATGTACCCATGGAAGATGGGTTTTATATGACAAAAGTATCCAAACCCTAATTTTTTGTTATTTTTTTAATAAAATTCCCAAACTACCCTCACTCTCAACCTCAACTCACTTTTTCAACTTTTCATAACCCAACTTGTACCTTTAAAACCTTTGTCATGGAGTCCAAAACTACTCCTATAATAGACCAGACCAAAATCAATAGTGGTGGTGGTGGTAGAAGATCTCGACCGATTCCTAGCAGATAAATTTAGTATGGTGAGCTCTTTTCTATTTTTTTTGCCAGTCCCTGCACACAAAGAAAGCTCTCAAATTAAGAAAAAAAGAAAAAAAAATGAAACGATTAAAAACTGTTCCTTTATGATTCTTTCTCTTATTCTTCATCGGTATTGATTGATTATTTTGTTAATCTCGGCGCTGGAATCTTCTGTTGCGTTATTATCCAAAATTTTCACCATAAAAAGTTCATTTCATCTGTTGTAGGAATAGTTTTGGATTCCATGACAAGTTTTAAAGGTGCATGTTGAGTTCTGGAAGATTAAAAAAGTGAGTTAAGGTTAAGGGTGGGATAGTTTGAGAATTTTATTAAAAAAATAAATAAAAAATTAGGGTTTGGATACTTTTGTCATACGGAACTCATCTTCCATAGGTACATTGTTAATTTCCTTAGTTTATGGGTACTTTTGTCAGCGTTCGTAAATTTCATGGGTACTTTTGGTAGTTTTTTCTTTTTTATTAATATGGAGACTTTATTTTTTTAATAACAAATTATAAATCAAAGACTCAGATTTGACTAGCATAAAAAATCGAGCGTCTGAGTGAATTCATATTTAAGAACTCATATTTAAGAGAAAACAAATCTAAACTTTTGATTTATGTAGGATAATTTTTTTATTTTAAAAAAGAAGCAAATCAGTAGATAGGTTTTATAAAAATAAAAATAAAAATCCAAAATATCTAAATTAATGAGTTAAAATTGTAAATTAAAAAAAATAAATTATAGAAATACAAATTTATGAGTCCAATTTGAAATATATATATATATATATATATATATATATATATATATATATATATATATATATATATATATATATATAACCCCACCCTAGTTACACAAACTTCAAACTTCATTTTCTTCAACTCACCTCTTTGTTCTTCTTTATTTATCGCTTTTTGGTTTGTTCTTCTTTCATCACTTTTGCTAATATGAACTAATAAAAAGAAATAACATTGTTTTAAAAAGAATGGAGGATAAAGTTATGTTAAATTATACTATTATAGTCAGAGTTTATTACAAATACTTGAGAAAATGAGATTTATATGTAAAAATCTTTGTGATCTTATTATTCCTTTTACATTATCATTTGAAAAATTAAAAAGTGTTATTTGTGAAAGGATAGATCCTCATATATCAAAGAGGGTATCGTTATTAAAATTAAGAGTTAAATACGATATTGATCCCTATGATTTAGGTTGAAAATTTTATTCGTCCTCAATCTTTTTTTATATTTGAATTCGTCCATAAGATTCAACTTAGTTTTAAAATCGTCCTCCAGACCAAAATATCCTTCTTCCCATTCGTTCCTAAGGTAGCTTCTTCCCACCCACCTGATCCAATCGGTGATGTACAAGAACAGGATCCCTAATATTATGAACTTTTCCTAGTGCCTCTGATCTCCACTCACTATCTGATGCGGAAGCCTATCCGAACCGCACTGTAGCCCATCCTTCCCGTAGTTCTCGAACCTTCTCTTCGTCTTCTCGATCGTTGCCTTTATCGCCAAACGACTCAGAGCACCGCCGCGAGCAAGAAGAAGACGACTCAGATCACCACCGCCAGTGTATCTACCACCCGCATTGTTGCTGCCACTGTATTTGCCTGCCCACCCGCATCACTGCTGCCACCGTATCTACCTTCCCACGTCGCTGCCAGTCGCTTGTCTACTCACCTCTGCTCTTCTTTCCAACCACATTCTTCAGTGATGATTCTAATTCCTTGATCGACTGCTTCTGCTGCTTCACGATTTGCTTCGATTCCTTGCAGGGAGTAAGGCCAGAGATGTCGGCGGTGGCAGGGAGAGGAGCGGGTAGGAGGGCTAAGGCGTCGGAGTAGGTTTTTAGCTTGGAGTCAGTAGTCTCGGTGCTGTTGTTAGAGAAACGGGGAGTTGGCGTGGTAGTGCTGCATATTATGGTGATGGATTTAGGTTTTGTGAGGAAGGGTTTTAAGGGTAATTTGGTCTAAAATATTAAGATTTTAGGTAAAAATGGAGATTTTAAAACCAAGTTAAACCTTAGGGATGAATTCAAACGCCAAAAATGGTTGTGTACGAATAAAATTTTTAGTCTAAACCATAGGGAGCAAAATTGTACTTAACCCTAAAATTAACCAACAAATTAAATTCTAATTTCCATCTTACTCTAAATACAATTAATAAACCTATAAAATAAATATAAGTTTCATTAAGATATAAAAAATATATCTTTAATTTTTATTAACATACTAATTATCATTAACATAAATTAACTATATACATAACTAATAATTATCTAATACTACCATTTAATTATTATAAATAAAATTAAATACAATATAATTATTTTATATTTATACTAAAAAAATTCCAATAAATTTACTTACATACTTACATTGACTAAGATAATTAACAATATGAAATTTAGAACGATCAACTTTTTTAATTTTTAACCTCTTAGGCATTGTTATGGTTGAAGCTAGGAAAGAGTTTTCTTTCTAGTTTGTGTATTAGTTTTGGTTTGTTAAGAGTGAAGAGAGTGAAAGTGAGAGTGATAAGTCCAGCGAGGGAGAGAAAAAATGAAAGAGCTCGCACCACACGCTTCCAGCTGCATGGGCGACACCTGGCTATGGGTAGAAATAAGCCAGGCAGCCTGCTAGGGACTAGCAACTAGCACTACAAGAAAAATACCCATTCAGGTACACTTGAAAAAATCGGAACCCCTGAAATTTCAGAACCAAATAGAAATTAATACATACCTAATCGACGACGTGAGCACAGAGACAACGATGAGAAGCGCAGAGATCGATCCCAGGAGCACGGCAAGCCCTAGCTACGGCGGCGGCTTCAATCGACCCTAGGAGCGACGACAGTGCACGGCGAAACAGCCTCCTCTCTTGCATCGCATCTTCGTCCTCTCTCTCCATCTCGTCTGCAAATCGTCTCTCTCTCCCCTCTGGGCTCCCTGCTCCGCGACGGCAATGGCGGCGGCTGCAGCGACGTTGTGGCGGTGACCCCCTCTCACTCTCCATTCTCTCGATCACTCTCTCTCATCTCCGTCTCCTCCTCTCCTCCCTCTGGTTCACTCTTTCTCTCGGATCTGGGTGTGTGTGTGTGAAAGGGGGCGTGGTGGGGGTGGTGAGTGATGGTGAGAATGAGTGTGAGTGTGTGGGGGTGTTAGGGTTAGGGTTTTGAAGAATTAATTCGAAGGTGATTTGCGAAGGTGAGGGGCGAAACTTTTTTCTGATCAGATGGCGAAAGTGAGGGTATTCAAATGTGAGTGTGATTTGGTGATAAGGAAAAGAAAAATTACTAAGTGTTTGGGTGCATTTGGTCTAGATACGTTAGGCTACCCTTTTAAAGTGCACTCAAAATATAGCAAATATGTTACTCTTTAAAAGCGCTTCTTTTGGTATGAAAAGTGTACCCATAGATATTAACATAAGGCTACGCTTTATAAGTGATTTTTATTGTATCTAAGGCTATACTTTATAAATGATGCTACAATTGTGTTTCCTATTCTCTTATAAAAGGGAAACACGGAGAAAAGCGTAGCCCATTCTATGGATAGGCTACGCTTTTCAAATGTAGCTTAAAAAAAGTGTGGCTGAATGGGTGTTTTTCTTGTAGTGTAGGGGTGGCAAACAGGCCGAAATTCGCCGGCCCGACCCACGTAACCCGCCGAAAAAGTTGGGCTGGGCTGAAAATTTGTGTCCAACTTAAAAATTCTACCTAACCCACACCGCCTAATATGTGGGCTTTGGTGGGTTTCGGCGGGGCAAGACGGGCTTCCGTGGCAGGCCAATTATTTTTTGGTCAAGGCCGTTTTTTTACAAATTTCTATGATTTTATTGATCTACAAGAGGATGAAGAAGATGTTCTAAGTTATATTTTGGATTATGTTTTATGTTTGATTGATTATAAACTTGAAGATGTTTAATTATATGTTTTGGACAACGTTTGTTTTGCTTTGGATAATGTTGGTTTTTATTATTTTATTTCAAAAAACTTGCTTTATGATTATGTTTATTATATATTTATAATTATAAAGACTCTAATGTTTGTGAATTTAGAAGTTATAATTTTTTTTATATTTTTAGAAATTATAAATTTATTGAAATAGTTGTAAAATTATATATATTGTTTAATATTTAATAGAGGAGAAGAAATTACTAGATTAGAGGAAAAATTAGAAAGGGCCTATCTTAAAGAGGATCAATGCTGGAGGGAAAAATCAAGGAGTAAATGGTTGAGAGAAGGGGATCAAAATACAAAATTTTTTCATAAAAAATTTTCAGTCTAGACTGGGGAAGAATAGAATTTGGAGACTAGTGGGTAACAATAATGAGAGAGCTTCTTATCCAAAAGAGATTGCTAAAGTGGCTGAAAAGTACTTTTGTGATATATTCTCCTCTACTTGTCATGCTAATAGGTTATAGCAAACATGAACCGAAAGATGCAAAGACCAGTATCTATGGAAGAAGTGAAGAGAGCTACATTCAATGTGCATGCTCAAAGTGTCCCAGGAGAAGATGGATTCACAGCAAATTTTTTTCAATTTTTTTGGGAAATTGTTGGTGGAAATGTGTTTACAGCAATTTAGAGTTTCTTTCATCGTAGCCACATACTCAAGAACTTCAATCACACCCAAATTTGTCCCATACCAAAGATCCCAGACACAAATAACATGACTCAAGTAAGACCTATTAGCTTGTCTTCATTTATTTACAGGATAATTTCCAAAATTATAGTGAATATATTACAAGGAATAAAGAAAAAGATTATTAGTGTGAATCAAAGTGTCTTCCTTAAATGGCACCTCATTTCTGACAACATTCTTATTACACATAAATGTATGCAGTATTTGAAATGCAAGAAGAGAGACTCTGAATTTGAAATGGATATAAAGCTTGACATGAGTAAAGTGTATGATAGAGTTAACTGACACTTTTTATGGTATATTATGGAGAAATTGGGTTTCGGTTCAAAGTGGATTAACTGGACAAAAGAATTGGTGACTACTGTTTCTTACTCTGTTATTGTGGAAGGTCAACCATTTGGTTTTTTTAGACCAAATAGGGGTATTCGTCAAGTTGATCCCCTATCTCCCTATCTTTTTTTATTCTGTGCTAAAGGTTTATCTTTTATGCTATACAAGGCAGAGCAAAACAGACTCATTGAAGGGATTCAGGTTAATCAATGATGTCCGACTATTAATCACCTCTTATTCGCAGATGACTCGATCCTTTTCTGCAGGGGCTCAATTGAAACTAGTAAAAACATTATGGACCTTTTGAAAAATTATGAAAGTTTTAGTGGTCAAACGGTTAATTTGAGAAAGTCAGCTATATTTTTTAGTCAAAACACACCTCAACATATGAGACTGGAAATTGCATGAACCCTCAATATCAACCACACCGGAGGTCCAAATAAGTATCTCGGGCTCCCTTTAGTTGTTCAGGGTTCCATAAAGGAGACATTTGGAGCAATTAAAGATAAAGTTCGTAAGAAGGTGCGTAGCTAGAAACGAAGTTTGCTTTCCTCGGGTGGCAGGCAGGTTCTGATTAAAGCAGTGGGTGAAGCTATACCTATATGCACCCTATCATGTTTTCGGCTACTGGACACGCTACTAAATGAAATTCACAGTATTTTCTCCCAGTTTTGGTGGGGACAGCGCGCCGACGAATGGAAAATGGCATGGATCAAATGGGATAGCATGACAAGAGCTAGGAAAGAAGGTGGATTAGGGATAAAGGACCTACGAGCTCAAAATTTGGCATTGTTAGGTAAACAATGTTGGCGAATTGTTAAACAGCCTAATCCTACTCTTTCCTAGATACTCAGAGGCACGTATTTCCGCTCTATAGTAATATTATGAATGCTGAGATAGGCAACATACCTTCTTGAGGTTGGAGAAGTATTCTGGAAGGCCGTAAAGTGATCAAGAAAGGCTTAGTTTGAAGAGTTGGTTCGGGCAGAAATATCCGAATTTTTTAGGACCCATGACTTCCACTACTGCACCCGTTCAATGTTCCTGTGTCTGCAGCCCCAAATCTTCTAACATAAACCTTGCTTTATGTTAAGGACTTGTTGAATGCTGACTGAAGTTGGAACCATGCACTGATAACAGAAGCTTTAACAGATGGCGTTCGCTCCCGCATCCTATCAATTAAACCAACAGATGAAGATGATGGTATTATATGGCTGTGTAACAAATCTAGCATTTATGAAATAGCTTCGAGCTACAAGATAGCTTATGCTTTCTACCATGCTCCAATTTTTCAGAGGTCACAATACATGCATCAATACCAAATCTGGAAGTGCTTGCATGAGAAGATTCTTGTTTTGCAATTGCTCCACTCCCGCTTCTCAAAGACGTCGAGCATGTGCTCGAGATGCTCTGATGATGAAGATTCAATCCTCCATAGCTTGATTTGATGCCCACTCTTAGATGCAGTTTGGACCAATAGTAGCATCGAGGACCATATCCGGAGACATGACTCGAGTTCCTTCTTCAATTGGGGGGGAGAGAGCTTGCTCCACTTTAGTGGCTGATGTCAAAGGTCAGAGAAAGCTTTCCCTATTAGATATTCTCTGTTGGAATTGTTCGAAAGCAAGAAATTGATTTATCTTTGAGAAAGAAGTGGTACTGGCATCAATGGTGGCTGACTCGGTGAAGCTAGCTCAACAACTCCAGGGTGATTCAAGCAGATGAATGGTTTTGAGCATTAAATGATTCCTTTCTATCTTAATTAATTTTCCATTCTTTGCCTGTTTAGTGGCTTTTGGGAGATTTCCATTTATGTTTCCAATCCTTAGTTGGATGACATTTGTTATTTCTTTTATAATTAATAAATAACAGTTACTTTTGGAAAAATAATAATAAAAAAAGAGATTTGATATGTTTGACCCATCAACCTGCCAGCCCACCGTTAGGCAGAGTGGGAGAGAAATTCAGGACCACCTCACTAGGTGACACGAGACGGGACGGACTTCCCATTTGCCACCCCTACCTGCAACCTGGCCTACATTCGGCCTACCTATTATAAAATAGTTTTAGGCTTAGACTAATTTAAAAGTCTAATTTTGTTAATAGGTCAAGTCCAAACTCACAAAATAAATAGACTAATAGGTCTGTCAGGACTGTTTGAGCCTGGTAAAATATAAATAAATACAAAAATAATTTTTTATAATTAAAATAGTTATTAAAATTTTAAACTTGTTACACTTTATTATAAATATTTGTTTTTCATATTTTAAATACTTTAAAGTCTAGATATTATTATAAAGATTGAAATTAGTATATTGTATATAAATATTTTTTTAAAAGAAAAATAAATTTTTTTAAATATTTTTTATTTTGATAAAAAATTATATATATTAGGCCTTTTATCAAGCTTCAGGCCAGACCAGATTCAATAACAGGCCAGACATAGTTCTTAAAATAAAATTTACAACAGGCTCAGGCCAATTAAATATATTACATACCTGGCCTGTTAAGGGTGAAGTCTGGCCTAATCTGGCTTGTTTCCACCTCTACACCTGGCAAAGGTGACAAATTTGAGGCTCAGATTTGTGGAACGCTCCCCATCGTTCGATTTCGTCAAATTCGACCTTGTCCGTGCGATTAATCAAGTAACAAATACAAGGCTCATATTTATGTAGCTTTGATTCTAGTTGTTCGATTTTGATAGATTCAAATCTTGCCGTCCAATTTGCGCGTGCGTACCCAATCGCATCCAAATCTGAGGATCCAATTTTCAACAAAAACTAATTGTCCGATTTGTAATTTCCTAAATCTAACCCTCCCATTTGTTTGTCGCTGTCTTCTACACCCAGGGATAACACACCCAACTCCAGTATCGGTGGAAAATACCATTCCATCTGCAATATGAAAATTAAAAAGCATTGTTTATCATCCAATTTTTTCAATGCCAAACAAAAAGAAAACCTAAACATGCACTTAATATTTTTTTTCAACTTAGACAAAAACAATCCTATAACCAATCTTTGGAAAACCAAATATTTAATTAATGTTTTCACCATATATCTAAGTATTTTTATCAATCAAGTCTAACTAAATAAGCCCAAACTCAATAAAAATAACTCACACAACGTGCACGTAAATTGCTCACTTCTTCTTCGTATTTTTTTCTTCTTCGCATATTTTTTCCTCATCGTCGTTCTTTTATTGCTACTATTGTTGCTGCATTTTTTCTTTTCATCCTCCTCTTCTTGGTGGTTTTACAGCATTATATATTTCTTATTCTTTTTTGTTTTTTCTTTTTGTCTTGTTTTTATTCTTGTTAAAAAGATGAAACAAAAAAATTATGAGAAAGTAAAATAAAAAGAAGAAGATGAATAAAAGAAGAAGAAGAATATGATGATGATGAAGAAGAAGAAAAAAAAGGAGGATGAATTTTGAATTATGCAGAACTTATTAGAAAATAGCACTAAAATTTTTTAACCATAGCACAAGAAATTTTTTAATTTCGACACCAAAATTCTTAACCGTGATATAAAAAATTTTTAACCACGTTATTTTCAACTAAATGATGCACTTTTTTATTATTGAACTAATTGGATAGTATTGAATTTATATATAAGCAGTTTAGCCATTTCTGTATCATTTACAATAAATTGATGTATTTTTTGTTCTAAAACACATTAAATGTATTTTGTAGTTGAATAAGTTAAGGTTTTGAACTTGTATTTCTTTAAAAAAAATTTGTGTCATTTACCAAAAATTCCTCTATCATTTCTAACTAAATGATGTGTTTTGTTACCACTGAATTAGTTGTGTGGTATTGAATTAATATATAAGAGATTTAGTTATTTTGGTATTATTTATAATAATTTGTGGTGTCTTTTGAATCTAAAACACATTTAAATATATTTTGTTAGTTGAGTGGGTCAGTTTAGAATTGTGATTCTTTGAATATTTTTGTATCATCCATAAAAAATTTCGGTGTCATTCACCAAAAATTCTCATGTCATTTACTAAAATTTTATGTCATTTACAACTAAATAATGTGTTTTTGTTATTGTTAAAATAATTGTGTGATATTTAACTAAGAGGAAGAATGATACGTGTTTCAAATATTCGTGATATAAAAAGTTCAAGTGTTATTTAGAAGATATTAGTTTATATTTTTAGAATATTTTTGGTGGACGAAATTGTGATCCTCTTTGTATTTGCATGAGATTTAAAAATTGGCTCTATTGGAATTTATGATCACAACTTCATTCAACTTAACCAGCAAGTGTACTGGGTCATCCAAGTAATACCTTACGTGAGTAAAGGTCGATCCCACAGAGATTGTTGGTATGAAGCAAGCTATGGTCACCTTGTAAATCTCAGTTAAGCAGATTAAATGGTTATGGGTTTCGAAAATTAATAATAAATAGAAAATAAAAAGAGATTGAAATACTTATGTAAATCAATAGTGGGAATTTCAGATAGTGTAACACCCTAATATTCAAATCCTTATGCTCGAGTCATAAGTCAATGATATTACGGTGGTACGACTCTCAGGTGGATTTTTAATATATAAACATAGGTAATTTTGAAAAGAGTATTAATCGAGAAGCCTGAAAAGAGTAGAAATAAAATCGCGAAGACGTATCACTCACGATTCGACAACGAAAAGATAAAATATGAAGCCGAAAGCGATATATGGACAAGGCATAAAGGAGATTAAGAGATAGATAACAGATAGATATATATAACATAAGTAAATAGCCACTAGTCGCGACCCGCGAAGTTTAGGCCGGCTAGGGTACAGTATGAAAGTAGTTGACAACAGTACATCCTAATCTCTCCCAAAGGAAACATAAGAGCCTCTATAGGCAAGTTCCAAAAGAGCTCAACACATAATATAATATCTTCAAAACAAAGGTGGAGAGATTCTAAGCAAAACACAAAGTGGAGAAAATAAAGATCTTCGCCGGCTCTCAGACGAACCACAGCTCACTTCTGAGCACCTGGACCTGTATCTGAAAAACAAGAGATATATACGGAATGAGAACCCCGGGCCCATGGGTTCCCAGTACGGTAAAAGTGCCAAATAAATACAATGCACTACAATAAAAACTCACTAAGCATCCTAAACTCCTTTTCACCAAGTATCCAGCCTAGATTCTCACTAATCCATAAATAGGCATCTGCCTTAAGAGGATACTAAATCTAGTTCATGTTACACATGTTTCCCCAACTCATTGATTCTTACACGAATCAGACTCAGAATCATAAGCAAAACCATCACCAGTTGTTCTGTCTCAGCAACTCTATATCAATACATCATACCCTCGTCTGGAGCTAGTGAAATCACATCACTGCGTCTACCCAGGGGACTCAAATTATCTCATTCAAAAATCATCATCATCATGCAATCGCATTATCAATTCATCTCATCAAGAACAGCCACCAACATCCACCGACACCAACATGAGGGATCTCTCAGTTGTACAAACACAAGCAATACAGACAAGTAATACACAAATAAGGTACAAGTAGAACAAGTAGCACGTAATCAGGTAACATAGCATGTATGATATAGAAATCCAAAACAAATAGGCAAACCCAAACAATTCAAACATATGCAAATGATGTATGCCTGCCCTATGGCTGATGATATCATCTGTCGGTTATATAGCCAACCTGACATGTCCTGGTAGCTAACCATTGGACATAAACACCCCTTGTGGAGCAAGTAGGTTTGAGCTACAACCCCCTTGCTACTACCCGCTCAGCCCAGAGCCAGTGGAACAACCACTACTGCGGCTACTACCCAGGCGGGTGTTTAACAGCTCAACCTGGAGCGAGTGGATTCACCACTACTGCCGCTACTACCCAGGCGTCACAATCTCTGACCTGGAGCAAGTGGGACGAACCACAACCCTTGCTACTACCCAGGTATCTTAAGCATTAACCCGGAGCAAGCGGGACGAACCACAACCCTTGCTACTGCTCAGGTATCTTAAGCATTAACCCGGAGCAAGCGGGACGAACCACAACCCTTGCTACTGCCCAGGTATCTTAAACATATATTCATTCAATCTCAATTCATATTATCAATCTTCATCGTTATCAAATCTCAAACATTAACCTGGAGCAAGTGGGACGAACCCCAACCCTTACTACTGCCCAGGTATCAGAGTTACATTCATTCAAAACTCCATAATTAAACTCATTTATCATAAACATCCTTTTCCGTCTCACACCCGGAGCAAGTGGACAACGCCACTGCCTACTACCCGGGGTTACACATCACATTTCAACATCTTCCATTATTATCCATTTAACACATTCATTCATTAATCATATATGCAATTATTCTCAGCCATAATCAATAATGGCTTTGCCGTGACCTGGCAATAACTCAGCCATCCGGCTCATGGTCCAATCAAGAACCAGCCATTTATCAATAAATATAGCCCTTCGGCTCATGGCATACACGGTACTCCCACCGTCATCCTCCATATCTCATATAATCATCGTTGATCATCATTGATCATAACTTTTCCCCTTGCTTCACTCGCAAGTTACCACATCCCCTAGCTCCTTTCTCATTGCTAGGCATATCATAATGATTTAATACATAAGTGGTGAGATCGGAGGCTTAGAAGTATGAGATTTGGCTTTTAATACTCAAAAATCAACTTTGGGATAAAAACAGGGCCACGCGTACGCGTACTCCACGCGCACACATGGATGGCCACAAAACTCATCGGCGCATACGCGCCATTCACGCGGACGCGCGGATTGAAAAATAGATAACGACGCGTACGTGTCAGCCACGCGTACGCGTGGGTACACTTGCGCCCCAGGCACAACTCTGGCACAACTCTCGGGAAAATGGCTGGGCAATGGGTGCAGCGCATCGACGCGCACGCGCACACCACGCGCACGCGTGGATGGTGCCTTCTCGAAGAATGACGCGTACGCGCCAAGTGCGCCTACGCGTGGAGGGTCATTCTGCTAAAAATTTTCTAAGTTAAAAGCTGCAGAATTTACAGATTCAACCCCCAATCTTCCGACGGACATAACTCCCTCATTTTAAATCGTTTTTCACCCGTTCTTCGAACGACATGGACATCCCAGATCCAATTTCATTTCTAAACAAATTTGGCACAAAACAGAGATCCGTAGTCCAAGTTATGTCCCGTCAAAGTATGCCCAAAAACCATATTTTTTTCATACAAAACCATAAAGTGCCATTTTCAAAACAAGTCATTTTCAACTCTTTTCAAAATCAACCAAAACATGCCAATTTCATCCCTTTTCTTTGAAATCAATCAAAATATATCAAATTCAATATCAAGCCTCCTCAACTCATACATTAACACTTTACAATGATTCACAAAACCGCCATATAACCATTTTTACCCATTTCAAACAAATGGCTAAATTACAAACACATCAACATGTCATACATCCTTCCTCATCTCAATTTCCAACAATACTATTTCCAATCAACCATCATTGTACATAATCAATATCATAATCACTATCACGTGGTTTCTCCCACAAATCAACCTTAATCATTCCTCAAGCATATATCACAATATATATACCTCTCATGGATCATCATCATACCATCAAGACATCAATAATCATAATCACATATATGACCACATAATATTTCTCAACCCAAAACCAAACATACCTCATCTACATAATTTCACCCAAAATTACCAAATTCCACACTTCAACTCCTCAAACCTTATTATTCAATAACCAACCCAATCATTCATACATTCATTATTTAAAACTCATCCAATCACTTGTGTCATCATACAATGCACATATCAACTTACCTTCCTTACCTCTTCTCGGCCTCCGGCCCAAAATTCACGGCCTCCGGCCCAATTTCACAATTTAAAAGCATAAACCACAAATCAATACTCATTACCCCATACATTCAATTCTCAATACACCAAACATACAAGGCCACACAATTCTCAACCCAATCATTAATTCACATTACATACCAACTATGCATATAGCACCAACCATTTACACAGTCCAAACTTAATCCTAGGGGCATCTAGCCTAGGAATTCTCATCACACCACACGGTACTTAAATGAAACTTAAACCGTACCTCTTGTAGCCAAATCAATTGAGCCTCTTCTTTGGGAGTCTCCACCAACCTTAGCTCCAAGCCTCACCAAAGCTCCTCAAGCAACACCAATCTCCCAATCGTGCACCAAAACCATCAAATGCACTAACATAACCAATATTACATACATACATCAACCTAGGGCTCATAAAGATGATAAATCACAAGGGTTTGAGCACTTCTTACCTCAGCCCATATGAAGTAGGGATAGAACCCACTTAGAATCCATGTTGGAGTATCCCTAAACACCCAAAATCACAAGATTTCAACACTAACTTCCCAAAAACGTGTAACAGTGGGGAATTTCGAAAACTGGGCAGAAATGAATGGAATACTCACCACAAAACTTAGATAGAATTGTAGAGGATGAGAAGAGCGATGCGTGACCGCAAACGGCTCATCAATCGGAGCTCCGTAGCTCAAGTTATGGTGGTTTGAAGATCAAAGAGAGTTAGGTTTTCTCTCTTCTCTTCTCTCTTCTCAATTCAGCGCCCCACACACCTTCTTTAGGGCAAAATGAGCTGAAATGCTCATAACTAATGTTTATATATGTTGGGTCTTGGGCCCACTTAGGCCCGGTTCACTTATTTTTGTCCGTTGGCCCAATTTTGGACCAAAACCTTTAAGATTAGCGCTCTAAATCGCACTTCAAATATTTCTACCTCCCCTAATTATAATCCCTCATTTCTTAATCTTATTTACTCATAATCAATTTTCTCAGCTGCAGTACCAGACAGGTCTCAGTCGGTACTGCCGGTCAAAATTCCACTGCGCGCTTTTACGCAGAAAACTATGTCTTCCGACTCGGAAAAATTCACTGAATCCAAATATCACATTGAAATCATCAAATTCCAATTGCCAAATATTCCAACCATATTCGCTCCTACTTAACTCATTATTTAATTAATTTCGGTTAGACCGGGTATTACAGATAGGCGTGTGGAGATGCTAGAATCCTTTCGAATCTCTACTTTCTTATTGCTTTCATCCAATCCTTCTTACTCCTTTCCATGGCAAGCTGTATGTAGGGCATCACCATCATCAATGGCTACTTTTAATCCTCTCGGGAAAATGGTCCTATGCGCTGTCACTACACGGCTAATTGTCTGGAGGCATATAGCTACATCCCATCCTCTCAGTGAAAATGGTCCAAATGCTCTGTCACAGCACGGATAATCATCTGTGGTTCTCAATCAGGTTGGAGTAGAATCCATTGATTCTTTTGCGTTTGTCATCACGCCCAGCCTTCAGGAGTTTGAAGCTCATCACAGTCATTCAATACCGGAATCCTACTCGGAATACCACAGACAAGGTTAGACTTTCCGGATTCCCGGGATCCTACTCGGAATACCACAGACAAGGTTAGACTTTCCGGATCCCCATGAATGCCACCATCTATCTAGCTTATACAACGAAGATTCTGTTGGGGAATCTAAGAGATATGCGCCCGCCTAGAGTAGAATGGAAGTGGTTGTCAATCACGCGCATTCATAGGTGAGAATGATGATGAGTGTCACGGATCATCACATTCATCAAAGTGTTGTGCAACGTATATCTTGGAATAAGAATAAAAGAGAATTGAATAGAAAGTAATAATAATTGTATTGAAACTTGAGGTACAGCAGAGCTCCACACCCTTAATCTATGGTGTGCAGAAACTCCACCGTTGAAAATACATAAGTGAAAGGTTCAGGCATGGCCGAATGGCCAGCCCCCATGGTCTAAGGACTATGCGCCCCCAGATGTTCCTCCGATCTAAAGTGATCAAAAGATGTATAATATAATAGTTAAATGTCCTATATATACTAGACTAGCTACTAGGGTTTACATGAGTAAGTAATTGATGCATAAATCCACTTCTGGGGCCCACTTGGTGTGTGCTTGGGCTGAGCTTGATCTATCCACGAGCTGAGGCTTTTCTTGGAGTTGAACGTCAAGTTATAACGTGTTTTGGGCGTTCAACTCCGGATCATGACGTGTTTCTGGCGTTTAACTCTAGACAGCAGCATGTACTTGGCGTTCAACGCCAAGTTACGTCGTCAATTTCCGAATAAAGTATGAACTATTATATATTGCTGGAAAGCTCTGGATGTCTACTTTCCAACGTCGTTGAGAGCGCGCTATTTGGAGTTCTGTAGCTCCAGAAAATCTATTTCGAGTGCAGGGAGGTCAGATTCCAACAGCATCAACAGTCCTTGTGTCAGCCTTTTTCAGAAGTTTTGCTCAAGTCCCTCAATTTCAGCCAGAAATTACCTGAAATCACAGAAAAACACACAAACTCGAAGTAAAGTCCAGAAATGTGAATTTAACATAAAAACTAATGAAAACATCCCTAAAAGTAGCTTGAACTTACTAAAAACTACCTAAAAACAATGCCAAAAAGCGTATAAATTATCCGCTCATCACAACACCAAACTTAAATTGTTGCTTGTCCCCAAGCAACTGAAAATCAATTAGGATAAAAAGAAGAGAATATACTATAAGTTCCAAAATATCAATGAATATTAACTCTAATTAGATGAGCGGGACTTGTAGCTTTTTGCTTCTGAACAATTTTGGCATCTCACTTTTTCCTTTGAAGTTTAGAATGATTGGCTTCTCTAGGAACTTAAAATTTCGGATAGTGTTATTGACTTTCCTAGTTAAGCATGTTGATTCTTGAACACAGCTACTTATGAGTCTTGGCCGTGGCCCTAAGCATTTTGTTTTCCAGTATTACCACCGGATACATAAATGCCACAGACACATGACTGGGTGAACCTTTTCAGATTGTGACTCAGCTTTGCTAGAGTCCCCAGTTAGAGGTGTCCAGAGCTCTTAAGCACACTCTTTTGCTTTGGATCACGACTTTAACCACTCAGTCTCAAGCTTTACACTTGGACCTTCATGACACAAGCACATGGTTAGGGACAGCTTGATTTAGCCGCTTAGGCCTAGATTTGGGCCCTCCTATCCATTGATGCTCAAAGCCTTGGATCCTTTTTACCCTTGCCTTTTGGTTTTAAGGGCTATTGGCTTTTTCTGCTTGTTTTTTTCTTTTTCTTTCTATATATTTTTTTCGCCATTATTTTTTTTCACAAGCTTTTGCTTTTTCACTGCTTTTTCTTGCTTCAAGAATCAATTTCATGATTTTTCAGATCATCAATAATATTTTTCTTTGTTCATCATTCTTTCAAGAGCCAACAGTTTTAACATTCATAAACAACAATATCAAAAGACATATGCACTGTTCAATCATTCATTCAGAAAATAAAAAGTATTGTCACCACATCAATATAATTAAATTAAATTCAAGGACAATTTTCGAAATTCATGTACTTCTTGTTCTTTTGAATTAAAAACAATTTTCATTTAGGAAAGGTGAAGGATTAATGGATTTTATTCATAGCTTTAAGACATGGTTACTACATACTAATGATCATGAAGTAAAGACACAAAACATAAATGAACACAACATAAAAACCGAAAAGCAGAAAGAAATAAGAACAAGGAATGAATCCACCTTAGTGAGGATGGCGCCTTCTTGAAGGTCCAATGGTGCTTTTTGAGCTCCTTTATGTCTCTTCCTTGCTTCTGTTGCATGATTCCTAGTAATTTTGGTGTTCCTCTCCTTAGTTGCTCCCAATAATTGTGTGGGGGACAATTTATCCCCTGAGGTATCTCAAGGATCTCTTGATTTGCAGTCAAATGTTCTACCACTGAGCTATAAACCCTTTACATGAGTCTTTCCATCTCCCATGACTCAGAGGTGGAAGCTTTTGTCTTCCCTTTTTTCTCTTTTTTTTTGAGGTTTCTCTGGCCTTAGGTGCCATCAATGGTTATGGAAAAACAAAAAGCTATGCTTTTACCACACCAAACTTAGAAAATTGGTCGCCCTCGAGCAAGAGAAGAAAGAAAAGATGAAGAATAAGAAGAAGATATGGAAAAGATGGAGGGATATGTGTATTCGGCTATATGGGTGGGATTGGGTGGGAAAGAGATTTTGAATGTTGAAGGTAGGTGGGGTGTTTGGGGAAGAGTGGATGGATGTGAGTGGTGAATGGAAAACAGAAGGGATGACCATGAATGGAGAGAGAGAGGGCGAGGTAGGTGGGCATCCTGTGAGGTCCACAGATCCTGAGGTGTCAAGGAATTCCATCCCTGCACCAAATAGGCATGTAAAATGCCTTTGCACACTATTCTGGCGTTTAAATGCCGAGTGGTGCACATTCTGGGCGTTCAACGCCCATATGTAACATGTTTCTGGCGTTGAACGCCAGTTTCATGCTTGTTATTGGCGTTCAGTGCCAGCTTTTCCTCTAGGCACATTCTTGGCGTTCAAATGCCAGAATGTTGCTTGTTTCTGGCGTTCAGCGCCAGATTCATGCTCTGTTCTGGCGTTGAACGCCAGCCAGATGCTCCTTACTGGTGTTGAACGCCAGTCTATGCTTCCTCCAGGGTGTGATTTTTTTCTTCTGCTGTTTTTGATTCTGTTTTTAATTTTTATTATTTTTTCGTGACTCCTCATGATCATGTACCTAATAAAACACAAAATAACAATAAAATAAAATAAAATAAAAATTAGATAAATAAAATTGGGTTGCCTCCCAACAAGCGCTTCTTTAATGTCAATAGCTTGACAGTGGGCTCTCATGGATCCACAAAGGTGATCAGGTCAATGTTGTATAGTCCCAACACCAAACTTAGAGTTTGGATATGGGGTCTTAACACCAAACTTAGAGTTTGGTTGTGGCCTCCCAACACCAAACTTAGAGTTTGACTGTGGGGGCTCTTCTTGACTCTGAACTGAGAGAAGCTCTTCATGCTTACTCTCTTTTGTCACAGAGGGATGGCCATGTGCCTTAAACACAAGGTAGTCCCCATTCAATTGAAGGACTAATTCACCTCTGTTGACATCTATCACAGCTTCTGCTGTGGCTAGGAAAGATCTTCCAAGGATGATGCATTCATCCTCTTCTTTCCTAGTGTCTAAGATTATGAAATCAGCAGGGATGTAAAGGCCTTCAACCTTTATTAACACGTCCTCCACTATTCCATAAGCTTACCTCAATGACTTGTCTGCCAATTGTAATGAGAACAAGGCAGGTTGTACCTCAATGATCCCCAGCCTCTCCATTACAGAGAGTGGCATAAGATTTATCCCTGACCCCAGATCACACAGAGCTTTTGCAAAGGTCATGGTGCCTATGGTACAAGGTATCAAAAACTTGCCAGGATCTTGTTTCTTTTGAGGTAAAATTTGCTGAATCCAGGTATCCAGTTCACTAATGAGCAAGGGAGGTTCACTTTCCCAAGTCTCATTACCAAACAACTTGGCATTCAGCTTCATGATAGTTCCTAAATATTGAGAAACTTGCTCTTCAGTCACATCTTCATCCTCTTCAGAGGAAGAATAGTCTTTAGAGCTCATGAATGGCAGAAGGAGATTTAATGGAATCTCTATGGTCTCTATATGAGCCTCAGATTCCTGTGGATCCTTAATAGGAAACTCCTTCTTGCTTGAGGGACGTCCCAGGAGGTCTTTCTCACTAGGATTTTCGTCCTCCTCCTCCCTTGTGCATTCGGCCATATTGATTATATCAATGGCCTTGCACTCTCCTTTTGGATTCTCTTATGTATTGCTTGGGAGAATACTGGGAGGAGTTTCAATGACTTTCTTTCTCAGCTGGCCCACTTGTGCCTCCAGATTTCTAATGGAGGATCTTGTTTCACTCATGAAATTGAAAGTGGCCTTTGACAGATCAGAGACTAGATTGGCTAAATTAGAAGTGTTTTGTTCAGAATTCTCTGTCTGTTGCTGAGAAGATGATAGAAAAGGCTTGCTATTGCTCAGCCTGTTGCGTCCACCATTGTTAAAGCCTTGTTGAGGCTTTTGTTGATCCTTCCATGAGAAATTTGGATGATTTCTCCATGATGAGTTATAGGTGTTTCCATAAGGTTCACCCATGTAATTAACCTCTGCCATGGCAGGGTTTTCAGGATCATAAGCTTCTTCAGAAGCTGCCTCTTTAGTACTGTTGGATGCATTTTGCCATCCATTCAGATTTTGAGAGATCATGTTGACTTGCTGAGTCAACATTTTATTCTGAGCCAATATGGCATTCAGAGCATCAATTTCAAGAACTCCTTTCTTCTGAGGTATCCCATTATTCACAGAATTCCTCTCAGAAGTGTACATGAATTGGTTATTTGCAACCATGTCAATGAGTTCTTGAGCTTCTGTAGGTGTTTTCTTTAGGTGAATTGATCCACCTGCAGAATGGTCCAATGACATTTTCGAAAATTCAGATAGGCCATAATAGAATATATCTAATATGGTCCATTCTGAAAACATGTCAGATGGACATCTTTTGGTCAGTTGCTTGTATCTTTCCCAAGCTTCATAGAGGGTTTCACCATCTTTTTGTTTGAAGGTTTGAACATCCACTCTCACCTTGCTCAGCTTTTGAGGAGGAAAGAATTTATCCAAGAAGGCCGTGACCAGCTTATCCCAGGAGTCCAGGCTATCCTTAGGTTGTGAATCCAACCATATTCTAGCTCTGTCTCTTATAGCAAAAGGGAAAAGCATGAGTCTGTAGACTTCAGGATCAACTCCATTCGTCTTAACAGTCTCACAGATCTGCAAGAATTCAGTTAAAAAATGATAAGGATCTTCAGATGGAAGTCCATAGAACTTGCAGTTTTGTTGCATTAAGGCAACTAGCTGAGGTTTCAGCTCAAAATTATTTGCTCCAATAGCAGGAATGGAGATGCCTCTTCCATCAAATTTGGACGTTGGCTTTGTGAAGTCACCGAGCATTCTCCTTGCATTATTATTATTTTCGGCTGCCATCTCCTTCTCTTGCTCTAATATTTCTGAAAGGTTACCTTTAGATTGTTGTAACTTAGCTTCTCTTAATTTTCTCTTCAGAGTCCTTTTAGGTTCAGGATCAATTTCAACAAAAGTGCCTTTTTCCTTGTTCCTGCTCATATGAAAGAGAAGAAAACAAGAAAAGAAGAGGAATTCTCTATGTCACAGTATAGAGATTCCTTTATGTTAGTAGAAGAAGAAAGGGGAGAAGAGTAAAGAAGAATGGGTTCGGATATTTAGATGGAGAGAGGTGAAGAGAGGTGTTAGTAAATAAATAATTAAATAGAATAAGAAAAGAGAGGGAGAATTTCGAAAATAATTTTGAAAAAGAGGTTAGTATTTTCGAGAATTAAAGATAAGATAAGATTTAAAATTTAAAACAATTAATTAATTAAAAAGATTTTTTTGAAAAAGGGATGAGATATTTTCGAAAATTAGAGAGGGAAAAGTAGTTAGGTGGTTTTGAAAAAGATAAGAAACAAACACAAAGTCAAAGAGTTAGTTGAAAAAGATATCAAAATCAAATTTTAAAAAGATAAGAAGATAAGAAGTTAGATAAGATATTTTAAAATCAAATTTTGAAAAAGATAAAATTTTTGAAAAAGATAAGATAAATAGATAAGATAAAAAGATATGGTTGAAAAAGATTTTAATTTTAAAATTAATTAGTTAACTAACAAGAAACTACAAGATAAGATTCTAGAACTTAAAGATTGAACCTTTCTTAACAAGAAAGTAACAAACTTCAAATTTTTGAATCAATCACGTTAATTGTTAGTAGATTTTCAAAAATATGATGTAAAGATAAGAAAAAGATTTTGAAAATATTTTGAAAGAGATTTTTGAAATTTTTGAAAAATAGAAAAAAATTGAAAAAGATATGATTTTTGAAAAAGATTTTGAAAAGATAAGATTTTTAAAATTGAAAATTTGACTTGACTTGTAAGAAACAACTAATTTTGAAAATTTTTTGACTAAGTCAACTCAAATTTTAAAAAATTTGGAGAGAAAAAAAGGAAAAGATATATTTTTTTATTTTTGAATTTTTAATGATGAGAGAGAAAAACACAAATATGACCCAAAACATAAAAATTTTGGATTAAAACACTGAATGCATGCAAGAACACTATGTATGTCAAGATGAACACCAAGAACACTTTGAAGATCATGATGAACATCAAGAACATAATTTTGAAAAATTTTTTGATGCAAAGAAAACATGCAAGACACCAAACTTAGAAATTTTTAATGCATGGACTCTAACAAACGAAAAATGCACATGAAAAACAACAAACAACACAAAACAAGAAAACATCAAGATCAAACAAGAAGACTTGTCAAGAACAACTTGAAGATCATGAAGAACACTATGAATGCATGGAATTTTCAAAAATAATGCATAAATTTCAAAAACATGCAATTGGCACCAAACTTAAAAATTGACTCAAGACTCAAACAAGAAACACAAAATATTTTTTATTTTTATGATTTTATGATTTTTTTTGGATTTTTATTAATTTTTTCGAAAATATTTTTGGAAAAAATGAAAAAGAAAAGAAAAATTTTGAAAAAGTTTTTTGAAAAATTTTGAAAAGAAGATTACCTAATCTGAGTAACAAGATGAACCGTCAGTTGTTCAAACTCAAACAATCCCCGGCAACGGCGCCAAAAACCTGGTGGACGAAATTGTGATCCTCTTTGTATTTGCATGAGATTTAAAAATTGGCTCTATTGGAATTTATGATCACAACTTCATTCAACTTAACCAGCAAGTGTACTGGGTCATCCAAGTAATACCTTACGTGAGTAAGGGTCGATCCCATAGAGATTGTTGGTATGAAGCAAGCTATGGTCACCTTGTAAATCTTAGTTAAGCAGATTAAATGGTTATGGGTTTCAAAAATTAATAATAAATAGAAAATAAAAAGGGATAGAAATACTTATGTAAATCAATAGTGGGAATTTCAGATAGGCGTGTGGAGATGCTAGAATCCTTTCGAATCTCTACTTTCTTATTGCTTTCATCCAATCCTTCTTACTCCTTTCCATGGCAAGCTGTATGTAGGGCATCACCATCATCAATGGCTACTTTTAATCCTCTCGGGAAAATGGTCCTATGCGCTGTCACTGCACGGCTAATCGTCTGGAAGCATCACCCTTGTTGATAGCTACATCCCATCATCTCAGTGAAAATGGTCCAAATGCTCTGTCACAGCACGGCTAATCATCTGTCGGTTCTCAATCAGGTTGGAGTAGAATCCATTGATTCTTTTGCGTTTGTCATCACGCCCAGCCTTCAGGAGTTTGAAGCTCGTCACAGTCATTCAATACCGGAATCCTACTCGGAATACCACAGACAAGGTTAGACTTTTCGGATTCCCGGGATCCTACTCGGAATACCACAGACAAGGTTAGACTTTCCGGATCCCCATGAATGCCGCCATCTATCTAGCTTATACCACAAAGATTCTGTTGGGGAATCTAAGAGATATGCGCCCGGCCTAGAGTAGAATGGAAGTGGTTGTCAATCACGCGCGTTCATAGGTGAGAATGATGATGAGTGTCACGGATCATCACATTCATCAAAGTGTTGTGCAACGTATATCTTGGAATAAGAATAAAAGAGAATTGAATTGAAAGTAATAATAATTGTATTGAAACTTGAGGTACAGCAGAGCTCCACACCCTTAATCTATGGTGTGCAGAAACTCCACCGTTGAAAATACATAAGTGAAAGGTTCAGGCATAGCCGAATGGCCAGCCCCCATGGTCTAAGGACTATGCGCCCCCAGATGTTCCTCCGATCTAAAGTGATCAAAAGATGTATAATACAATAGTTAAATGTCCTATATATACTAGACTAGCTACTAGGGTTTACATGAGTAAGTAATTGATGCATAAATCCACTTCCGGGGCCCACTTGGTGTGTGCTTGGGCTGAGCTTGATCTATCCACGAGCTGAGGCTTTTCTTGGAGTTGAACGCCAAGTTATAACGTGTTTTGGGCGTTCAACTCCGGATCATGACGTGTTTCTGGCGTTTAACTCCAGACAGCAGCATGTACTTGGCGTTCAACGCCAAGTTACGTCGTCAATTTCCGAATAAAGTATGAACTATTATATATTGCTGGAAAGCTCTGGATGTCTACTTTCCAAAGCCGTTGAGAGCGTGCCATTTGGAGTTCTGTAGCTCCAGAAAATCTATTTCGAGGGAAGGAAGGTCAGATTCCAACAGCATCAGCAGTCCTTGTGTCAGCCTTTTTCAGAGTTTTGCTCAAGTCCCTCAATTTCAGCTAGAAATTACCTGAAATTACAGAAAAATACACAAACTCGAAGTAAAGTCCAGAAATGTGAATTTAACATAAAAACTAATGAAAACATCCCTAAAAGTAGCTTGAACTTACTAAAAACTACCTAAAAACAATGCCAAAAAGCGTATAAATTATCCGCTCATCAATTTTAATTTAATTTAATGTATTTTGATTTTGTTCATTTAATTATTAGATTGGGGCTTATGTTTGTGGGCTTAGGATTTTCTATATTTTAACCTAATAAGAGGTTATAAATACCTTATAAACTAGGGTAGTCGTAGTATAGAAGGATTTAGAGGTTTGAAAACTCCTTTTTGGTTTTGTGATGAAACCATGGTGTGGACAATTGAGGTTGAGGAATCCCTCTCTTGTGGCATCGGAGAATTGAGTAGAAGGTTGAGGAATCTCTTCGATTCAATTCTAAAACTATGACATTGACAAGTTAGGTTGAGGTGTCACTTTTTTGTTGCATCAAGAAATTGGATAGAAAGTAGAGTGATTCTCTTTGTACTCAATTTTAATCTATCCTATTTGTTTCTATTTCAATTTCAATGTATTTTTTTTCATTCAGTTTGAATCCTTATCTTTTTATTTATTTTTTATTTTTTTATCATTTGGTATAAGAGTTTAGATATTAGATTAATTCTTATTAATTTATATTTGTTCTTTTTTATCATAAAAAAAGAATCCAGTGTCTGTCGCTCTTAAGTTCTTGTGTTTCATTATTGTTTTGTCACTATTGTTTATATTATTGTTTAAAAAAAATAAAAAAAGATACAATGCAAAAAAAAAAAAAAAGAAGAGTAAAAAATATACAAAAAAGGGGAAAAAAAGAAATTATCTTCCTTGTAGTTATTGTTGTTTTCATATACTATTTTTCCACCTACAAGATTCGAAGACAAATCTTTTCTGAAGAGAAGGAGAATGATACGTGCTTCAAATATTCGTAATATGAAGAGTTCAAGTGTTATTTAGAAGATATTAGTTTACATTTTTAGAATGTTTTAATTTAATTTAATGTATTTTGATTTTGTTTATTTAATTATTAGATTGGGCCTTATGTTTGTGGGTTTAGGGTTTTTTATATTTTAATCTAATAAGAGGTTGTAAATACCTCATAAACTATGGTAGTCGTAGTATAGAATGATTTAGAGGTTTGAAAACCCCTTTTTAGTTTTGTGATGAAACCATGATGTGGACAATTGAGATTGAGGACTCCCTCTATTGTTGCATCGGGAAATCAAGTAGAAGGTTGAGGAGTCTCTTCGATTCAATTCCTAAATTATGGCGTTGACAAATTAGGTTGAGGAGTCCCTTTCTTGTTGCGTCAAGAAATTTGATAGAAAGTAGGATGATTCTCTTTGTACTCAATGTCAATCTATCTTATTTGTTTTTGTTTTAATTTCAATGTATTTTTTTATTCAGTTTTGAATCCTTATTTTCTTGTGTATTTTTTATTTCTTTATCAAAGAAAAAGATGATAATAATGGTGATGATGTTGACGATGACGATAGAAATGACGAAAGAGGAGAAAAAAAAGGACATAAATAAAATGAGAAAAGAAGAAAAAGAAAGAGAAAAATGTGGTGGTTATTTAAGAAGTAAATATATTGCTACCTTTAAACATGCTTCAGCTATCTTTTTAATTTTTAAAAATATTATTTATACATTAAAATTAGTTACTAATATATTTGTATATAAATATATGTCTTATTTATTTTATTAGTAACTAATTTTAATATATACATCACATGATTGTTAATGTGTAAGTTATTATGATTGAGATGGAGGCAAACTATCAAATATTATACGACAGAAATCAATCGAAACAAGAAAATCTCTCTATAATCATCGTCAATCATTTGTGTTTTTTTTACGGGGATAATTTGGCTTTTTTTTTTAATTTTTTTTGTCATATTTGTCTTAATTTTATGGGAGATGTACCTATAACGTGAATGTTTAATTCTTTTCTAATACGCCTTGGTTAGACCTAAACAGTACACATCTTTTATACTAGTAAATTTAGAAGAGTTCATGTTAATCTGTCATTTTAATAGAATTTTAAATTTTTATTGAAAAATAAACATTTCTTAAAATCAGATGTTGCTATTAGATATGTACAAGCTATAAGCTATAATTCAATGATGCTTTCTATCAATTACCGAAAATTATTAGGACTATATCTGTTCTTAATACTGCTATTCATCACCACAAATACATGTATATATCTAAACTAAAAGTTACTAAACATGCTACAGAATGAGAGAACAAAGCCAAAAGGGAGGAATAACGTCTGTGATACATCTCAAAGATGACTCTTATTTTAATAATGTAACTGATTCTGCATCTATTATTTGTGTTGATTTATTGCTTTAGTCATATCTTGGTGTTCACTCAGTAGTTTATTTTGAATAGCTTTTTGACATGTTGATTATATTCAAACTAAGTTAAGGGAGAGAGAACGAGAGCTTCGGAAAAGAAAGAAAAGAGAGGAGTTGGAAATAGAGAGGGTGCAGGTTAAAATTTGAAAAAAGGAGGCAATCACTTTTTTCAAAGATCCTTTGCTATAACTTCCATTCTATATGTTATACTATTAATTTTATTGTTATCTTTAAGATGAGTTTGATATAAGAGGAATTATTATAGGTATTCAGTGGATGGATGCTTAGGTGAAAAAGAGAGTAGAGAAGAATTCAGATGATCCAAGGGAGGAGATGGAAAACATGCACCACCTTTTTTTCTTGCAGGTTAGTGTGGAATTGTATTATATTATTATTGGAGCTTATGGAAAAATCTGGATATGACCAGAGACAACTAAACAATATTTTAGAACTTGGTTAGCGACGAATATAGTAAAGATAGAAAGAAAGGTATGGGAGTCTTTTTTTCTAAAAATATATACCATATGAAGAACGAGAAATAACATTATTTTTCAAAATAAGGTTTTAAACTTTGATGAGATAAAAAATGAGGTATTATATTGGAGACATACATGAGAAAAAGAAAGAGAAATCCGAAAAGATAGGTGCAAGAGATAAGTGGAATCCTATAATGTAGTTGATTTGTTATTGATTTTAGTGTTACTTATGTTATTTTCGTTTGTTTTGATTTGGATAGTTTTGTTTTAAAAAGTGGTTAGAGACTATACTGTCATGCAGAGCATGGGATTTGTATGCTGTTTGAGAACTTGATATTTTTAATTATATAAAAAAAGTCATCCCAAGAAGAAAAATACACATATACTAAGGGTAGAAACATATTAGAATCCATTGAACTTGTGTTGGAAGCTGGGAGATCCGACGAGAGGAGATGATTCTTGAGAGATTAAGTCTCTAACTTTGAAGCCTTGATGTTATAACAGATGAAGTTCTGAATTCTGTGTTCATTGCTTCATATACCAGATTGTTATAGAGTAGCTAGCGCACTACATGAAAAAATAATATTTGTAACAAAAAAAATTATTACAAAAACCAAAATTTTGAAATAAAAGGAATTTGTAACAAAAAAAGGGTTGTTGCAATAAGTACCGTACAAAAAGATTTTGTAAACAAAAATGAAACTGTTACAATTCAAAGTAATATTTTGTAACAATTTTTTTTATACAAAAATAAAAATTCATTACAAAAGTGAAAACAAATTTTTATCTTCAAAATATTTTTGGTGACAATATATTTTTTTCTATCATAAAATTTTGTTACAAAATATAACTTGATTCTACAATATTTTGTTTTCTTTAGTTACAAAAATACAATATTTATTTTGTAACAATTTTTTTTAATACAAATTACATACATAATTTATCAAATTATTTTTTAATTAATTGATATATTAAGTACTTTACTAAGCAAGTCAACATTTATATAATATGTAAAAACATTGATAATTTAAACATGCTTCATTTAACTAAAATTATTTTAAAACAAAATAACATTAATGTCTATATTGATTAGTTTTACAAGTTATATTTCTTACACAAGTTCAACTAAAAGTTAAAAGTCTAACATAAATTAGTATCTCTATGAATCAAAATATTCTTGAGTCCTTTAGATAGCATGTTGTCACCATTTTAGTACTCCTGTAAATGAGAAAAATCGAAACAATATTAGAAACAATATACATCAATTACAATTTTTTCTATTAACTTTTATTCAAAATTTTTAGAAAAATTTTGGCAGAACCTCCCTTGAAACTTGGATATTTTCACCGTCTACGGTTCCATCAATAACAACCAATTCATTACTTATTTCTTAGCCAATACACAATCAAATTTATCAAACCAAATAATAGGACATTTGTCATTTATCAACCATGACACAAGTAAAATATAATAATAGATCCATATACAATTAAACTATACTAATAATATATGAATCATCTATGAATAGGTATTAAAACCATAAGCAACTTTAGGAGTACTTTTAATTGTCTAGTTTCCTTTATGCTCTTCAAGTTTTTCTTTGAGCACATCTGTTACACAAGTAAAATTCAACTAAAAAATTCAATAAATGAATTCAGTTCATTGTATCTACCAAACAAGTTAATGTATCCTATAATTTGAAGATCTTCATCTAAGTTATCACACACTTAAATGATTCAGTTAAATGATTTATATGAACAAATACAGAACTATCTTTTGTATAATTATTCATTGATAAACAGTAAATGCTACCTTGCAAGGCACTTATTGCAGTTGCTGCACAAGCTAAATTTGCAAAAGGGCAAATAAATGTCTAAGATAACATCAAGGAATGTGAAAAACTAAATAAGCTTGGTTTGGGAATGTGAAATTAGATTAACAATCAAACTACTATTCTTTAATAATTTAGAAGTAATCAAATCAATTTATTCAATAATTTATCATAACACAGTCACAAACAACAAACCAATCAAGGATGATGGTACCAGTAGCAGCTCCTCCAATCGGCACCAACAACACCACTCACAGTAGCAGTAGTAGTGTAACACCCCGTTACCCTAAACCTTACCTCTAGCCGTAAAGAAAAGGATAATAAAGTGCCACAACAGTTCTAAAGCTTATAATATATAATATATAATATATATCCAAGAATTTATATAACTAGAAGCCCGATGAAGGAATAAAAGCTCAAAGTCGCATAAAGCGGAATAACGAAACGCGAAGCGTTTACACACGGTAACTAAACGCGTAGGCACAAAAAGATACAAAATATAATATATACAACCTTGCAATAAAGCTCCAAGATACAAGGTATTAATTAATAGATCAACAAAGTAAATACATATATATATTATACAAAAGAAGATTAGCCACTGCCTGCGGAGTTTAGGCAGACTAGCTCAAACAGACTACAACAGAGTTTTGAAGTTTAAAATAGCTTATACAACCTATCTCTCAAAGTTAAAGCAAAAGCCTCTAAGGCAACGAAGTTATATACACAAAAGATGAGAGAATACTACAATAAAATAAAGCATAATAAAACAAAGGAGAACCATACTCCGCTCTGTCACCATGTCCGCAAACTTACCGAGGTGGATTTATGCCTGCATCTGAAAAACAACAACATATGGTATGAAAACCAAAGGTTCTCAGTATGGTAACAGTGCCCAATATATAAGATGTAAGGTTCCGGGACGCCAAAGAAAATCCTAGAACTTCACACCGATACAAATATTCAAGCTTAATTAAATAAATAAATTAAACCATAAACAGGGTTATCTAAACTTAGGGGATTTCTAACTAAAACTAGTCACACTGCTATATCCTACAGTCTTCACCAACCTAACCTCCGTACGATCCCATAGCCACCGTCTCCCGATCCTCCTTAACGCCAGTAAAAACACGTTTAATGCAATCAAGTAAAACACAAGTAATGAAATTCAAGCACAACAGATTCAATTACAGCAATTATAACATATAGTAGTTAAACAATAATAATCACATAGGCAAACCACATATACAATAAACACACCCAAACAATGTCATATAGATGCAAATGATGCTTGCTTGTCCTACTGGCCATGAGCTCACGCGTCGGTTATGTTGCCAGACCCGACTCGGATAAGCGAGATTAAACCATCATCCTTATCCCTAGGTTCCATAAACAAGCAGGATTAAACCAGCATCCTTGCTGGAACATGCAAGCGGGATTAAACTACCGTCCTTGCCTCCACAGTAAGCAGGATTAAACCACCATCCTTACTGAGCACCTCGAACAAATGGGATTACACCACCATTCTTGCTCAGGTTGCATTTCACAAATCATTCTGCAAGCAGGATTAAACCACCGTCCTTGCCCAACAAAACAATATGGAAGCGGAATCATACCACCGTTCTTTCTAAACTATCCATCAATACGTGAGTAGGATAAAACCTCCGCCCTCATTGCAGGCGGAATAAAACCACCATCCCTACACAACGGTTTACGCACTGAGCAAGTAGGATTATACCTTGCCAGGCCAGAACCCTCATCATATTCTCAGTGATCACTACTCATACAGTCCAATCCCATTCATCCCCGAGTCCCAAACTCGTCACAACCATTCTCAGTTCTCAATTCCTCAAGTTCATTCATCAATCCGACTCTCCATCAAATCACATAACCATTCCGTCCAATTACATACTAGGCCTAAGTCTCCGTCTTCTAAACTCATATAGAAAAATTTACCAATATAATTCACTAACGCATCTTTATTAATCTTAAGGCCTAATTACTAGATAGCAATCTTAAACCATGGATAAAGAATTTTGGAAAGCTAGAGAACCCTTGAAAAGTGAAGAAAAATAATTTTTCAGTAAAATAGGGTGAATGCATATGCATGCATTATGTATGCGTATGCATACATACATTTTGGTTTATTTTGTGTACGCATATAGGCGTTCGCGTACGCATAGGTGCCAAACAGAATGGCACGTATACTTATGGGTGGTATGCGTACGCATGCACTTCCAGACTTAGAAAGTTGTAGAAATCAGTTTTAAACATCAAACTTTAAACGTTCATAACTTCCTCGATAAAAATTCATTTTCATCAAACTTTATATCAATTTAAAGATCTTTGAATGAACGTTAATTTAAGACAAATTTAAATCAATTTTAAAAACTGAGACTCAAGTTATGATCCATCAAAGTTTACTAAAAACTGATTTTTACCAAAAATTAAGTAGGTTCTCAAACTTCCAAATTTCACAACCAAAACAAACCAAAACATACCCAATCCATCACAAAATACTACCACACACTAGAGTTTACCATTCCATTGTGCTTTCATCAGTTTCACACCTAATTCACACAACCCTTCCTCCATAAACCAACACAAATCTATAATTCCAATTCAATATTTCATACCAACAATTTACACAATCTAAAATCCTAATATACACCCTTCCTCAATTACAACATCATGACATCTCTCCCATAGCATCACAATCATTATATCATGATTATCATTATTCAATCTCAATTCTAACAACCAACGCCATTCACCAATAACAATATTCAAAATCCAATATCATCATCATTGTTTATCACCACTCATCATAATCATGTTCAACATTAATATTCATTATATATTCATCATATTTCATATATCACACACTCTAACACTCTATATCATCTTCTTCATCCTCAAACATAATTTCACATACAAGCAATCATACACAACCATTATTCAATCCTATCTTAGAGTCAACTAGCCTAAGTGTCTAGAAATATTACATGTTACATAGAAGAAACTGAAACCATACCTTGACCGATTTTTACGTAATTCAAAACACCAAGCTCAAACTCCAAGCTCCAAAATCATCAAGCTCACTCCAACAAACACCAAACCTCAATCTAACATCATATAACATATACATATCAAACCTAGGGTTCACAAAACAACTAAACACAAGGGTTTAGTAAAACCTTACCTTACCCAATGAGATTAGGAGAAAAATTCAATAATACTCCAATGCTAGATCACCGCTAAACAACCAAAACCACAAAAATCTACTCAAAATCTACAACAAAAAATGCACAAAAATTAGGGCAAAAAACTGGAACTTGGGTTGCAAGTTCTTACCAGCAAAGCCTAGATAGACACGAAGAGCTCGACAAGAGCTTCGCGTGGCCGTAAACGACTCATCAATCGGAGCTCTGTAGCTCAAGTTATGGTCAATTGAAGTAGAAGATTAATAGTAACTTCTCTTCTCTTCTCCCTTCACCACCATCAGCGCCCCTTTCCCCAAAATAAGGCAAGAATGAGCTGAATGCTCATTAAAAGGGATTTCTATATGTTGGACTTAGGCCCAACTTGGGCCCGATCTAACCCATTAGAGTTTTAGATTCGTTTGGCCCACTTTGGGCCAAAACCTTTAAGATTAGTGCGCGGTTTTTAATTCTAAATTATTTTTGTCATTTCAAAATAATAAATCAATTTTTTTAAAATCTTATTTTTCAGAATACGCGGTGCTGGATAGATTAGAGCCGGTACTGCCGGCTTAAGCGCCACTATGCATTTTTACAAAAATCTTTCAAAAGAAAATACATTTTTCAACTTAGAAAAATTCATTGAAATCAAATTTCATCTTTAAATTTTCAAATTAAAACTTCTAAATTTTGAATATACTCCGAGCACTTAAAAAATTAATATTTTATTTAAAATGGTTATGCCGATTCTTACAAATAACTCCAACAATCAAAACAGAATGCAACATAGAGGCAGCAACCAGTCTAAAGTGAAATTTCACAATTTCTAACACAAAATAAAATATGCAAATATCAAAGACAAATATTAAAATTTATTATTAATCATCAAAATTAAAAGAGCTGAGCCATATTCAAGAACCTTTAACTACTTTGTTGAATCACACATTTGCAAATGGTGATTCATTTATTACTCTCAAACATCTCTTTTAACTTTGTTATGAACAATTCTTTGATTAAATAATCAAAGCACAACACAGAAAATGCAAAAATATAAGCTACTCAAAGCATAAGAATGCAAAAATAGCAGCACAATAAAAAAAATATCATTCTTATGAGTTTGGCCAAATCTTTACGTCTTATTTTGATTTTCCCATACTAATTGCAATGAGAAATGCCCAATTATTTCATTGTAAATAATTAAACATTCATTCAAATCCGGTGACATTATCGAATTAGTTTGTCCAAATGTGGAGTGTTTCACATAAGTAAAATAGATGAAAAGTAAAAATAAAAAATAAAAATATATGTATAATACTGTTGTCCCTCCTTTTTATAATACTCAATTTTACTTGCAAGATGTTTTAAAGCAAAATCTAAATATCATAGTGCAAAAGAAAATTATAGCTTATCCTCTAAAAAAAACTAATATGTTGTTATTTGGTTTTGTGCAGCGTACATACAAAAAGTGCGTCTAGTATTAGTCCAATGAAAAAAGAGACATAACTTGCTAGGTATGGTATCAAGGATGTTTCTATGTTTTATTTGTGTGTATAATTTTATATTCCATCAGTTTTGTTCTCTTGTTTCCAAGTTAGCATCTGACTAGAAAGAATAGTATGTTAACAATAATGTCAAAAGATTGGGGTTAACTTTATCTTGAACTTTTTTTAGGATCAATATAACATAAAACACACACACTCCACTCACATATCCATTGGTATTCTCTTTTTTATCAAGAGAGATTCGAATCCATGTGACACTCTTAGAAAGTAAATGTGTTTTTCATTGGGACAAGCCTCAATAAGTGAAAAGAGACTTTTAGGCAGATGGATATTATTCTTTAATTTTTAAAAACATAAATGATCGATATCCTTATTTTTTGCTTTTAGCAAGAAAGTTCTTAAGTTTTATCTTGAAGGATGGTTGCCTCTCCATTTAAGATAGTGAAATCTCTTTTTTTCTTACTCCTATTGGACTTACATTTTCATCTTTCTCAGCTGCAAAAATTAGGGAGAGAAAATCGTTAAATCATGGGACTCGCGTGATTATTGGTGAAACTATTGTTGTTTAAAAGAGTTTCATTAATGCAAATTTGTTTTGCTTATAATTATTTTATGGAATAAACTACCATTTGTACCTATGAATTTTGCGAATGCTGATAAAAGTATCCATCAAACAAAGAAACTAACGTTGTATGGTTGTACTCATGAAAGATGGATTTCATGTAATAAAAGTATCCAAATCCTAATTTTTTGTTAATTTTTAAAAAAATTCCTAAATTACCCCACATTTTATCTTCTTTTCCAAATTTCAAACTTTTGCAATCCTCATTACCATCAACACATTCCTAATTACTACTGCCTCCCCTCCCCCTTTCTACAAAACGCCTTTCTTTATGGTTGGTTACGCACTCTCCTCCAGTTTCCTTGCCATCATTAACAAGTATGCCATCACCCAATTCAACTACCCCGGCCTCTTAACCACACTTCAGTACCTCATTTCTGCTCTCGACGTATACCTTCTCGGCAAATTAGGGTTCCTCCACCACTACCCCTTCACTATCGAACCGCGAAGCACTTTTTTCCTGCCGCACTCCTCTTCTTTCTCGCCATCTTCAGCAACACCAGCCTCCTCTGCCATGCCAATGTCGACACCTTCATCGTCTTCTGAACTCTCACCCCTCTTCTTGTAGCCCTTGTGGACACTGTCTTCCGCCACTAGCCTTGCCCTTCCAAGCTCACATTTTCTCCCTCGTCGTTATCCTCACCGGTGCGAGGTATGCCACCACTGATTTTGCTTTTACCCTCACTGCTTATTCTTTGGCTTTTGCTTATCTTGTTACAATCACCATTGAGATGGTTTACATCAAGCACATGGTCATGAATCTAGAGTTGAAAACTTGGGCTTTTGTTTTGTACAACAATTTTTGTCTCTCATGATTACACCATTGTTCTAGTTCTTTACTAGTGATAATCTTGAGGTTTTCAACGCTCCGAGATCCGGTTTTGGGTGCTTGTTTGATCCAAAAAAAAAAGAATGATGGTGGTGGTGTTGGTGGTGGTAACGGTGAGTGGTGGCAATGGAAAGGTGGAGAGAAGGTAGTGATAATCAGAAAAAGTATTGGTGGTGGTGATGAGGGTTGTAAAAGTTTAAAATTTGGGAAAGAAGATAAAGGGTGGGAGTAATTTAAGAATTTTATTAAAAATTCAACAAAAAAAATTAGAGTTTTGGTACTTTTGTAACACGAAAACCTATCTTTCATGGGTACAACGTTAGTTTCTTTGTTTGATGGATACTTTTGTCAGCGTTCACAAAGTTCATGGGTACAAATGGTAGTTTATTATTATTTTATGTGAATTTTAACAAGTTGATCTTGCCCAAGAGAAAAAGATTTTTATTCAGAATTAGTGTCTCTCAACTCTCAAGAGCTTTATATTTTCTATACACAAAATTGACTGAAAATAGTTAATAATGATATTTTTTGTGCCCCTGGTGTTAAAAGATGTCCTTCCCCATAGGTACAAATTAATAAATTTTAGACAACGATTATTACTTGCAATTCTACCTATTAATGATTTGTTTTGTAAGGAAATGTTCATTATTACAGTGTTGTTGAGTTGTTTTTCTTCTTTGTTTTAAAGCGTTGTGGCAAGGATTCAGGGATGCATCTAGAGAGGGCGAGTAGTGGCCTCGACCCCCTAAAAAAAATTGTAACGATATTTTATAAAGGTACTGTGTCTTTCACATAATTAATAGTTTATAATTTGCTTTTAAATTTTTCAAAATTTTTTAAAGAATTAATTTTAATAAGATATGTGATAATATTTTAACTAAACACACTATAAATTATTAATATTTTATAATTTTATAATGTACTATTGATATTGTTATGTTTCTTTTATAAGCGGTCATGCTAAAAATAAAATTATGAAAAAGAATTTATAATTTTTAATATATATATATATATTGATAAACCTTTTGAAAAATCAACTTAATAACTACAAGTTGTCTAAATTATTTTAATGAAATGAAAAAATTTAATAAAAAATTAGTTAAAAAAATTGTCTAAAATTTGCCGCTCTATATTAAAATTCTTTGATCCATTCCTAGCAAAGATACTAGTTATTGGAGATCTTCAGGAGCATGATCCATCTTTAACCATGAAACATGGTAAGCAGATTGTTGGAGCGTCCCTTATTATTAATAATTCCTTTAATTCCCATCCTTTGACTAGGTATAGTGGTCTACTAGGCAGATTGATTACTGCTGTTGTAAATCGGCCGAAAGTTGTTGAAATAAGTTATCAATATAAGAAAAACGTTGGTATTGTCAAATTTATTGTCGAATTAATCAAATAAATCTACTGCTAAAGACATTACCATCGAATTTATCATCGTCTTGTAGTTGACAGTATAAACCGGTGCCAAAAATTCTTTACCAGCAGATTTTTTTTGTTCGACGCTAATTACCAGCAAAATTTTTGTCAGTGTTTTGAATAATGGATTGAGCCTGGGTTGATGATTACCGTCGGATTAATTCCACGGTATATCCGCCAGTAAGATTTTTAATTTTTATTTTTATTTTTGGCACAGTTTATCATAACTAACATCCAGATCAAATTAAAACTCTTGTTAATGAAATTATTATCAGAAATCTAAAATTAGTAGAAATCAACAAATTATTTTATTAAAATAATAGTATGTATTCAATAAAATGTCACAGAATTAACAGTAAAACACAAAATTAATGATTTAGACTAATTCAAATAATCCTAGAAACAAGAATCGACAATCTCAGATAATAATTCCAAACATATTGAACATGGATTAGAACCTATCAGACTAACTAAATTATCCTAACATAACCAACTAAAAACAATTTACAACAGAAATTAATCTACCTCAAAACAATGAAAACTAATTCAATGAAAACCCCTAAACACCTAAAATCAACTAAAATAGAAATCAATCAAATTAAATTAATTAGAGGAGAGAAGAGAGAAAACCTGGAACAAAAATGGGTGGTTCGAGCAGCGGCGACAGGGCAGCAGCAGTGAGAACAGAGAATAGAGATGGAGTGTTTCGAGCAGCGGCAGCGGCGATGTTTCCAGTAGTAGCAGGGGAGGGCAGTGATGTTAGGATTTTTGCTAGTAAAGAATTTTATAAAAATAGTCGTGTTGTAGATATAGATTCTAAACCAGCAGAAATCCCTTCGTGCAAATGTTTTGGTTGTCACAAGTAACAAACCCCTAAATAAATTGATAACCGAAGTATTTAAACCTCGGGTCGTCTTCTCAAGGAATTGCAGGGAGATATGTTCTTATTATTGGTTATGGAGATTGTAAATTGGGGTTTGAGAATGAGGAATGAATATGGCAAATAATTTAAATGGCAATTAAAATAAATAAACACTGTAAAGCAAACCCTTTGGCAAGGTATGAGAAATTGGAAGTCCAGACTTAGTTATTCTTATCAATAATAATGAAAGTTGAATCTTAATTCCACTTAGTTAACCTTTGCTAAAGCAAAGGAAAGTCAAGGGACTAATTAGTTTTGACCTTCGAATCCTATTTATTTCCTAAGAAAAGTTTGGGATTATTGAAGTTCAATTCAATTAGCAAAGATAACAGTTATCAATTATGTTGAGCTAAGATAACTCCTGAGTTACTGATTTCTTAACCATGACCAAAAGGAAAGGGATTAAATCTACTGGAATAAAAATGTCTTCAGATTGGGAATAATCAATAACATAAATAAAAGAAAACAATATTAACTGAAATACCTCAAATAACATTAATTCGAAAGAGTAATCTGTAACATAGAAGAATTCATAAACTAAATTGAGAAAACAAGTAATGAAAAAGGAATATTGAACCTGATAAAAAGATAATCCTCAAGCAAATAAAATTCTAAATCTAAATCCTAATCCTAAAGAGAGAGGAGAGAACCTCTCTCACTAAAAACTACATCTTGACTATGAAAAGTGAATTATGAGAGCATGATTATGAATGGATGCATTCCCCCACTTTATAACTTCTGGTCTATGCCTTCTGGACTTGGATTTGGGCCGAAAAGGGTTCCAGAAAATGCTGGGATCGTTTTCTGCAATTTCTGGTGCGTGGCCTCTGTCACGCGTCTGCGTGGGTCACGCGGTCGCGTCAATTGGAGTTTTCCTTGTCGCGCGGTCGCGTCAGTCATGCGGCCGTGTCGCTGCTTCTTCGCTCTTGGCACGCGGTCGCGTCGTCCATGCGGTCGCGTCGCTACCAGTTTCTTCATAAACTTCGTTTTATGCTTTCCTTCCATTTTTGTGTGTTTCCCTTCCATCCTTTAAGTCATTCCTGCCTTGGGAGATCTAGAACAACTCAACACACCAATCACGGCATCAAATGATAATAAAAGGTAATTAAAATAATTAATTTCAAATCATAGAAAACATGTTTTTCACAAATATCACATAATGAGGAAGGAAAAGTAAAACCATGCAATTTATATGAATAAGTGGGTGAAGGATTGAATAAATCACTCAAATTAAGCACAGAATATATCATAAAATATGGGTTTATCAGGCAGTAACGGCGGCGGCGATGGCTTTTGTAGCAGCGGCAGGGGTTAGAGAAAGACTGAGGCGTGAGAGAGAGAGAGATAGAGAGGGGAAGGTGAGGGAGTAGATAGAGAAACCAATTTCGAAATGAAAGAGAAGAGGGTTCGCGGTTCAAATTTAGAGCACAATTACCGTGGAATTTACCAGGGATTAAATCCAACGCTAAACCTTGTTTAATGAAATGCTGCATTTTGGTTACATGCACAGCACTACCGTCGTTAATCTGCTAGTAAATTCGACAGTAATATTTTAGGGTGACGAATTCATTGCTAATTCTGACGGAAAACTTGCCACTAATATCCAACGCTAAATTCAATGATAAATCCGACAGTGCTTAGTGTTTTTCTTGTAGTGTATGCTTATATTATCATATTATTATGAAATATATAAAGGGTGGAGTCTCACTCCTTTGGATTATATATAAATTTCAATTTAGGTCCCAAAAATATTTGTATTTCAGTTTCTTTTCATCATGAAATTAATTTTTAGCCCTTCCCTAAAATTCAACTTAGTTCTCTCCAAATATATATCATCGAATATCTATTTGCATGACGGTTCTTTTATACGATAAATCTCATATTCTTTTTAACTCATCATTGAGACGTTTATTTATTTATTTATTTATTTCAGCATCTATTAGTCATAAAAATATATCTTAAGTTCTTGACAACAACTTTTGATCCACCATAATGGAACATCTGAATCATATTGAAGTTGTGATTTATAGTAAAAATTATATATAGAGTTAAGTACTGTTTTCGTCTCTAAGATTTGGGGTGAAAATCAAAATCGTCGCTCACCTTTTTTGTTATTAAAATCATCCTCAACGTTACAAAACGTTACAAAATCGTCCTTTTCTACTTTAATTTTATTTTTTTTACCATATTACCCTTCATTATTAATAAAAATAATTAAAATTAAAAATAATATTAAAAAATTAAAACAAACCCCCTCCCTCCCCCTTCCCTCCCGTAACTCTCTCACCCCTCACCCCCTCCCCTTCCGTAACTCCCTCACCCCCTCACCCCCACTCCCTCACCCGCCACCCCTCACCCCTCACCCTACTCCTGACTCCCGTACCTCCCTTACCCCCTCACCCCACTCCCGTAACCCCCACCCCTTCCTCATGCCCCTCTCTTCAAAACCCCAACTCCAATTTCAACTTTAATTTTTCTTCTCACCGCCGCCGCCGCCCTACTTATCCATTTCTAGGGTTCGCCGTCGCCGCCGCCGCCGTCGCGTAGTCATCGGGAGGGGGATCTCACCGGTACTGCTTTTTCTTCTGTGACTGCCCTACTTCTTCTTCTGTGACTGCTTGAACTTCTGCTTCTGCTTGAACGTTTGCTTCCGCTTGAGTTTGAATTTATGCTTCTTCTTCTATGATTTTTTAATTTTTAAAATTTCTGTTGTTTTACTATTTTTGGATCTGAAAACTGAAATTGTAATTGATGATTATTGAATTATTGTTTATTGAAATTGTTGTGATTATTGAAATTGTTATGGTTCTTCTGCCTCTGATTTTTTTGTGGATTTATTTTGTTTTGTGAATGTTGCGGTTAATTTGTTTTGTTATGAGGGGGTTACGGGAGGGTGAGTGAGGGAGTGGGGTGGGAGAGTTACGCGAGGGGAGGGGTGGGGGTGAGGGTGGGAGGAGGGGTGGGTTTTGTTTTAATTTTTTAATATTTTTTAATTATTTTTCATAATAATGAAGGGTAATATGATAAAAAAAATAAAATTAAAGTTGAAAAGGACGATTTTATAATGTTTTGTAACGTTGAGGACGATTTTCACCCCACATCTTAGGGACAAAAATAGTACTTAACTATATATATATATATATATATATATATATATATATATATATATATATATATATTTATAAACCTTTATTTATGAGTAATGGAGTCACTTAATTATTTAAATAATTTACGTTATTGTGATTTTGTAAATGCCTTTCATTTGTACTTTTTCAACTTAGAACTTAGACTTCCTAATATATGGTTTTTAAAAACAACCTGCTCTATACAGGCAATAAATTAAATTTCTTATTTAACTTTCACCTGCATGCATGGTTTGTTATTTCTTTGTGTTTGTATTTCTTACTATGTAGTTTCAACTTGATTATGTTATTAGTTGTGTCCTTTATTGATATTTTTTTTACTTTATTTTCTTTGGTAGTCTTATATTAGATTACTGTTTGTGCCATATCTAAGTGTTGCTGGATATGAATTGTGTTACAGGATCGCTACAAGCTCAGTCCACCTAGTTACCGAATCGGAACACCACCTCTGACCCAGGCCCAAACTATCCCTCAAAGGGAACCCAACAGGTCGGCTTTCAAACACCCGACCCAGCCGACGTATGGCCGCACCACCAGCGCGACCCAAACCTCACGCCTAGCATGCCGGTCGGGTCGGATTCACCGGAGTAGGACGAGAATCCCCGACTCGATGTATAGGACGACCAACTCTTCCCCACGTGTACAGGGATAGCTCAAGTATTCTGGCCAGTGGGCCAGGACACCTTTAGGCCCGCCCAGCACAGTATATAAGGGGAGAGGTCAACACTCCCCCCAAGGTACACATCATCTAACCTAATTTGGCTACCAACTCGTACGAACACTAACTTGCTCGTCGGAGTGTCCTTGCAGGTGGCCACCCCATGCTTCACACCACTTCCGACGTCATTAGCACGCATCTTTGTCCTCACTCCACGTCAACTCAAGGTCTCACTCGTTTCCCTATTCATCACCACCCGACCCGTCGAGAACCTGAGATCTTCAGGTAACGAACATTGACGCCGTCTGTGGGGACCCTGTAGACATGGAGCGACTTCCCACGTCGGAGGAGCTTCGTGAAGGAGGATGGGCTCTCCTAAGTAGGGTAAGTTCGATGGCCCGTACCACCGAAAACCCCCGTTCCTCCATTAAGCTTAACAAGCAGATTTACACCAAAACCCCTGAAAGGCGTCCCTTCGGGGGGATAGGAGCCGATAGCGCCAAGATCATGTAGGAACTCAGACACAGAGTGCAAAACCTAGAATGGGAGCTGGCAGTGAGGAGCCGATCCCATGGAGACGTCAGCCACTCCCGCAGCGACGCCAGCCGATCTCGCACCCGCACCCGCTCTCCTTTCTGAAGACTAGAGAGCTGAGAAAGAAGTCTAACAAAGCACGACGAGGCACACACGCAAGCGACTTCTCGACCTCACCAAGGCAGGTCCGAGGGCCACGGGGAATCCCGAAGAGGAAAGGCCAGGAAACAACAAGAACCCATAATTATGGGGGCCACCCCCTTCCATCCCTCAATCCTCACGGTCCGGCTTCCGAAGAATTTTTACAAGCCAACGGACATGAGGTACGATGGGGCCAAGGATCCCCAGGAGCACCTAACATGTTTTGAAGCAAGGATGAACTTGGAAGGAGTAGGCGACACAGTCAGATACCGAGCATTCCATGTGACGCTGGCCGGCCCGGCGATTCGATGGTTCAACGCCCTCCCACAAGGTTCCATTACGACCTTCGTAGATATCTCCCAAAGCTTTCTAGCTCGGTTCATGACACGCATAGCCAATGCAAAATACCCAATTAATTTGCTGGGGGTCACCTAGAAACCCGAGGAACCGACTAGAAAGTTTCTGGACAGGTTCAACGACGAATGCTTGGAAATTGACGGCCTCACAGACTCGGTCGGTAGTCTTTGCCTAACAAACGGCCTGCTAAACGAGGACTTTAGGAAGAACCTCACAACTAAGCCTGTGTGGACTATGCATGAAATTCAAAGCGTGGCCAAATAATACATAAACGATGAGGAAGTCAGTCAGGTCGTAGCAGCCAATAAGCGGCAGCTCCCTAACCCTTCAGCTCGGCAAGCTCTCCAGGTCGATAGATATATGGAAGCCCTCACGGACGGAACCCCAGCCAAACAGCATAAACAACCCCCATGGGTGGGAAGGTTCACAAACTACATGTCACTCATGGCGCCCATAGTGGAAGTTTACCAGCAAATTGCGGACAAGGGAATCTTGTCCAGACCCAGGCCATTGAAAGAGAGAACGGGAGGCAACAAAAGCCTGTATTGCGATTATGACAAAGGTTTTGGCCACAAGACACAAGACTGTTTCGACCTCATAGATGCCTTGGAGTAGGCCATCCGAGAATGAAAATTGAGCGAGTTCTCCCGACTTATTCGAGAACCGAGAAGACGGGAATGGGAGCACTCAGAAGAAGATCACACCCGGGCTGTCAAGGCTAGGCAAGAACCCACAGGGAATGCAGACAATCCACCAACTTTTGTGGTTAACGTTGTGGTCGGACGCGACATCTCCCCCAAGTCCAAATCAACAGCAAACAAGGTTGCCCGGATCCTCTCTATCTCGGCAGGAGGTTCTACCGCTTCAAACGGAAGACCCCCCATGATATCTTTCAGCTCTGAGGATCAGTGGTTTCACGACTTCCATGAGAACCCCCCATGGTAATCTTGGCAATGGTGGGGACCGGGTTGGTCAGGCGAATCCTCGTCGACACCGGAGCTGACTCCAACATCCTATTCAGGACATGGGATTAAGGGAATCTGACCTCAAGAGTCACCAACACGGTGTCATGGGGCTAGGCGACAACTACATAAAACTCGACGGGACGATCGCACTCCCAATCTACCTTGGAGCTGGTGACGCTAGGAGGTCGGTAATGGCAGACTTTGTGGTTCTCAGAGACTCCACGCCCTACAAAATTATTTTAGGAAGAAAAATCATCAACGAATTCTTAGCTGTGATATGCACCAAATTCCTAACAATGAAGTTTGTGACAGACAAAAGAACGATCGGTTCCATTAGGGGGACTTGGAAGTGGCGGTCGCATGCGACAACGCCAGCCTCTCCCTAAGGAAGGAGTCCAAGAAGGTGGTCGGCGTGTTCTTGGCCGATCTGGATGTAAGAATAGAAGACAAGCCAAGGCCAGAGCCAGAAGGGGACATGGAGAAGTTTCAAATAAGGAAATTGGCGGAACAGTTCACCTTCGTAAACAAAAATTTACCCCATGAACTCAAAGGACCCCTTATGGAGGTTATAAGGACCAATGGCGACCTCTTCACATGGACGTCGTTAGACATGTTGGGCTTGGATCCCGAGGTCATGTCTCACTGACTAGCCATCAAACCAGATGCAAAGCCAGTAGTGCAGCGGCGAAGGAAGATGTTCCAAGAAAGGGCCAATGAGGTCGCTAAGCAAACAGCTGGGCTTCTCGAAGCCGGGTTCATCAAAGAGCTCGAATACTTGACATGGTTATCCAACGTCGTACTGGTTAAAAAAGCTAGTGGCAAATGGAGAATGTGTGTCGACTATTCTGACCTGAACAAAGTATGTCCTAAAGACTCTTTCCTCCTCTCTAACATCGATACCCTGGTAGATTCCGCAGCAGGGTATCGCTTCCTTAGCTTCATGGATGCATACTTCGGCTATAATTAAATCCCGATGCATAGACTTGATCAGGAAAAGATAGCGTTCATAACACCAGAAGGCACTTATTCCTACAAAGTAATGGCATTTGGATTAAAAAACGTAGGGGCCACCTATCAAAGACTGATGAGCAAGGTCTTCCATGACCTCATCGGCAAGACAGTAGAGGTCTATGTCGACGACGTCCTAGTAAAAATGGCAGAACCAAGCAGCCTTATAGACAACCTCTAAATTGTCTTCAAAGCGCTAAGGAAATTCAACATGAGGATCAACCCACTCAAGTGTGCGTTCGCCATGGAGGCCGGGAAATTCCTAGGCTTTATGATAACACAAAGGGAGGTAGAGGCTAACCCGGACAAGTGCGAAGCCATCCTCAAAATGACAAGCGCAGAATGCATCAAAGACGTGCAGCGACTAACTGGGAAACTCACGGCTCTATCCCGGTTTCTCGGAGCCTCGGCAGAAAAGGCTCTCCCATTTTTTAATCTAATGAGGAAAGGAATCGCCTTCAAATGGACCCCGGCATGCGAAGAAGTGTTCAACCATTTCAAAAAGGTACTCTCAGAACCACCCATACTCAGCAAGCCCAAAGAAGGAGAACCCCTCTACCTGTACCTGGCAGTGACCACACAAGCCATGGCGGCAGTCCTTGTCTGAGAAGAAGACAAGACTCAGTGCCCAGTGTACCTCATCAGCAAAGTGCTCCTTAGCAAAGTGCTCCAAGGAGCAGAGCTAAAATACACCAAGCTAGAAAAATTAGCCTATCCCTTGCTAACCTCGTCGAGAAGGCTCAAACAATACTTCCAAGGGCATAGGATCATCCTAAGAACCGACCAGGCGATTCGGCAAGTCCTCCAGAAACCCGACCTCGCAGGGAGAATGATGGCATGGGTAGTAGAACTATCCCAGTATGACTTGCAGTACGAGCCCAGGCAGGCAATCAAGGCCCATGCAATGGCGGACTTCTTAGTAGAGGTCACAGGAGAAGTACCCGACATACCGAACACACGGTGAAAACTCCACGTCGATGGAGCTTCTAACCAATCATTCGGAGGGGCCAGTATCATCCTGGAAAACTCGACGGGAATAGCTTACGAGCAGTCGATCAGGTTTGACTTCACAGTCTCCAACAACCAGGCGGAATACGAAGCATTGATAGGAGGGCTAATCCTGGCCAAAGAAATCGGAGCGTCAGGGATTGAGGTAAGTAGTGATTCCTAGATCGTCACATCCTAGATAAACGGCAACTACCAGCCCAGAGATACACTACTACAAAAATACCTAGAAAAGGTAAAAGAGCTATGCAAAAACTTTGATGAAGTTATAATCCAGCATGTTTCCAAGGAAAGGTACTCCCGAGCAGACCTCCTCTCCAAGTTAGCAAGCACCAAGCCTGGAGCAAGAAACAGATCGCTAATCCAAGGGCTAGCAACTGAGCCAACAATCATTCTATGCGCAACCAAGCACCAAACTCCCCCTCCTGGATGGACCCCATCCTCCGATATATGGAGAAAGGCGAAACACCACAAAACGAGAAGAAAGCACAAGCCATTAGAAGAGAAGCTCCCAAATATGTGATTATACAGGGGCAGCTGTACAAGCGGGGACTCCACCAACCTTTACTCAAATGCCTACGCCTCGACCAACAGACTACGTCTTTGAGCGAAGTCCATGAGGGGTGTTGTGGTCACCATATTGGAGGAAGGTCGTTGCAAAGGAAGATCATCCGAGCAGGATATTACTGGCCCACCTTAATGTCGGACGCTCAGGAGTTCATCAGGAAGTGCAGGAAATGCCAAGAAAATGCCAACCTCCACAAAGCCCCACCCGAGGAACTTAGCTTGATGATGGCACCCTGACCTTTCGCCCAATGGGGAGTCGACCTCTTAGGGCCATTCCCACCCGGGCCAAGACAAGTAAAATATTTGATAGTAGCCATAGATTACTACACCAAATGGGTGGAAGCAAAATCGCTAGCCAGCATATCCACAGCAAATCGTCAAAAATTTTTGTGGAGGCAAGTCATCACTAGGTTCGAAATTCCAGAGTCCATCATATCGGATAACAGGACACAATTCACCGACAAAAAATTCAAAGAGTTCCTCTCGGGACTAGGAATCAAGCAGAAGTTCTCCTCCGTAGAGCACCCTCAAAGCAACAGGCAAGTGGATGCAGCCAACAAAGTCATCTTAAAAGGGCTAAAGAAACGACTCGAAGGTAAGAAGGGCTCATGGGAAGACGAGCTAGCCTCAGTCTTATGGTCTTACAGAACCTCCCTCCAATCATCTACCGGCGAAACCCCCTTCCGAGTCACATACAGGGTCGACGCAGTCATCTCAGTCAAAATAGGGGAGCCGAGTCCGAGGTTACTTCTCAGAGGAGGAAGCGAGGTAGTTGAGAAAGACCTAGTTGACAAAACAAGACAGATAGCACACTTGACAGAGATAGCAATCAAACAAAGAATAGCCATAAGATACAACGGTAAAGTGTTGAAGAGAAGCCTCGGGGAAGGCGACCTGGTCTTACGATGTAACGACATAGGACCACCAACCCCAAGAGAAGGCATGTTGGCTGCAAATTGGGAAGGACCTTATAGGGTAAAAGAAGTCCTCGGCAAAGGTGCATACAAGCTAAAAAAATTGGATGGAAACGAGGTGCCGAGAACATGGAACATGGAAAACCTAAAAAAGGTTCTACTCATAGAGGGAAGTGACTTGACGGCCTGGCAACACAGCCGCATCCGCTTTAGTTCCTTTAATTTTACTCCTTTATATATATATATATATATATATATATATATATATATATATATCGCATTACCCCTCTATTTTAAAGTTTCACATATGCATATATATAATAATAAACTTTGTTCTTTGCAAGATTTACGACAAAACGACATAATGGCACTAATGACGAACGGTCGACCTAATGGAAGCTCGGGACTGATCACCCAGAGAACCAAAGGGACCTAAGCTTAAAACAAGCAAGTAACAAATGGCGGTAAATACCATAAAAGCGGTAAACCAAAAAGGCCACAACAGCCTGGATAACTGAAAGCAATAAAATAAAGCAAAGGCACGACGGCCCAAACAGGCGAACAACCAAAAGGCCACAGCGGCTCGGATAATCAAAAGCAATAAAATAAAGCAAAACCGTGACGGTTCGAACAGGCGAACAACCACTAATGAAAGTAACATCGAAATAAAAAGTTCAAATATTCATTACAAACGAAGGTGCCTAAACAGGCCCATAAAACAAAAAGCAAAAGTCATAAAGCAAAAGGCAGGAAGAACAAAAGACAAAGAGAGACGGCCACCTCAAGGCTTCAGGATATCAACAATCTTCCCATTCTCGACAGTCTTGAGAGCTCCAACTTAAGAAAGATTGAGATCGGGAGCCAGCACAGCCACCTGGAGCTTGATCCCTTCTTCGGTCAGCTTCACGACCTCCCGGGTCCCCTGTGCAAGTTCCCTATTCTTCTTCTTTAAAGCAACCATATCCTTACAAGTAGCCTATGCCGAGCTTTCCGCCAACTTCAGCTTTTCCTCCAACTCCTCAACCTTCTTCTTAGTTGCAGCAGCTTTACCACGAGAAGTGTTTAAGTCCTTCATCAAAGCGACATCCCGCTCCACCAACCTATTGGCCTCTTCGGTAGCTTTCTCCTCCAGCTCAGATAACTTTGTCTTCAAAGACTCCTCCCGAGACCTTGAATCTGTCAGGTCCTTTTGGGAGTCCCGAAGCCTCACTTCCATAGTATGATAATTTTTCAAGACAGGCTCCACCTTCTTGGAAATAGTGGCTGCTCGAAGAAGGCTACGATAGATCCACCTCGCTTGCCCGAAAAAATCGGCATCACGGAAAAACTCATCGGTGCCATGGAGCAACTGGGACTCAATAAAACCCCAGCATCCAAGTTTTTTTCCATAACTGAGAGTGTCTTCCCGGAGTCACGTTTTCTTTTCCGAGGGTTGCTGACGACCTTCACGTCATCACTAAACCCCAGATCCTCCTCATCAAGAAGAACCTCCGCCTCCACACTCGGGTTCCCCGAGGGATTCCCAACAGGAGCCTCAGCCTTGTCCAATCGACCTTGGTCAACCCCCTCGGCCCAACTACTGCCCTCCCCGGCAACCTCCCTGTCCTGACTCGCCGAAGGGGTCGCCGTAGAGTCCTCACCACCCTCATCATTCCCTTGGATGAGGCTCATCAAGTTGGCTAAGGTTTTCTTCCCGCCAGCCATGGAAACTGAAAGCGAAAAAGGGCAAAGTATGAGCAATGGAAGAGTAAGCACAAAAAATAAAAAGTAAAGAACTCACCAACATACGACCGACCGGCCTCCTAGTCCCCCATAACCATGCGAGGGTTAAGGTTTTTCTCCCCAAAAGTTGCTAACAAGATGTTAGCAATGTTACGATCTTCCGGACTCAACCAATCATAAGAAATTTTTATCAGATAATCGGATCCCTCTCCGAAACTCTAGTAAGTCTGGATCCGTTTCTCCCCCTCGGCAGTAAGCCAGAAGGGTTGATGACCCTCGATTGGCCTAACCTTGAACAAGGTAGATTTAAAACCGTGGAAGGAGTCCTCAAAAAGGCCAAAAATCCTACGACCCTATTGAGCCCTAAAGGACATGTACCCCTTCTTGGCCTTCCCTTGACGAAAAGGGTTTGTGAGAAGGAAAAGGTAGAGAAGAACATTCACTGAAGTCGGAAGCTCCAAGTATTCCTAAACCATTTCGAAACACCGAATAGCAGCCCCACTGTTCGGATGAAGTTGTGATGGAGCAACGTCACAACGATTCAACAAACCCACGATGAAGGGAGAGAAGGGCAAACGGACTCCCAAGGTCGTGAACATGGGTTCGTAAACCCACAGCAAGTCAACAACTCATGGGGCCTCCAGGTTCTTCTAGCAGACACGCTCTCGAGTAGCAGGAACATAAACTTGATAAAGCGCTTCCTCGGGACCACCTCCACACAAGAGCCCCACCTGGCGCAAGTTCTGGAGGCCTTCCTTTGTGACCGAGGAAGGGGTGTCCCTCACATCCGAAGAAACCCAAGCATAGTGATCAACAAAGTCGGCTAGCGGCCGCTGAGCTTGGTCCAGAAGAGTAAGGCGATCAGCCATACCTACAGCGGGGCACCACTCAATTAGAACGAGAGGTCAGGAACCCGTAAAGCAGCAAAGGCAAACTAAAAACTCCTTAAATCATCCCCTACGATTAACCCAACCCAGAACCTAAAGCAAAATCCTAGAAAAATCCAGTGGCGCCCCCTCTAAAAGGAAAAAAAGCAACAACAGACAAAATCCAGGCACGCACACGAAAAATGCGCAAAGAAGAACATGCAAAAACCAAAGAAGCAACCAAAAAGAAGGAAAGCATAACAACGTACCAGAGAAATGAAAATTCTGGGAAAGTGAAATCCAAAAGAGCAACCAGCAATGAGAGCAGGAATGAAGATGCAAGCAACAGCAGTTCGAGGAAGTAAGAGAAGGAGAAAAGATAAGTGAAGAAATGAGGGGTTTGCAAAAATAAAAAGCGAACAAGGAATGTAACTGTCGAAGAAGCGCCAAAAGACAGGGGCATACCTATCATTTCACGAACTTTCAAATCATGAAATGATGGAGCATTTAATGCCCTGCACAGAAGCCAAGGAGGCAGCATTAGAGACGATACAGCCACGCGTGTGAAATACGAAACGCCATCAATGGGCTCCCGAGAAAAAGAACACATCCCCTCTCGGCGAGTAAGACAAACACGCCTAGCCACGAGCCTCAAAACCTCAAGGCTAGCGCGTTGGGGGTACTGTTATAAGATCGCTACAAGTCTAGTCCAACTAGTCGCCGGATCGAGGCACCACCTCTGACCCAAGCCTAAACTATCCCTCAAAGGGAACCCAACATATCGGCTTTCAAACACCCGAGCAGGCTGACGTACGGCCACACCACCAGCGTGACCCAAACCTCACGCCTAGCGTGCCGGTCGGGTCGGATTCATCAGAGTAGGACGAGAATCCCCAACCTGACGTCCAGGACGACCAGCTCTTCCCCACGTGTACAGGGACAACTCAAGCATTCTGGCCAGTGGGCCAGGACACCTTTAGGCTCGCTCAGCACAGTATATAAGGGGATAGGTCAGCACTCCCCCCAAGGTACACATCATCTTACCTAATTTGTCTACCAACTCGTACGGACACTGACTTGCTCGTCGGAGTATCCTTGCAGGTGGCCACCCCCCATGCTTCACACCACCTCCGACGTCATCAGCACGCATCTTTATCCTCACTCCACGTCAACTCAAGGTCTCACCCGTTTCCCTACTCAGCACGCAAGTAACTCTTTCTGTTGAGCTTTGCGTTTTTCATTTTTTACGATTTTGTTTCACCCATTTTTTTAAGGCTCCTAGTCTATTATATTCTTTCTATTATTATATATATGTATTTTATTTTTAGAGGTCGTAGCGCCTCGCCACCTCTGTTTTACATCCTAGGTGTAAAGCTCTATGTGGTAGGGTGTTACATTATGGTATCAAAGCAGTTCATTCCTATAGAGCCTGAAGGATGGACTGATTATGCTTATGGGCATACTCTGAGTGTCTATACATGCTAATTAGGATATCTAACTGATATATGTGGCATAAATGTTCATGAGTATGCACTTGGGACTTTGAAACACTAGACTTGCGATATTGAGACTGATCACCTTGATATCACTTGTTTGGTGTGAATAGGGACCAAATGGTGTCTTGTGGGGGCGGTCGTGGGCATAATCGACGTTGAGGACGGAGAGGTAACGAGATAACTATACCGGCGGACAGTTTAACCAATTTTGTGACCGCAATGATGAGTGCTGCTGCTGCCATTAGTGTTGTTGCTGCTGCGACCAGTTGAGCGATGGATAGGACGGGACCACAAGCTAGAATTGGCAATGATGGTGGAAATGAACATGAAGGCAGGAATAATACCCCAAGTGCAGTGGTACCAGTGGAGATAACGGGTTATCTAGAGTTAAATAACATAAGTCAAGCAACGGGAGAAAGCTCAAGAAGAACTGTGGTAGCAAGGAATAATTGCCGAGAGTATTTTACAGAGAAAAAGGAAAAGAAAACAAACATTACACCTAGGAGCCAAAATTTCAAGAGGGGTCGTTCTGTTACTTCATGCTCTCAACACCGGAACAATGACCGAAGGAACAACAACCGTTCGGATCCGAATTCAGAAGGGCAAACTAGTGCTCAACTGGATGACTAAAGGTGCCCAAGGTACAAGAAGTACCATCCAAATAGACCATGCAGGGCAAGATTAAGAGTATGTTTCAAGTGCGGGAGGCCATGGCATGTATCTCGAAATTGTCTACACAAGGAAGGCTGGGATGTAGTCGAACCCGATTCTCAGACCCAAGGTAACCATGAACTAGCAGTTAAATTTCAAACTTCCTTGTAAATCATTAATATGTGATATTCATTTGTAATGTATGACGAGCGTTAATAATCGTAAAGTCCAAGTCGATGATTAGTCGAAGATTATTAATTGTTAAGATCTAGCGATATTTAATTAATTTAGAGGAGTGGCTAGGTTCTTGAAAGATAAGAATCAGAAGGACACAGTGGAAATAGGGTGGATTATACTTAAGGAATTGGAACTGTCGAGAGCTATGCGGAGTTATTATTCAGAATCCAGTGACGGTGAAACTTTGAGGAAAAGGAATAGATTGAATTCAATCTTTAGCTGTTAATTGTTAAGAGGTAAGTGAAGATGAAACCGGATCCCTATATAAGAGAGTTTCTAAGACAATTCTTGAAGGTGTGTCATAACTTCCATTTCAGAGAGAAAGTGAGTTTGCGATGGGCTTAGTACCGAAAGCCGGATTAACTTCAATCACACCACAAGCAAAGATATTGTTATAATCGGTAGAATTTAGGATTTGAGTGGAAGGGAGTGCTAGAAGAGAGAACCATCTAACCAACTATTTCTTCGTGGGAAGCGCCGGTTATGCCGGAGAAGAAGGAAGAGAACGACAAGAAGCCTTATGCAGAGAAAGTGTACTAACAAACCTTCGCGACTCGATCTAATCCTTCTTTTGAAACCTACATTGACATTCTATCCGGAGCTCTTCCCAAATGGCTTAACTACCTCTCTAACTTTACTCCTTGTGCGCATGAATTTTGTTTCTTCCAGGATGAGTCTAAACTTGTCCTGGTATAAACGCGTAATCCTTGAATCTTGTATGCTCGCTATAATTAGAGTTGCCCTTATTCGCAAACCATGTTCTTCAGAATCAGCTGAGACTTCTTTGACTCTGTACGTTCCGTTCTTCCTACAAAAGGTCTTTAATTTGGACTCTTTTCTTCAGATGCACCTAGGTTCCTTTCCATATGCATCCCATCATTTTGGTATAGTCCTGATTAACCATATACAAGATTTTCTTTCTGACTTATTACGAACACCGTTTGTGTTGCTCATTTATTTTTTGAGCTTAATGTCCTTTTGAAAAATTAACTCGAGCCTATATTAGTATCACGTATAAATTATAGTTGCAACTGTTGAGATGTTGATTCCTTAAGAGCAAGACTTTTGGACACGGAAAATGAAGCATGTAAGCGTGTGCTGTCAAAAAGAGAGTTTTGGAGCTTTAAATTCTTATTGACCACAAAATCTATGATTAGTTTAACACACTAGAAATACACCGATTACATGGATACCCGAATATGAAGAGAGCTTTCAAACTCCAAGAGAAGGATTAACCCTAAATCCAGTAATCAGAATACTCGAACTTATTTAACAACTCGAAATTAGTGTGATACATTACCAGAGGGGTATAGGATAAGTGTAAATACAACATCGTGAAGTGGTAACGGACGCCCTGCGTAAGAAGTTTCTGGGAAAATGCTTGGATATAAATTTTGGAGGAAGGAAGGCTAGGTAAGTTGGAACTTTAAATTGGATATCAGGGTATAACTAAAGGAGTGAAACTAAATCTATTGCAATCTTAAAATGTAGCAAGGACGAAATGCAAGAAGCGTAAGAAGACAGTAAAGATCTACCGAGGATGTTGAGGTCTGGTAAACAAAAGGAAACTAAGAAGAGATTTTATATGCCTAATGCCGAAATAGAGAACGTAGAGTCAAGAACTTAAAGAGTGCAATACTGGTAATAAGGAGCTATTAAGAGCACTGAAACCGGTTGAATAAAAAAGATGCTAAAAGAGGGTTATGTATCAAAATCAGAAGTTAAAATAAGAAACTGTTGTCTGAAACTTACAAGTGAGGATTATCGAATTTACCTTGAGATTTCTAAAACATACCACGAATCCAAGAAGATATTTTGAGCAGTTAGAAGTGAAAAACGAAGTAGAAATCTATGTGATTACAAGTTTGACGTATAAGAAAGAAATGAGAGACCACCAAAAGCCGTTCGAAATGCCCCAACCATTGAAGGTTCTACATTAAAGGTAAAAGGGAATAGCTATTGATTTCGTAATAGATTGCCAAGGTCTAGGACAAAAGGTGATACTGTTAGGAACTCGTGGATCAAGTGATCAAGTCCGTTTTGCCCATCGGATCAAACTACTTATTAGGAATATCAACGATACTATATATCAGGGAGAAGGTGAGACTCTACAGTACGCTAAACACCCTTGAATTAATTGGAAACTGGAACATTGAACATCTTAATTCTTGAATATGATAGCCGAGACAACAAAGGAAAAGTTACGCAAATTTGAGTAAAGATTCTCATTATGGAAGCTGACAAAAGAGATAGGCAGATCTAAGAAGTTAAATCCCGCCAAGTTAGCCCATTTCAAATTTTGGAGAGAATTGATGGTCAGTGGCGTGCCAAATAGTTTTTGTCGTACCTTTCGAACATATTCCAACATACTCGATATGTCGTAACTTCTGAAGCACGCCTCTAAAACAAATTCATGTCTTACAATCTAAACCAGCTTAAATGAAAGGAGATGGATGTTTCAAGTAACGAGGTCAGTTTCAAGAAACTCTGAATATGCCGAAGGACTACCCACACCTCTTTTCAGATAACTGAATCTGAATTTTGAGGGCAAAATTCCTAATTAGGTGGGAAGGATGTAAACTCTGCTAAAATTGGTAAATAGTTAGTCAATAAATCAAATTTTAAATAGGAAGATTAAAAATACAAAACTAATATCAAAATAGGATAGAGCTCGTCAAAACGAGAATTTTGATACCAATTTCGAAAATTTTGGCCCAAGATTGGGTCAAACGGACCGAACCGGTTGAACCAGACCCAAAATGGGCCCAAGACCCAACCCAACTCAGCATAAAACACTTAAAAGAACCCCTCTCTGCTCTCTTAATCATCAAACACGCTGAATGCAACCATGGGAGCGGAGAAGAAGAAGCAAACCCTAACCTCATCTTCAAACCTTGATAACTTTTGATTCGGAACTCCGATTGACAAGCCGTTTATGGCCACGCATCGGGCTCGTTGAGCTCTTCAATTCTATTCAAACAAAATGGTAAGTAAATTGCGTTTTCTTAGCTCCATTTCTACTGGTATATGAACATGTATTCGGATGTCAAGTTGAGGGTGGAAGTTCCCTCTCTTGTCGTGATGTGGATGTGGGAAAGATGGAAAGGTACTCTCCTTCGTATTGTATCCCCCACGTTCTTCTCTGGTTGCAAGGTGGAAAGGCACACTCCTTCAATGTGGAAAGGCACTCTCCTTCATTTATGATCCTCCTGGAGATGCGAAACCTAGAGACCAATGTCTGGGTTAGCTATCAGATGTGTCGGGTTCTGGCAAAATAACCGACACATGAGCTCATGGCTAATAGGATAGACATTCATTATATGCATATGTGTGCTTTGTTTGCTATGCCTTAATTGGGAATGCCTAACTGATATATATCACTTGCTACTTGTATATTTGCTACTTGTATTATCTGTTCATTACTTGTGCTTGAACTTGTTTGGTTGTTTGTTCCTGTTGCATTATGAGTGATGGAGGGATGGAGGAAATGGAGAAATGGTTTGGTGTTAGGTGTGGATTGAAATTCAGTAAGTTAGGTAGATTTAGAATACCTACCCCTGTCTGTGGCTTCAGTTTAGTACTTAAGTTGGATAACTGAATATACAGAGTTCTAGGATTGCCTATGGCATTCTCAGGACCTTATTTATTATACGCGTGGCACTTTTACCATGCTGAGAACCTCCAGTTCTCATTCCATATTGTGTTGCTATTTTTCAGATGCAGGTCGAGAGGCTCTTCGCTAGGCATTTGGATCCTAGGAAGCGAAGTAGTCCTTGGGTGTATTTTGGTTTTCTATTGTATATTTATGTATATATGTATTTAGCTTACTCTCCAAGTAACTTGTGTATGTTATTCCTCTTAGAAGTTGAGGGAGAGATAGGAGTTTACTTTGGTATTTTGGTATACTTTGGGAATATATATATATATATATCCTCCGACTAGTCTTAGCTTCGCAGGCTGAGTTATGGGTTAGTTATGCTGTTTCCTTGGCTTTTTTTTATTCTTTTACTTATCTTTATCATGTTCATATTAGGTTTCTTAGCACGCAAGTAACTCTTTCCGTTGAGCGTTGCACTTTTCATTTTTTGCGATTTTGTTTCACCCATTTTTTAAGGCTACTAGTCTATTATATTCTTTCTATTATTATATATATGTATTTTATATATTTAGAGGTCGTAGAGTCTCGCCACCTCTGTTTTACATCCTAGGTGTAAAGCTCTGTGTGGTAGAGTGTTACAATTATTATGCAAAGATATTAAGAAATTTGTTCTGTCCGTTTTAAAATTTCTATGATTGTTTTCTTCGATCTCTTTAAATAATTTGAAATAGCAAAAAGGAATAAAGTTACCTAAAAAAAGTACAATAGTTTAAGTTTAATTATATTGTTGTTTCTACTATGTAAGAAATATTTGATTTAGATTGGGGAGTTATGTGGTCTCTAAAAATATAGTGGTTAAGAGTGATCAAATTTTGATTGACCTGTATAAGGAGGACAACTGGCAACACGGTTGAAATTACTTGAACTAATAATAATAATCATAAAGCCAAGTCTCTGGTGGCTATGTCTATGGTAACTAGTGGTGGCTAAGGCTACACCTTTAAGTTAAAAGTGTAGCCTTTCACAAAGAAAAGCGTCACCTAATGGAAAAAAGTAAATTAGAAGATTTAAGAGAAGAAATAATTAAGTTATCAAAATTAATAGATAAAAAATTAATGATTTTAACTAATGTCAACTGTAATGACACCGAATTCTTAAAATCAATACAAAATGATTTTTCTCAAAATCTTTATTTTACTATAAGTTTTATTGAAGGACTTCAAAAACCTGAAAAAACTTATTTTTCACACGGAATTTCTAAAAAATGTTACCATGGAAATGATTCCCCACATCTATATCATAATTTTAACCCACAATTAAATTCTATAGTAGATATGCTTGAAGAAATATTAACATCCATAAAATTTCAAAACATAATTAACATAACAGATTTAAAAGTAAAACCACCACTAAAATTATGAATATTGAAGAAAAGTTAGAAGAAGTTACAATGCTTTTTAAATTATTAAAAATGGCTCAAGAAAATAATATTATGGAACATGATTTTTAAATAGAGGAAGAATTAGTAAATTCTGAAAATATAGAAAATGAAGAACACATTCTAGATTATTCAAGTGACGAAGAACCAGCTATTCCAATACAAGTAAAGAATGAAGCTGGAACATCTAAGGATAATCAATCTCAATTTAAATGGGAAACAGGTTTTGATAATTATGCTTTTAAAAAAGGGTTTATAAATAAAGATTCAAAATATACAAAAATACCATCAAAATACGTTCCTAAAATCCAGGAAATGGAAGGAGAAAGAATGCTCGATTTAGACTGCAAAAAGAACAAAAAAGAAATTTTCGAAAATTGGTTGAATTCCTTCTTATTAGAAGCCTTTACTAATCCAAAACTTGGTGAATTATCTGGAAGGGACATTTGGAATTACATAGGGTTTCATACTAAAGGAACTATAAGAGATTATATGACATCAATAGAAAACCAAATAATAGAAGAATTAGAAACAAAAACAACAGCTTATGATAAGATATTATATATAATGATGATTCTATATAAAGAATTTTTTGGAAAAAATATTATAGATCATAGACAAGAAGTCTATAATAAAGAATATCAAGAAGCAAAAAATCATTTAGCTAATATTCAGATATATGATTTATGTAATGTGGAGTCCTATATATGTGAATATAGAATACATTATTACAAATTAAAAGAAGAAGATAAAAATCATTATCTTAGTATGTACATAACAAAACTTCCATATCCTGCTAATGAATTTATAATGGGAAGATTTATAAGAGAAATAAATAGAGGAACAATTGAAAATAATTTTGGTGGAGTAACCTCTGCTATAAGAGAGGAAATAAAAGAACGTTGTATGCAAGAAGCAACTCAAAAAAGATTTGCAAATATAATCAGAATTTGTTGTCAGGATAATGAGGAGATACCTCAAAAATATGGTCTTAATAAAAATCTTCAAAGAAAAAGAAAATATCAATTTAGAAGAAGAAAATACTATCCAAACTAGAGGAAAAAAAAGATATTTTAGAAAAGAAAATAACAATAAAAACAAAAGACAAAAAAATAACTATTGCCCGAATAAAAAAGAAAATTGTAAATGTTGGTATTGCCAAGAAGAAGGACACTACGCAAATGAATGCCCGAAAAAGAAGGATAAAAAGGATCTTACTAAACAAATAGAAATTGCTAAGTCTTGTTTCATGGAACCATTAGAAGAATCTGATGATAACTTAGACTATATTTTTGAATATCTCTCGGAAACAGACTCAGAGACTGAGTAATAATGCTACATTTATTACTATAAAAATAACAAAAAAGTTTATAAATGCTTTCATAGATTCTGGGGCAACACAATGCTTTGCTAGTTCAAGTATAAAACTTGATTGGAAAAAATTAAAGAAACCATTAAGAGTTAGAATAGCTGACAAATCAATACATAAAATTGACCAAAAAGCAGAGATGGTTGAAATTTTTATTCAAAATTATAGTTTCATTGTTCCATCTATATATATGTTAGATTCTGGAATCTAGGAAATAACTTTTTAAAGCTATATCATCCATTCATTCAAGAATTAACATATATAGTTTTAAAAGCTCCACACGATTCTTTAATAAATCAAAAATCAAAACGTATAAAAATACCAACTACTACTATAGATAAGATCTTAAAGTTTAAAATATTTTCTATATTAGAAACATGTTATTTAAATCTATACTTTCAGATAAATATTCCAAAAAATAATCTTGAAATAAAGATAGAAGAACTCTTGGATGAAATTTGTGCTGAAAATCCTTTAGATATTAAAAATACAAATAACGAATTAGTAAGCATTAAATTAAAAGATCCCACAAAAGAGATAAATGTTTCGAATAAAATTCCTTATTCCGCGAGAGATAGAGAAGAGTTCTCATTAGAGTGTAAAGACCTTTTGGAAAAAGGAATTATAAGATTAAGTAAAAGTCCTCATGCGGCTCCAGCTTTTTACGTTGAAAACAATAATGAAATTAAAAGGGAAAAACAAAGAATGGTAATAAACTATAAGAAAATGAATGAAGCAACTATTGGTGATGCTCATAAACTTTCAAGAAAAGATTCCATTTTAGAAAAAAATCAAAGGAGCAACTTGGTTTTCATCTCTTGATGCAAAATCAGGATATTGGCAACTTCGTTTAGACGAAGAAACAAAGAAATTAACTGCTTTTACTTGCCCAACAAAGGAATCAACAAGTGTATTGCTTTATGAATGGAATGTATTACCATTCGGATTAAAGCAAGCCCCAGGTATTTATCAAAGATTTATGGAAGAAAATCTAAAAGAGTTAAATGAATTTGTTTTAGTATACATTGATGATATACTAATTTTTACAAAACAGGATAAAGAAGATCATCTTCAAAAATTATTAATAGTTTTAGAAAGATGCAAGGAAAAAGGATTAGTTCTTAGTAAAAAGAAAGCAAGAATAGCAAAACAAGAAATAGAGTTCCTTGGATTAATTCTATCCACTCAAGGAAAGCTAAAACTTCAACCAAATGTTCTAGAAAAGGTAAATTTATTTCCTAATAAAATAGAAGATAGAAAACAATTACAAAGATTTTTAGGGTGTATAAATTATATTTCTGATCAGGGATTTTTAAAGAATATAACAGAATACACTAAAAGCTTATTTCCAAAAATAAGTACTAAAAAAGTATGGAAATGGGATGAAAAAGATAGCATACAAATTCAAAGAATTAAAGAATTATGTGAAAAACTTCCAGAACTTTATATTCCAGAAGAAAATGACTACTTAATAGTAGAAACAGATGCTTCAGACATAACCTGGTCAGGATGTCTAAAAGCTAAGAAAGCTATAAAAAGTTTGGAACAAGAAAAAGAATCACTAGATTCTAAATATCCCCCAAAGGAATTACTTTGCAGGTATATTTCAAGGACTTTTACTCCAACAGAACAGAGATATACTACTCATGAAAGGAAAACTCTAGCAGCAATTAAATCTCTTAAGAAATGGAAAATTGATTTACTACCCAAAGAATTTACATTAAGGACAGATTCAAGTTATTTAACAGGTTTCATACGATATAATTTGAAAGTTGATTATAATCATGGACGATTGGTAAGATGGCAATTATTTTTGTTACAATATCCAATAAAAATTGAATATATTAAGGGTGACAAAAATGTTATTGCAGATACATTAACAAGAGAATGGAGTTCGTCTACAACGCATTAAATCAAGAAATTCAAAAATATGAACAAGAACTCGAAAAATACAAGCATTGTCAGCAAATAAGGACACAGATCCAATCCCTCAAGAAGGCCATTGAAGCAATGAAATCAACACAACAAGCAAAACCATCAGAGTTCAGCCAGCTAAGCGTGGTGGACAAATCAGGTGAGGAAAAAATTCCAGAAAATAAAACAATTGCTGAAATCATAAAAAAATCCACCCAAGATAAAAAATATTATGTAATTTATAATGGCCCCATGAAAGGAGTATATGATGCCTGGGAAAAAGCAGCACCATTTACACATCAATCAAGGATAATTCATAAAGGAGGGTTTTTAACACTGGAAGAAGCAAAGGAATCCTTCAGAGAATATGAAGCTCTTCATCCAGAGCAAACCCTAAAAAGAGTAGATAAAGCTCCAATTCAAACCCAGAGAACAGGGATAATAAGAAACATTCCTACAAGGGCTGAAATCAAGGAAAAGAAAAGGGTCTGTAGATCAAATCTCAGAGAAACCCTTAACATAGTCCTGAATTGGACTGAAGAAAAGAGGGCAATCTTGGGATATTATCCTATTGCCAAAGAACAGCTAACAAAGCCGGTTATATTTCCAGAGGCTTCCCCATCTGACACCTATCAGTTTTTCCAGTATGGATTAATTAATACAATTTTAATTTTTAATGATTTGAAAATTATTAGTGAGTTTCCTGCAGGATTCGTTGATGCAGTAAAGAGATTTAAAAATATGATTGACAACGTAAATCCAAGGGATATATCCCTAAAATTTACGAATAGTCAACCTATTTTTAATGAAGAAAAAGAAGAATGCTTGGTTCCAGCACATCAAGTAATCTTCATGTCCGTCTTCCCAGGAAATTTTCAACCAATTGATCAAATTTAGGATTTAACAATCTACAGTCATGAAGGAAGACTAGCCAGCACATTAGCAAGGGTCTTCGAAATAACTCAAAAGATAACAAAGGAATCTCGCACAAGAATCAATTATAAAAGCAGAAATACTTTGCTTGTGTCCAGTAAAAAGAATGAAATTGAAGAAAGAGAGATGAGACTCTTAGTGGAATTTGAATCAGCATTCTACAACTTATCTGGAGTCTTAGAAAAGCTCCCCGAAGGGATAAAGAGGAATCTCTGCTATTTGATAAAAGACAGAGAAGACCACAAGTGCCAGCTATGTGTCTCAGAGTTATCTGAAGAAAGCAATAATGAAACGGAATCAACCCACATGATAAAGGAAGAAGACAACGCATCTGAAGGTCACATGATAAAGGAAGAAGACAGCACATCTGAAGCATCTCTCAACATTATTGCATAGTAACGTAAGCGCTTAGGTCATAGAGCACCAACGATGTAGCTGGTGCAAGATAATAAACAATGACGTAAGCAATGACGTCATAAGAAGGGTAAGGATGGGAATTGTCCATCAGACCCAACCATTATAAATAGATTGCTTAAGGCAATTGTAGAAGGCATCAAACAATAGAAAGCAGGAGGCTAAGAGTACTCATATGCTAGGAGAGCAAGGAGGAAGCTGCCGAGGCGATTCTATAGTTTGAAGAAGAATTCCCTTAGGAAAAACCAATTCTAAACTCCCCTCTGGAGTTAGTATCTACAATCTCCCCTCTGGAGATAAAAACATCTTATGTAAAATATTCTAAATAAAGAAAGTTTTTCTCCAGAAAGGTACGCTTTTATCTTAATCTCATAGTTATGAATTATTTAGAAAGTTTAGAATTAACGGAAGAATCTGATTATTATAGATTATTTGCCTTATTAGATAATGAAAAACAGGCTGTTCTAAAAACAGAATTAAATCTCAAATCAAATGAAAATTTTAATAAACAAAATCTTTTAAAAGAAGTTTTTAATAGAAAAAATATAATATACTATGGAAAAATTCAACTTGAAGCCCCTATAAAGATAAAATCTGCTAATGGAGAACTTGAAATAGCTTTGATAAATGATGAAGAATTGAGTAAACAGATTGAGAAAATTAAGGATCAACAAAAAGATCTAAAATTGGATGGATTCATATTAGTACTATACAAGTCTTAATCAAATCTACATATATGAAAGGAATTAATTCACCAATAAGCTTAGCAATCTGTGACAAAAGAATTACTGATGACCCAATAGATCAAATAATTGGAATTGTTCATGGAAACTTGGCAAACGTAAATGTTAAATTCAATGCCCATCTTGGATATGCTATACCTTTATCAACTGAAAATCTTGGAAGATCTATAAGTTTGGCTTATAAATTTCACAGAAAAAATCTAATGGAACAAGACGATGAACCATTTTCAATTACATATGCAATAAATTATGCTTTAGCAAATAGCCATCATAGTATAATATTTAAAAACAGAGAAAGAATTTATGTCGATGAATTATTTCAGAAAATTGTAAAAATAGAAATACCAAAATATAAAGCTATTGAAAACCCAGTTCTTTTACTAAAAGAACCATCAGGAAAATTAGTTTCATCAAATTTTCAAATAAGAGAATCCAAAATTAATAGCCCTTTAAGTTTATCTAAGTTAAAGATTAAAGAAGAAAATTCTGAAATAAAAGAATTAACAAAAAAGGTCGAAAAATTAAATAAAACCCTAAACACTAAGTTATGACAATAAATAAAGAGAAAATATATGTAACCTATCAAGACAAGAAACAAGAGCTCTTTGAAAGAGAAAATCGGTTGAATTATTTACAGTTTTCTGAAATAAATCAAAGAGCATTTGAAGCTCTAAAAATAATCTATGACAAATTGAAAGGAGAAGTTAAAGAGTTAGAAAAATTAATAGAATCTCTAGAAAATAGTGATGAATCGATGATAGAATTTGCAAAAATCCTAAGATAAATAATGAAGTATACAAAGATTGAAAAACCAGAAAATAAAATAAAAAGAAAAAAAGGGCGAAAAAATTAAAAAGTAAAATAAAGGAGTATAAAAGGGAATTAAATAATATTCAGTTCGAAATTAATGACCTTATAATAAAAAGGATAGAAATAAGAACAAATATAAACAAGTTGGAGCTAAACTTAAAAAATTTATAAATGCCTGGAACACCATATTATGACTTAAAAGAATTAAAGCTGTTGAAAGAAAAAATGGAGAATGAAGTTGAAAAATTAAAAAGACATTTAGAAACAACAGAAAGTATAGAAATAAAAGAAGTTTTGGAGGATTTGAAAAATTATATCAAAGAAAAAGACAAACAGATAAACGATTTTATATATAATAATCAATGCAAAAAAGAATATTATAAACTAAAACAAGATTGAAAAACTATAAAAATGAAATCAGAATTAGTAATAATAGACATGCTCAATATTTTACCACCAACCAAATCTATACAAATTATAAATTTATTCGAAGCAAAATATAAAGAGTTGACTTTAAAATTTGGTATCAGAGCCAAGTTAACGATTAAGGGTAACACTTTCTCTTTAAGCAACACTTTTAGTGATACGTTTTAAAAAAAAAGAAAAAAAAATCAGTTACCAAATATCCACAATTAATTGGTAAACTTCTTTGTAGTCACCATAGGTACAATAAGATAATAGGTACCTGATGAGCGGATAATTTATACGCTTTTTGGCATTGTTTTTAGTATGTTTTTAGTATGATCTAGTTAGTTTTTAGTATATTTCTATTAGTTTTTAGTTAAAATTCACTTTTCTGGACTTTACTATGAGTTTGTGTGTTTTTCTGTGATTTCAGGTATTTTCTGGCTGAAATTGAGGGTCCTGAGCAAAAATCTGATTCAGAGACTGAAAAGGACTGCAGATGCTGTTGGATTCTGACCTCCCTGCACTCGAAGTGGATTTTCTGGAGCTACAGAAGCCCAATTGGCGCGCTCTCAATGGCGTTGGAAAGTAGACATCCTGGGCTTTTCAGCAATGTATAATAGTTCATACTTTGCCCGAGATTTGATGGCCCAAACCGGCGTGGTAAATCAGCCTCAGAATTTCCAGCGTTTAACGCTGGAACTGGCATAAAACTTGGAGTTAAACGCATAAACTGGCATAAAAGCTGGCGTTTAACTCCAGAAATGGTCTCTACACATGAAAGCTTCAATGCTCAGCCCAAGCACACACTAAGTGGACCCAGAAGTGGATTTTTACGTCATTTACTCATTTCTGTATACCCTAGGTTACTAGTTCACTATTAATAGGATCTTTTGACTTTGTATCTGGACCTAATGACACTTTACACGTTTCTTTGTATACTTCCTACAGCATGAGTCTCTAAACCCCATGGTTGGGGGTGAGGAGCTCTGCTGTGTCTTGATGGATTAATGCAATTACTACTGTTTTTCATTCAATCATGCTTGCTTCCATTCTAAGATATCACTTGTTCTTAACCTGGATGAATGTGATGATCCGTGACACTCATCATCATTCTCAACTATGAACGTGTGCCTGACAACCACCTCCGTTCTACCTTAGATTAAGTAGATATCTCTTGGATTCCTTAACCAGAATCTTCGTGGTATAAGCTAGAACTGATGGCGACATTCAAGAGAATCCGGAAGGTCTAAACCTTGTCTGTGGTATTCTGAGTAGGATTCAATGATTGAATGACTGTGACGAGCTTCAAACTCCTGAGGGCGGGGCGTTAGTGACAGACGCAAAAGAATCACTGGATTCTATTCCGGCCTGATTGAGAACCGACAGATGGATAGCCGTGCGGTGACAGGGTGCGTTGAACATTTCCACTGAGAGGATGGGAGGTAGCCACTGACTGTAAAACCCGGTTAATTAATGACTAATTAACCCATAAATGAGAATTTATTCTAGAAAGCCCAAAATGTGATTTTTGTGGCTAAATGTGATAGAGGAGATTGAGACGAGAATTTTGGTACCAATTTTATAGAATTCGGACCAAGATTGGACCGAACGGGCCAAACCGGGCCAAACGGACCCAAAGTGGGCCCTTGGCCCAACATAACTAAACCAAAACCCTAGTTTTCAGCACTCTCTCTCCTCACAACACACTCGAACACGCTGAAATTAGAGAGAAAGGGAGGAAGAACACTCTCTCAAGTTCTCTCCCTTGGTTGATCTTCAAACCACCATAATTTTTTATCTAGAGCTCCGATTTCCGCTCCGTTTGCGGCCACGCGTTCACCGCGGAGAGCTCTACAAAACCCATACAATTAATCTTGAGGTAAGCCACATGTTGCTGTTCGAAATTCCAGCCCTTATTTTCGAGTTTCATGGGTGAAATGTTGAGATTTTGGGTTCTTTGATGTTATAGGACCCAACTCTCTTGAAGGAGAAGGTTAATCTTGTCTCCTTGGACCTTGGGTGTGGTAAGATTCTCAACCCTAGTGTATTTTGTTGTTTTATGATGTTTGGGTTTTGAGATGTTGTGTATGGGTATGATGGTTGTGGCTTAGGTTGTGTGTGTGTAGATATTGGAGCTTGATTGGTGATTTTGAAAAGCTTGGAAAGGGTTTGGTGGTGAAAAATCTGTTCTTGGAGGTGTTGAGGCCTTGAGAGCTTGTGGATAAGTGATTTGGAAGTGCTCCGGTGGAGCTTGGGAAAATCGGCTAAGGTATGGTTTCGGTTTCCCGTATCTAATATGTAATGTGGTAGGAAATACTTAGGCTAGAGGCCCTAAGATAGGCATTGAAATGTTGATGTTGTTGAATGATTGAGATATATGATGTGGTCATATATGTGATGATGATTAATGATGCCTTGATGGTATGATGTATGAGAAATATGCATGTTGTGATATATGCTTGATGATTGGTTATGGTTGAATTGTGGGTTGAACCATGTTGATGGTGAGTATGATATTGATTGTGTACAATGATGATTTATTAGATTTGGTGTTGTTGAGAGTTGGCATGAGGAAGAGTATATGATATGTCAATATGTTTGAGTTTGAACCACTTGGGTGAAGTGGGTTAAAATGATGAGATAGTGATTTTGTAAATTGTGGTAAAGTCTCAATGTGTGAGTTGAGGGGGCTTGATGTTGAATTTGATTTATTTTGATTGATTTCAAAGAAAAGGGATGAAAATGGCATGTTTTGATTGATTTTGAAAAGAGTTGGAAATGGCTTGTTTGAAAATGGCACTTTGTGGTTTTTATGAAAAATATGGTTTTTGGGCATACTTTAATTGGACATAACTTGGACTACGGATCTCTGTTTTGTGCCAAATCTGCTTAGAAATGAAATTGGATCCGGGATGTCCATGCCGTTCGAAGAACGGGTGAAAAACGATTTAAAATGAAAAAGTTATGTCCGTTGGAAGATTGGGGTTTAAATTGGTGAATTCTGCAGCTTTTAACTTAGAAAATTTTTAGCAGAATGACCCCTTGCGCGTGGGCGCACTTGGCGCGTGCGCACCGTTCTTTCCGAAAATGCCATCCACGCATGAGCGTGATGTACGCGGGCGCGCCGATTGTGCTGCACCCAATGCCCAGCCATTTTCCAGAGAGTTATGCCAGAACTGTGCCAGTGTTGTGCCTGGGGCACGAGAACGCCCACGCGTACGCGTGGTTGACGCGTACGCGTCGATTGGCAAGTTTTTAATCCACGCGTTAGCGTGCATGACGCTTGCGCGTCGATGAGTTTTTGAGGCCATCCACGCGTGCGCGTGTAGTGCGCGTATGCGTGGACCTGTTTTCATCCCAAAGTTGATTTTTGAGTTTTAAAAGCCAAATTTCATACTTCTAAGCCTCCGATCTCACCACTTATATTTTAAATCATTATGATATGCCTAGCTATGAGAGAAGGAGCTAGTGGATGAGGTAACTTGCGAGTGAAGCAAGGGAAAGATGAATGATCATTGGGGATCAAGCATGATTATGTGAGATGCGGAGGATGGTGGTGGAAGTGCTGGTTATGCCATTGGCCGAAGGGCCGTAATTGTTTATATATTGGCTGGTTCTGGATTGAACCGTGAGCCGGAATAGCTGTGTATGCTATGAATATTGGCTGGTTCTGGACTGAACCATGAGCCGGAATAGCTGTGTATGCTATGAATATTGGCTGGTTATGGATTTAACCGTGAGCCGGAATGGCTGATATGGATGTTGATCCATGGATGAGAATTCATGCATGTTTATGCTAAATTATTGATAATTGTGATTTGCACTTCCACTATCGGAGATACGAGTTTCCCTGGGTAGTAGCAGTGGCTAGCCACCACGTGCTCCAGGTTGAGACTTGATACTCTTTTGACCCTATGTCATAAGTGTGGCCGGGCACTGTGAAAGACCCGGATGAGCTCGCCCCCGTAAATATTCACCAGTGAAGGTGATGGATATAGATCATGATTATGATCAAGTTTATGATGAGTATAACTCGAGTTGGGGATGCGTGACAGAGGGACAGTCCAATGGTTAGCTACCAGGACTTGTCGGGTTGGCTCTATAACCGACAGATGATATCATCAGCCACTAGGGACAGGCATTCATCATATGCATACTATATGAACTGTTTGAGATTGCCTATTTGACTGCATATTACTTGCTAATTGTCTAAATGCTTTACTTGTTCCTATTTGTGTATTCCTTGTTTGATATAACTGCGATTGCTACATTATACTCCTACTGGTGGTTGGGAGGTTTGAAGGAATTGGAAAGGGAAGTATTAGTTAGACTGAAGAATCTTTAGTCAGATGCCCTTTATGGTTTAGCTTGTTTATAAGCTTTGATATTATCTGAAGGAAGTTCTAGGATTGCCTTCGGCTTTCCTCTATTATTATGTATTATATATGTGGAAGCTGTTACCATGCTGGGGATCTCTGGTTCTCACCCATGCGGATTTTGTGGTTTTCAGATGCAGGACGTGAGGTTTCCCGCTGAGGCATGCTGGAGACTTCTAGATTTGCGAAGATCCTTTGTTCTCGGGGCTATGTTTTGGTTTATATGTTTTGCTTAGATACTTTTATCTCCATTAAATAATACAAACTGTGATGACTCCTCTTATGGGAGATTTTGGAGAATAGGTTTTATGTATTTTGTGTCCCTTTGGGTTTTCCTTGGGGTTTCCTTATTTTATCATATGTATATATTGCTATGCTCGGACCGGTTATCTTCGCAGCCGGATTTTGAGTCTTGATATTCTTGTTTTTGACACTCCTTTGTATATATATAATCACGCGTTGGTTATCCTTGTTCGTTACGTTATCGATCGGAGTGTTGCGCTTCTGAGTTACGGTTTTTGTTTACCCCTTTTTCTACAAAGGCTCCTAGTTACAATCAATTATTCATACTACTATACGTACTAAATTTTTATTTTAGAGGTCGTAATACCTTGCCATCTCTGAATTATGACTTAAGCATAAGACTCTGTATGGTGGGGTGTTACACTGACAACGGTGAAACCCTTGCATAGAGCTTGCCATGGAAGGAGCCTTGCGTGCTTGAAGAAGAAGACAGTAGGAAAGCAGAGATTCAGAAGATGGAGCATCTCCAAAACCCCAACCTATTCTCCATTACTGCAAAACAAGTACTTATTTCATGTTCTTTTACTTTTCACAATCAACCCTGATAATTATTGATATCCTGACTAAGATTTACAAGATAACCATAGCTTGCTTCAAGCCGACAATCTCCGTGGGATCGACCCTTACTCACGTAAGGTATTACTTGGACGACCCAGTGCACTTGCTGGTTAGTTGTGCAGGATTGCAAAGTGTGATTGCAATTTCGTGCACCAAGTTTTTGGCGCCGTTGCCGGGGATTGTTCGAGTTTGGACAACTGACGGCTTATCTTGTTGCTTAAATTAGGACTGTTTTGTTTTCGTCGGTTTAGAGTCTTTTAGTTGAGTCTAGTTTCATATTTTAAGTTTGGTGTCAATTGCATGCTTTTGTTTTTCTTCTAATTTTCGAATTTGCATGTCTTTAGTCCCTTTTTGATCCGTAAAAATTCTAAGTTTGGTGTCCTCTTTGTGTTTTCCCTTTAAAATTTTCGAAAATTTGTGTTTGATTTTCTAAAAATTTTAAGTTTGGTGTCATTTTGTTGTTTTTCTCTTTCCTCATTTCAAAAATCAAATCTTTTTCATAAAAATTTTTCAATCATATCTTTCTAATTGCTAATCTCAAAATCTTTTTAATTAACTAATTGATTCAGTTTTCAATTTGCTTTGATCTTATTTTCTTTTAATTTTCGAATTTTTATTTTATTTTCCTTTTGTTTTTATTTTATTTTTCGGTTAATTCAAAAAAAATAAAAAAAATAAAAAAAATATATTTTTATCTATTTGCAATCCATATCATTTCCCTTTATCCATTATGGACCTAAGTGGGATTGATCAGTACAGAAGGACTCTGGGGTCATATGCTAACCCCATTACAGCTGCATATGGGAGTAGTATCTGTACACCTCCCATCAAAGCAAGCAGCTTTGAGCTAAACCCTCAACTCATTATCATAGTGCAGCAAAATTGCCAGTATTCCGGTCTTCCTCAGGAAGAGCCTACTGAGTTTCTGGCACAGTTCTTACAAATTGCTGACACAGTACGTGATAAAGAGGTGGATCAGGATGTCTACAGACTATTACTGTTTCCATTTGCTGTAAAAGATCAAGCTAAGAGGTGGTTGAATAACCAACCTACAGCAAGCATAAAGACATGGAAACAGTTATCAGACAAATTCCTGAATCACTTTTACCCTCCAAAGAGGATGACACAGTTAAGGCTGGACATCCAAGGCTTTAAACAAGAGGATAATGAATCCCTTTATAATGCCTGGGAGAGGTATAGAGGCATGCTAAGAAAATACCCCTCTGAAATGTTTTCAGAGTGGGTACAGTTAGACATCTTCTACTATGGGCTTACAGAAAAAGCTCAGATGTCTTTAAACCACTCAGCTGGTGGATCTACACACATGAGGAAGACGATTGAGGAGGCTCAAGAGCTTATAGACATTGTTGCTAGAAATCAATATTTGTACTCTAGCAATGAGTTCTCCCCAAAAGAGGAAGTCATGGCAGTAGCCACTGATCCCAATCCTCAAGAACAGATGATTGAGCTTAATCAACAATTGCTCCTGATGACAGAACAGTTAGCAGAATTTAAAGAGATGCTCCATGAAACTAAAGTTGCTAACAAGAACATAGAACTGCAGTTGAATCAAGCAAAACAACAGATATCTAAACAGATAACAGAAGAATGTCAAGCAGTTCAACTGAGGAGTGGGAAGACATTGAATAACACTGCTCAAAGTAGCAAAAAGCCAAATAAGGAACAATTGACAGAGGATAACCAAACCACTGTTCGAAATCCCTCTGAGGACAGTAAGAGCCCAGAGAGGAACACTTTTGGCATTCAAACGCCAGAAAAGGGGGGAAAGCTGGCGTTAAACGCCCATTCCCTGCCCAGTTCTGGCGTTCAAACGCCAGAGAAGGGAGAGAAGTTGGCGTTAAACGCCCAATCTTCACCCAATCCTGGCGTTCAGACGCCAAGGGAGGATCAGACACCTGAGAGTGCTGACAGTAATCCCTCTAAAAAGGCTTCTTCAACCACTTCTGTAAGGAATAAACCTGCAGCATCTAAGGTTGAAGAATATAAAGCCAAGATGCCTTATCCTCAGAAACTCCGCCAAGCGGAACAGGATAAGCAATTTGCCCGCTTTGCAGACTATCTAAGGACTCTTGAAATAAAGATTCCGTTTGCAGAGGCACTTGAGCAAATACCTTCTTATGCTAAGTTCATGAAAGAGATCTTAAGTCATAAGAAAGATTGGAGAGAAACTGAAAAAGTATTTCTCACCGAAGAATGCAGTGCAGTCATTCTAAAAAGCTTACCAGAAAAGCTTCAAGATCCAGGAAGCTTTATGATACCATGCACATTAGAAGGTGCTTGCACCAAGACAGCCCTGTGTGACCTTGGAGCAAGTATCAATCTAATACCTGCATCCACTATCAGAAAGCTTGGATTGGCTGAAGAAGTCAAACCAACCCGGATATGCCTCCAACTTGCTGATGGCTCCATTAAACATCCATCAGGCATAATAGAGGACATGATTGTCAAGGTTGGGCCATTCGCCTTTCCAACTGACTTTGTGGTGCTGGAAATGGAGGAGCACAAGAGTGCAACTCTCATTCTAGGAAGACCTTTCCTAGCAACTGGACGAACTCTCATTGATGTACAAAAAGGGGAAGTAACCCTGAGAGTCAATGAGGATGAGTTCAAGTTGAATGCTGTAAAAGCTATGCAGCATCCAGACACACCAAATGACTGCATGGGCGCTGACATTATTGACTCTTTGGTAGAAGAGATCAATATGACTGAAAGCCTAGAATCAGAGCTTGAGGACATCTTCAAGGATGCTTAACCTGATCAAGAAGAACCAGAGGAAACAAAGGAATTTTCGAAAATTCCTCAGGAGGAGGATAAGCCTCCCAAACCTGAACTCAAACCACTACCACCATCCCTGAAGTATGCATTTCTGGGAGAGGGTGACACTTTTCCAGTGATTATAAGCTCTGCTTTAAATCCACAGGAAGAGGAAGCACTGATTCAAGTGCTAAGGACACACAAGACAGCTCTTGGGTGGTCCATAAGTGATCTTAAGGGCATTAGCCCAGCTAGATGCATGCACAAGATCCTGTTGGAGGATAATGCCAAACCAGTGGTCCAACCACAGAGGAGGCTAAATCCAGCCATGAAGGAAGTGGTGCAGAAAGAGGTCACTAAATTACTAGAGGCTGGGATTATTTATCCTATTTCTGATAGCCCCTGGGTGAGCCTTGTACAAGTTGTCCCCAAGAAGGGAGGCATGACAGTGGTTCATAATGAAAAAAAATGAACTGGTTCCTACAAGAACAGTCACAGGGTGGCGTATGTGTATTGACTACAGAAGGCTCAATACAGCCACCAGAAAGGATCATTTTCCTTTACCATTCATAGACCAAATGCTAGAAAGACTAGCTGGTCATGATTATTACTGCTTTTTGGATGGCTATTCAGGTTACAACCAAATTACAGTAGATCCTCAGGACCAAGAGAAAACAGCATTCACTTGCCCTTCTGGCGTGTTTGCCTACAGGAGGATGCCTTTTGGTCTGTGTAATGCTCCTGCAACCTTTCAGAGATGCATGTTATCCATCTTCTCTGATATGGTGGAGAAATTCCTGGAAGTCTTCATGGACGACTTCTCAGTATATGGAGACTCATTCGGCTCCTGTCTTAATCACCTAGCACTTGTCCTGAAAAGGTGCTAAGAGACTAACCTGGTTTTAAACTGGGAGAAATGTCACTTTATGGTGACTGAAGGAATTGTCCTTGGACACAAAATTTCAAGCAGGGGAATAGAGGTGGATAAGGCAAAGGTAGAGGTAATTGAAAAATTACCACCACCTGCCAATGTTAAGGCAATCAGAAGCTTTCTGGGGCATGCAGGATTCTACAGAAGGTTTATAAAGGATTTTTTGAAAATTGCAAAACCTTTGAGTAACCTGCTAGCTGCTGACACACCATTTGTGTTTGACACACAGTGTCTGCAGGCATTTGAGACCCTGAAAGCTAAGCTGGTCACAGCACCAGTCATCTCTGCACCAGATTGGACATTGCCATTTGAACTAATGTGTGATGCCAGTGACCATGCCATTGGTGCAGTGTTGGGACAGAGGCATAACAAGCTTCTACACGTCATTTATTATGCCAGCCGTGTTCTAAATGATGCACAGAAGAATTACACAACCACAGAAAAAGAGTTACTTGCAGTGGTCTATGCCATTGACAAGTTTAGATCCTATCTAGTGGGATCCAAAGTGGTTGTGTACACTGACCATGCTGCTCTTAAATACTTACTCACAAAGCAGGATTCAAAACCCAGGCTAATAAGATGGGTGTTGCTTCTGCAAGAGTTTGATATAGAAATAAGAGACAAAAAAGGGACAGAGAACCAGGTAGCTGATCATCTGTCCCGAATAGAACCAGTAGCTGGGGCGTCCCTCCCTTCTACTGAGATTTCTGAGACTTTCCCAGATGAGCAACTATTTGCCATTCAGGAAGCTCCATGGTTTTCAGATATTGCAAACTATAAAGCTGTGAGGTTCATACCCCAGGAGTACAGCAGAGTGCAAAGAAAGAAATTAATTTCAGATGCCAAGTACTACCTATAGGATGAGCCATATCTCTTTAAGAGATGTGCAGACGGAATGATCCGCAGATGTGTACCCAGAGAAGAAGCACAAAGGATCCTATGGCACTGCCATGGATCACAGTATGGAGGACATTTTGGAAGTGAGCGAACAGCCACTAAAGTCCTCCAATGTGGCTTCTACTGGCCTACTCTCTATAAAGATGCCCGAGAGTTTGTGCGTAACTGTGACAGTTGCCAAAGAGCTGGTAACTTGCCTCACGGATATGCCATGCCTCAACAAGGGATATTAGAGATAGAATTGTTTGATGTATGGGGAATTGACTTCATGGGTCCATTCCCACCATCATACTCAAACACTTACATTCTGGTAGCAGTGGACTATGTATCTAAGTGGGTAGAAGCAATTGCTACACCCACTAATGATACCAAGACCGTGCTGAAATTCCTCCAGAAACACATCTTCAGCAGGTTTGGTGTTCCCAGAGTACTAATCAGTGACGGGGGCACTCATTTCTGCAATAGACAGCTATACTCTGCTATGGTCAGATATGGAATTAGCCACAAAGTGGCAACTCCGTATCATCCACAGACAAATGGGCAAGCTGAAGTCTCTAACAGAGAGCTAAAAAGAATCCTAAAACGGACTGTGATAGCCCGAAGAAAGGATTGGGCTAAGAGTTTGGATGATGCTCTGTGGGCATACAGAACAGCATTCAAGACTCCAATAGGAACCTCTCCATACCAACTGGTGTATGGGAAGGCCTGTCATCTGCCCGTGGAACTGGAACATAAAGCCTACTGGGCAACCAGGTTCCTAAACATGGATGCTCAATTAGCTGGTGAAAAAAGATTGCTTCAGCTAAATGAGCTAGAGGAATTCAGACTCAATGCCTTTGAAAATGCAAAAATTTATAAGGAAAAGGCAAAAAAGTGGCATGACAAGAAGTTGTCATCCAGAGTCTTTGAGCCAGGACAAAGAGTTCTGCTCTTCAACTCTAAGCTCAGATTGTTTCCAGGAAAACTTAAATCCCGATGGAGGGGTCCGTATGTGATTACAGGAGTATCACCATATGGATATGTTGAGCTTCAGGATATTGATTCTGACAAAAAGTTTATAGTTAATGGACAGAGAATCAAGCATTATCTTGAAAGCAATTTTGAGCAGGAATGCTCAAAACTGAGGCTGGAATGATCCTCAGTAAAGGTCCAGCTAAAGACAATAAAGAAGCGCTTGATGGGAGGCAACCCAGTCATTAGCAGGTTATATGTTTTATTTCTACAGAGGCAATTATCAAAATTGAAGGAATTCACAGAGTTACAGAAGGATTCAGCGCAAAAAGCAGAGAAAAAGAGCTTACTGGCGAAAAAACGCCAGTAAGGGGCATTTTGGGCGTTAAACGCCAGAATGGGCACCATTCTGGGCGTTTAACGCCAGTAAGGGTGCCATTTTGGGCGTTTAACGCCAGGTGTGCAGCATCCTGTGCGTTTAGCAAAACGCCCAGTGATAAAGGGAATTTTGGCGTTTAACGCCAGCAAGGGCACCTGGCTGGGCGTTAAACGCCCACATTGGCCAGCAAATGGGCGTTAAACGCCAGAATGGATGCCATTCTGGGTGTTTAACGCCAGAAAGGTGGGGGACCAAGATTTTGCTTTCCGATCAAATTTTTTTCAAACTTTCCTTTTCTTACCCACACTTTTCTACATAAACACATCTCAACCCTTCATCATTCACTTTCAAACCTTTAAAAATCAAAATCATTCTTCAAACCTCTCTCAAATCAATCCCAAATCTTATTTAAAAACTCACCCTTCTCTCAAATTCTCTCCATATCTTCTCAAATCTCCTTTCAATTTTTTTTCGAAATCTCCTTCCCCCCTTATAAAAACACGTTCGGCCTCCACATTCCCCCACACCATTTGAATTTGCTCTCCTCCTCTCTCTCTTCTTTCCTTTCTTTTGCTTGAGGACAAGCAAACCTCTAAGTTTGGTGTGCTTTTCCGTGATCACTAAGCCAAGATTCATCAAGATCATGGCTCCTAAGGGAAAACAAACCAATTTAAGAGGAAAGAAAGAGAATAATCCAAAGAATCTTTGGAATCAAGAGAAGTTCTTAACCAAAGAACATAAAGACCATTATCACAAAATAATGGGTCTGAGGTCAGTGATCCCGGAAGTTAAATTTGATCTGAAAGAAGATGAATATCCGGGGATCCAAGAGCAAATTCGAAACAGAGGATGGGAAGTTCTAACCAATCCTGAGATAAAGGTTGGAAGAAATATGGTTCAGGAATTCTACTCAAATCTGTGGCTAACAGATAAGCAAAGAATGACTGGAACTGCTTACCACACTTACAGAACCATGGTCAGAGGGAAAGTTATGTACTTCCATCTGGACAAAATAAGAGAAATCTTCAAATTGCCTCAACTGCAGGATGATCCTGAATCCTTTAATAGGAGAATGGTGAGAGCAGATAAAGGGTTGGATCAAGTTCTAGAGGACATATGCCTCCCTGGAACTAAGTGGATAACCAATTCAAAGGGTGTCCCAAACCAACTCAAGAGGGGAGACCTCAAACCAATTGCAAGAGGTTGGCTAGACTTTATTGGGCGTTCCATACTGCCCACTAGCAACCGTTCTGAGGTCACTATCAAGAGAGCAGTGATGATTCATTGCATTATGCTTGGAAAAGAAGTGGAGGTTCATCATGTGATTGCTTGTGAGATCTACACAATTGCAAATAAGAATTCCACTGAAGCCAAACTGGCTTACCCAAGCTTGATCTCCTTGCTCTGTAAAGAGGCTGGGGTAAAGATGGGAGTAGATGAATTCATACCCATTGAACATCCAATCACCAAGAAGTCAATGGAAGGACAAATGCAAGACAACTCTATCAAAAGGAGGGCGCAGGAGTTCCTCCCTGAATTTCCTGAAATTGGCTACTGGGCCAGCCTAGAAGCATCTATCACCAAGTTGCAAGAGACTATGGAGCAACTTAAGGAAGAACAGCAGAATCAGAACTGCATGCTTTGCAAATTGCTGAAGGAACAAGAGAAGCAGGGGCGTGAACTCCAAGAGCTGAAACGCCAGAAATTCTCCCCTCAATTTGAGGGAGCATCCACTTCTCAAAATCAAGGTTGTTGAGTCCTAACTCTGTGAAAACCTCTATCATTAGGAGCCTATTTAAAATTTTTTGTTTTTTTGTTTTCTATTTTTAGTATCATCTTATATCTATTTTTGAGTCTTGTTCTTAATTCAGAATTAATAAAATTTAAAATTCATGTCTTAAAGCTATGAATGTCCTATGAATCCATCACCTCTCTTAAATGAAAAATGCTTTGATCACAAAAGAACAAGAAGTACAGGATTTCGAATTTATCTTTGAAACTAGTTGAATTAGTTTGATGTGGTGACAATACTCTTTGTTTTCCGAATGAATGATTGAACAGTGCATATGTCTTTTGAATTTGTTGTTTTGAGAATGTTAAAAATTGTTGGCTCTTGAAAGAATGAGGGAAAAAGAGAACTGTTATTGAGGATCTGAAAAATCATCAAATTGATTCTTGAAGCAAGAAAAAACAGTGATTCAAAAAAAACGAAAAAAAGAAAGAAAAGAAAGAGAAAAAGAAGAAAAGAAAGAAATAAAGTTGTGATCCAAGGCAAAAAGAGTGTGCTTAAGAACCCTGGACACCTCTAATTGGGGACTCTAGCAAAGCTGGGTCACAATCTGAAAAGGTTCACCCAAGTATGTGTCTGTGGCATGTATGTATCCGGTGGTAATACTGGAAGACAGAGTGCTTTGGGCCACAGCCAAGACTCATACACTAGCTATGCTCAAGAATCATTGTACTTAACTAGGAGAATCAATAACACTATCTGAGTTCTGAGTTCCTATAGATGCCAATCATTCTGAACTTCAAAGGATAAAGTGAGATGCCAAAACTGTTCGGAAGCAAAAAGCTACTAGTCCCGCTCATCTAATTGGAGCTAAGTTTCTTTGATATTTTGGAGTCTATAGTATATTCTCTTCTTTTTATCCTACTTTGATTTTCAGTTGCTTGGGGACAAGCAACAATTTAAGTTTGGTGTTGTGATGAGCGGATAATTTATACGCTTTTTGGCATTGTTTTTAGTATGTTTTTAGTATGATCTAGTTAGTTTTTAGTATATTTCTATTAGTTTTTAGATAAAATTCACTTTTCTGGACTTTACTATGAGTTTGTGTGTTTTTCTGTGATTTCAGGTATTTTCTGGCTGAAATTGAGGGTCCTGAGCAAAAATCTGATTCAGAGACTGAAAAGGACTGCAGATGCTGTTGGATTCTGACCTCCCTGCACTCGAAGTGGATTTTCTGGAGCTAAAGAAGCCCAATTCGCGCGCTCTCAACGGCGTTGGAAAGTAGATATCCTGGGCTTTCCAGCAATGTATAATAGTCCATACTTTGCCCGAGATTTGATGGCCCAAACCGGCGTGGCAAATCAGCCTCAGAATTTCCAGCGTTTAACGCTGGAACTGGCATAAAACTTGGAGTTAAACGCCCAAACTGGCATAAAAGCTGGCGTTTAACTCCAGAAATGGTCTCTACACATGAAAGCTTCAATGCTCAGCCCAAGCACACACTAAGTGGACCCAGAAGTGGATTTTTACGTCATTTACTCATTTCTGTATACCCTAGGTTACTAGTTCACTATTAATAGGATCTTTTGACTTTGTATCTGGACCTAATGACACTTTACACGTTTCTTTGTATACTTCCTACAGCATGAGTCTCTAAACCCCATGGTTGGGGGTGAGGAGCTCTGCTGTGTCTTGATGGATTAATGCAATTACTACTGTTTTTCATTCAATCATGCTTGCTTCCATTCTAAGATATCACTTGTTCTTAACCTGGATGAATGTGATGATCCGTGACACTCATCATCATTCTCAACTATGAACGTGTGCCTGACAACCACCTCCGTTCTACCTTAGATTAAGTAGATATCTCTTGAATTCCTTAACCAGAATCTTCGTGGTATAAGCTAGAACTGATGGCGGCATTCAAGAGAATCCGGAAGGTCTAAACCTTGTCTGTGGTATTCTGAGTAGGATTCAATGATTGAATGACTGTGACGAGCTTCAAACTCCTGAGGGCGGGGCGTTAGTGACAGACGCAAAAGAATCACTGGATTCTATTCCGGCCTGATTGAGAACCGACAGATGGATAGTCGTGCCGTTACAGGGTGCGTTGAACATTTCCACTGAGAGGATGGGAGGTAGCCACTGACAACGGTGAAACCCTTGCATACAGCTTGCCATGGAAGGAGTCTTGCGTGCTTGAAGAAGAAGACAGTAGGAAAGCAGAGATTCAGAAGATGGAGCATCTCCAAAACCCCAACCTGTTCTCCATTACTGCAAAACAAGTACTTATTTCATGTTCTTTTACTTTTCACAATCAATCCTGATAATTATTGATATCCTGACTAAGATTTACAAGATAACCATAGCTTGTTTCAAGCCGACAATCTCCGTGGGATCGACCCTTACTCACGTAAGGTATTACTTGGACGACCCAGTGCACTTGCTGGTTAGTTGTGCGGGATTGCAAAGTGTGATTGCAATTTCGTGCACCAGTATCATAGAAGACACCTAATCATAAATGATTCGATTAGGTGGGTGAGTGTGGTAAATTTCTCACCGCAGGTACATCCAAAATTACAATCCCAAAAATATCCTCCATGTGTATGAGTTTTATATGTAATTGGATAAAGACAAACATCAAATAATTGCTACTCTTTTTAAAAAAAAAATGATCTAATATAAAGTATTATCTAATTCTTCTTAACAAAATATTTTCTCAATTTATTAAAGTTATGTTTTTTCAAAAAAATTTATTATTTAATTAGACAAAATGTATTCCGAAAATAAAAATTCTATTAAAATTTAAAATAATGAGAGTCGTTTTAATGATTGCATATGCAATTATTATTTACTATTAATTAGGAAATATTAGCTAGGTATTTATATTATATATATTTTAAATTATGAAAAAGATAAATATGAAATATGCGCAAACAATTTATTATATTATATTTATTTTTATTTATATTTATTTATATCTATTATTAATTTTACAACCAAAATATGTCACATGTCATTCTCTTATTACAATTGAAATCAAATTTTTTCCTCCAAACTTAAATTGCTCTCCCCTCCCCCCTCTCTCTTTTTCTATCTCTCTCATTCTACCCACTCTATCTTTCTTATATATCATTATCAACGACTAATTACAAATTTGACCATCAAAATGTGTAATATGATATTTTCTAATTATATTGAAATTAAATTAAAATTAAAATATTGAAATTGAAATTAAAATATAATTATATTATATATTATATATTATATATTACTCACTAATTTAATAACCAAAATGTGTCACATGACACTCTCTTATTAAAATTATAAAAAAAATATTTTTTTCCAAAATTAATAAACTCTCTTTCTACATTCTCTTATCTACCTCTCTTTTTTTTCTATTTCTCTCTATTCTTTTCACTCTATATATAATTTATATTTTATATTAATAATTTGACAAATCAAAATATGTTACTAGATATATTTTCATTACAATTAAAATAATTTTTTTTCTAAATTTAATAAACTCTCTCTATCATTGTTCATATTTATCTTTCTCTCTCTTTTTTCTTATTCTCTATTTTTCTCTACCTTTCTGTTCTAAAAAAAAAATTAACAACATAATATAATTCAAATTAAAAATATTATTATTATATGTATATATTTTTTATTTAGTTTTAAATATTTACTGCTTATCTTTCTAATTTATATTTTTACTTCTCTTCCTTCAAATATTTATTACATATAATACGGAGAGAATACTAATGTTGTGATTAAAATTTTAATCAAGATTCAATTGTTGAGAATGGGTAGAATTCTTCGGGTCAGGTTTTTTTTTAAATAATTGGTTTGTCAAATTATTAATATAAATTATATATAGAGTGAAAATGATAGAGAGAACGAAATAGAAAAAGAAGAGAGAAGTAGATAAGAGAATGTAAAAAGAGAGTTTATTAATTTTGGAGAAAAATATTTCTTTATAATTTTAATAAGAAAGTGTCATGTGACATATTTTTATTATTAAATTAATTAGTAATATATAATATAGTTATATTTCAATTTCAATTTCAATATTTTAATTTTAATTTAATTTCAATACAGTTAGAGAACGTCATATTATATATTTTGATGTTCAAATTTGTAATTAGTCAATGATAATGATAGATAAAAAAGATAGAGTGTGTGAAAGAATGAGAGAGATAAAGAAAAGAAGAGAGAGACGGAGAGAACTCTTTAATTTTGGAGGAAAAGATTTGATTTCAATTGCAATGAGAGAGTGACATGTGTCACATTTTAGTTGTAAAATTAATAATAGATATAAATAAATATAAATATAAATATAATATAATAGATTGTTTACCCATATTTCATAATTATCTTTTTCATAATTTAAAATATATAAAATACAAATACCTAGCTAATATTTTTTAATTAATAGTAAATAGTAATTACGTACGCAACCATTAAAACGTCTCTCAGTACTTTAATGGAATTTCCATTTTCGGAATACATTTTGCCTAATTAAATAATAAACTTTTTTGAAAAAAGATAACTTTAATAATTTGAGAAAACATTTTGTTAAAATGAATTAGATAACACTTTACATTAGATCAATTTTTTTTTGAAAAAAAAAGAGTAGCAATTGTTCGATGTTTGTCTTTATCCAATTACATAAAAAACCCATACACATGGAGGATTTTTTTGAGAATGTAATTATGGATGTACCCTATGGCGAGAAACTTACTTCACTCCCCCACGTAATCGAATCATTCATGATTATTATTAGTCAAAGTAATTTCAAACAGTGTTATCAGTTGTCCTCCTTAAATAAGTCAGTCAAAAACTTGGTCACTCTTGGCCACTACATTCTTGGCCACCACAAAACTCCCAAGATTAGTTTATATGTAAAAGACGGATCCCATTGAATTGCAACGGATAAGTGTTTAATAGTAGTGCTTCAGTTTGGTTTAACTAATTTTTACAAAAAAAGAATGATTCTGAAAATCGGATCGGACCGGCCAGTAGAATCGGTTCAATCGGGAACCGACAATAAAACAGTCTGGTCTGGTGTATAAAACCACAAATTTAAAAATTATCTAAAAATTGTTGAACCGGCTGGAAACTAATCGGTTGGACCGAACCAGAAACCGGTCGGTTCTTTAATTTAAAACAAAGGAACCCTCTCCACCCCACCCCAACGCGTGACACACTGACACACTCCCTCCTTCCCCAAACCCACCCCCTCCTTCAAAGCCATTCTCAGAAGAAACAAACCCAAGCTTTCCCTAGCTTCTTCTGCCCAGTTCCACCACCACCGTCGTGGTTGTTGCTGCCTCCGAGACTTCCTCCTTCCCCCTGTCCCAAACCCACAACTTGTGCTCCCTCTCCCTTTTGTTCCTAACCGTGGTTCTTCTTAACCCCCGTGTTCGCACTTCGCTTTCTTCTTCCTCGCTTGGCGTCCATCTTCCATCGTCTTCGTCCTGTGCGTCGTCGTCTTGTCGCCCCTGTTCCCGATTCTAGGGTTTCTCCCATTCCTGATTCGATTTGGGAACCCAAGGAGGGTTTCTGCGCCCTGCCAGATCTGATTCTTTCTTCCTCATCCTCTGAGAATTCAATATGTTTTGGTGCTTGGCTAGCTTGTCTACTGCGTTTCCTATGAGTTCCGTACTCTTTTATTTCATATACTACTTCAATTTTTGTGCATTGTTCTGCAAGCTGCTTGGGTGCACTGGTTTGTTGGTTGTTTTAATTTGTGTGGTATTTGCTCGAATTTGATTTTTCATACGGAGGGTTCTTGCAATTAATTTACTATGCGATTGATTTGATTTATTTTTTGGATGATTGATTGCGGAATCTGATGTTGTTGCTTGTTGCTATTGCTATTGCTATTGTGAGAATAAGAGTGATCGGAGCTTTGCCATGATGGAAGTAATAATCAAGAAGCAGTTGCTGATAACAATGCATCTGTGAGTTACTCAATTCACTTTCCAAGAAGCTCTTTGAAATTTCAGTTATGTTTTTAACTTTGTAAATACTATTTTGTAATTTCTGGTTGTTGCTTGCTGGTTGATGTTTTATAATTTCTGTAATTGCTAATGCTAATGTTCTTCTTTTGTCAGTGTTTTGTCATTTCTATTTTATAAGTTAGTGTCACCCTTTTAGTATGATTATTGGTTAATGTTTTGTAATGTTTGTTGTTGAATGCTGATTGTTGAGTTCAAATATGGTGTTGTTGGTGATTAATTTAGTCTCACCTTTAAATGTTTAGTGCTGAATGCTGCTTTTTTAACATTCCATACATGTTCGATACACTCAAATATATAGTGGAGGCTATACTTATTTGTGTACTATAGGTTATGAGCGGATAATTTATACGCTTTTTGGCATTGTTTTTAGGTAGTTTTTAGTAGGATTTAGCTACCTTTAGGGATGTTTTCATTAGTTTTTATGCTAAATTCACATTTCTGGACTTTACTATGAGTTTGTGTGTTTCTTTGTGATTTCAGATATTTTCTGGCTGAAATTGAGGGACCTGAGCAAAACTCTGATAAGGAGGCTAACAAAGAACTGCTGATGCTGTTGGATTCTGACCTCCCTGCACTCAAAATGGATTTTCTGGAGCTACAGAACTCCAAATGGTGCGCTCTTAACTGCGTTGGAAAGTCGACATCCAGGGCTTTCCAGCAATACATAATAGTCTATACTTTGTTCGAGCTTAGACGATGCAAACTGGCGTTCAACGCCAGTTCCATGCTGCATTCTGGAGTAAAACGCCAGAAACACATCACAAACCAGAGTTAAACGCCAAAAACACGTTACAACTTGGCGTTTAACCCCAAGAGAAGCCTCTGCACGTGTAAAGCTCAAGTTTAGCCCAAGCACACATCAAAGTGGGCCTCGAAAGTGGATTTCTACACTAATTACTTACTTCTGTAAACCCTAGTAGCTAGTTTAGTATAAATAGAACTTTTTACTATTGTACTAGGGGTCCTTTTCCCTATTTTTGAATTCATATGTCTTTTGTGGAAGCTGGCCATTCGGCCATGCCTGGACCATTATCACTTATGTATTTTCAATGGTGGAGTTTCTACACACCATAGATTAAGGGTGTGGAGCTCTGCTGTACCTCGAGTTTTAATGCAATTACTACTATTTTCTATTCAATTCATGCTTATTCTTATTCTAAGATATTCGCTGTACTTCAACATGATGAAAGTGATGATCAGTGACACTCATCATCATTCTCACCTATGAACGGGTGACTGACAACCACTTCCATTCTACCTTAGAACGAGCGTGTATCTCTTGGATTCCTTAATTAGAATCTTCGTGGTATAAGCTAGAATTATTGGTGGCCATTCTTGAGAATCCGGAAAGTCTAAACCTTGTCTGTGGTATTCCGAATAGGATTCAGGGATTGAATGACTGTGACGAGCTTCAAACTCGCGATTGTTGGGCGTGGTGACAGACGCAAAAGAATCAATGGATTCTATTCTGACATGATCGAGAACTGACAGATGATTAGCCATGCTGTGACAGAGCATTTGGACCATTTTCACTGAGAGGATGGGATGTAGCCATTGACAACGGTGATGCCCTACATACATCTTGCCATGGAAAGGAGTAAGAAGGGTTGGATGAAAGCAGCAGGAAAGCAGAGATTCAGAAGGAACACAACATCTCCATACACTTATTTGAAATTCCTACCAATGATTTACATAAGTATCTCTATCTTATTTTATGCTTTATTTATTATTATTTTCGAAAACTTCATAACCATTTATTATCCGCCTAACTGAGATTTACAAGATGACCATAGCTTGCTTCATACCAACAATCTCCATGGGATCGACCTTTACTCACGTAAGGTATTACTTGGACGACCCAGTGCACTTGCTGGTTAGTTGTGCAAACTTGTGACAAAGTGTGATTCACGTTTGAGAGCGCTACCAAGTTTTTGGCGCCATTGTTGATGATCACAATTTCGTGCACCAAGTTTTTGGCGCCATTGCCGGGGATTGTTTGAGTTTGGACAATTGACGGTTCATCTTGTTGCTCAGATTAAGTAATTTTCTTTTCAAAAATCTTTCAAAATTTTGTTTTCTTTATTTTTGTTTTTCCAAAAAAGAAATTTTCGAAAAAACTCAAAAAAAATAAAAATAAAATAAAATACAAAAAAATCAATAAAATCATAAAAACAAAAATATTTTGTGTTTCTTGTTTGAGTCTTGTGTCATGTTTTAAGTTTGGTGTCAATTGCATGTTCATCTTTTTCTTGCATTTCTCAAAAATTCATGCATTGTATTTTTCATGATCTTCAAGTTGTTCTTGGTGAATTTTCTTGTTTGATCTTCATGTTTTCTTGTTTTGTGTTTTTTGTTATTTTTCATGTGCATTCTTGCATTCATAGTGTCTAAGCATGAAAAATTTCTAAGTTTGGTGTCTTGCATGTTTTCTTTTCTTGAAAATTTTTTCAAAAATATGTTCTTAATGTTCATCTTGACATTCAAAGTGATCTTGGTGTTCAATGTTCATCTTGACATTCATAGTGTTCTTGCATGTATTATGTGTTTTGATCTTAATTTTCATGTTGTGAGTCGTTTTTGGTGTTTTTCTCTCTCATCATTAAAAATTCAAAAAAATTAAAAAAATATATTTTCCTTATTTTGCTCATACTTTCCAAAAATTTGAGTTGACTTAGTCAAAAATTTTTAAAACTTAGCTATTTCTTATAAGTCAAGTCAAATTTTCAATTTTAAAAATCCTATCTTTTCAAAATCTTTTTCAAAACTCAAATCTTTTTCATTTTTTTATTATTTTCAAAAATTTTTAAAATTTATTTTCAAAATATTTTTCTTATCTTTATTTCAAAATTTTGAAAACTTTACTAACAATTAATGTGATTGATTCAAAAATTTGAAGTTTGTTACTTTCTTGTTAAGAAAGGTTCAATCTTTAAATTCTAGAGTCATATCTTTTAGTTTCTTGTTAGTCAAGTAATCAATTTTAATTTTAAAAATCATATCTTTTCAAAATATCTTTTTCAATCATATCTTTTTCAAAATATCTTTTTCAAATCATATCTTTTTCAAAAATTTGATTTCAAAATATCTTTTCTAACTTCTTATCTTTTCAAAATTGATTTTTAAATCTTTTTCAACTAACTAATTGACTTTTGTTTGTTTTACTATTTCTTATCTTTTTCAAAACCACCTAACTACTCTTCTCTCTCTCATTTTCGAAAATCATCCCCCTCTTTTCAAAATTTTTTAAATTAACTAATTGATTCAAATTTTAATTTTAATTTTATTTCTTCTCTTAATTTTCGAAAATCACTAACCTATTTTCAAAAATACTTTTTGAAAATTTCTCCCTCTCTCATCTCCTTCTATTTATTTATCTACTAACACTTCTCTTCCACTCAAGAATTCGAACCCACTCTCTTCCCCCTTGTGTTTGGATTCTTACCTTTTCCTTCTTCTATTCCTTTCTTCTTCTACTAACATAAAGGAATCTCTATACTGTGACATAGAGGATTCCTCTTCTTTTTCTGTTCTCTTCTCTTTCATATGAGCAGGAACAAGAAAAAAGGCATTCTTGTTGAAGCTGATCCTGAACCTAAAAGGACTCTGAAGAGGAAACTAAGAGAAGCTAAATTACAACAAGCCAGAGACAACCTTACTGAAATTTTCGAACAAGAAAAGGATATGGTAGCCGAACCCAACAACAATAATGCAAGGAGGATGCTTGGTGATTATACTACACCTACTTCCAAATTTGATGGAAGAAGCATCTCAATTCCTGCCATTGGGGCAAACAATTTTGAGCTGAAGCCTCAACTAGTTGCTCTAATGCAACAGAACTGCAAGTTTCAAAGACTTCCATAAGAAGATCCCTATCAGTTTTTAACTGAATTCTTGCAGATCTGTGAGACTGTTAAGACTAATGGAGTAGATCCTGAAGCCTACAGGCTCATGCTTTTCCCTTTTGCTGTAAGAGACAAAGCTAGAATATGGTTGGATTCACAACCTAAAGAGAGCCTGGACTCTTGAGATAAGCTGGTCACGGCCTTCTTGGCTAAATTCTTTCCTCTTCAAAAGCTGAGCAAGCTTAGAGTGGATGTTCAGACCTTCAAACAAAAAGATGGTGAATCCCTCTATGAAGCTTGGGAAAGATACAAGCAGATGACCAAAAGGTGTCCTTCTGACATGCTTTCAGAGTGGACCATTTTGGATATATTCTATTATGGTCTAGCTGAGTTCTCCAAGATGTCACTGGACTATTCTGCAGGTGGATCCATTCACCTAAAGAAAATGCCTGTAGAAGCTCAAGAACTTATTGACATGGTTGCAAATAACCAATTCATGTACACTTCTGAGAGGAATTCTATGAATAATGGGACGCCTCAGAGGAAGGGAGTTCTTGAGATTGATGCTTTGAATGCCATATTGGCTCAGAACAAAATGTTGACTCAGCAAGTCAACATGATTTCTCAGAGTCTAAATGGATGGCAAAATGCATCTAACAGTACTAAAGAGGCATCTTCTGAAGAAGAAGCTTATGATCCTGAGAACCTTGCAATGGCAAAGGTAAATTACATGGGTGAACCCTATGGGAACACCTATAATTTCTCATGGAGAAATCATCCGAATTTCTCATGGAAGGATCAAAAAAGGCCTCAACAAGGCTTTAATAATGGTGGAAGAAACAGACTTAGCAATAACAAGCCTTTTCCATCATCTTCTCAGCAACAGACAGAGAATTTCGAGCAGAACCCCTCTAGCTTAGCAAACATAGTCTCTGATCTGTCTAAGGCCACTTTAAGTTTCATGAGTAAAACAAAGTCCTCCATTAGAAATTTGGAGGCACAAATGGGCCAGGTGAGCAAGAAAATCCTTGAAACTCCTCCTAGTACTCTCCCAAGCAATACTGAAGAGAATCCAAAAAGAGAGTGCAAGGCCATTGACATGATCAAAATGGCCGAACCTAGAGAGGAAGGGGAGGACGTGAATCCCAATGAGGAAGACCTCATGGGACGTCTCCCAGACAAGAAGGAGTTCCCTATTGAGGACCTAAAGGAATCTGAGGCTCATATAGAGACCATAGAAATTCCATTAAACCTCCTTCTGCCATTCATGAGCTCTGAAAACTATTCTTCCTCTGAAGAGGATGAAGATGTAACTAGAGAGCAAGTTGCTCAATATCTAGGAGCCATCATGAAGCTGAATGCCAAGTTGTTTGGTAATGAGACTTGGGAAGGTGAACCTCCCTTGCTAATTAGTGAACTAGACACATGGGTTCAGCAAACTTTACCTCAGAAGAAACAAGATCCTGGTAAATTCTTAATACCCTATACCATGGGAACCATAACCTTTGAGAAGACTCTATGTGACCTGGGGTTAGGCATAAATCTTATGCCACTCTCTATAATGGAGAAACTGGGGATCTTTGAGGTACAAGCTGCCACATTCTCATTACAGATGGCAGATAAGTCAGTAAAACAAGCTTATGAATTGGTAGAGGACGTGTTAGTGAATGTTAAAGGCCTTTACATCCCTGCTGATTTCATAATCTTAGACACTAAGAAGGACGAGGATGAATGCATCATCCTTGGAAGACCCTTCCTAGCTACAGCAGGAGCTGTGATTGATGTTGACAGAGGAGAGCTAGTCCTTCAATTGAATGGGGACTACCTGGTATTTAAAGCTCAAGGATCTTCCTCTGCAACCATAGAGAGGAAGCGTAAAAAGCTTCTCTCAATACAGAATCAAACAGAGCCCCCACAATCAAACTCTAAGTTTGGTGTTGGGAGGCCACACCCAAACTCTAAGTTTGGTGTACCAAAATCTAAGTTTGGTGTTGAGAAAATCCCACATCCAAACTCTAAGTTTGGTGTTGGGAGTCTACAACATTGACCTGATCACCTGTGAAGCTCCATGAGAGCACACTGTCAAGCTAGTGACATTAAAGAAGCGCTTATTGGGAGGCAACCTAATTTTTATTCATCTAATTTTATTTTTTTATTTTATTGTTCTTTTATGTTTTATTAGGTTTATGATCATGTGGAGTCACAAAACAAATACTAAAATTAAAAATAGAATCAAAAACAGCAGAAGAAAAAGCACACACACTAGAGGAAGAGCCTACTGGCGTTTAAACGCCAGTAAGGAGCATCTTTCTGGCGTTCAACGCCAAAACAGAGCATCTTTCTGGTGTTAAACACCAGAAACAAGCAGCATTCTGGCATTTAAACGCCAAGATTGCACCCTGAGGAAAGCTGGCGTTAAACGCCAGAAGCAAGCATTGAACTGGCATTCAACGCCAGAAACATGCTGCAGACTGGCGTTGAACGCCCAAAACAAGCATAGAACTGGCGTTTAACGTCAGAAACAAGCATCAATCTGGCGTTAAATGCCAGGATTGCATGCAGAGGGCATTTTACACGCCTAATTGGTGCATCGATGATAAATCTTTGACACCTCAGGATCTGTGGACCCCACATGATCACCTCAGGATCTGTGGACCCCACAGGATCCCCACCTACCTCAATTTACCTTCTCTCTTCTTCACACAATCCAATAACACTCTTCCCCAAACACCCTTCACCAATCACCTCAATCTCTCTTCCCAATTACCCTTTTACCACTCACATCCATCCACTCTTCCCCATAATCCCCACCTACCTTCAAAATTCAAAATCTCTTTCCTACCCAAACCCACCCTAAATGGCCGAACCTACTCCGTCTCCCTTCCCTATATAAACCCCTCTATCCTTCTTCATTTTCACACACCACAACCCTCTCTTCTTCACCTTAGTCGAAACCACACACCTCTCCCTTTCCTCCTTCTTCTTCTTTTCTTTCTTTTCTTGTTCGAGGGCGAGCAATATTCTAAGTTTAGTGTGGTAAAAGCATAGCTTTTTTGTTTTTCCATAACCACTTATGGCACCCAAGGCCGGAGAAACCTCTAGAAAAGGGAAAAGGAAGACAAAAGTTTCCACCTCCGAGTCATGGAAGATGGAGAGATTCATCTCAAAGGTCCATCAAGACCACTTCTATGAAGTTGTGGCCAAGAAGAAGGTGATCCCTGAGGTCCCTTTCAAGCTCAAGAAAAATGAGTATCCGGAGATTTGACATAAGATCCAAAGAAGAGGTTGGGAAGTTCTGACCAACCCCATTCAACAAGTCGGAATCCTAATGGTTCAAGAGTTCTATGCTAATGCATGGATCAATAGGAACCATGATCAAAGTATGAACCCGAATCCAAAGAATTATCTTACAATGGTTCGGGGGAAATACTTAGATTTCAGTCCCAAAAATGTATGGTTGGCATTCAACTTGCCTATGATGCAAGAAGATGCACGCCCCTACATTAGAAGAGTCAACTTTGACCAAAGGTTAGACCAAGTCCTTATGGACATATGTGTTGAAGGAGCTCAATGGAAAAGAGACTCAAAAGGCAAGCCGGTTCAATTAAGAAGAATGGACCTTAAGCCTATGGTTAGAGGATGGTTGGAGTTCATCCAACGCTCCATCATCCCCACTAGCAATCGATCTGAAGTTACTGTGGATCGGGCCATCATGATCCATAGCATCATGATTGGAGAGGAAGTAGAAGTTCATGAAGTCATCTATCTTGAATTCTACAAAATGGCCGAAAAGCCCTCCACCTTGGCAAGGCTAGCTTTTCCTCATCTCATCTGCCATCTATGCTACTCAGCTAGAGTTATCATAAAAGGGGACATCCTCATAGAAGAGGACAAGCCCATCACTAAGAAGAGGATGGAGCAAACAAGAGAGCCCATTCATGGATCTTAAGAGATGCATGATGAAGCTCATCATCAAGGAATCCCTGAGATGCCTCAAGGGATGCATTTTCCTCCAAATAACTATTGGGAATAACTCAACACTTCTCTAGAAGACTTGAGTTATAACATGGACCAACTAAGGGTGGAACATCAAGAGCACTCCATCATTCTCCATGAGATTAGAGAATATCAAAGAGCAATGAGGGAGGAGCAACAAAGGCAAGAAAGAGACATAGAAGAGCTCAAGGACATTATTGGTCCTTCAAGGAGAAGGCGCCACCATCACTAAGGTGGACTCATTCCTTAACTTCCTTGTTCTTATTTCTCTGTTTTTCAATTTTATGCTATGTATTTGTCTATGTTTTGAGTCTTCAATACATGATCATTAGTATTTAGTAACTATGTCTTAAGGCTATGAATAATTCCATTAATCCTTCACCTCTCTTAAATGAAAAATGTTTTTAATACAAAAGAACAAGAAGTACACGAGTTTCAAATTCATCATTGAATTTAGTTTAATTATATTGATGTGATGACAATACTTTTTGTTTTCTGAATGAATGCTTGAACAGTGCATATTTTTTATCTTGTTGTTTATGAATGTTAAAATTGTTGGCTCTTGAAAGAATGATGAATAAGAGAAATGTTATTGATGATGTTGAAAAATCATAAAATTGATTCTTGAAGCAAGAAAAAGCAGTGAAGAACAAATCTTGCGAAAAAAATAAAAGAAAAAGAAAAAGCAAGCAGAAAAAGCCAATAGCCCTTAAAACCAAAAGGCAAGGGTAAAACGGATCCAAGGCTTTGAGCATCAATGGATAGGAGGGCCCAAGTAAATAAAATCCAGGCCTAAGCGACTAAATCAAGCTGTCCCTAACCATGTGCTTGTGGCATGCAGGTCCAAGTGAAAAGCTTGAGACTGAGTGGTTAAAGTCGTGATCCAAAGCAAAAAGAGTGTGCTTAAGAGCTCTGGACACCTCTAACTGGGGACTTTAGCAAAGCTGAGTCACAATATGAAAAGGTTCACCTAGTAATGTGTCTGTGGCATTTATGTATCCGGTGGTAATACTGGAAAACAAAGTGCTTAGGGCCACGGCCAAGACTCATAAAAGTAGCTGTGTTCAAGAATCAACATACTTAACTAAGAGAATCAATAACACTATCTGAACTCTGAGTTCTTATAGATGCCAATCATTCTAAACTTCAAAGGATAAAGTGAGATGCCAAAACTGTTCAGAAGCAAAAAGCTACAAGTCCCGCTCATCTAGTTAGAACTAATATTCATTGATGTTTTGAGATTCATAGTATATTCTCTTCTTTTTATTCTATTTTATTTTCATTTGCTTGGGGACAAGCAACAATTTAAGTTTGGTGTTGTGATGAGCAGATAATTTATACGCTTTTTGGCATTATTTTTAGGTAGTTTTTAGTTGGATCTAGCTACTTTTAGGGATGTTTTCATTAGTTTTTATGCTAAATTCACATTTCTGGACTTTACTATGAGTTTGTGTGTTTTTCTGGGATTTCAGGTATTTTCTGGCTGAAATTGAGGGACCTGAGCAAAACTCTGATAAGGAGGCTGACAAAGGACTACTGATGCTGTTGGATTCTGACCTTCCTGCACTCGAAATGGATTTTCTAGAGCTATAGAACTCTAAATGGCACGCTCTCAACTGCGTTAGAAGTTAGACATCCAGGGCTTTTCAGAAATATATAATAGTTCAAACTTTGTTCGAGCTTAGATGACGCAAACTGGCGTTTAACACCAGTTCCATGCTGCATTCTGGAGTAAAACGCCAGAAACACGTCACAAACCAGAGTTAAACACCAAAAACACGTTACAACTTGGTGTTTAACCCCAAGAGAAGCCTCTGCACGTGTAAAGCTCAAGTTTAGCCCAAGCACACACCAAAGTGGGTCCCGGAAGTGGATTTCTGCATCAATTACTTACTTCTGTAAACCCTAGTAGCTAGTTTAGTATAAATAGAACTTTTTACTATTGTACTAAGGGTCCTTTTCCCTATTTTTTGAATTCATATGTCTTTTGTGGAGGCTAGCCATTCGGCCATGCCTGGACCATTATCACTTATGTATTTTCAACGGTAGAGTTTCTACACACCATAGATTAAGGGTGTGGAGCTTTGCTGTACCTCGAGTTTTAATGCAATTACTACTATTTTCTATTCAATTCATGCTTATTCTTATTCTACGATATTCGCTGCACTTCAACATGATGAATGTGATTATCAGTGACACTCATCATCATTTTCACCCATAAATGCGTGGCTGACAACCACTTCCGTTCTACCTTAGAACGAGCGTGTATCTATTGGATTCCTTAATCAGAATCTTCGTGGTATAAGCTAGAATTATTGGCGGCCATTCTTGAAAATCTGGAAAGTCTAAACCCTGTCTGTGGTATTCCGAGTATGATTCAGGGATTGAATGACTATGATGAGCTTCAAACTCGCGATTGTTGGGCGTGGTGACAGACGCAAAAGAATCAATGGATTCTATTCCGACATGATCGAGAACCGACAGATGATTAGCCGTGCTGTGACAGAGCATTTGGACCATTTTCACTGAGAGGATGTGATGTAGCCATTGACAACGGTGATGCCCTACATACAGCTTGCCATGTAAAGGAGTAAGAAGGATTGGATGAAAGTAGCAGGAAAGCAGAGATTCAGAAGGAACACAGCATCTCCATACACTTATCTGAAATTCCTACCAATGATTTACATAAGTATCTCTATCTTATTTTATGCTTTATTTATTATTATTTTCGAAAACTCCATAGCCATTTATTATCCGCCTAACTGAGATTTACAAAATGACCATAGCTTGCTTCATACCAACAATCTCCGTGGGATCGATCCTTACTCGCGTAAGGTATTACTTGGACGACCTAGTGCACTTGCTGGTTAGTTGTGTGAAGTTGTGACAAAGTGTGATTTATGTTTGAGAGTGCTACCAAGTTTTTGGCGCCATTGTTGATGATCACAATTTCGTGCACCAATAAGATTATATTATCATGTTGTGTATGTGGCTTTCCATGGATGAAAAGATGAATAACTTTGTGTTTGATGTGAATTTGTAAGGTTACAAGGATGTGAAGGACATGGAGTGGGTAAAAAACAAGTTTCCAGTGAAATCATCATTAGGGAAAGAAGATCTCTAAAGGTAGTTGATGATAGGAACATGGTCTTCATTTTTAAGTTGTACAGTTGAAATATATAGTTTTTGTTAATTGTTTGTATCCAAAGTGTTTGGCATACACAATATTCATTAATTACTCGGGGAAGCCATCTGAATTAAGGTTATAATTTTGAGTTTGTATTTTGATAAAATCATATAGATTTGGTCAATGATATTTTATGTAGTGTTTTAAATTTTGAAGATATTTTAAAATTTATAGGAGACTATAATTATATTTTAAGATGTTTATTTATAATTTATTTATTATTCTATTTTCAAACAATTTTTTCGGTTGAATTACTGGTTAGACCAGTTAGACCAATAAACCACTAAACCAGTGACTAAAACGGTTTGATAGCCAGTCCAATTCTCAGAACCTTGAAAAAAAGTGAATTGGAATAACTATATTTGGTTGTTAGTTTGTTACATACAAAATACAAATTGATTACAATAATAACATATATAGTTATTCTTAAAATTGAAAGGGATTTGTTCCACAAAACAAATTTAGTTCAGAATTAGCAAAGTATTATGACCCAAATATTTTTGGTAAAGATCTATAACAAAAATGGAAAGAGGTCCAAACCAAGGTTGTGAGAATCGAATCGATTAATGAACTGATGAAGTGATTGGTTTATTGGTTCAGTGATTCGACCGGAGTTCAACCGGAATTCAATCGGTTTAATTAAATATTAAATAAAATTATTAAAAATTTAATATATAATTTTAAATATTTAAATTCAATAATTTCTAAGTCAAAAAATTTACGTATGGAAATAATTTTAGAGTTATACACCTTAACATGAGACTAAAAGGTGTTATACCTCAAAATTAGACATTAATAATTTTTTTAAAAAATTTATTAATAAGGTTTGGTAAACTACTGTACACTAGTTAAAGTGTTAAACACAGACAAAATTACAATCGCACAATTATAAGAACTCATAACACTGAACCAAAAATTAGAGAGAGAATAATATAATTTTCTTCTACCATGAAACTAAAAGCACTAATACTGGATATGTTAACTAATATGTTGAATCAACACAACTAATAGGCAATAGCTGATTCTCAAAAATACTAGATAATATATTCATATTAATTAACACAAGGTCTCTTTGTTATTTAGATATAAATGGTACCAATGAAAACAAAAAATACGCGGATCACTACAGGAACATATTTGTGAATGCCATGATTGATTGAATTGGGTGAGAAATTTGCCATGGCTTAAGAAGCTGATCCGAATCCAAAATTCTGAAATCTAAATTACAAATTATATACAATAAAATTTAAAATCCAGAATCCAACATTCAAAATGATTAATTCATATAATTCAGAATTCAAATCAAGAATATAGAATAATTAATTCATATAATTAACACTTTGTGATTGTTCCATCTTCAATGTACAAAAAAGAAAAACTAAAATCAGCCAAAATTAACAAACTCCGCGATAAAACTAAAATCAGCAAAATCCACAGTAAAATCAGGAAACTTCACAGCAAAATTATGAATAAAATTAACACAAGCAAACTTCACAGTAAAACTAAAATCAGGAAATTCCACAGTTAAATCAACAAACTCCACGAAAAATTATGAACAAAATTAATTTAGCAAACTAATTATTTAATTAACTATTATCATAGAAAATTATGAACAAAATTAACTATTATCAGAGGGAGCTCAAACAGGGGAGAAAGGAGACACAGCAGGGAAGTGGAAGGGGAGTGCTTACCAACGGCGAAGAGGAAGGGGAGTGACGGCGGCAACAGGGGAGTGACGGCGGCGACAGAAGAGACAGATACCGGCGAATACACACACAGAGAGAGAGAGAGAGAGAGAGAGAGAGAGAGAGAGAGAGAGAGAGAGAGAGAGAGAGAGAGAGAGAGAGAGAGAGAGAGAGAGAACAGAGGAGAGGAGATGTAGTGGCTATAGGGCCTGTGGGGCTGCAGGGGCTGCGGTGGCTTCGGTGCGGGCTCCAGAGCTGGGCGGATATGCTGCTAGGTTTCTTTTCTTTGTCTTTTTTTGAATTTTCAAAGAGAGGAGATGAGTGGGACTGGGGTGGGGGGGACTAGGCATCGGGTAACTATTTAGGTTTTTTTTTTAAAGGGGTCAAAACGGTGCTGTTTTGGAGGGAGTCATCAAACCAAAAAATCTCTAAAAAATTGGTCGGTTCTGTCGGTTCATTGGTTAACTATTGATTCGACCAATTTTTTATCAGATGGTGTTTGGAGTCAACTGAACCGTTCTAGCGATCGATTTCTGGTTAACCCGGTTGAACTGGCCGGTCCGATTTAGTTTTAAAAAGAATGGTCCAAACATATTTCATACAAAAAAAAGAATTTAGTCTTTTTTTTGTCATAATATTTTTCAACCTAACAAGTTAAAATTAAGATTATTCTATTGAAAATTAGAGCTTCATTTAAGAATTTATTATTGTCGAATGAATTGTTACACTCACAAATTAAAATTTAAAATCCAAATATTTATTTAAGTGAACTAATAAACTAACCATTAGTTCAGTTCAAATTAGTTAAAATATAATCCTTTTTAAATGACCGACAAAAAAATAAAAACCTTTTAAGATGCACTCGTCCGATAATTCCATCCAAAAATATATTAATAATTGCATTTGTTACTTATTTATGAAAAAAATAAGACGACAAAAAACAACATACGAAAGTAATAGTCGCTTTCAATATTACTCAATCTGATCAATGCATTTATCTTCATCAAGTACCATACGTGGTTTAATTTGATAAAAGTTTCAAGCTAGTGATTAAGTTTTTGAGTTAGATGTCTAGAGTCTTGACTTTAAATTGTGAGAAACTGAGAATAAACAGATTTGTATAAAACTCAGTAGTAATTTCTACATTTTCTATAGGCTTTTATATGATTACATCGAATTATTATTAAGAATTTAATTTTAATATACTGATAGTGTAAAGCGTTTTATGCAGTCGTGCAATTATATCTGTTATTTTGGATGACTATTTACGCTATCAGTGTGAAAAATGGTTATTTTTATTGATATGACTAGTATCACATAATTAAATACACGTGTAAAACTACTTTACACTGATAGTATATCAAAATTAAATTCTATTATTAATTGGGTTAATATTTGACAAACCAACCACTTTGCAAAAGGGAAAAGAAAGGAGTTTGGAATGCTTCTTATAGTAATACGAAAATTACAATTTTATTCTATTTTCACTTAGATATATTTTTGTTCTATATACATATATGATATATGAACTGCATGTGTGGGGGTGTGTTCTTCTTTTTTTGGTCTTGGCATGCGTTTCAAACTTTCAATTGAGTCAATAATGTTACGTTAAGCATTGAATTAAGCAATATATATCCAATAATTCTGAGGTAGGACTTTTTGTCCTTTGAAGGAAATTAAGCACTGAATTTACCGATAATAATTCCGAGACAGATTAGGCTGTGTATAGGCCGGTCGTCGGAGAATTAAACCACCAAAAGGAAATAATGAAAGATACCTTTTTTAATTTTTCTATATACACATGTATCCAGGTTTCTTCCTTCCCCATTTAACTAGGATGTCCATAATATACTCTCAATTGTTTTGAAAAATGGAAATATAAATATAAAATAATAATAATAGTTGTTTTTGTAGAGATTAACCGGTATATAGCTCGTCTTCCGATAAATACTTGTAAGTTCTTCGTCAGGATGAAGTATACGTCGGCAATGAGAGAACAAAGGGGTGGGTACCTGCAAAAGGCACTCTAACACTCAGCTCAATAAATGAGTAATACGCTTTGCAGAATGTAATGTGTCAAATAAACGCTTTACCTCCCTTTCATATTTTAGGATGAAGCATCGGCAGTTATACTCAATAATTCACATTAATGGAGAGTAATAACATATCAGGATGTTACAATATTTCTTTTGGTGCTCGTTATTGATAACTGATCTATAACGTATACTGCCGAATTATAACATTAAAGACGAGTTATAACGGCCATATCACAACACCCAAATTTAGTCTGGCTATATTTTGATAAAGCAGGTTGAGCTTTCTTAATTATAACTCGACGGTCTGAGTTATAGGTATGGAGCCCCCAGATCAACTTACTTTATTAAAATAAGGAATAAAATAATTTGAATTTTAAACGTGATTTGAAATTAACATGTATTGGAAAGTATAGTAGTCTTGTCATTGATTATGCCTTTGGTTTTTCCAATGCAATTTTGAAGAGTTGATTTAATAGATGCAACTGTTAGGGTTTTTCATGAAACTGAATAGTTTCATTAAATGTGGCATGTGAATTTTATTTGGAATCCTGAAAGGATTCGTAAAGGCAACATTGCTTGGTGAATATTGCGTTAGTTCACCTTTGTTTGGTGATTTGCTTGTAGATTGAGTATGATTGTGCATGTGTAAACGATGCGATTTTGAATTGAATAGTTATTGCGAATGGATAAGTGTTTGTGCTCGTTTGATATTTGATTGAATTTGTCGACTGTTGATAGTCATAGTTCAAAAGATAGTTGATACATATCTGACAATGATTGATGCAAATCGAATAATGATTAATATAGATCTGAATAGATGGTGGACGAAATTGTGATCCATATTCTTTGTACTTGTATGAAATTTAATAAATGGCTCTATTTGAAGTCACAAATTCGTTCAACTAACCAGCAAGTGTACTGGGTCGTCCAAGTAATAAACCTTACGTGAGTAAGGGTCGATCCCACAGAAATTGTTGGTATGAAGCAAGCTATGGTCACCTTGTAAATCTCAGTTAAGTGGATTCATAGGGTCAAATGTAACTGGATTAGATATTTAAAAGATAAATAAAATAAAAAGGGATAGAAATACTTATGTAAATCAATAGTGGGAATTTCAGATAGGCGTGTGGAGATGCTAGAATCCTTTCGAATCTCTACTTTCTTATTGCTCTCATCCAATCCTTCTTACTCCTTTCCATGGCAAGCTGTACGTAGGGCATCACCATCATCAATGGCTACTTTTAATCCTCTCGGGAAAATGGTCCTATGCGCTGTCACTGCACGGCTAATCGTCTGGAGGCATCACCCTTGTTGATAGCTACATCCCATCCTCTCAGTGAAAATGGTCCAAATGCTCTGTCACAGCACGGCTAATCATCTGTCGGTTCTCAATCAGGTTGGAGTAGAATCCATTGATTCTTTTGCGTTTGTCATCACGCCCAGCCATCATGAGTTTGAAGCTCGTCACAGTCATTCAATACCGGAATCTTACTCAGAATACCACAGACAAGGTTAGACTTTCCGGATTCCCGGGATCCTACTCGGAATACCACAGACAAGGTTAGACTTTCCGGATCCCCATGAATGCCGCCATCTATCTAGCTTATACCACGAAGATTCTGTTGGGGAATCTAAGAGATATGCGCCCGGCCTAAAGTAGAACGGAAGTGGTTGTCAGTCACACGCGTTCATAGGTGAGAATGATGATGAGTGTCACGGATCATCACATTCATCAAGTTGAAGTGCAGCGTATATCTTGGAATAAGAATAAAAGCGAATCGAATATAAAGTAATGGTAATTGTATTGAAACTTGAGGTACAGCAGAGCTCTACACCCTTAATCTATGGTGTGCAGAAACTCCACCGTTGAAAATACATAAGTGAAAGGTTCAGGCATGGCCGAATGGCCAGTCCCCGTGAAGGTGATCAAAAGACCGAATGGTCAAAAGACGACTAATACACTAGTAAAAAGTCTTATTTATACTAAACTAGCTACTAGGGTTTACATGAGTAAGTAATTGATGCATAAATCCACTTCCGGGGCCCACGTGGTGTATGTTTGGGCTGAGCTTAATCTATCCACGAGCTGAGGCTTCTCTTGGAGTTGAACGCCAAGTTATAACGTGTTTTGGGCATTCAACTCCGGGTTGTGACGTGTTTCTGGCGTTTAACTCCAGACAGCAGCATGTACTTGGTGTTCAACGCCAAGTTACGTCGTCAATTTCCGAATAAAGTATGAACTATTATATATTGCTGGAAAGCTCTGGATGTCTACTTTCCAACACCGTTGAGAGCGCGCCATTTGGAGTTATGTAGCTCTAGAAAATTTATTTCGAGTGCAGGGAGATCAGATTCCAACAGCATCAGCAGTCCTTTTGTCAGCCTTTTTCAGAGTTTTGCTTAAGTCCCTCAATTTCAGCCAGAAATTACCTGAAATTACAAAAAAATACACAAACTCATAGTAAAGTCCAGAAATGTGAATTTAACATAAAAACTAATGAAAACATCCCTGAAAGTAGCTTGAACTTACTAAAAACTACCTAAAAACAATGCCAAAAAGCATATAAATTATCCGCTCATCACAACACCAAACTTAAATTGTTGCTTGTCCCCAAGCAAATGAAAATCAAATAGGATAAAAAGAAGAGAATATACTATAAATTCTAGAATATCAATGAATATTAATTATAATTAGATGAGCGGGACTTGTAGCTTTTTGCTTCTGAACAGTTTTGGCATCTCACTTTTTCCCTTGAAGTTTAGAATGATTGGCTTCTCTAGGAACTTAGAATTTCTGATAGTGTTATTGATTCTCCTAGTTAAGTATGTTGATTCTTGAACACAGCTACTTATGAGTCTTGGCCGTGGCCCTAAGCACTTTGTTTTCCAGTATTACCACCGGATACATAAATGCGACAGACACATGACTGGGTGAACCTTTTCAGATTGTGACTCAGCTTTGCTAGAGTCCCCAGTTAGAGGTGTCCAGAGCTCTTAAGCACACTCTTTTTGCTTTGGATCACGACTTTAACCACTCAGTCTCAAGCTTTTCACTTGGACCTTCATGACACAAGCACATGGTTAGGGACAGCTTGATTTAGCCGCTTAGGCCTGGATTTTATTTCCTTGGGCCCTCCTATCCATTGATACTCAAAGCCTTGGATCCTTTTTACCCTTGCCTTTTGGTTTTAAGGGCTATTGGCTTTTTCTGCTTGCTTTTTCTTTTTCTTTCTATTTTTTTTCGCAAGCCTTTGCTTTTTCACTGCTTTTTCTTGCTTCAAGAATCAATTTTATGATTTTTCAGATCATCAATAACATTTCTCTTTGTTCATCATTCTTTCAAGAGCCAACAATTTTAACATTCATAAACAACAAGATCAAAATTATGCATTGTTCAAGCATTCATTCAGAAAACAAAAAGTATTGTCACCACATCAATATAATTAAATTAAATTCAAGGATAAATTTGAAATTCATGTACTTCTTGTTCTTTTGAATTAAAACATTTTTCATTTAAGAGAGGTGGAGGATTAATGGAATTATTCATAACTTTAAGACATAGTTACTAACTACTAATGATCATGAAGTAGAGACACAAAACATAGATAAACATACAACATAAAAACCGAAAAGCAGAAAGAAATAAGAACAAGGAATGAATCCACCTTAGTGGCATCTTCTTCTTGAAGGACCAACAATGTCCTTAAGCTCTTCTATGTCCCTTCCTTGCCTTTGTTGCTCCTCCCTCATTGCTCTTTGATCTTCTCTTATTTCATGGAGAATGATGGAGTGCTCATGATGTTCCACCCTTAATTGTTCCACATTGTGGCTCAAATCTTCTAAGGATGTGTTGAGATATTCCCAATAGTTGTTGGGAGGAAAGTGCATCCCTTGAGGCATCTCAGGGATTTCTTGATGATGAGCTTCCTCATGCTTCTCTTGAGCTTGAAAGGGACCTCAGGGATCACCTTCTTCTTTGCCACAACATCATAGAAGTGGTCTTGATGGCTTTTGGAGATGAATCTTTCCATCTCCCATGACTCGGAGGTGGAAGCTTTTGTCTTCCCTTTTCCTTTTCTAGAGGATTCTCCGGCCTTAGGTGCCATTGATGGTAATGGAAAACAAAAAAGATTATGCTTTGACCACACCAAACTTAAAATATTGCTCGTCCTCGAGCAATAGAAGAAAGAAGAGAAGAAGAAGAAGAAAGGAATAAGGAGGAGAAGGGGAAGTGTATTCGGCCAAGGGGGAGAAGATTTGGTTGTGTTGTGTGAAAATGAAGTAGAATGGAAGGGTATATATAGGGAGAGGGGAGGGTGTAGGTTCGGCCATTTAGGGTGGGAATGGGTGGGAAAGTGTTTTTGAATTTTGAAGGTGGGTGGGGTTTATGGGGAAGAGTGGATGGATGTGAGTAGTGAAGGGGGTGATTGGGAAGAGGGATTGAGGTGATTGGTGAAGGGTTTTGGGAAGTGTGACATGGGGAAGAGTAAAATAGGATTAGGAGGTAAGGTGGGAATATGTTAGGTGGGGATCCTGTGGGTATGGACCCTGAGGTGATCCTGTGGGGTCCACAGATCCTGAGGTGTCAAGGAATTCCATCCCTGCACCAAATAGGCATGTAAAATGCCATTGCACACCATTCTGGCGCATCACTGGGCGTTCAACGCCCACATGTAACATGTTTCTGGCATTGAACACCAGTTTCATGCTTGTTGCTGGCGTTCAGCGCCAGTTTTTCCTCTAGGCACATTCCTGGCGTTCAAATGCCAAAATGTTGCTTGTTTCTGGCGTTCAACGCCAGATTCATGCTCTGTTCTGGCGTTGAACGCCAGCCAGATGCTCCTTACTAGCGTTGAACGCCAGTCTGTGCTTCCTCTAGGGTGTGATTTTTCTTCTGCTGTTTTTGATTCTATTTTTAATTTTTATGATTTTTTTTCGTGACTCCTCATGATCATGTACCTAATAAAACATAAAATAACAATAAAATAAAAATTAGATAAATAAAATTGGGTTGCCTCCCAACAAGCGCTTCTTTAATGTCAATAGCTTGACAGTGGCTCTCATGGAGCCACAAAGGTGATCAGGTCAATGTTGTATAGTCCCAACACCAAACTTAGAGTTTGGATATGGGGTCTTAACACCAAACTTAGAGGTTGTTGTGGCCTCCCAACACCAAACTTAGAGTTTGACTGTGGGAGCTCTTCTTGACTCTGAACTGAGAGAAGCTCTTCATGCTTACTCTCTTTTGTCACAGAGGGATGGCAATGTGCCTTAAACACAAGGTAGTCCCCATTCAATTGAAGGACTAATTCACCTCTGTTGACATCTATCACAGCTCCTGCTGTGGCTAGGAAAGGTCTTTCAAGGATGATGCATTCATCCTCTTCCTTCCTAGTGTCTAAGATTATGAAATCAGCAGGGATGTAAAGGCCTTCAACCTTTACTAACACGTCCTCTACTATTCCATAAGCTTGTCTCAATGACTTGTCTGCTAATTGTAATGAGAACAAGGCAGGTTGTACCTCAATGATCCCCAGCTTCTCCATTACAGAGAGTGGCATAAGATTTATCCCTGACCCCAGATCACATAGAGCTTTTTCAAAGGTCATGGTGCCTATGGTACAAGGTATTAAGAACTTGCCAGGATCTTGTTTCTTTTGAGGTAGAGTTTGCTAAATCCAGGTATCCAGTTCACTAATGAGCAAGGGAGGTTCACTTTCCCAAGTCTCATTACCAAACAACTTGGCATTCAGCTTCATGATAGCTCCTAAATATTGAGCAACTTGCTCTCCAGTCACATCTTCATCCTCTTCAGAGGAAGAATAGTCTTCAGAGCTCATGAATGGCAGAAGGAGATTTAATGGAATCTCTATGGTCTCTATATAAGCCTCAGATTCCTTTGGATCCTTAATAGGAAACTCCTTCTTGCTTGAGAGACGTCCCAGGAGGTCCTCCTCACTAGGATTTTTGTCCTCCTCCTTCTTTGTGCATTCGGCCATATTGAGCACATCAATGGCCTTGCACTCTCCTTTTGGATTCTCTTCTGTATTGCTTGGGAGAACACTGAGAGGAGTTTCACTGACTTTCTTACTCAGCTGGCCCACTTGTGCCTCCAGATTTCTGATGGAGGATCTTGTTTCACTCATGAAATTGAAAGTGGCCTTTGACAGATCAGAGACTAGATTGGTTAAATTAGAAGTGTTTTGTTCAGAATTATCTGTCTGTTGCTGAGAAGATGATGGAAAAGGCTTGCTATTGCTCAGCCTATTACGTCCACCATCGTTAAAGCCTTGTTAAGGCTTTTGTTGATCCTTCCATGAGAAATTTGGATGATTTCTCCATGATGAATTATAGGTGTTTCCATAAGGTTCACCCATGTAGTTAACCTCTGCCACGGCAAGGTTCTCAGGATCATAGGCTTCTTCAGAAGCTGCCTCTTTAGTACTGTTGGATGCATGTTGCCATCCATTCAGATTTTGAGAGATCATGTTGACCTGTTGAGTCAACACTTTGTTCTGAGCCAATATGGCATTCAGAGCATCAATTTCAAGAACTCCTTTCTTTTGAGGTATCCCATTATTCATGGAATTCCTCTCAGAAGTGTACATGAATTTGTTGTTTGCAACCATGTCAATGAGTTCTTGAGCCTCCTCAGGCGTTTTCTTTAGGTGAATGGATCCACCTGCAGAATGGTCCAATGACATTTTCGAAAATTCAGATAGACCATAATAGAATATATCTAATATGGTCCATTCTGAAAACATGTCAGATGGACATCTTTTGGTCAGCTGCTTGTATCTTTCCCAAGCTTCATAGAGGGATTCACCATCTTTTTGTTTGAAGGTTTGAACATCTACTCTCAGCTTGCTCAACTTTTGAGGAGGAAAGAATTTATCCAAGAAGGCAGTGACCAGCTTATCCCAGGAGTCCAGGCTATCCTTGGGTTGTGAATCCAACCATATTCTAGCTATGTCTCTTACAGCAAAAAGGAAAAGCATGAGTCTGTAGACTTCAGGATCAACTCCATTCGTCTTTACAGTCTCACAGATCTGCAAGAACTCAGTTAAAAATTGATAAGGATCTTCAGATGGAAGTCCATAAAACTTGCAGTTTTGTTGCATTAAGGCAACTAGCTGAGGTTTCAGCTCAAAGTTGTTGGCTCCAATGGCAGGAATGGAGATGCTTCTTCCATCAAACTTGGACGTTGGCTTTGTGAAGTCACCAAGCATTCTCCTTGCATTATTATTATTTTCGGCTGCCATCTCCTTTTCTTGTTCGAAAATTTTTGAAAGGTTACCTTTAGATTGTTGTAACTTAGCTTCTCTTAATTTTCTCTTCAGAGTTCTTTCAGGTTCTGGATCAATTTCAACAAGAGTGCCTTTATCATTGTTCCTGCTCATATGAAAGAGAAGAAAACAAGAAAAGAAAGAGGAATCCTCTATGTCACAGTATAGAGATTCCTTTATGTTAGTAGAAAAAGAAAGGGGAGAAGAATGAAGAAGAGTGGGTTCGGATATTTAGGTGGAGAGAGGTGAAGAGAAGTGTTAGTAATTAAATAATTAAATAGAATAAGATGAGGGAGAGGGAAATTCGAAAATAATTTGAAAAAGGGGTTAGTAATTTTCGAAAATTAAAGATAAGATATAATTAAAATTAAAATTTAAAACAATTAAAAAGAATTTTTGAAAAAGAGATGAGATATTTTCGAAAATTAGAGAGGGATAGGTAGTTAGTTGGTTTTGAAAAAGATAAGAAACAAACAAAAAGTCAAAGAGTTAGTTGAAAAAGAAATTAAAATCAAATTTTAAAAAGATAAGAAGATAAGAAGTTAGATAAGATATTTTGAAATCAAATTTTGAAAAAGATAAAACTTTTTTGAAAAAGATAAGATAAAAGATGAAAAGATTTAATTTAAAAAATTAAATTTACTTACTTCACTAACAAGAAACTACAAGATAAGATTCTAGAACTTAAAGATTGAACCTTTCTTAACAAGAAAGTAACAAACTTCAAATTTTTGAATCAATCACTTTAATTGTTAGTGAATTTTCGAAAATATGATATAAAGATAAGAAAAAGATTTTGAAAAATATTTTAAAAAAATTTCGAAAATTAATAAGAAAAAAGGAAAAGATTTAATTTTTGAAAAAGTTTTGAAAAGATAAGATTTTTAAAATTGAAAATTTGACTTGACTTGTAAGAAACAACTAATTTTTAAAATTTTTTGACTAAGTCAACTCAAATTTTCAAAAATTAGGAGATAAAAAGGAAAAGATATTTTTTTATTTTTGAATTTTTTTTATGATGAGAGAGAAAAACACAAACATGACCCAAAACATGAAAATTTTGGATCAAAACACAAGATGCATGCAAGAACACTATGAATGTCAAGATGAACACCAAGAACACTTTGAAGATCATGATGAACATCAAGAACATATTTTTGAAAAATTTTTGATGCAAATAAAACATGCACGACACCAAACTTAAAAATTTTTAATGCATGGACTCTAACAAACAAAAAATGCATATGAAAAACAACAAACAACACAAAATAAGAAAACATCAAGATCAAATAAGAAGACTTGTCAAGAACAACTTGAAGATCATGAAGAACACCATGAATGCATGAATTTTCGAAAAATGCAAGAAAAAATTTTTAAAGCATGCAATTGACACCAAACTTAAAAATTTACTCAAGACTCAAACAAGAAACACAAAATATTTTTTGTTTTTATGATTTTCTAATTTTTTTTTTGGATTTTTATTAATTTTTTTCGAAAATATTTTTGGAAAAACGAAAAAGAAAAATTTTGAAAAAGTTTTTGAAAAGAAAATTACCTAATCTGAGCAACAAGATGAACCGTCAGTTGTCCATACTCGAACAATCCCCGGCAACGGCACCAAAAACTTGGCGGACGAAATTGTGATCCATATTCTTTGTACTTGTATGAAATTTAATAATTGGCTCTATTTGAAGTCACAAATTCTTTCAACTAACCAGCAAGTGTACTGGGTCGTCCAAGTAATAAACCTTACGTGAGTAAGGGTCGATCCCACAGAGATTGTTGGTATGAAGCAAGCTATGGTCACCTTGTAAATCTCAGTTAAGTGGATTCATAGGGTCAAATGTAACTGGATTAGATATTTAAAAGATAAATAAAATAAAAAGGGATAGAAATACTTATGTAAATCAATAGTGGGAATTTCAGATAGGCGTGTGGAGATGCTAGAATCCTTTCGAATCTCTACTTTCTTATTGCTCTCATCCAATCCTTCTTACTCCTTTCCATGGCAAGCTGTATGTAGGGCATCACCATCATCAATTGCTACTTTTAATCCTCTCGGGAAAATGGTCCTATGCGCTGTCACTGCACGGCTAATCGTCTGGAGGCATCACCCTTGTTGATAGCTACATCCCATCCTCTCAGTGAAAATGGTCCAAATTCTCTGTCACAGCACGGCTAATCATCTGTCAGTTCTCAATCAGGTTGGAGTAGAATCCATTGATTCTTTTGCGTTTGTCATCACGCCCAGCCTTCATGAGTTTGAAGCTCGTCACAGTCATTCAATACCGGAATCTTACTCGGAATACCACAGACAAGGTTAGACTTTCCGGATTCCCGGGATCCTACTCGGAATACCACAGACAAGGTTAGACTTTCCGGATCCCCATGAATGCCGCCATCTATCTAGCTTATACCACGAAGATTCTGTTGGGGAATCTAAGAGATATGCGCCCGGCCTAAAGTAGAACGGAAGTGGTTGTTAGTCACACGCGTTCATAGGTGAGAATGATGATGAGTGTCACGGATCATCACATTCATCAAGTTGAAGTGCAGCGTATATCTTGGAATAAGAATAAAAGCGAATCGAATATAAAGTAATGGTAATTGTATTGAAACTTGAGGTACAGCAGAGCTCCACACCCTTAATCTATGGTGTGCAGAAACTCCACCGTTGAAAATACATAAGTGAAAGGTTCAGGCATGGCTGAATGGCCAGCTCCCATGAAGGTGATCAAAAGACTGAATGGTCAAAAGACGACTAATACACTAGTAAAAAGTCTTATTTATACTAAACTAGCTACTAGGGTTTACATGAGTAAGTAATTGATGCATAAATCCACTTCCGGGGCCCACTTGGTGTATGTTTGGGCTGAGCTTGATCTATCCACGAGCTGAGGCTTCTCTTGGAGTTGAACGCCAAGTTATAACGTGTTTTGGGCGTTCAACTCCGGGTTGTGACGTGTTTCTGGCGTTTAACTCCAGACAGCAGCATGTACTTGGCGTTCAACGCCAAGTTACGTCGTCAATATCCGAATAAAGTATGGACTATTATATATTGATGGAAAGCTCTGGATGTCTACTTTCCAACGCCGTTGAAGACGCGCCATTTGGAGTTATGTAGCTCTAGAAAATTTATTTCGAATGCAGGAAGGTCAGATTCCAACAGCATCAGCAGTCCTTTTGTCAGCCTTTTTCAGAGTTTTGCTCAAGTCCCTCAATTTCAGCCAGAAATTACCTGAAATCACAAAAAAACACATAAACTCATAGTAAAGTCCAGAAATGTGAATTTAACATAAAAACTAATGAAAACATCCCTGAAAGTAGCTTGAACTTACTAAAAACTACCTAAAAACAATGCCAAAAAGCGTATAAATTATCCGCTCATCAATAGATCTGGTAATAATTGATATAGATATGAAAATAGAGATTGTTCATACCTAGGGTCAAGCTATACGACCCGGGCTGATCGACAACAAATTGACCGACCTGTTCAAGACCAGGACTATCCGACTTCTTTACGAAAGAGGTCGGCCAAACCGCTACGGAGGCCCAATAAGGCCCAAAAAAGAGGAACACGACCCACATCTAAAGGCAGCCCGAAGCCTAGAAAGATGAAGGCGGTTCCCTTAAAGATAAGATAACTTCACTCAAAGATAAGATAAGATAACTATCTTATCCCAAAAGAAGATCATTCTACACCATTATAAATACACTGGAGCACCCAGGTATAACTCATACTCTGATTCTACAATAAACTTGCTTAATACCCTTGCTAACTTAAGCATCGGAGTCCCTTGCAGGTACCACCACCCTCCTGTGACGAAGGATCAGCACCACCACCAAGTCCGACAAAGTTGGACACGGCGGCTCCGGCCATCACATCAAGTCGGACTCAACAGCGCCGACTAGTATAGAAGATCTCGTCTGAGATCGACCTACAGTTTCAGGTAACCCTCGGAACATTGGCGCCGTTGCCGGAGAACCTGGAAGTCATCCCATCATCATGGCGGACAACCTTGACAACGACCACGACTCTGATCTAGAGGACAGGACGCCGCACAAGAACACGAATGCCACATCAAATGATACTCCTCAACTAAACAAAGATAAGAGTCTGCCAAATACAGAAATCCTAGAGGCACTTCAGGCTCAACAAGAACGTCTTAAACAACTCGAAAAAGAAGCCAAGTATCAACGAGAAGCCAAGAAGGACCTCAGAAGAGAAACTAGGTGACGCAAAGAGTTGGAAGACAAACTATTACAGCTTGAAGCAGATCTAAAGAAGAGTACTCAATCCAATCACGAGGGTAATCCCCACAAGGATCAAGACCCGTTCACCAAAGAGATTATGAAAGCTAAAGTTCCAAAAGACTTCAAAGCTCCGGACATGACCCCGTACGACGGCACATCAGATCCAAGCCATCATCTCAGTAATTTCAGAAGCAGAATGTATCTCACCGATGCCTCGGATGTAATCCGGTGCAAAGCCTTCTGGTAGGCAAAATTATGATTTCTGATAATGGCATTCATGTTCGTTCTCTCCCTGGTAATGGTGCCAAAAACTTGGTGCATGATACCATGGTCCAAACATAACTTCACAACTTCGCACAACTAACCAGCAAGTGCACTGGGTTGTCCAAGTAATAAACCTTACGTGAGTAAGGGTCGATCCCACGGAGATTGTTGGTATGAAGCAAGCTATGGTCATCTTGTAAATCTCAGTTAGGCGGATAATAAATGATTATGGAGTTTTCGAATAATAATAATAAATAAACAGAAAATAAAGATATAAATACTTATGTAAATCATTAGTGAGAATTTCAGATAGGCGTATGAAGATGCTGTGCTCCTTTTGAATATCTACTTTCCTACTGTCTTCATCCAATCCTTTTTACTCCTTTCCATGGCAAGCTGTATGTAAGGCATCACTGTTGTGAATGGCTACATCCCATCTTCTCAGTAAAAAAGGTCCAAATGCTCTATCACGGCACGACTAATCATCTTTCGGTTCTCGATCATGTCGGAATAGAATTCATTGATTCTTTTGCATTTGTCATCACGCCCAACAATCGCGAGTTTGAAGCTCGTCACAGTCACTCAATCCCTGAATCCTACTCAGAATACCACAGAGAAGGTTTAGACTTTCTGGATTCTCATGAATGCCGCCATCAATTCTAGCTTATACCACGAAGATTCTGATTAAGGAATCCAAGAGATATGCGCTCAGTCTAAGGTAGAACGGAGGGGGTTGTCAGTCACGCGTTCATAGGTGAGAATGATGATGAGTGTCACGGATCATCACATTCGTCATGGTGAAGTGCAACGAATATCTTAGAACAGGAATAAACTAAATTGAATAGAAAATAGTAGTAATTGCATTAAAACTCGAGGTATAGCAGAGCTCCACACCCTTAATCTATGGTGTGTAGAAACTCCACCGTTGAAAATACATAAGTGGTGAAGGTCCAGGAATGGCCGAATGGTCAGCCCCCAAAACGTGATCACAAGTCTCCTAAGATGAATAATGGAATATAACTGAGACCAAAGATGTGTGGTGAAAAGACCGAATGGCCAAAGATGTCTAATACAGAAGTAAAATGTCCTATTTATACTAAACTAGCTACTAGGGTTTACAGAAGTAAGTAATTAATGCAGAAATCCACTTCCGGGGCCCACTTGGTGTGTGCTTGGGCTGAGCTTGAGCTTTACACGTCCAGAGGCTTCTTTTGGAGTTGAACGCCAAGTTGTAACGTGTATTTGGCGTTCAACTCTGGTTCGTGACGTGTTTCTGGCGTTTGACTCCAGAATGCAGCATGGAACTGGCGTTGAGCTCCTGTTTACGTCATCTAATCTCGAATAAAGTATGGACTATTATATATTGCTGGAAAGCTCTGGATGTCTACTTTCCAACGCCGTTGAGAGCGCGCCAAGTGAAGTTTTGTAGATCCAGAAAATCTATTTCGAGTGCAAAGAGGTCAGAATTCAACAGCATCAGCAGTCCTTTTGTCAGCCTTTTATCAAAGTTTTTTTCAGGTCCCCCAATTTCAGCTAGAAAATACCCGAAATTATAGAAAAACACAAAAACTCATAGTAAAGTCCAGAAATGTGAATTTAGCATAAAAACTAATGAAAACATCCCTAAAAGTAGCTAGATCCTACTAAAAACTACCTAAAAACAATGCCAAAAAGCATATAAATTATCCGCTCATCACAACACCAAACTTAAATTGTTGCTTGTCCCCAAGCAACTGAAAATCAAATAGGATAAAAAGAAGAGAATATACTATAAGGCTCAGAATATCAATGAATATTAATTCTAATTAGATGAGCGGGACTTGTAGCTTTTTGCTTCTGAACAGTTTTGGCGTCTCACTTTATCCTTTGAAGTTTAGAATGATTGGCATCGATAGGAACTCAGAGTTTAGATAGTGTTAATTGATTCTCCTAGTTAAGTATGTTGATTCTTGAACACAGCTACTTTTATGATTCTTGGCTGTGGCCCTAAGCACTTTGTTTTCCAGTATTACCACCGGATACATAAATGCCACAGACACATGACTGGGTGAACCTTTTCAGATTGTGACTCAGCTTTGCTAAAGTCCCCAGTTAGAGGTGTCCAGAGCTCTTAAGCACACTCTTTTTGCTTTGGATCACGACTTTAACCACTCAGTCTCAAGCTTTTCACTTGGACCTACATGCCACAAGCACATGATTAGGGACAGCTTGATTTAGCCGCTTAGGCCTGGATTTATTTCCTTGGGCCCTCCTATCCATTGATGCTCAAAGCCTTGGATCCTTTTTACCCTTGCCTTTTGGTTTTAAGGGCTATTGGCTTTTTCTGCTTGCTTTTTCTTTTTCTTTCTATTTTTTTTTTGCCAAATTTTTTTTCGCAAGCTTTGTTCTTCACTGCTTTTTCTTGCTTCAAGAATCAATTTTATGATTTTTCATATTATCAATAACATTTCTCTTTGTTCATCATTCTTTCAAGAGCCAACAATTTTAACATTCATAAACAACAAGATAAAAAATATGCACTGTTCAAGCATTCATTCAGAAAACAAAAAGTATTGTCACCACATCAATATAATTAAACTAATTTCAAGGATAAATTCAAAACTCATGTACTTCTTGTTCTTTTGAATTAGGAACATTTTTCATTTAAGAGAGGTGAAGCATTCATGGATTTATTCATAGCCTTAAGACATAGTTACTACATACTAATGATCATGAAGTAAAGACACAAAACATAAACATACATATAGCATAAAAACCGAATAAAATAGAGAAATAAGAACAAGGAATGTGTCCACCTTAGTGATGGTGGCGCTTTCTTCTTGAAAAACCAATGATGTCCTTAAGTTCTTCTATGTCTCTTCCTTGCCTTTGTTGCTCCTCCCTCATTGCTCTTTGATCTTCTATAATTTCATGGAGAATGATGGAGTGCTCTTGATGTTTCACCCTTAATTGATCCACATTGTAACTCAAGTCTTCTAGTGAAGTGTTGAGTTATTCCCAATAATTATTGGGAGAAAAGTGCATCCCTTGAGGCATTTCCGGGATTTCTTGGGGATGAGCTTCCTCATGCATCTCTTGGGATCCCTGAGTGGGCTCTCTTGTTTGCTCCATCCTTTTCTTAGTGATAGGCTTATCCTCCTCAATGGGGATGTCTTCTTCTATGATAACTCCAGCTGAGTAACATAGATGGAAAATAAGATGAGAAAAAGCTAGCCTTGCCATGGTGGAGGACTGGTGCACAAAATTTTAATCCCAATATCAAAATCAAGATTTCTTATGATTTCGTACCACTAACCAGCAAGTGCACTGGGTCGTCTAAGTAATACCTTACGTGAGTAAGGGTCGATCCCACGGAGATTATTGGTTTGAAGCAAGCTATGTTTATTTTATTATTCTTAGTCATGATATCAAATATAATTATTAGTTTGAATTATTAGAAAAATAAAAGAGCATGAAATCATTACTTGTTGTGCAGTAATGGAGAATATGTTGGGGTTTTGGAGATGCTTTGTCTTCTGAATTCTTGTAATGTAATATTCAACTCAATACCATAATGCAAGGTTCCTTCCATGGCAAGCTCTATGTAGGGTGTCACCGTTATCAATGGCTACTTTCCATCCTCTCAGTGAAAATGGTCCAAATGCTCTGTCACAGCATGGCTAATCAGCTGTTGGTTCTCGATTATGTCGGAATAGAATCCATTGATTCTTTTGCATTTGTCATCATGCCCAACACTCACGAGTTTGAAGCTCATCACAGCCATCCAATCCCAGAATCCTACTCGAAATACCACAGACAAGGTTTAGACTTTCTGGATTCTCATGAATGCTGCCATCAATCTGGCTTATACCACGAAGATTCTGATTAAGGAATCTAAGAGATACTCATTCAATCTGATGTAGAACGGAGGTGGTTGTCAGACACATGTTCATGGGTTGAGGAAGGTGATGAGTGTCACGGATCATCACCTTCTCCATAATTAAGCGCGAATGAACATCTTAGATAGGAACACGCATATTTGAATGGAAAAATATAAGTGATTGCATTAATTCATCGAGATGCTGCAGAGCTTCTCACCTCCAACAATAGAGTTTAGAGACTCATGCCGTCAAAGAGTATAAATTTCAGATCTAAAAATGTCATGAGATACCAAATAAGTCTCTAAAAGTTCTTTAAATACTAAACTAGTAACCTAGGATTACAGAGAATGAGTAAACTAAGATAATTGGTGCAGAGATCCACTTCTGGGGCCCACTTGGTGTGTGCTGGGGCTGAGACTTAAGCCTCTCACGTGCTTGGGCTGTTTCTGGAGTTGAATGCCAGGTTGTAACGTGTTTTGGGCGTTGAACTCCAACTTGTAACCTGTTTCTGGCGCTGGATGCCAGACTGCAACATGGAACTGGCGTTGAATGCCAGTTTATGTCATCTATCTTCGCGCAAAGTATAGACTATTATATATTTCTGGAAAGCCCTGGATGTCTACTTTCCAACCCAATTGAGAGCGCGTCAATTGGACTTTTGTAGCTCCAAAAAATCTATTACGAGTGCGGGGAGGTCAGGATCCAACAGCATCAGCAGTCCTTTTTCAGCCTAACTCAGATTTTTGCTCTGCTCCCTCAATTTCAGCCAGAAATACCTGAAATCACAAAAAAACACACAAACACATAGTAAAGTCTAGAAATATGATTTTTGCCTAAAAACTAATTAAATTATATTAAAAACTAATTAAAATATGCTAAAATCTACATGAAAATACCCCTAAAAAGCCTATAAAATATCCGCTCGTCAAGGACTTTTCGGCTATTTTGTAGAATTCAAGGGAAATGACTTCATGAACTTCTACTTCCTCTCCATTCATGATGCTATGAATCATGATGGCCCGATCCACAGTAACTTCAGATCGGTTGCTAGTGGGGATGATGGAGCGTTGGATGAACTCCAACCATCCTCTAGCCACAGGCTTGAGGTCCAGTCTTCTTAATTGAACCGGCTTGCCTTTGGAGTCTCTTTTCCATTGAGCTCCTTCTACACACATGTCCATAAGGACTTAGTCCAACCTTTGATCAAAGTTGACCCTTCTAGTGTAAGGGCGTGCATCTCTTTGCATCATGGGCAAGTTGAATGCCAACCTCACATTTTCCAGACTAAAATCTAAGTATTTCCCCCGAACCATTGTAAGATAATTCTTTGGATTCGGGTTCACACTTTGATCATGGTTCCTAGTGATCTTTGCATTGGCATAGAACTCTTAAACCATTAAGATTCTGACTTGTTGAATGGGGTTGGTAAGAACTTCCCAACCTCTTCTTTGGATCTCATGTCGGATCTCCGGATACTCATTTTTCTTGAGTTGAAAGGGACCTCAGGGATCACCTTTTTCTTGGCCACAACATCATAGAAGTGGTTCTGATGGGCTTTGGAGATGAATCTCTCCATCCCCCATGACTCGGAGGTAGAAGCTTTTGTCTTCTCTTTCCCTTTTCTAGAGATTTCTCCGCCCTTAGGTGCCATCAGTGGTTATGAAAAAACAAAAAGCTATGCTTTTACCACACCAAACTTAGAATATTGCTCGCCATCGAGCAAGAGAAGAAAGAAGAAGAAGAAGAAGAAGAAGTAAAAAATATGTAGGAAAAGGAGAAGTGTTTGGTTTCGACCAAGGTGAAGAAGAGAGGGTTGTGGTGTGTGAAAATGAAGAAGGATAGAGGGGTTTATATAGTGAAGGGAGAGGGAGCAGGTTTGGCTATTTAGGGTGGGTTTGAGTGGGAAAGAAATTTTGAATTTTGAAAGTAGGTAGGGTTTATGGGGAAGAGTGGATGGATGTGAGTGGTGAAGAGGTGATGGGGAAGAGAGATTGAGGTGATTGGTGAAGGGTTTTAGGGAAGAGTGTTATTGGATTGTATGAAGAGGAGAGAAGATGAGTTGAGGTAGGTGGGGATCCTGTGGGGTCCATAGATCCTAAGGTGTCAAGGATTATCATCCCTGCACCAATGAGGCGTGTAAAACTCCCTTTGCATGCAATCCTGGCGTTCAACGCCAAATTGATGCTTGTTTCTGGCGTTGAACACCAGCTTCATGCTTGATTTGGGCGTTCAACGCCCATTTGCAGCATGTTTCTGGCGTTGAACGCCAATTCCATGCTTGTTTCTGGCGTTCAGTACCAATTCTCCTCAGGGTGTATTCCTGGTGTTTAAACGCCAGGATGCTGCTTGTTTCTGGCGTTCAACGCCAGATCCATGCTCTATTCTGGCATTGAACGCCAGCCAGATGCTCCTTACTGGCGTTTAAAAGCCAGTAGGCTCTTCCTCCAGGGTGTGCTTTTTCTTCTGCTATTTTTTATTTTGTTTTTAATTTTAGTATTTATTTTGTGAATCCACATGATCATGAACCTAATAAAACATAAAAGAACAATAAAATAAAATTAGATAAATAAAAATTGGGTTGCCTCCCAATAAGCACTCCTTTAATGTCACTAGTTTGATAGTGGGCTCTCATGGAGCCTCACAGGTGATCAGGTCAATGTTGTAGACTCCCAACACCAAACTTAGAGTTTGGATGTGGGGATTCAACACCAAACTTAGAGTTTGGTTATAGCCTTCCAACACTAAACTTAGAGTTTGATTGTGGGGGCTCTGCTTGACTTTGTACTGAGAGAAGCTTTTCATGCTTCCTCTCCATGGTTGTGGAAGAACACCCTTGGGTTTTAAACACAAGGTAGTCCCCATTCAATTGAAGGATTAATTCTCTTCTATCAACATCAATCACAGCTCCTGCTGTGGCTAGGAAAGGTCTTCCAAGGATGATGCATTCATCCTCCTCCTTCCTAGTGTCTAAGATTATGAAATCAGCAGGGATGTAAAGGCCTTCAACCTTTACCAACACGTCCTCTACCAATCCATAAGCTTGTCTTACTGACTTGTCTGCCATTTGCAATGAGAATATGGCAGGCTGTACCTCAATGATCCCCAGCTTCTCCATTACAAAGAGTGGCATAAGATTTATGCCTGACCCCAGGTCACATAGAGCCTTCTCAAAGGTCATGGTGCCTATGGTACAGGGTATTAAGAATTTGTCAGGATCTTGTCTCTTTTGAGGCAAAGTTTGCTGAATCCATGTATCTAGTTCATTAATGAGCAAGGGAGGTTCACCTTCCCAAGTCTCATTACCAAACAATTTGGCATTCAGCTTCATGATGGCTCCTAGATATTGAGCAACTTGCTCTCCAGTTACATCTTCATCCTCTTCAGAGGATGAATATTTTTCAGAGCTCATGAATGGCAGAAGAAGGTTTAATGGAATCTCTATGGTCTCTATATGAGCCTCAGATTCCTTTAGGTCCTCAATAGGGAACTCCTTCTTGCTTGAGAGACGTCCCATGAGGTCTTTCTCATTGGGATTCACGTCCTCTCCTTCCTCCCTAGGTTCGGCCATGTTGATTATGTCAATGGCCTTGCACTCTCTTTTTGGATTCTCTTCAGTGTTGCTTGGGAGAGTACTAGGAGGAGTTTCAGTGATTTTCTTACTCAGCTGGCCCACTTGTGCCTCCAAATTTCTTATGGAGGACCTTGTTTCACTCATGAAACTTAAAGTGGCCTTAGACAGATCAGAGACTAAGTTTGCTAAATTAGATGTGCTCTGCTCAGAATTCTCTGTCTGTTGCTGAGAAGATGATGGAAAAGGCTTGCTATTGCTGAGCCTATTTCTTCCACCATTATTAAAGCCATGTTAAGGCTTTTGTTGATCCTTCCATAAGAAATTTGGATGATTTCTCCATGATGAATTATAGATATTTCCATAAGGTTCACCCATATAATTTACCTCTGCTATTGCATGGTTTTCAGGATCATAAGCTTCTTCTTCAGAAGATGCCTCTTTAGTACTGTTGGATGCATTTTGCCATCCATTCAGACTTTGAGAAATCATGTTGACTTGCTGAGTCAACATTTTGTTCTAAGCCAATATGGCATTCAGAGCATCAATTTCAAGAACTCCCTTCTTTTGAGGTGTCCCATTGTTCACGGAATTTCTCTCAGAAGTGTACATGAACTGGTTATTTGCAATCATGTCAATAAGTTCTTGAGCTTATGTAGGCGTTTTCTTTAGGTGAATGGATCCACCTGCAGAATGGTCCAATGACATCTTGGAGAACTCAGATAAATCTTAATAGAATATATCCAGAATGGTCCACTCTGAAAGCATGTCAGAAGGACACCTTTTGGTCATCTACTTGTATCTTTCCTAAGCTTCATAGAGGGATTCACCATCTTTTTATTTGAAAGTCTGAACATTCACTCTAAGCTTGCTCAGCTTTTGAGGAGGAAAGAACTTAGCCAAGAAGGCCGCGACCAGCTTATCCCATGAGTCCAGGCTATCTTTAGGTTGTGAATCCAACCATATTCTAGCTCTGTCTCTTACAGCAAAGGGGAAAAGCATGAGCCTGTAGACTTCAGGATCTACTCCACTAGTCTTAACAGTCTCACAGATCTGCAAGAACTCAGTTAAAAACTGGTTGGGATCTTCTGATGGAAGTCCATAGAACTTGCAGTTCTGTTGCAATAGAGCAACTAGTTGAGGTTTTAGCTCAAAATTGTTTGCTCCAATGGCAGGGATTGAGATGCTTCTTCCATCAAATTTGGAAGTAGGTGTAGTATAGTCACCAAGCATCCTCCTTGCATTATTATTTTCGGCTGCCATCTCCTCTTCCTTTTCAAAAATTTCTGTAAGGTTGTCTCTGGATTGTTATAATTTAGCTTCTCTTAGTTTCCTCTTCAGAGTCCTTTCAGGTTCAGGATCTGCTTCAACAGGAATATTCTTGTCTTTGCTCCTGCTCATATGAAAAAGAAGGGAACAGAAAATAATAATAGGGATCCTCTTTACCACAGTAGAGAGATTCCTTTATGTTAGTAGAAGAAAAAGGGAATAGAAGAAGGGAAAGATAAGAATCCAAACACAAGGGTGAAGATATGTTCAGATTCTTGAGATGAAGAGAAGTATTAATAAATAAATAAATAAATAGAAGAAGATGAAAGGGAGGGAATTCGAAAATTAATTTTTGAAAAAGGGTTAGTGATTTTTGAAAATTAAAAGAAGAATTAAAATTAAAATTAAAATTTGAAACAATTAATTAATTAAAAGAATTTTGAAAAAGAGGGAGTTAATTTTCGAAAACTAGAGAGAGGAAAGTAGTTAGGTGGTTTTGAAAAAGATAAGAAACAAACAAAAAGTCAATTAGTTAGTTGAAAAAGATTTGAAAATCAATTTTGAAAAGATAAGAAGTTAGAAAAGATATTTTGAAGTTGAATTTGAAAAAGATATAATTTGAAAAAGATATTTTAAAAAGATATGATTGAAAAAGATATTTTGAAAGAGATTTGATTTTTAAAATTAAAATTGATTACTTGACTAACAAGAAACTTAAAAGATATGATTCTAGAATTTAAAGATTGAACCTTTTTTAACAAGAAAGTAACAAACTTCAAATTTTTGAATCAATCACGTTAATTGTTAGTTAAGTTTTCAAAATTTTGAAATAAAGATAAGAAAAAGATTTTGAAAATAATTTTAAAATTTTCGAAAATAATAATAAAAAATAAAAAAATTTGATTTTTGAAAAAGATTTTGAAAAGATAGGATTTTTAAAATTGAAAATTTGACTTGACTTATAAGAAATAGTTAAGTTTTAAAAATTTTTGACTAGGTCAACTCAAATTTTTGAAATTTTGAGAAAAATAAGGAAAAGATATTTTTTATTTTTGAATTTTTAATGATGAGAGAGAAAAACATAAAAATGACCCAAAACATGAAAATTTTTGGATCAAAACCAATGATGCATGCAAGAACACTATGAATGTCAAGATGAACACCAAGAACACTTTGAAGATCATGATGAACATCAAGAACATATTTTTGAAAAAATTTTGATGCAAAGAAAACATGCAAGACACCAAACTTTGAAATCTTTCATGTTTAGACACTATGAATGCAAAAATGCACATGAAAAACATCATACAACACAAAACAAGAAAATTTAAAGATCAAATAAGAAGACTTACCAAGAACAACTTGAAGATCATGAAGAACACTATGAATGCATGAATTTTCGAAAAATGCAAGAACAAGATGAATATGCAATTGACACCAAACTTAAAACATGACATAAGACTCAAACAAGAATCACAAAATATTTTTGGTTTTTATGATTTTATGAATTTTTTGTATTTTCTTTTATTTTTTTTTTGAAAAACATATAGGAAAAAGAAAATAAGAATTTCAAAAATTTTTAAGAAGAATTCCAGGAATCTTTCAATGTTAGTCTAAAGCTCTGGTCCAGGAATTAGACATGGCTTAATAGCCAGCCAAGCTTCAGCAGGGCATTACATATATTGTGGTGATTAGTTGAAGCCTCAGTCTAAAATAATTTAGACATGGCTTTATAGCCAGCCAGGCTTCAACATGTTTCATGAAACTCTAGAATCCATTCTTAAGAATTTTGAAAAATTTTTGAAAACAGGTGAGAAATTTTTTTTTTTAAAGATTTTTGAAAAATTTTCTAAAACAAAAAGAAAATTACCTAATCTGAGCAACAAGATGAACCGTCAGTTATCCAAACTCGAACAATCCCCGACAACGGCGCCAAAAACTTGGTAGGCAAAATTATGATTTCTGATAATGGCATTCATGTTCGTTCTCTCCCTGGTAATGACGCCAAAAACTTGGTGCATGATACCATGGTCCAAACATAACTTCACAACTTCGCACAACTAACCAGCAAGTGCACTGGGTCGTCCAAGTAATAAACCTTACGTGAGTAAAGGTCGATCCCACGGAGATTGTTGGTATGAAGCAAGATATGGTCATCTTGTAAATCTCAGTTAGGCGGATAATAAATGATTATGGAGTTTTCGAATAATAATAATAAATAAACAGAAAATAAAGATAGAAATACTTATGTAAATCATTAGTGAAAATTTCAGATAGGCGTATGAAGATGCTGTGATCCTTTTGAATCTCTGCTTTCCTACTGCCTTCATCCAATCCTTTTTACTCCTTTCCATGGCAAGCTGTATGTAGGGCATCACCGTTGTCAATGGCTACATCCCATCTTCTCAGTGAAAAAGGTCCAAATGCTCTGTCACGGCACAGTTAATCATCTGTCGGTTCTCGATCATATCGAAATAGAATCCATTGATTCTTTTGCGTTTGTCATCACGCCCAACAATCGCGAGTTTGAAGCTCGTCACAGTCATTCAATCCCTGAATCCTACTCGGAATACCACAGACAAGGTTTAGACTTTCCGGATTCTCATGAATGCTGGTGCACGAAATTGTGATCATCAATGGCTCCATCAACATGGTACGCTCAATTGCAATCTCAACCCTTTATCACAACTTCGCACTACTAACCAGCAAGTGTACTGGGTCGTCCAAGTAATAAACCTTACGCGAGTAAGGGTCGATCCCACAGAGATTGTTGGTATGAAGCAAGCTTTGGTCACCTTGTAAATCTTAGTCAGGCAAACTCAAATGGTTATGAATGATGAATAAAACATAAAGATAAAGATAGAGATACTTATGTAATTCATTGGTGGGAATTTCAGATAAGCGTATGAAGATGCTTTGTCCCTTTCGTCTCTCTACTTTCCTACTGTCTTCATCCAATCCTTCTTACTCCTTTCCATGGCAAGCTGTATATAGGGTTTCACCGTTGTCAGTGGCTACCTCCCATCCTCTCAGTGAAAATGTTCAACGCACCCTGTCACGGCACGGCTAATCATCTGTCGGTTCTCAATCAGGTTGGAATAAAATCCAGCGATTCTTTTCCGTCTGTCACTAACGTCCAGCCTTCAGGAGTTTGAAGCTCGTCACAGTCATTCAATCATTGAATCCTACTTAGAATACCACAGACAAGGTTTAGACCTTCCGGATTCTCTTGAATGCCGCCATCAATTCTAGCTTATACCACGAAGATTCCAATTAAGGGATCCAAGAGATAAACATTCAAGCCTTGTTTGCTTGTAGAACAGAAGTGGTTGTCAGGCACTCGTTCATAAGTGAGAATGATGATGAGTGTCACATAATCATCACATTCATCATGTTCTTGGGTGCAAATGAATATCTTAGAACAAGAATAGGCTGAATTGAATAGAAGAACAATAGTAATTGCATTAATACTCGAGGTACAGCAGAGCTCCACACCTTAATCTATGGTGTGTAGAAACTCCACCGTTGAAAATACATAAGAACAAGGTCTAGGCATGGCCGTGAGGCCAGCCTCCCAATGATCTAAGATAGCATAAGAATAAAGATAGCTACCAATATGAAAATACAATAGCAAAATGTCTTATTTATAAAGAACTAGTAGCCTAAGGTTTACAAAGATGAGTAAATGACATAAAAATCCACTTCCGGGCCAACTTGGTGTGTGCTTGGGCTGAGCATTGAAGCATTTTCATGTAGAGACTTCTCTTGGAGTTAAACGCCAGCTTTTGTGCTAGTTTGGGCGTTTAACTCCCATTCTTGTGCCAGTTCCGGCGTTTAACGCCGGGCAATTTTTAGCTGATTTGAAATGCCGGTTTGGGCCATCAAATCTTGTGCAAAGTATGGACTATTATATATTGCTGGAAAGCCCAGGATGTCTAATTTCCAACGCCATTGAGAGCGCGCCAATTGGGCTTCTGTAGCTCCAGAAAATCCACTTCGAGTGCAGGGAGGTCAGAATCCAACAGCATCTGCAGTCCTTTTTAGTCTCTGAATCAGATTTTTGCTCAAGTCCCTCAATTTCAGCCAGAAAATACCTGAAATCATATACTAAAAACTAATAAAAATATACTAAAAACTAACTAAAACATACTAAAAACATACTAAAAACAATGCCAAAAAGCGTACAAATTATCCGCTCATCACAACACCAAACTTAAATTGTTGCTTGTCCTCAAGCAACTGAAAATCAAATAAGATAAAAAGAAGAGAATATACAATGAATTCCAAAAACATCTATGAAGATCAGTATTAATTAGATGAGCAGGGCTTTTAGCTTTTTGCCTCTGAACAGTTTTGGCATCTCACTCTATCCTTTGGAATTCAGAATGATTGGCTTCTATAGGAACTCAGAATCCAGATAGTGTTATTGATTCTCCTAGTTAAGTATGATGATTCTTGAACACAGCTACTTATTGAGTCTTGGCCGTGGCCCAAAGCACTTTGTCTTCCAGTATTACCACCGGATACATACATGCCACAGACACATAATTGGGTGAACCTTTTCAGATTGTGACTCAGCTTTGCTAGAGTCCCCAATTAGAGGTGTCCAGGGTTCTTAAGCACACTCTTTTTGCCTTGGATCACAACTTTATTATTTCTTTTTCTTTCTTTTTTTTCGTTTTTTTTTCTTTTTCGAATTTTTTTTGAATTCAATGCTTTTTCTTGCTTCAAGAATCATTTTTATGATTTTTCAGATCCTCAGTAACATGTCTCCTTTTTCATCATTTTTTCAAGAGCCAACATTCATGAACCACAAATTTAAAAGACATATGCACTGTTCAAGCATACATTCAGAAAACAAAAGTATTGCCACCACATCAAAATAATTAATCTGTTATAAAATTCAAAATTCATGCAATTCTTCTCTTTTTTAATTAAGAACATTTTTCATTTAAGAAAGGTGATGGATTCATAGGACATTCATAACTTTAAGGCGTAGACACTAAGACACTAATGATCACAAGACACAAACATAAATAAACATAAGCATGATTTTTCGAAAAAAAAACAGAAAAATAAAGAACAAGGAGATTAAAGAACGGGTCCACCTTAGTGATGGCGGCTTGTTCTTCCTCTTGAAGATCTTATGGAGTGCTTGAGCTCCTCAATGTCTCTTCCTTGCCTTTTTTGCTCCTCTCATGATTCTTTGATCTTCTCTAATTTCATGGAGGAGGATGGAATGTTCTTGGTGCTCCACCCTTAGTTGTCCCATGTTGGAACTTAACTCTCCTAGGGAGGTATTGATTTGCTCCCAATAGTTTTGTGGAGGAAAGTGCATCCCTTGAGGCATCTCAGGGATTTCATGATGAGAGGGGTCCCTTGTTTGCTCAATCCTTTTCTTAGTGATGGGCTTGTCCTCATCAATGGGGATGTCTCCCTCTATGTCAATTCCAACTGAATAACAGAGGTGACAAATGAGATGAGGAAAGGCTAACCTTGCCAAGGTAGAGGACTTGTCCGCCACCTTATAAAGTTCTTGGGATATAACCTCATGAACTTCTATTTCTTCTCCAATCATGATGCTATGAATCATGATAGCCGGGTCTATAGTAACTTCGGACCGGTTGCTAGTGGGAATGATTGAGCGTTGGATAAACTCCAACCATCCCCTAGCCACAGGCTTGAGGTCATGCCTTCTCAATTGAACCGGCTTTCCTCTTGAATCTCTCTTCCATTGAGCGCCCTCTTCACAAATGACTGTGAGGACTTGGTCCAACCTTTGATCAAAGTTGACCCTTCTAGTGTAAGGGTGTTCATCTCCTTGCATCATGGGCAAGTTGAATGCCAACCTTACATTTTCCGAACTAAAATCCAAGTATTTCCCCCAAACCATTGTAAGCCAATTCTTTGGGTCCGGGTTCACACTTTGATCATGGTTCTTGGTGATCTATGCATTGGCATAGAACTCTTGAACCATTAAAATTCCGACTTGTTGAATGGGGTTGGTAAGAACTTCCCAACCTCTTCTTCGGATCTCATGTCGGATCTCCGGATATTCACTCTTTTTGAGTTTGAAAGGGACCTCGGGGATCACCTTCTTCAAGGCCACAACTTCATAGAAGTGGTCTTGATGCACCCTTGAGACGAATCTCTCCATCTCCCATGACTCGGAGGTGAAAGCTTTTGCCTTCCCTTTCCTCTTTCTAGAGGTTTCTCCGGCCTTGGATGCCATAAATGGTTATGAAAAAACAAAAAGCAATGCTTTTACCACACCAAACTTAAAAGGTTTGCTCGTCCTTGAGCAAAAGAAGAAAGAAGAGAGTAGAAGAAGAAGAAATAGAGGAGATGGAGATGGCTTTGTGGTTCGGCCAAAGGGGGAGAAGTAGTGTTTAGGTTGTGCGAAAATGAAGGAGTGAAGATGGATTTATATAGGGGTGGAGAGAAGGGTAGGGTTCGGTTATGGAAGGGTGGGTTTGGGAGGGAAAGTGGTTTGAATTTGAGTGGTGAGGTAGGTGAGGTTTTATGAAGGATGGATGTGAGTGGTGAAGAGAAAGATGGGATTTGATAGGTGAGGGGTTTTTGGGGAAGAGGTGTTGAGGTGATTGGTGAATGGGTGAAGAAGAAGAGAGAGGGTGGTGGGGTAGGTGGGGATCCTGTGGGGTCCACAGATCCTGAGGTGTCAAGGAAAAGTCATCCCTGCACCAAGTGGCGAGCAAAAATGTCCTTTGTGCCAATTCTGGCGTTAAACGCCGGGCTGGTGCCCATTTCTGGCGTTTAACGCCAACTTCTTGCCCTTTACTGGCGTTTAACGCTAGTCTGGTGCCTCTTTCTGGCGTTAAACGCCCAGAATGGTGCCAGACTGGGCGTTAAACGCCCATTTGCTAGCTTCACTGGCGTTTAAACGCCAGCAAGTTCTCCTCCAGGGTGTGCTGTTTTTCTTCTTGTTTTTCTTTCTGTTTTTGCTTTTTCAATTGATTTTGTGACTTCCCATGATCATCAACCTACAGAAAACATAAAATAACAAAGGAAAAATAGATAAAATATAACATTGGGTTGCCTCCCAACAAGCGCTTCTTTAATGTCAGTAGCTTGACAGTGGGCTCTCATGGAGCCTCACATATGCTCAGAGCAATGTTGGAACCTCCCAACACCAAACTTAGAGTTTGAATGTGGGGGTCCAACACCAAACTTAGAATTTGGTTGTGGCCTCCCAACACCAAACTTAGAGTTTGACTGTGGGGGCTCTGTTTGACTCTGTTTTGAGAGAAGCTCTTCATGCTTCCTCTCCATGGTGACAGAGGGATATCATTGAGCCTTAAACACAAAGGATTCTTCATTCACTTGAATTATCAATTCTCCTCTGTCCACATAAATCACAGCCTTTGCTGTGGCTAGGAAGGGTCTACCAAGGATGATGGATTCATCCATGCACTTCCCAATCTCTAGGACTATAAAATCAGCAGGGATGTAATGGTCTTCAACTTTTACCAGAACATCCTCTACAAGTCCATAAGCTTGTTTTCTTGAATTGTCTGCCATCTCTAGTGAGATTTTTGCAGCTTGCACCTCAAAGATCCCTAGCTTCTCCATTACAGAGAGAGGCATGAGGTTTATGCTTGACCCTAGGTCACACAGAGCCTTCTTAAAGGTCATGGTGCCTATGGCACAAGGTATTGAGAACTTCCCAGGATCTTGTCTCTTTTGAGGTAATTTCTGCCTAGACAGGTGGTGCACGAAATTGCAATCACACTTTTGCAACCCCGCACAACTAACCAGCAAGTGCACTGGGTCGTCCAAGTAATACCTTACGTGAGTAAGGGTCGATCCCACGGAGATTGTCGGCTTGAAGCAAGCTATGGTTATCTTGTAAATCTTAGTCAGGATATCAGAAATTATCAGGATTGATTGTGAAAAGTAAAAGAACATGAAATAAGTACTTGTTTTGCAGTGGTAGAGAATAGGTTGAGGTTTTGGAGATGCTCCATCTTCTGAATCTCTGCTTTCCTACTGTCTTCTTCTTCAAGCACGCAAGGCTCCTTCCATGGCAAGCTGTATGCAAGGGTTTCACCGTTGTCAGTGGCTACCTCCCATCCTCTCAGTGGAAATGTTCAACGCACCCTGTCACGGCACGGCTATCCATCTGTCGGTTCTCAATTAGGCCGGAATAGAATCCAGTGATTCTTTTGCGTCTGTCACTAACGCCCCGCCTTCAGGAGTTTGAAGCTTGTCACAGTCATTCAATCATTGAATCCTACTCAGAATACCACAGACAAGGTTTAGACCTTCCGGATTCTCTTGAATGCCGCCATCAGTTCTAGCTTATACCACGAAGATTCTGGTTAAAGAATCCAAGAGATATCTACTTAATCTAAGGTAGAACGGAGGTGGTTGTCAGGCACGCGTTCATAGTTGAGAATGAAGATGAGTGTCACGGATCATCACATTCATCCAGTTTAAGAACAAGTAATATCTTAGAATGGAAGCAAGCATGATTGAATAAGAAACAGTAGTAATTGCATTAATCCATCAAGACACAGCAGAGCTCCTCACCCCCAACCATGGGGTTTAGAGACTCATGCCGTAGGAAGTACACAAAGAAATGTGTAAAGTGTCATGAGGTACAGATACAATGTCAAAAGATCCTATTAATAGTGAACTAGTAGCCTAGGGTATACAGAAATGAGTAAATGACGTAAAAATCCACTTCTGGGTCCAGTTAGTGTGTGCTTGGGCTGAGCAATGAAGCATTTTCATGTAGAGACCTTTTCTGGAGTTAAACGCCAGCGTTTATGCCAGTTTGGGCGTTTAACTCCAAATTTTATGCCAGTTCCGGCGTTTAACGCTGGAAATTCTGAGGGTGACATTGAACGCCGGTTTGGGCCATCAAATCTTGGGCAAAGTATGGACTATTATACATTGCTGGAAAGCCCAGGATGTCTACTTTCCAACGCCGTTGAGAGCGCGCCAATTGGGCTTCTGTAGCTCCAGAAAATCCACTTCGAGTGCAGGGAGGTCAGAATCCAACAGCATCTGCAGTCCTTTTCAGTCTCTGAATCAGATTTTTGCTCAGGACCCTCAATTTCAGCCAGAAAATATCTGAAATCACAGAAAAACACACAAACTCATAGTAAAGTCCAGAAAAGTGAATTTTAACTAAAAACTAATAAAAATATACTAAAAACTAACTAGATCATACCAAAAACATACTAAAAACAATGCCAAAAAGCGTATAAATTATCCGCTCATCACAACACCAAACTTAAATTGTTGCTTGTCCCCAAGCAACTGAAAATCAAAATAGGATAAAAAGAAGAGAATATACTATAGACTCCAAAATATCAAGGAAACTTAGCTCCAATTAGATGAGCGGGACTAGTAGCTTTTTGCCTCCGAACAGTTTTGGCATCTCACTCTATCCTTTGAAGTTCAGGATGATTAGCATCTATAGGAACTCAGAACTCAGATAGTGTTATTGATTCTCCTAGTTAAGTATAATGATTCTTGAACATAGCTAGTGTATGAGTCTTGGCTGTGGCCCAAAGCACTCTGTTTTCCAGTATTATCACCGGATACATACATGCCACAGACATATAATTGGGTGAACCTTTTCAGATTGTGACTCAACTTTGCTAGAGTCCCCAATTAGAGGTGTCCAGGGTTCTTAAGCACACTCTTTTTGCCTTGGATCACAACTTTATTTCTTTCTTTTTCTTTCTCTTTCTTTTTTTTTCGAATTTTTTTTTGTATCCACTGCTTTTTTTCTTGCTTCAAGAATCAATTAAATGATTTTTTTAGATCCTCAATAACAGTTCTCTTTTTCCTCATCCTTTCAAGAGCCAACAAATTTTTTAACATTCTCAAAACAACAAATTCAAGAGACATATGCACTGTTCAGGCATTCATTCAGAAAACAAAAAGTATTGTCACCACATCAAACTAATTCAACTAGTTTCAAGGATAAATTTCGAAATCCTGTACTTCTTGTTCTTTTGTGATTAAAGCATTTTTCATTTAAGAGAGGTGATGGATTCATAGGACATTCATAGCTTTAGGACATGAATTTTAAATTTTATTAATTATGAAATAAGAACAAGACTCAAAAATAGATATAAGATTAGAATAGAAAATAAAAATAGAAAACAAAAATTAAAAATAGGCTCCTAATGATAGAGGTTTTCACAGAGTTAGGACTTAACAACCTTGATTTTGAGAAGTGGATGCTCCCTCAACTTGAGATGAGAGCTTTTGGCGTTTCAACTCTTGGAGTTCACGCCCCTGCTTCTCTTGTTCCTTCCGCAATTTGCAGAGCATGCAGTTCTGATTCTGCTGTTCTTCCTTCAGTTGCTCCATAGTTTCTTGTAGCTTGATGATGGATGCTTCTAGGCTGGTCCAGTAGTCAATTTTAGGAAATTTAGGGAGGAACTCCTGCGCCCTCCTTTTGATAGAGTTGTCTTGCTTTTGTCCTTCTATTGACTTCTTGGTGATTGGATGTTCAATGGGTATGAATTCATCTACTCCCATCTTTACCCCAGCCTCTTTACAGAGCAAGGAGATCAAGCTTGGGTAAGCCAATTTGGCTTCAGTGGAATTTTTATTTGCAATTGTGTAGATCTCACAAGCAATCACATGATGAACCTCCACTTCTTTTCCAAGCATAATGCAATGAATCATCACTGCTCTCTTGATAGTGACCTCAGAACGGTTGCTAGTGGGCAATATGGAACGCCCAATAAAGTCTAGCCAACCTCTTGCAATTGGTTTGAGGTCTCCCCTCTTGAGTTGGTTTGGGACACCCTTAGAATTGGTTATCCACTTAGTTCCAGGGAGGCATATGTCCTCTAGAACTTGATCCAACCCTTTATCTGCTCTCACCATTCTCCTATTAAAGGATTCAGGATCATCTTGCAGTTGAGGTAATTTGAAGATTTCTCTTATTTTGTCCAGATGGAAGTACATAACTTTCCCTCTGACCATGGTTCTGTAGGTATGGTAAGCAGTTCCAGTCATTCTCTGCTTATCTGTTATCCACAAATTTGAGTAGAATTCCTGAACCATATTCCTTCCAACCTTTATCTCAGGATTGGTTAGAACTTCCCATCCTTTGTTTCGAATTTGCTCTTGGATCCCCGGATATTCATCTTCTTTCAGATCAAATTTAACTTCCGGGATCACTGACCTCAGACCCATTATTTTGTGATAATGGTCTTCATGTTCTTTGGTTAAGAACTTCTCTTGACTCCAAAGATTCTTTGGATTATTCTCTTTCTTTCCTCTTAAATTGGTTTGTTTTCCCTTAGGAGCCATGATCTTGATGAATCTTGGCTTAGTGATCACTGAAAAGCACACCAAACTTAGAGGTTTGCTTGTCCTCAAGCAAAAAAAAGGAAAGAAGAGAGAGAAGAGAAGAGCAAATTCGAATGGTGTGGGGGAATTAGGGGGCCAAACGTGTATTTATAAAGTGGGGAGGAGAGATTTCGAAAAAAAAGAAAAATTTGAAAGAAGATTTGAGAAGATATGGAAAGAATTTGAGAGAAGGGTGAGTTTTTGAACAAGATTTGGGATTGATTTGAGAGATTTGAAGAATGATTTTAGATTTTTGAAAATTTGGAAGTGAATGATGAAAGGTTGAGATGCATTTATGTAGAAAAGTATGGGTAAGAAGAGGAAAGTTTGAAAAAAATTTGATTTGAAAACAAAATCTTGGTCCCCACACCTTTCTGGCCTTAAACGCCCAGAATGGCACCCATTCTGGCGTTTAACACCCATTTGTTGCCCCTTTTGGGCGTTTAACGCCAGCCAGGTGCCCTGGCTGGCGTTAAACGCCAGAATTCCTTTATCACTGGGCGTTTTTCTAAAACGCCCAGGATGCTGCACACCTGGCGTTAAACGCCCAGAATGGTGCCCATTCTGGCGTTTAACACCCAAAATAGCACCTTTACTGGCGTTAAACGCCCAGAATGGTGCCCATTCTGGCGTTTAACGCCCAAAATGCCCCTTACTGGCGTTTTTTCGCCAGTAAGCTCTTTTCTCTGCTTTTTGAGCTGAATCCTTCTGTAACTCTGTGAATTCCTTCATTTTTGATACTTGCCTTTGTAAAAACAAAACATATAACCTGCTAATGACTGGGTTGCCTCCCAGCAAGCGCTTCTTTACTGTCTTTAGCTGGACTTTTACTGAGAATCACTCAAGTCTCAGTTTTGAGCATTCCTGCTCAAAATTGCCTTCAAGATAATGCTTGATTCTCTGTCCATTAACAATGAACTTTTTGTCAGAATCAGTATCCTGAAGCTCAACATATCCATATGGTGACACTCCTGTAATCACATACGGACCCCTCCACCGGGATTTAAGTTTTCCTGGAAACAAGCGGAGCCTAGAGTTGAAGAGCATAACTTTTTGTCCTGGCTCAAAGACTCTGGTTGACAACTTCTTGTCATGCCACTTCTTTGCCTTTTCCTTATAAATTTTTGCATTTTCAAAGGCATTGAGTCTGAACTCCTCTAGTTCATTTAGCTGGAGCAATCTTTTTTCACCAGCTAACTGAGCATCCATGTTTAGGAACCTGGTTGCCCAATAGGCTTTATGTTCCAGTTCCACGGCAGATGACAGGCCTTCCCATACACCAGTTGTATGAGAGTTCCTATAGGAGTCTTGAATGCTGTTCTGTATGCCCACAGAGCATCATCCAAACTCTTTGCCCAATCCTTTCTTCGGGCTATCACAGTCCGTTCCAGGATTCTTTTTAGCTCTCTGTTAGAGACTTCAGCTTGCCCATTTGTCTGTGGATGATATGGAGTTGCCACCTTGTGGCTAATTCCATATCTTACCATAGCAGAGTATAGCTGTTTATTGCAGAAATGAGTTCCCCCGTCACTGATTAGTACTCTGGGAACACCAAACCTGCTGAAGACGTGTTTCTGGAGGAATTTCAGCACGGTCTTGGTATCATTAGTGGGTGTAGCAATTGCTTCTACCCACTTAGAACGTAGTCCACTGCCACCAGAATGTAAGTGTTTGAGTATGATGGTGGGAATGGCCCCATGAAGTCAATGCCCCATACATCAAACAATTCTATCTCTAATATCCCTTGTTGAGGCATGGCATATCCGTGAGGCAAGTTACCAGCTCTTTGGCAACTGTCACAGTTACGCACAAACTCTCGGGAATCTTTATAGAGAGTAGGCCAGTAGAAGCCACATTGGAGGACTTTAGTGGCTGTTCGCTCACTTCCAAAATGTCCTCCATACTGTGATCCATGGCAATGCCATAGGATCCTTTGTGCTTCTTCTCTGGGTACACATCTGCGGATCATTCCGTCTGCACATCTCTTGAAGAGATATGGTTCATCCCATAGGTAGTACTTGGCATCTGAGATTAATTTCTTTCTTTGCATTCTGCTGTACTCCTGGGGTATGAACCTTACAGCTTTATAATTTGCAATATCTGCAAACCATGGAGCTTCCTGAATGGCAAAGAGTTGCTCATCTGGGAAGGTCTCAGAGATCTCAGTAGAAGGGAGGGACGCCCCAGCTACTGGTTCTATTCGGGACAGATGATCAGCTACTTGGTTCTCTGTCCCTTTTCTGTCTCTTATTTCTATATCAAACTCTTGCAGAAGCAACACCCATCTTATTAGTCTGGGTTTGAATCCTGCTTTGTGAGTAAGTATTTAAGAGCAGCATGGTCAGTGTACACAACCACTTTGGATCCCACTAGATAGGATCTAAACTTGTTAATGGCATAGACCACTGCAAGTAACTCTTTTTCTGTGGTTGTGTAATTCTTCTGTGCATCATTTAGAACACGGCTAGCATAATAAATGACGTGCAGAAGCTTGTTATGCCTCTGTCCCAACACTGCACCAATGGCATGGTCACTGGCATCACACATTAGTTCAAATGGCAATGTCCAATCTGGTGCAGAGATGACTGGTGCTGTGACCAACTTAGCTTTCAGGGTCTCAAATGCCTGCAGACACTGTGTGTCAAACACAAATGGTGTGTCAGCAGCTAGCAGGTTACTCAAAGGTTTTGCAATTTTCGAAAAATCCTTTATAAACCTTCTGTAGAATCCTGCATGCCCCAGAAAGCTTCTGATTGCCTTAACATTGGCAGGTGGTGGTAATTTTTCAATTACCTCTACCTTTGCCTTATCCACCTCTATTCCCCTGCTTGAAATTTTGTGCCCAAGGACAATTCCTTCAGTCACCATAAAGTGACATTTTTCCCAGTTTAAAACCAGGTTAG